>NC_141675.1:131545171-132145171 GCF_028749965.1 Puma concolor | reverse complement strand
ACATATGTGTGTGTGTGTGTGTGTGTGTGTGTGTGTGATATGGATATGTAGATTTCTACCTCTGGCTAAGATAAAGTAACAAGATCTAAATGTACTTTCCCACTTAAAATAACCAAAGTAATAATAGGAAGAGAGAAGAAGAAGAAGAAGAAGAAGAAGAAGAAGAAGAAGAAGAAGAGGAAGAAGAAGGAGGGAAGTAGGAGGAGTGGGGGGAGAAGAATATTAAAAAATATTTGAAACAATGGCTTCTAAGACCCTGGACATCAGGCAACAAAAGAAGTGGTCCTAGAGAGATGAACCCCACAATAGCCCCAGCTTACAGGCTGCAGGATAGGGGAAGGGGCCCAAGAAGATCCTGGCAGAGGGATAGAGCAGAGAGTCCGGGGAGACCAAGGAAGTCTGAGTTCTCGAGACACAGGACTGGAGAGGATAGAGATGCATTAAGAAAAAAAACCCAGAAGTCTGCAGAGGGTTCCTCTCAAGTAGCATTGAACATAGCATCGATCAGCACAGGCACACAAGAAAGCTACCTGAAGCTGGGAAAGAATCATGTGAAAAGATTAGAATGGTGTCTGGTGCTCACATAGGATCTGGAATGGCACATGTTCTCATCAGCCATACTGGGAAACCTCAGAATTCACAGGGAATTGGGTCGAAATCTCAAAAGGATCTATCCTCAGTAGTGGTGAATAATTAGTCCCAGGAAACATTACTCCGATCCCACCTAACAATTCTTAAAAGCAAGATCTGAAAAAGTCAAGCCATTTCCAAGTAACTTAACCATGCCCCAGCACAAAACACAAGAACATTTATAGGAATACAAAAATAGCCACCACCATATAAGGTAAAATCCACAATGTTTGGCAACCAAAGATGATTAGCACACAAAAAAAGCAGGAAATACAGTCCATACTGAAGTTCAATCAATTGAACTGACCTAGAACTGATACAGATGTTAGAATTAACATACAAGGGTATTAAAACAACTATGATTGTATTTCACATTTTCAAAATGTTAAGTGAAGGAATAAAAGATATAAAAAAGACCCAAAGTGAATGTCTAGAGATTTTCTCTAGAAAATTACAACATGTGAGATGAAAAATACACTGGGTGGCTTTTATTGCAGATTAGATGCTGCAGAAGAAAAGACTACTGAACCTGGAGACATAGCAATAGTAACTATTCCAAATGAGACAGAGAGTGAAAAAAAGACTGGAAAGAAATGAACAGAACATCATCAAGTTGTGGCACGGTTTATTAAATTGTGTATTTTAAATATATGCAATTTATTGTATGTCAGTTATACTTCAATAAAGATATTAAAAATGAAATATCAGTATCAATATCATAAATCCTGAGATTTATAAATAACATGTTACATAGCAGCGTAGACTGGTATCACCCTCAGAAACACCAATTTAAATTAGCAGTTTTGAGTAATAAATTTATGCACTCAGTACAATTGTTACTAACAAAACTAAAGAATATTTTCCATACAGAGAACATTTTTAGCATCTTATACTTTTTTAATATCTTAAACTTTTCTGCATATAACAAATCTAATGTTACTGAAATAACATTTGGAATAACCTCTTTTAACCTTTACAGAGTACATTATCCCAATTCACTTTTTCAACATACAATTAATTTTTTTAGAGATAAAACTTTTGAGTTGATTTAATTGCCAAAATAACTACCTAGGAAATGGAAATAACCTTCAATTATGAACTATGATCAAAGAGAGCTTTTCCATTTTTCACATTGTTTCATGAAATGACTTTCATTCAACCCATCACCTTTTAAGTAACTTTGACATAACATTTTATTTTTCATCACTGATAAAATACTTTCACTTGAATACAGTTTAATGAGACAAACCCTTTGGCCAGTTCTAACACAAATGGATTTGTGTTTGGGGAAAAAGTATGACCAGGTGCTAAAATGAAGCTCTCTGGTCTTGATCTTGTTCGAAAGTTTTAAGGTTTATTTGAAGGCTTCAGTCCGACTCCATTTGGCAACATTTCCAGGTGTGAAGGTGATTTCCTAATGCTGGTTTGTAAATCAGTAACAAAGAGACATCTCCTGGCATTGATTCATTGATTATCCATGGTATTTCTTACAGGGTTA
The DNA here is from genome assembly GCF_028749965.1 of Puma concolor. Taxonomy (NCBI): domain Eukaryota; kingdom Metazoa; phylum Chordata; class Mammalia; order Carnivora; family Felidae; genus Puma; species Puma concolor. Next base: position 132,143,043 of record NC_141675.1, on the reverse strand, counting down.
GAAAGCCAGATATATCTCATTCTTACCGCATTCTCAGAAAGCCTGGCCTAACTGTTCCCTGAACAGATTAGTTCTGATGGGAGATGAAAGGGGAAAGTGGACTGAGAATGTAGAAGCTGTAAGCCAACAATTAAAAGTACCCATCTCTGAGAAATGTTTTTGGAAGACTAAACAGTCTTATTTTACCACCCCTCCTCCATGCTCAGATTTCACCGATTGAAAAACACGCCATCAACTTAAAGACAACTTTTACCTTTATATGTCCATATAGATTGTAAGGTGCATCCCAATTTCAGAAACATCTGAGTCTTTGAATCAAGGAACTATGCTAATTTATAATAAATAGTCAGAAATTACAAACTCTTAATATACTTCAAAACAAAGATGTATGAAAAAGGACATTAACCACAATTAAACCACAATTGATGGTAAGAAATGGATCTTGATTCAATTCATCCTTGTGGATAACTTTAAAGAAACTTCCAAACATATTATTATTTTTCCATCTGAATATTTTTTACTTCCAGCTCTTTCCATACATTTAGAAATTTTAGGGCCATGGTGAAACAGGAGTGAGTTTTTTGGCCAGTAGAGGTGTGCTTATTATTTGTTGTATTTTCAACTTACCTTTCAATAATTGTTTACTGAAATTTGCTTCTACCTGGATGCTGCCTGATCAATTCCCCTTCAAGCATTTAGCTGAGGGCCCATTTGGCTGCAGGGTGAAATCTCAGATTGCAGTGTGAAACTGCAGCATGATCTGTTCAGAAAAGTAAAAGAGATAATAAGATTTAAGATGTCTCAAAATTAGAAATCAAGTGTGTAAATGGATACCTCTTTCATTAAATCTGTTTTCAGTCAACCAACAGCTAGTTGATAATTACTCACTGGAACTTAATTTATGCAAAATATCCCATTACACTTTAATCAAAGGTAGAAATACAACAGAGCACCCAATGACCCCAAATCTCAAAAATCGGCAATATTCACACATTGAACATGAATATTGGAAGTTATTTCCTTTACTTAGATAAATGATGCCAGTCTCATTGGCTCTGCAGCCAACATCTAGAAAGTAAAAACATTTTGAGACCAGAGCAATAAAATGGGAATATGGGGCTCCCAGGGGCACTTGAAAAAGGTCAAATCTATAAAGAAGGAAGCTTTGCCTACATGTGCTAAGGTATCTTAGACTTGACTCATTCAGTAGTCAAATGAGGTGACCTAGAGTGTGACATGAGACTGAGGGAAAATCCTGTCTACCCACCATTCATTTTCAGGGCCAAGTGTGCCTGTTATGCCTATTTTCTCTGTTCATTAAAAGGTCTGTTCATTTCCTTCTCTTCTGTTTTCTTGCTCGGCTCCCATCAATGCTTCACTTCACACTAATTGCAATTCCTATGAACTTCCTCCAGAGTAGCTGATGCATGTAATTTGGGAGCGAGCTCCTAAATTCTTAATGGTTACACTGATTTTAAGTTTTTTACTGGTTTACTGTAAGAGTTAGAACATACCAGGATTTCAAACATTTTGGAGGATCTCTACTGTCAGTCTTGGGTTTGAAGGACATGCGTTCTAGTAACAATGTGGATTTTTCTTTTCTGTTTTGAAACATTTCTTCTAGGTTAGTGCATACAAGATTCTGTGTTTTGGGGCACATTTATGGGGAGAAGTTTCATAGCTTGCATCAGGCCCTTGGACATTTTTTTTTTTGCCACCCAAAAGGCTGAAAAACATGGGCCTAGATACTTTATACACCGAACTAACATTTATTAGGACTGTAATATTTGCCATATATTATGCTAAATACTGGGGACCAGAAATGAGTAATAGGTCCTTTCCTGAAGGAGATAATTGGGTCAGACAGACACAGACCACCACAGTAGGGTGCAGCCAATTCTGTGATGAAAGTAGCTGAGTGTTCTTTACTAGGAGGAGGGAGAAACTGAGTCTAGGGTAAATTAGGAAAGAGTTCGTCCAAATTGGGACACTGTTCCTGGGTCGTGAAGCCCAAAGAGAAGATGAGCTATTACTGCTCCATCTCCTGGCTCATTGGTGGATTAACTGCACACAGCTGTTGGAGGTTTAGAGCCCAGTGATCCTCGTCTGTCACCAGGACTTTAAGGGAAAGTAGTCTAGGGGCGCCTGGGTGGCGCAGTCGGTTGAGCGTCCGACTTCAGCCAGGTCACGATCTCACGGTCCGTGAGTTCGAGCCCCGCGTCGGGCTCTGGGCTGATGGCTCTGGGCTGATGGCTCGGAGCCTGGAGCCTGTTTCCGATTCTGTGTCTCCCTCTCTCTCTGCCCCTCCCCCGTTCATGCTCTGTCTCTCTCTGTCCCAAAAATAAATAAACGTTGATAAAAAAAAAAGAAAAAAAAAGAAAGTAGTCTAAACTTTTACTGGTCTTAGAGATTCTGCTGACTGATCTCTCTCAGTGTCTTTCCCACAGCTTAGTATTTCTGAGTTTCCCATGATATGTGCTGCGTGCATTTTGAAATGACTCTGCCTGGGCGTTCCTCTCAGGCCTGCTCGTTTTGTCCCAGTGCTTTTGCTCTGCTGCTAATGACCTTCAGAAAGTCTCTGTTCTGTTGGGCACACCGGCTTGCCAGGGACCACCGACACTTCCTCTATTTGGGACACAGGGGTCCAGGTCCTGGTACATCCCTCACTTGCTAGTGGCACTAGACATGGCCATGTGAGGTCAGGAGATTTTGCTATTTTCCAGAAGATGGTTTGTAATGTAATGATTTCTACAAAACATGTATTTGATGAAATATATATTTCTAAGATATATTTAGCCTTCATCTACAGTTACTGAAACACTTCAGAGCCATAAAGGTGAAATGGGAGTCTTGTTATTAATGAAGATGACTTTTGGACCCCCGCCCCCACCCACCACCACCATCACCAAGGGTGTGAGCTATGTGAACTAGTTGTGAGGAGGGCCAAGCATGTGATTAGAGGGCTGGAACTTTTGGTCTCCCTTCCACTGCCCAGCTCCCATGGAGGAAAGAAGAGCCAGAGGATGAATCAGTCAATGACCAATGACTTAGCCAATCATGAATGCTATGAAGCCTCCATAAAAACCCAACAGGACAGGGTTTGGGTCTTTTTTTTCCAGAAAGCTTCTACTCTTGGGGGCTCCAAGCTCCAAAAGACAGAAGTCCCTTTGTTCAGGATCTCACCCTATATATTTCTTCATCTGGCTGTTGATTTGTATTCTCCATCATACCCATTAATAAACTGGTAAATAGGTTTCCCTGAGTTCTGGAAACCACTCTAGCAAATTAATGGAACCCAAGGAAGAGGTCATTAGAACATCCAATCTGTAGCCAGTTAGTCAGAAGCACAGGCAACAGCTTGGGGCTTATGACTGGCATGTGATGCGGGGAGAAGAGGCAGACTTGTAAGGCTGAACATTTAACCTGTGGAATCTGATGCTGTCTCTGAGTACATAGAATTGAGCTGAATTCTTGGACATCCTTTCTAGTGTCCGAGAACTGTTTGGTGTTTTGTGTGTGGGAAATCCCCACTCCCCAACACACACACACACACACACACACACACACACACACACACACCTCCTTTCACACATTGGAACTGAATCCAGGAACCATTTGTTCCCAAAGCTGTTACTTCCCTGTTCCGCTCCTACTTCTGCTGGCAGTGGAAAGGACAAGCTCTGTAATTATTAGCTCCTTTTCTGCTTCTCCATAACCAGGTGTGGTGGAGATTACTGGTGTTCCTCCATGTCTCTGTTGCCAGTTCTAATGTGCATTCACAGCTCTGTGTTCCACCTCTAACTACCTGCACCTGCAGCTTTCTCAGACAATTGTTCTTTGGCTACTGAAGTAGAGTTGGAAGTATGTGGAGTTTATGAGTCCTCACTCCTGCCACCTTCATCCAGCAGGTAGTCAATGACTGGCTGCTCCTGCACGTAGACAAAACTGCCTCCAGGAAGGGCAATATCTGAAGTGGATTTTACCCACAGGATCAAGCCCAGGCTGGAGCTTCATGTGAAATCATGCCCTTGCTCAGCTTTTTCTGCTCACATATCCTGCTTTTCCTGTGTCCTTACCAGTTTCTCCTCAATAAACCACTTTCATCCAAATGTTCTCACATCAGAATTTGTATGTGGAAACACAACCTAGGATGCCAGGTCAATCCCATTCCTGGAAGTCACCAGGCCTGAGAATGTAAAACTTTTCTGCAACCCTTAGTTCAAAGATGAGACATCTTATTGCTTACTCCATATGGAAGTTTTCAGGATGTTTGATGATCACTTTTTTTTTTCAGGAGGAAAAAAAAAAAAAGCTGATTCTCTCAGGGTGTGGCCATGCCCCAGGGTACTCACAAAATAATCTCGGAAAAGTCAAGTATTAGTATTTCTCAATATCTGGATTATGCAGTCTTATGCATGGTAATGAAGCTTTTTTCAGAGTTTGGGCTAAGGAGAAGGGAAGAAGCTAATACACAAATACAATAGAAGGAAAGCTTACGGTAAGAACTCCAGTATAGCTGGAGAATAGTATACACAGCTGTGAACAGAATATCAGAGACCATATATGGATGAGCTTCACGCTCCACTAAAGAGTTTTGCACCTATCCTGTAGACACCAGAGATATTTAAATGAGGTAATGATACGAGGCAAAACAAAAAATATTAATGTTCATTTTATTTTGAGAAAGCGAGAAATCAAGTGGGGGTCAGAGAGAGAGGGAGAGAGAATCCCAAGCAGGCTCCACTCTGTCAGCACAGAAACTGACACAAGCTCAAACTCATTGACCATAAGATCACGACCTGAGTCGAAATCGAGAGCCAATGCTTAACTGACTGAGCCACCCAGGTGCCCCTCCCACCCATTTTTTAAAGACAAAATTCTAATAAACTGAAGAGAATGAAATGGGGAGAGGCCTGGATATACAGATTATGCCATCAGCTGCATATGGAAATACAGTTTGGAATATAAAAGTTGTGATACACATGGGATTCTAAAGAAAACAAATGGATGTCAAGGGGAGTAGCCCCTTACATACTAAGGAAACCAACCCTATAATGCAATGGCTGGGCCAAAGGAAAGGAAGAAGGACAGTACATAGATAGAAACCAAGAGACATTAGCACCTACAATCCATGGGAGAAATGATATCAAGCATCAACTTCTTTTTTATTTATTATTTTAAAAATGTTTAATGTTTATTTTTTTATTTATTTATTTACAGTTTTTTTTAAGTTTATTTATTTATTTTGAGAGAGAGAGAGAGTGAGAGAGAGAGAACGAGAGCACACAAGCGGGGAAGGAGCAGAGAGAAAGAGAGATAGAATCCCAGGCAGGCTCCACACCATCAGTGCAGAGCCGGACATTGTGCTCAAACTCATGAACTGTGAGATCATGACCTGAGCCAAGATCGAGAGTCCGATGCTTAACTAACTGTGCCACCCAGGCTCCCCAATGTTTATTTATTTTACAGAGAGAGAGAGAAAGAGAGAGAGAGAGAGAGAAAGTGAATGGGAGAGGGACAGAGAGAGAGGGAGACTCAGAATTCAAAGCGGGCTCCAGGGTCTGAGCTGTCAGTACAGAGCCCTATGTAGGGCTTGAACCCACAAACCAGGAGATCATGACCTGAGCCGAAGGCGGACAACTAACCGACTGAGCCACCCAGGCACCCCTCAAGCATCAACTTGTATAGAAAAAATCCAGCAATGTGAGAACAAAATGTGATTTGGCCATTGGAATGTCATTTGTGGCTAGAGGGAAAACAATCTCCGTAGGGTAATGAGAGAGGATGACAGATTGGAGGCATTAAGATACAATATTTTGAAAGTGAGGGAAACTTGAACACATCAATATACTCTGGAAGGAGGAGCCAAGGGAAAAAAGAAAACAAATATAGAATGTCTCCAAAAAGATGACCGAGATGCTGGAGTCTGGGGAAGGATATCATGGAGAGAAGGTTAAGGGATCGCCTTGTTTTGAGACAGAAGGGAAGATGGGGAAGGATGGATTTTATGTGAGCTAACAGCCACTCTTTCGTTTGAAGAGTCAGACAGAGTCGACCGCTAGGGGTTAGAAAGATGCAAATTGAATGAGTGCTATGAAGAGGGATGTATAAATTCTGAACAGCAACAAGGAGCCATATAATCATATAAAGGAGCCATAATCAGATACAAGAGAAAGAATTACCTAGTGCTATGGAGGACCCGCTGGATTAGAATAAGGGTGTGATAGTACCCTCCAGCCCCGTTGTAGAATTTTAATGTTCACACCAAAGACAACTAACTAGTAAAGACAAAAAAAAAAAAAAAAAAAAAAAAAAATGGTTATAAATAAAAAGAAGGTAGATTCATCTTTGGTTGTATATTGGCTGGGCTGGGTACTGCCTCAAAAGGGACAAAATAGGAAAGGAATTGAGGGTGCTAGTAAAAGTGCATTTCAGTGATTAAACCACAATGTTTAGGTTGAGTTGAAAAGGAAATGATATCAAAAGGAAATTGTCAGAGTCACCCTGAGCCGGGCAAGCATGATGGTCCAAGCAAGGGCAGCGGGGCAGCGAGAGTGCAGACTGAGAAAATGCAGACCATGGGGCACGTCTCATCCCTCCTTTCTGATTCGCTGTCATACCAGGGATCTAGTCAGACTTATGTCTGCCTCCTTCTTTTTTTTTAAAAAAAATTTTTTTTTTTTCAAAGTTTATTTATTTTTGGGACAGAGAGAGACAGAGCATGAACGGGGGAGGGGCAGAGAGAGAGGGAGACACAGAATCGGAAACAGGCTCCAGGCTCTGAGCCATCAGCCCAGAGCCCGACGCGGGGCTCGAACTCACGGACCGCGAGATCGTGACCTGGCTGAAGTCGGACGCTTAACCGACTGCGCCACCCAGGCGCCCCTGTCTGCCTCCTTCTTGAGGAGGCCAGAGATCCCATCTGACAGCCACCCTACAGAAGCTTCCCACTCCGGGTGGCCCTGTGGGAGCTCCAGACCAGGGTCGTCTCCTGGGAGGGACATTGGCAAAGTAGCCAAGTTTATTGGTGCTGGGATTCACAGTTGGGGTGGCTGGTTCAGGGGCTGGCATGGAACGGTATTTGGCAGCTTGGTCATTGGTTATGCCCAGAACCCATCTCTCAAGCAGAAGCTCTATTCCTATGCCATTCTGGGCCTTTCCCTGTCTGAAGCCCTGCGAGTCTTCTGTTTGGTGGTCGACTTCCTCATCCTCTTTGCCATGTAAGACTCCATGGGGGTCGCCGACCCATTCCTGCTTCAGGCCCATGCCTGCTGTTGGAGTGTGCTAAGTTCTACCATTAAACACAACGTTTCTTTAAAAAAAAAAAAAAAAAAAAAGAGAGAGAAAGAAAAGAAAAGAAAAGAAAAGAAAAGAAAAGAAAAGAAAAGAAAAGAAAAGAAAAAAAAGGAAAAAGGAAATTGTCAGATTTGGGAAGCAGAAGGACATTTGAGGGAAGAAGAATAGTATAAAGAAAGCTCCAGAGGCAGGATAAACCTTCACAAAGTGTAAGTGCAGTGAAAAGAGGCCCCGTGAAGGCAGAGAGTACATGCTGGGGATTGGAGGCGGACAGCTGGTGGGCTTTGAAAGCTCAGTGGAGCTTATAAGCTAACTGCATGCACACGGGGGAGCACATCCAAGATCATCTTTGAAAAAGATGAGAATATGAGGCTTAATGGAAGGTGCAACATAGAAAAGCAGCAAAGATGATACCCATATTCTTGGCCTCTTGCCCTGGAAACCAGAAGGATAATAATATTCCTGACAAAATGGAATAGATAAGCAAGAAAAACAGGTCTAAGTAGACAGGGAGTAGATATGGTCACATATTTAAGTAGAAATTTCCTCTAGACTACTGGAAATACATATTTTAAAATATAAACTGAAATGGTATCAGGGTCAGGCCTAGAGTGTTCTGATTTTAGATCTCAGCAACCGCTGGTATCGTATCAGCCTGAAATCAGTAAAACAAACTCCCCCATACCATCTAGTTTTTCCCAATAACTTTCAATTCAAAATCTATGAGGTAGTCACCTGGAATAATTAAAAGCTAACATGTAGGGGCGCCTGGGTGGCTCAGTCGGTTAAGCATCCGGTACTTGATTTTGGCTCAGGTTCCCCAAGTTGGACTCTGCACTGACACCACGGAGCCTGGTTGGGATTCTCTCTCTCCCCCTCTCTCTCTCTGCCCCTCCCTCGCACATGCATGCACACACACACTCTCTCTCTCAAAATAAGTAAATAAACATTTTTTAAAAAGCTAGCATGTAAATATAAGGAGCACTAAATCACAGATGGAGCTCAATGGCGTTATTCTTGCAAAAGAATTTGATCTCTAAATTGATAAACCCAGCATTACACTTTTGGAGCTGGAGAGCGCTTCACACCCCCCACCCCCGGGGATGGGGGGTGGAGCAGAGGAAGCGCTTCGCCATGCTTAGGAAATTCATCAAGCACTGGCTTAAATCATAGTCCAGCTCTGCCTGGGGGAGTTAGGATGATGCTGTCTATGGACAAGCACATTAGTTCCAACCATTAGCATACATAAAACTCTAGGCAATGAAAATGACTTAAGAAAAATTATATATCCTAAGGGGCGGATGGAGTTAATCCTCCTTTAGAAACCTGAATTTTATTTTTCCTTTTAAAGCAGGATCATGCTCATCATATTGCAAAATAATTTATTCATCATAAGTACATATGTATTAGTAATTTATAGCTTACAAATATTGTCTCTGGGAATCTTTTCTTATCCATAGCGCTGTGTAAATTGCCTTTATTAGGACAAGTGCATGAGATGTAGCTGCTAATTCTGAGGTTAATGCAAGAAACATGTAGGTTGGCCCCTCGGCCCTACTAAAAAATATTTCCTTCTTTCTATCTCAAATTTTATTCTCTTTCCCTACACGAGTATCATCATCTTGGCACAACCAAGTTTTATATTTCATATTAATAAAAGCAGAGAGATTTTTTTTCCCAGATGAGAATAAGACACTAGCTTAGTACCTTGCTCAAACTTGCTTTATTCCTTCCATTCAAAGTGTGTGTGTAATATCTTGTCCCAAAAGACATGCAGTGATTGTCCAAAATGGTGGGTGCAAAGTAATTTAACAGCTCTTTCCCCAAGTATTTGGAGAAACAATTCTAACCACAGTCCAATAAAATCCCTTTTCATCACCAAGAGGGTATCCATCCTGCCAGTGACTGACCAAGCACAGGTGGCATTCACTGGGACTGAGAAATGAAATGCTTTCCCCAGAGTGAACAGCTTCTTACAAAAATATTCAGAGTACAGTGTGTTCCTGGCATGTAGCACCTGTTACCCACTTGTTTAAATGTCTCATGAAGGGGACAGAGAAAAAATAGTTTCTCCCTGTCTCTGGGAACATACATAAATTTAGCATACAATTCTTTTTTGGCCAAGCAAAAGTTTGGATTACCTTAAGAAAGGCCATAGGATATAATTTCTTGAAGATGCTCTTCATGTTACAATTTATTATATAATATGACTGAGAGGAGATGGTGAGCAGGAGAAAGAAGGGGGAAAATGAAGATAAAAGAAACGAAAAATAAAATGGAAAGCAACGTTATAAATCCAGGCATGAAATTGGGATGAAAAACAAAACTCATCAATTTATCCCTACTGCTAATGTTTGCTTTATATCCAAGTGTTTGGTTGTCTGTCTCTGTTTGATTATGAAATATGTGAGATCCAGGCAGCTGCTTTTTAAATATTGAAAAACCACTCTCTATGTATGAAGATGTTATTGACCAGCTTTCTTCAAGAAGTAAGCTGAGTTTATATTACATTTCCTGCATTTTGAGATAAACTCTGTCCAAGAAGGCAATCTGAATGCTTTTCCCCCACGAGACAACCAGTCTTATCCTTGTTAACATCATAAACAAAAATACATCGGTCTAACATTATTTTATTATCATCATTGGCATTGCTGAAAACATAGGAAAATTAGAATGATTTTAGAAACGAAGTCATTGCTATTTCGGTTTAACTAGTACCATGCTCTTAAGTAAGCGTTATTTACCACGAAATGCACAAAGAAGCGAGTACCTTCTAAGTATGTGCGCGCGGGTTGCACATGTGTACCTATGTGCGCTCACAGGGACACATACACACACTCCACAGTGTTCAGACAAAGCTGTGGATGCTAATCACCTGATCTCTTCAGCCTTTCATAACAATATTGACGCGAAACGCCTCTCTGCACACTTTAGACGACTGTAACTTTTAGAGCACTGTTTATTAATAGCCACCTTGTGAGTAGGTCTCCAGCCTTCTGAGGCTGCTTTCAGAATTACAAACATACTCATAAGAAGGGAATTCAAGGTCAGCCGTGTGTGGTAAGCAAGTCCTATATTTATAAAGTTTCTAGAAATGGATAACTTATCATTCTTGCTCTCCATGCTCTCTGGGCACAGGACCAGCCGCTATTTTCACAAAAATCTCTTTTTTTAATGCAGGGATGAACATCTAACGTGCGTCTGTGGTTCCAGCTCACCCTGAGGGTTTGTGACTTTGGTGATTGGCTAAGGACTAACACTTTGGAATCAGTCCTGCCTTCTCTTCTTGCCAGTATGGCTCACCTCAGGAGCAGGTGCAAAAGGCACAGCAGCATCCAGCCTCAGAAGAACTCATTCTTTTGGCTGCAGCTCTGTTCAGGAAGTCTGAGAATGTGTGGTTAGAGACATATATCCTTGTTGTAAGCGTGTATGTGCGTATTTTCATGTTACAGTTTTTTAAAATGTGTGTTTTGGGGGGCACCTGGGTGGCTCAGTCGGTTGAGTGTCCTACCTGGGCTCAGGACAGGATCTCACAGTTTGTAGGCTCGAGCCCTGCATCGGGCTCTGTGCTGATAGCTCAGAGCCTGGAGCCTCTTCAGATTGTGTCTCCCTCTCTCTCTGCCCCTCCCCCACTCACACTCTATCTCTCAAAAATAAGTAAACATTAAAAAAAATAAATAAATAAAAGATCTGATTAAAAAAATAATAATAAAATAAAAATTTAAATGTGTGGGGTTTTTTTTGGCTTTTTATCAAACTTGAGTTAGGGCTTGTCCTTAGTTTTGAACTCCGACCAGCTCTTTCTTATCAGACCTCTTCAGATACAAAAATTCCTTTTTTTTTTTTTTTTGGTAGAAAAATAAGCGATGGGGGATTTTGCACAGTGTCGGACATGCAGTTAATGTATGATATGGGCAAACAAAAGATTTATGCGCAGAATTATGAACAAATCCAGAAAAAGTCAATAATTAAAATAAAAACTATAGAAATCATAAAATGAACGTAGCCAGCCACATGTGAAACTTTCCAGATATAAGTCAAGTAAGTAATTGGAATCTCTTTAATTTCATCCAGAAACCTGGTGCTTCCCTGAAAGCTCACTCAAAATACGTAAATTTGAATTATAACAAATATGTGACAAAGAATGATGTAATAATAATAATAACTCATAAGACACACTACTATATATGGTACACAGTAGGCACTGAATACATGTTGGTCGCTTTCTCACCCAAATAATTGTAAAATGTATTGTTATAATAGATACCAGTAGTCAGTATGAAGAATAAAAAAAAAAATCTTTCTGTGTACTACCAGAATTCTCCAGGGGTGAGAGTTGTCTACCTGCCCCATGTAAGCATTCTGTTTGTCTTAGGAGGCACTTACTTACATGGGGAACTTGGCGTTAGTGTAAGATAATGTGATAATGTTAACCAGAAAGATGACTTAATTTTCTCTAAACTGACTCAATACCCACCAGAAATGTTTAGACCTTAGTTTTTTTCTTAACTTTCCTAATGGGACACATTTGCTTTCAGCAACAAATAGAAATACTCCAATTCACTTTATGATAATTTTCCCAAGCACCAACTAATATTTATTCTGTGTAATTTTTTTTAATATGTATTTATTTTGAGAGAGAGAGAGAGAGAGAGAGAGAGAGAGTGCCAGCAGGGGAGGGGCAGAGACAGAGGGAGACACAATCTGAAGAAGCAGGCTCCAGGCTCTGAGCTGTCAGCACAGAGCCCCACACAGGGCTTGAACTCTCTTGAGATAATGACCTGAGCCAAAGTCGGAAGCTCAATTGCCTGAAGTTATAGTGATTCAGCTTAAAAATACATTTTGGGGCTTCTGGGTGGTCCAGTTGATTAAACGTCTGACTCTTGGTTTCGGCTCAGGTTCTGATCTCATAATCCATGGGTTTGAGCCCTCAGTAGGACTCTGCACTGAGCCCGCAGCCTGCTTGGGATTCTCTCTCTCTCTTTCTCTCTGCCTCTGCACCTCCCCCCTCTCATGCTCTGTGTGTCTCTCTCTCATAATAAATAAACATTAAAAATACATTTTGACAATTTTATAATAGAATACATCCCTCAAAATTTGATTACCAGATTTGTGATTTCCAATTGGGGAAATCAAGACATTTCCATCCCCTCTCAAAATCCAACCCCTTAAAATCCATGAAGACAGAACAAAAACAAATCGATTAAAGCAAACAAATTGCATATCTTTTTAAAACACCAGCAGGTATCTATTACCCCAAGCTATAATGCTTGAAGACTAAAGTTCAGAGAGAATTATCTTAGAGGAGTGGAAGGAATAAAATCTTACACATGGATTTACTAATACATTGCACCCTAACAACCCCAGAAAGGCTTGGGAATTGGAATTATCAAGAAGCTATAATTGGAATTTGAAGCTATAAAGGACAGTATTTGAAAAAAAACACTTAGGGAGCAATTAGCCCCAGATCCCTGCTCCCCACTCACTCTAAGTTCAGATAAGAATCCCATTTCTAGGGGCGCCTGGGTGGCGCAGTCGGTTAAGCGTCCGACTTCAGCCAGGTCACGATCTCGCAGTCCGTGAGTTCGAGCCCCGCGTCAGGCTCTGGGCTGATGGCTCAGAGCCTGGAGCCTGTTTCCAATTCTGTGTCTCCCTCTCTCTGCCCCTCCCCCATTCATGCTCTGTCTCTCTCTGTCCCAAAAATAAATAAACGTTGAAAAAAAAAAAAAATTTAAAGACTCCCACTTCTAACACAATTGCAGGCACCGGGCACAGGAGACAGCAAGGTACCATATTGGGGGGAAAAGGGGTATTAAGCTAACGTTTGGTTACTCAACTGTGGACCTGAGCCTTTCCTTTTCACCAAATGCCAGAAAGCTGGCAGCCATGTTAATTCCCCTTAGGTAGATATAAGAGAAAACATGCTGTACTCTACTGCTTCACAGAAAAATCCCAGCAGGAATACAGACATTTGGGGTTTTTACAACACAGAAGCTGGCTGGTCAGTCATGGTAAATACAGGAGCTTCAGCAGCACAGAAACACAGCCCACGCCCACAGAATTTCCTATGCAATTCTTAGGGCCTTGATCTTAATTAGAAACAAAACCAAAGAACTGAAAGCTTCTAAAATTAAAATGAGAAAAGTATCAAAACAAATTCAGGGAGCAAAAAAAAAAAAAAAAAAAAAAAACACTGTAATTAATATCCTTGGAGAGATAAGAGAAGTATTGAACCCATGGAACAAAACCAAAATGCATAAAAAGGAACATTCATGGATCAAGAAATAGATATTAGAGCATAAAAAGATAACCGCCTGAATAAAAATCCAACAAAAGAGTTGGAAGATCAAAAATACAAAGAGATAACCAATAGGAGGGAAAACATGAAAGGAAAATAATTAAGCAAAGAGGCCCAACATCTGCCTAACAGGAGTTTCGTAGAGAAAACCAGGAAGTTCCCACCTCTGATGGATGTAAGTCTCGATTTTAAAAAGATCTACCATCAACTGCCTATTTTTGAAAAAGCTATACCTGAAAAAAGGGAAGAATAAAGAGGAGACCCTCCAGAGTCAAAGGAGGGTATACACAAAACAGGAACAAAAATTTCTTTTCTTTCTATAAGCAACATAGAATGCTAGAGAACAGCAGAATGATGAATTTCAAATTTTTAATGTGTATGATTATCTAATGTAGTAGTCTACCTCCAAACACACTACCAACCATATATAATATTAAAAATGAAATAAAGGTTTTAAGAAATGCTGTGTCTCAAAAAAAATTGATCTTTTGTACTCTGTTTTTCTAGAAGCTAATGGTGTATTCCATCTATAGCCAGGGATAAACCAAGACGATGGAAGACCTAGAATCCGGAAACCAATCCAGAATGGAGAGATCAAAAATGGACAGAAGGAAAAGGGATTCTCAAAAGACGGCAGAGCATTCAAGATGACAGCGGGGCAGAAACTTGCACATTGAGCAGAGCCATTCTAGGCTGGACAGAAGACCCCAGGAAAGAAAGATGGAGAAAATTGATAGATTAACAGATTTGACTGCATGGGGATTTGAATGAGGCAATATTTTACATAGTTACTAGAAGGTAGATAATTTCAAGGTAAACTAAGGAAACAAGAAAAAAAAGCTATTCTTTTCCGGGAAAAATTCTAGAGGAAGGCACTATCAATCCAGCATGTGCTTGGCTCAACAATGAATAGTGTTTGCATTTTTCATGATAATAACACTGACTATGGATTTACCAAACTGTGAGTGAGTTGGATAATGTTTAAAGTTAATAATCAAAATCATGCAATATTGTAGGCTATTTAGAAATAAACATTTAAGTACCAGAAGAGCTGAGATGGCATTTCTTGTCTCCAAAGGAGGACTCCTGTCGTGAATAAGCTAGTGGCTGGGAGAAAGTCCTTTTAGCAATAGTTTACTTTGAAAACATATAATCAAAATAAAATTAAATTTTTAAAAGCTTATGATCCCACTAAAAAAAAAAAAAAAAAAAACTAATAAATGCAAATTTCTAAACGGGCAGTCAAGAGCCAGACTCTGAGCCCCACCAAAATATAGATACTCTGGGAAATGCTGCTTGAAACAGCCCATCAACTTCTCCTTCATTTATCTGGAATCTGTCATTGTTGTCATGCATTCACCATGTCACTGAAGGCTAGGTAGGGAATGAAATAGAAAACGTCCTTGCCCTCATGCAATTTATATCTTGTCTATAAGAGGTTAGATATAAAATATCAGTTCTAATTCAAAGGGGGAATGGGCCAGAGGGAGAGAGCGTTCCTTGAAGGGGCATAAGGGATTGATAGAACAAATTAATGAGCTTGAGTACAAAACACTCTTAAGATCCAAATAATTCCCTCGTGGTGAACACATTTTAAAAATGAGTAATATAGAAATATCCAAATTTTTAGAGGAATGTTGTATATTTAAAAATTACCAAGTCAATTCCATGGTAACTGTACTGTGGAAGAAAAGAACCCACTTTCTGAAAAATTGGAAATGAAGTTCAAACACTTTTGGGTCAAACGATGTGGGACAACTTTCCCTAACCTGAACCCTAACTGTAAATGAATTCTCTTTGGGGAGAAAAAAGATCACAACCAAAAGTACTAATGTGTCAACGTGTTAAGGCAATTATTTTTTAAAGCCTATGCCAAACTGATATTTAATACCTCATCCTTATTATCTTAACAAAATGAATTGAAATTCACTGTGCACACCCATAAACAAGTGTGCTGTTATCAGAGCACTTCTGTTCCCAAGCTCTCTATCTGCTGAAAGCATCTGAGCTTTAATCAACAGCAGCATCTTACATTACCATTCATTTGTGTGACACTGTGTGACACAAGACTGTCACTGCAAAACCTTCATTTCACTTTTTATTCATTTATTTAACCGTTATGGACTACTCCAATGCATCAGGCACTGTTCACAGGCTGAAGATAGATGGTAACCAGCATAAAACTCACATTCAAAGAGGAGGAAACAAATAATCCACAAATCAATAAGTAAATACCCTCAAAATCTTCAAACAGAGATGAGCTCCATGAATAAAATACAACGCAGAGAACGATGGTGCTGACTTAAATGAAGTGGATCAAGAAAATACTCAGAGCAGTGGGTAACCCATAATGTCACTTGGCCTGTTAACATGCCTGGTAAGTTCCATGCCTTGGGCCAGGGCATTTCCTTTTTTTTTTTTTTTTTTTTTTAAATCACCTAGTAAGCAGTTTGATAAATTATCGTTTTATCCCCATGGTCCAACATAGAAAGCATTTCTTGGCCTGTTCTCTGGACTTTCTCCTCTGAGAATCTGAACTGCTGACTCTCAATTTGCTTTCATCTAGACTTATTTTTTCACATTCTTTACCTAGACAGCAACCTCATGATTTTTGACCCAGCTCACATGTGATTTGATTCTTGCAAAATCCCTTTGGGAACTCAATTCCTTTTGGACCTGGAATTGCATTTCCATATGGCTGCAAAGAACTGCATTCTGAATGGGAGTTTGATAGTTTTCTTACTGCAGAGTGGAGGATGAGAGTTTTTCCCACTGCTTCCCTTTGCTGGTTCAGAACACTCTCAAACTTCCCATGTGGTGTTCAGCCCTTTCTAGCATACAGGGTGATAGGAATTCAAGTCTTATTGGACTTTCATTCCTCAGGGGACTTGAAAGCATTCAAAAATCCATTTTACTAGCAAAATGAATTTTATTTTATTCTTGTGGGTTTTGTAACACTGATGTTAGATTTAATTAAAAGTGAAGAAATCCTAAAAAAATGAATTTTGTTAGTTAATTTTATGGGTTTATATAATTATTATAAACTAGTAAATAGTTGGTTTCTGAAGTGACAGAAAATGAGACAGCAGTGTAAATAATTTTCTACATAAAAGATGCTAAACGAAAAAGGCAATTCAGAGCTTTATAAGCTACCTACACAAACAGCCCATCACAAATGCCTGGGCAGTGGCTAAGTACTACTCTTAAGCATGCCGTCTGCTAATGGGCTTCCTAACCCCAAATTCTTCTCTGTGGTTCCACAAGGAACATAGTCATGATCTCATTTATGTCTCCCTGTTGTGTCTTTGCCGCAAAGTATAATCTTTTCCTGTCTGGGGTTCTTCTCAAAATGCAAGCCACTACATGCTTTCTTTTTACAAGTTGGATCCCAGGTCTGAAATGCTCTCTCCTGCTGTGTTGAACATCTGTTCAGAGTCTTCCTACTTATTTTTCTTTCCCCACTTGCTTTCCCACTGTTTATTTCCCACACCAAAATTACTTGACGAAATGGGGTTAGCAACATTAGTTTGCATACTTTCCCTGACCTAGGTCTCTTTTTTACATTTGATAATATCCCACAGCACAGAGAATAATAGCATTCTATGCATATTATGATTCAACAATTATTTGTTGAAAGAAGAAACAGAAGGATGGATGCCTCCTTTTTGTAACTCCCATAGGTGACATTCAACAGAAGTGACCCTCTACTAAATAAAATGTTTGGACCCCATCACCCTATATACTTGCTGATTAATAGAAGAGGGTTTTAAAGGGACTAGATTGAGTCTGGTCAGCCCTAAGAATTGGAAAAGAGGGGACAAAATATGCAGCAAGAGAAGGCATTTTATTTTATTTTTTTAAAGTTTATTTATTTATTTTGACAGAGACAGAGACAGCGGGACTAGGGAGGGCAGAGAGGAGAGAGAGAGAATCCCAAGCAGGCTCCACACTGCCAATGCAGAGCTTGATGAGGGGGCTCAAACCCACAAACCCGTGAGATCATGACCTGAGCCGAAACCATGAGTCAGACACTTAAACGACTGAGCCACCCAGGTGCCCCGTGAGAAGGCAGTTTAAACAAAGATATGTTGAAAAGGATAAATCAGACTGACTTTACACCACAATAATATACCAAAAATTGCTTTAGGCCAAGTGATAGAAAGTATAGGAGTGGAAAAGGATAATAGGGGTATTTAAAAAAAACAAAACTAAACTAAAGCCAACCAAACATTGCTCAGTATTATGGTAAATCAGTTACACAATCACAGTCCAGGGAAAACCTAGAAATCATTGAAGGTGTTATTAATCAGTGGCAGATAATCCTTTTTACAAAGCAAAACTCCTTAAATAGAAAATGCTCACAATCAATATAATCTCATTTGAGATATAAAAAAAAAAATTCAAAGTAGCTATACCCTTCATAGTATATAAGAGGAAAGGAGGTTTCCAACAGCCCTTTGGCCCATATCCGTATCCCTATCTGCAAAGCAAGATACAGAGAATCTTTCCTCTATTCAAACTTTCTTTTACAACTCATGAACATGAAATGTAGA
Organism: Puma concolor; assembly: GCF_028749965.1. NCBI lineage: Eukaryota > Metazoa > Chordata > Mammalia > Carnivora > Felidae > Puma > Puma concolor. The sequence continues at coordinate 132,124,896 of NC_141675.1, read as the reverse complement.
ATTACATTTAATGTAAATATTATCAGGGAAACCAGATCACTTTTTTATTCCTAGCTTTTGCCTAAACATATGTTTTAAGAAATGCTCATCATTTAAAAAAATATTATTGGGGGCGCCTGGGTGGCGCAGTCGGTTAAGCGTCTGACTTCAGCCAGGTCACGATCTCGCAGTCCGTGAGTTCGAGCCCCGCGTCAGGCTCTGGGCTGATGGCTCAGAGCCTGGAGCCTGTTTCCGATTCTGTGTCTCCCTCTCTCTCTGTCCCTCCCCCGTTCATGCTCTGTCTCTCTCTGTCCCAAAAATAATAAATAAACGTTAAAAAAAATTAAAAAAATATTATTGGAATGAATTTCCATACAAAACCTCTGGATCTGATCATGGAGTGCCAACCAAAATTCCAAAGGCAATCCTGGGCACCCTTTCTTCATTGTTTGACAATGGATACATGGTATTGCGGTTCCACATTCGCTCCAGCAGGAAAAGGCTGAACTTTAACCCCAAATTTCCATAGGATGAGTGGATCCCCCCACTGAGCAGATGTTACAACCTTCCATCGCTTTCTAGGTCTCCAGGACCTGAGCTGGAACAGCTGGCCATCAACTTGCTATTGGCTGAGTCCAAAATGTCTAGTCTTCCACCTTAAGGGAAAATTTGTATATATCAAAACCTTACCACAATATAACTAGTCATTCTAAGCCATGGGCTTTGATGAGTTTCGTACAGAAGCAACACACAATATGTCCCCTCAGGCCTGGGATAGGTGTTCCCCGAACCTATTCTAGAGCAACTCCGACACAAAGAGAAGCTGAGTGACAAGAATTGCAGGGTACATGGGACAGTTCCTGGACATTGGGAGACAGAAGCCAATGGTAAATATTTCCCTTTTTTTCCCCTTTGAGCAGATGACCCTGAAATATGTGTCGTAAGGATTCTCAGGCTATTCCACAGTATCGAGCAACTCATCAGCCATAGCAGTGACCAACTGGATTAACATCCTGGGTCACTTTCCCTTCTTCCATATATTTCTCTGCCTGTTCCTTGTTCCTGTCCCCATGGGTTCCGACCCCAAATATGCTATCTAAACGTAAATACTTGAAGCTGTGCTTTCAGGGGAACCCAGGTTGAAAGGGCCATTCTCTGCTTACGCTGTGAGAATTAGTGTAGCAGGACATGAGCTACTGTGAGTCTAGCTGCGCTGTGAGGCACCCCAGGCTTCCCTATGGAATGGTAAGAGAATGGAGATGTACACCATCTCTTGTCCATCGTTGGCTTGTAGTTTTCCCAGGTAAACCCATACTGTGTGTGGTTGTATCTTTTGCCCTGACCCTCCTCACATCCTTGCCACACGGACAGTTACACAAGAAGTCCAAGTAGTCATTTTTGCGTCTTCCAAAGCTTTTAACTCAAGTCATACAGTTCTCCAGAAAGGTGTACAGATCAAAACGCACAAGCGTGTGTGTGTGAATGTATTTGTAGACTCGTCTCGGGGTTGATTGGTTTGAAAGTGACTTTTAACTTCAACAATTAGTTAAACTGTTAAAGTAAATTGAAATGGCGTGTTCATCATGAAACCCCAGAATGTCCGTAAACCACGGGTTGCTATCTCTTGCATCTTTAGCACACTTACCATTTGTCATTTACTTATCAAATGGGATAATCTATACAGCATGTAACACAATGTGAAGCCCATGATAAGCCTTCCTTAAGTGTTGGTTTCCTTCCCCTACCACCACAGCAATTTACGTTTCCTTTCGCCAGCTCTGTGAAAAATAACTGAAAAAGTAGAACTTCCTAAATATGACATAGGTTCAGAAGTTTGCATTACACTTTTGGCAGGTGCTATTAACGTCAGTGAGCTTCTCCAGAAACCTGTATTGATGTCATTTTAATATTTGAAATGGTTCATTGGCAAACATAAACAGCACCAATAGGTTTGATTCTGTGGCCTGTTGTCTGGATAATGGATGTAACACTAGGTCCTAACGATTTATTGTAGTTGTAGTTGTTGTTGTTGTTGTTGTTCTGCTCTAGGTTCTTAAAATTCAGGTAGCACATCAGAAAAAAATGAAGCTTGTAAGGTCCCTGTTATAGATACTATCTTCTTTAAGGACCAGGAATGCCTTGGGCCGAAAACTCCTTTCAATTTTCTTTTTTCTCTTTTATCTTTCCCCCAACTTCTCACTCATCACTCAGAACTATCCCCCTCTGCCAGAATCTGCCAAGAGCTGGAGATGAAGCTTTAAACCTTGATGGTGCATGGATTTATTTTGTCTTCTGCCTTCCTCTGCCTAGAACCTAGAGTTCATTTGCCCACATGTAAATGACCTTTTTGCATTGTCATATCCATGTGGACGTGTGTGGTATTTTGTTTTTGCTTATAATAAGGTTGACTCTCCCTTTTGTTCCTGGAATACACAGGACTATGGAGAAGTCTTCTTGGAATTTCTACTTAGACCATCATTTCAAATCTAAGATAATAACTACTGATTGACATCCAGCCTTCCTTTCTGATCAGTTCTTCTGTTTGGAAAAATATTTCAAGCTTGACTAAAAGTCTTTAGGTGGCTCATTGGTCCTCCACTCTTACTCATGACTTATTTCCTTCACGTGCAACTCATTCTATTCTAATGACACCAACTCCAGTTCCTTGATGGAAATAATGGGATTGTCATTTAAGATGATGTTATTTAGAATACATTCAGTTCTGAAGCCAAAATATTCACAGTGAGCAGATGGTGATGACGCTTACCGCAATGAGCATTTTGTAATACATACAATTGTCAAATCGTCATGTCGTACACCTGAAACTAATATATTGCATGGCAACTATACTTCAAGTAGAAACAAAAATATTTGCAGTGAGGTTTGTTTTTGTTCCATAATAATGAACATTATCGTAATACATGGCCAGAATAAGGCCTCAGTATTGTGTGTACTCCCGAAAGCCATATTCTTTAGAATGTCTTTGGAATACAACAGAATATCACTTTCAATAAATCAGCCTATTCTTTTCAGTGTATATTAATAGTAGCTGTTTGTTATATTTATTTTTATTTTTCTGGTGATATGTTTCACTCTCTGTATTTCCCTATGAATTATGTTATCTAAGAGAAGGAAATACACCTTACCCGTTTAAATATTTATAGCTTTGAGTGTATACCACAGCCTTTAAATGAATTATTGATTTGATGAATTTGGTCTTAGTGACACAACTTGGAATGTTAATACAGAATGGAACAATTTCCCAAACCGAATATTTGAAAGATCATGTACATCCCGCAAGTTGGATATAATCAACAACTTCATTAATTTGAGGATTTCTGTACCTATTAATCAGTCGTCCATGTATAAAATAACATCGTGTACAAAAAGTACAGATTCTTCTACCTCAATGAGTATCTCTCAAAATGTGTCCTAGGAATAGAATTATATGGGGGGATCGTTAAAAATCGGTGCAGATTACTTGGCTCCATTCCAAACCTTGTGATCAGAATCCCTAGGGCTGGAAGTCAGAAATTTCCATTTTTAATAAGCTCCCTGGTTGGTTCTTCAAGATACAAAAGTATGAGAACCACTTATCTAAACGCTTACCTAAAATAAGTTTAAAACTCTACTTGGCGGTAGCAAGCTGTCACCTTGTTTTCCACACTGAATCTGTTACACTGAGGTACTTTACAACATGAGAATCAGCACTTTTTTTTGCAGAGTAAGACTCCCCCTATTTGCTAAAGTAAATAATAGCAAAATTAAGAATGAGCTATAAATCGTACTAAATGCTGATAACTTGAAATCTCCATAATGGAATAAATTACTGACGATTGCATTTTAAATGGACATTAAGAGTGTTCCAAATTACCAAATGTTTTGCCATTTTGATAAATTGGTTTTAATTTTTTATCAGACTATATTTAAGTACCCTCCTATAACACGCTCCAGACAGTTCCATTAGGCATCCTCAATTGAATTTATTTTCTTTAACATATAAATTGTATAAACTAAAGATAGTTTGGAGAGCCTGATGCCCCCTACTCTATTGCACCGCTAGGAATAGTGCCCCCTAGGTTTGGCGCTATGTTCATACCGTGAACCCTAGGAAAAAATACTAAAATGCAACGGAAGGATAGGTTACAGTATCATCATTCTTTGATTTGATTTTGCAAACAGTCCTCTTGAATACAGAGAAAAACTAAAACCTGCACCTGGTGAAAATGAAACAATTTGATAAGGGATGAAAAGAGGTTTCTTCTACTTGATGCAAAAGAAAGGGGCAGAGAACATATAATAAAGGCAGTCACATCCTGACAGTCTAAGAGAGCGTAATTGACTCCTTGGCACCATGAGACAGACTCTGCCTGTATGTGGTTCACTGCCAGGAAAGGACATGCCTGGAACCTCTGGCCAAGAAGAATTACAGGCATTTGCTGTTACTTTAAAATATTCATGTTCCAGCTACAACACCACACATTTGCAATTGACAGCTATGGAAAAAAGAAAAAAACAAAACAAAACAAACTTTTTTCCTCCTTTTCCTGGAGGAAAAGAACCCTACGTAATTAACTCTTTCATTTAACAAAACTGATAGTCCCCTTACAAATATGATTTTATCTTGATATCAACATATTACATGAGTTGTTTTGTTTTTTTACTCACATTTGGAGATTGAATTTACCCACTTAAATCTGATTGACACACATTAGTGCATTTTGATTAAAAACCGAACTCTGATGTTTCAGAGATGAAAAGCATGGAACTGGCAGAAGGAACAGCCTATCCAGGCTCACTCCCTGCTAGGTTGGAAATAAAAAATGCACAGAAACCAGTGGTCAGAACTTTGAAGGCTCAAGAGACTCGAAACCCAAGCCTGCTGACAGATCCTAAAAACAAAGGATATGATCCGGATGCAAAATAAAGATGACAATATAGAATTTATACACATCTAAGCAAAAACCAGGATTAGATATGTTCTTCTTTCGTTTTTCTTCCTATGGAAAGGAATTTCCTTCCGCTTTTGCATAAAAACTGAAATAGCTTTCATTTCACAAGAGTCAGATGTAATTAATGCACCTCTAAGACTCAGCATTAAGGAAGAAAAGGAAAAAATTGGGGCTCCTGGGTGGCTCAGTCGGTTAAGTGTCCGACTTCAGCTCAGTTCACGATCTCGCGGTCTGTGAGTTCGAGCCCCGCGTCGGGTTCTGGGCTGACGGCTCAGAGCCTGGAGCCTGCTTCCGATTCTGTGTCTCCCTCTCTCTCTCTCTGCCCCTCCCCCGTTCATGCTCTCTGTCTCAAAAATCAATAAATGTTGAAAAAAAAAAGGAAAGGAAAAAGTTATGTAATGGGAGTTTTTGGTTAGGTTACTAGTTCATCGCTATTGATACCAGGTGCTTTGGGGATCAAGACTCAAGGAAGAAAAAATCTGTTTGCTTCATGAACTCTGCATTTGAAGAGTGGGCCTGTAACTGGCAACATTGTCTCTGGAGTGGGCATATAAGGATGATATTCCACTATTTTCTAATAAGGTTCTCCATCTCGGTCTCTGAATTTATTCCCTTTATCTTCAGCTTCAGGTTAATCACTTGGGCTCTTTCATCTGCAGGCCCCTACAAACAAAACTGGTATTTCTTATGGATGCCTTTGTCACGACACCATACTTAACGATATGTTCTATTGTTAAAAATACTAGGCATAAACATTCAGGAAATGTTGGATTTGTTTTTTTTAACTTATGTGGTTATTACTTCCTTTCAATGAACTGCACATGATTTAAAGTCAAAATGTATCGGTCACTTAGAGTAGACAACAATAATAAAAATTGACTTAGAAAAAAGTAATAATTGACTTAGCATTTTGGTAGAACTTGAAAGTTTTCAAGGTTTCATGGAGATTACCTCCTTTGATGTTCCTAAAAGCCACTTATAATATATGTAACACCAACATCATCTCCAGTTAAAGAGGAAATCAGATATTCTAGTGAATTATACAATAACTATTATAATGGACTATACATTAGCTATACATTCTAGTGGACTATCTAATAACTATACATTAATTTATTTGTGCAAAATGAAAGGGAAATTTACACTTTAAAAATTGTTATCTGGGCGGCCCCTGGGTGACTCAGTCGTTTAAGTGTCCAACCTCGACTCAGGTCATGATCTCACGGTTGGGGACCTGGAGCCCTGCGTCAGGCTTTGTGCTGACAGCTCAGAACCTGGAGCCTGCTTCAGATTCTGTGTCTCCCTCTCTGCCCTTCCCCCGCTCATGCTGTGTCTCTCTCACTCTCAAAAATGAATAAATGTTAAAATTTTTTTAAAAAAATTGTTATCTGGGAGTACCTGGATGGCTCAGTCGGTTAAGTGGCCGACTTCATCGCAGGTCATGATCTCACAGTTTGTGAGTTCAAGCCACGCATCAGGGTACTTGTGGTGACGGAGCCTGCTCCAGATTCTGTCTCCCTCTGTCTCTGCCCCTCCCCTGCTCACACTGTCTCTTTCTCTAAAAACTAAATAAACATTAAAAATTTTTGTTTAATTAGTATCTGAATTTACCTGTATTTTAACGAAACGTGACACTCTCCACTCCTCACAAAAACTTTGTGATTTTTTTTTTTTTTTAAGAGAAGAGGTCTCGACCTCAAACAAGACAAGGTTTCTGGTAATGGTTAGCCTATGCTTTCTCCTATGGAAGATCACAAACACTGGGAAACAAGGGCATATATTTTAAGGGGAAGGGGAGGGGTAATAAGTTCTATGAAGTTTGTATTTTATTTTTTCCAAGTTTTTATTTAAATTCTAGTTAGTTAACATACACTGTACCATTGGCTTCAGGTGCACAATTTAGTGGTTCAACACTTACATACCACGCCCAGTGCTCATCACAGCAAGTGCACTCCTTAACGCCCATCACCTGTTTAACCCATTCCCCCTCTGGTAACCATCAGTTTGTTCTCTATAGTTAAGAGTCTGTTTCTTGGTTTACCTCTCTTTTTACCCCCATGTTCATTTGTTTTGTTTCTTAATTTCCACATATGAGTGAAATAATATGGTGTTTGTCTTTCTCTGACAGACTTATCTCACTTAGCATAATGCACTCTAGTTCTATCCATGTCGTTGCAAATGGCAAGATTTCATTCTTTTTGATGGATGAGTAATACTCCACCGTGTATATATACCTATCCATTCATTAGCCGATGGACATTTGGGCTCTTTCCACTTTGGAAAAGAGTATGGAGTTTCATCAAAAAGTCAAAAATGGAACTACCCTACGACCTAGCAATTCCAGTCCTAGGTATTTACCCAAAGGATACAAAAGTACTGATGTGAAGGGATACATATACCCTGATGTTTACAACAGCATTATCAACGATAGTCAAATTATGAAGTTTTAATTCCAGATTTTGATTTCACTGGCTATCTCTCACAATCATTTTGCAGGTTATAAACACATAACCTTCCTTGTTTGAAGGAAGAATTTATAATTTAAAGTTCTGTTTTTGTCAGCTCCTTTGCCATAACAAAGTACCCTAAACTTGGCTTAAACAACAGAAAGTAATTGTCTCGCCGTTCTGGAGGCTACATGTCCAAGATTAAGGTGCAGACCTATTGAATTCCTAGTAAGAGTTCTCTTTACTTGCCAATGACCATGTTCTCCCTATTTTCCCATGGCCTTCTCTCAGTGCACCTACACAGAGAAGGAGTTTTCTGACGTTTCTTCTTATCAGGACAGTAATCCTATGAGATGAGGGCCCCACCTTTATGACCACACTTAGCTTTATTATTTTCTTAGTGGCCCCGTCTCCAACTACAGCCACACTGGGGGTAGGAACTTCAATATATGAATTTGGTAGAGGACACAACCATTCAGTCCATAAAAGCTTCTTTTGTAGAATGTGACTTCAGGTTTTGAAGTAATTGTTTTTCAAAATGAGGACTTAAAACAATTTTTAAGTTGTTCCAAAATAAAACAATTTTTTCCTCTAGTAAGTTTTTGTATATTATTTAAATGTGATAAAAAAGGGGTTATTTTATTGATGTTTTCACGGTATGAACTATAGCATAGTGGCTAAGAGTATAGATACTTAGAGTCTGCCTATCTGATTTTAAACCCTAGCTCCATCAGTTCCCATGTGTTGTGGGCAACTTACCTAATTATCTTAGTTTTCTCATCTATAAAATAAAAATAATAGAAATAATCTGTATTAAGGTAATTGTAAGAATTAAATGAAATAATACTTAAGAAGGATTTAGCAAAGTGCCTTGGCATATTCTAAGCACATAATACACATTATTAATAATATTTTTATCAAAATGATCCTAACATTTACCCTAAAAACATAGCAACAGGTGTGTAGCACACAAGCGTGGTCACCTCAATTAGCCAAAATTTCATTTTTACTTTCCCTAACTAATGTGTTCACTCTCCATTGATTCTCCATTGGAAATTATTCTTCATCAATCCCATTTATAGGCTTGTTCTCTTAAATAATGACTGCTTTTGGTAGATGAAGTCGTTTCTTATCTACCTAACTATATTATGCCCCTAAATATTCTTGTTTTGATATCTGGCTTTTCAAATATATCTACATCAAGATGATTGGACATACTCCCAAGAATTTATGGAATGACTTGAAATTTTCCCAATCTATGACTAAGTAGCAAAAATAGGCTATAACATATGAAAACCCCCTGAGTTTGGCATCACGTGAAGTAACATTACTATTTGGGGGTCTTAGTGCAACACTGCAGGCATTCAATAAGACTATTCAAACACTAGCTACTTTAAAAGATTACTAAGCGTATTCTTCCAATTAAACGTTGAGAATGATTTTGTATAGTAGCCATACTTTAGTCTAAATATTTTAATCAGTGCTTTGTTTAGTGTGTGGATATTAAGAATATTCTTTAGCATATCACATTCTTAGCAAATCAAAGGCATCTGTCATACAATTATTTGATGTTTGAGTCTCCTTTCTCTAAGCATGGAAATACCTATCTACTACCTATCTACTCACTTATCTTAGAGTTTCCTTCTTCTGTCTCCTATCTCTATTCTAAGAAGACAAGTGGATTAGATCTGACAGAATAGCTTTGAGGTAGTTGTATAAAAGAGTCCAATGGGTTTATGTGGTCCATATGCTAATGTTTATCCAGTGTTGAATTTTATCTTCTCTCTAGGATACTGTTTTTACCTAGGAGCTAGAAAGATGCGTGATTCTCCTTTATGCACTACATACCTAACATTCATGGTCATTTTTTTTTTTCTAACACTGTCTCCAATTTTCATGCCAAAATCTCATAGGAAATGCTGTCAAATAATTTATCCTCTGACAAAGCTTTCCATATGTGCTTCGTTCTTTGCAGTCTGGCATGCAAGTGTACAATGAGGTGTGTACCCCAAGTCTCTATCTTATCAAGTGAAAGAATGTGACCTGGAGACTATAAAGCATGGAGGCATATCTTAGGCATGTCTAGTTATTATGCATGGATTCACATGGTTAAAATAAGAAGAACTTCTTTATTTATCTAATATTTGAATTTTCTTCAATTTGGTGGAAATTACCCCTTAGGCTTTCTGCAACCGGAATAGACCAAGGACGTCCATCATAAATTTCTCTTAAATTTCTCTTCATGAATCTCCTCTCTGCTGTCCTCTTCTATTGGCACTTCTCTTGCTTGTTAAGAATTCCCCAATCTTTTTAGAATTCTGCTTTGTAGACACTGCTGAATGCCAGAGACCTGAGTTCCAGTTTCCTCTATATCCTTTATTAGCATATGAGCCTAGGTAAATTGTTCGATATCATCAGAGCTTGGTGGTCTCATCCACGAAAGGAGAATTCTTTATTTGCCTAAAAATAGCACCGAATAATTATTGGTCTCTCTTTGATCTAACATATTTCAGTTATCTGTTCCCCACATAGCGATTCTCTACCTTCAGGCATCTTTGCTCTAGTGGATTTATGTCTCTATTTGCATCATCTGCTTCTCCAAATTATCTAGTGATCTCATCTTTGACAAAATTGCATTGAAAACCTATATACCAAGATTAAGTATTCAAAGACATATGAGAAATCATTTCTTCCCCCAGAGGACCATGAACTCTACTTAAAGGTAAACTATAAATAGTTTTAAAAAGATAAATATCAGTACTAAGTGGCATGTGTTTTGTCCCAGTTAGTGACAGAGCATTTTATGCCTTAAGACTTCAGAGGGCTGGGCTGATATTAGAAGGCTTCCAGAGGGGCGCCTGGGTGGCTCAGTCGGTTAAGCGTCCGACTTCAGCCAGGTCACGATCTCGCGGTCCGTGAGTTCGAGCCCCGCGTCAGGCTATGGGCTGATGGCTCAGAGCCTGGAGCCTGTTTCCGATTCTGTGTCTCCCTCTCTCTCTGCCCCTCCCCCGTTCATGCTCTGTCTCTCCCTGTCTCAAAAATAAATAAAAACGTTAAAAAAAATTAAAAAAAAAAAAAAAAAGAAGAAGGCTTCCAGAGGAGGTGGGATATGAGCTAGGCATATGTGATATGGAATGACCTAGAGAAATGGACAAACTATAAGTGCATGTCTGACTTCTGGGAGAACAGTCACAACAGAGTTCAGAAGCAGAAAGGTAGTTCTTTGCTAGTTTGACTAGAGTGTCATGTAAGAAAAGTGATACAGATACAGACTTAACGGTTTAGAACTGGGCTGTTCATTATAGTATCTCCTGTCCATTTGACTATATAAATTTAAATGTTAAATTAAAATGAAATAAAACTTAAAATTTACTTCTTCAATCATGTTAGCCACATTTAAATTACTCAATAGCTACATGTGACTAGTGGCTACCCTATTGGATAATGCAGATAAAGAACATTTGCATCACCACAGAAAGTTCCGTCGGACAGTGCCATAGTAGACTTTTAAAACACCTGAACTTTTATTTGTGCACAGACAACTTTTCTTCCCATTGAGGGAGAATAACTCTCTCTTTATATCTGTAAGACTAAGGAATTTTCAAATTGCTTTTAAAGACCCTAAACCTATATTTGTAAAATTTCATTTTGGGATGTCTGTCTTATACATATCCTACCTTTGGAAATCTCTTTCTCCTTGTTCTCCAAAAGAGTAGGTCAAGGGTATTCTTGCTTTAGAGGATCTTTTGCATTCATTCCATTTTGGGGGGGGAATAGAAATGGATACCTGGACCCTGGCCAATCAGACTAACTCTCCTAGGTATTTGGCATGGGGACACTTAGACATGTGACAGTTGTTGGGGCTCTGCATGTGGGATTTTGCAACCTAAAGCTAGTCTACCACTTTCCAATTTATACAGAAATAAAAAGGAGGGGAGTAAATAGTAGCACTTCTTTTTTTTTTTTTTTTAATTTTTTTTTTTTTAACGTTTATTTATTTTTGGGACAGAGAGAGACAGAGCATGAACGGGGGAGGGTCAGAGAGAGGGAGACACAGAATTGGAAACAGGATCCAGGCTCCGAGCTGTCAGCACAGAGCCCGACGCGGGGCTCGAACTCACGGACCGCGAGATCGTGACCTGAGCGGAAGTCGGCCGCTCAACCAACTGAGCCACCCAGGTGCCCCAATAGTAGCACTTCTTAACCTGATGCCAGGTATCCGGATTCAGGAATAGAATTCAGGGTGCTCATGAACTTGGAAGGGAAAAAAATTACATTGATTTTCACAGCCTCTAACTATATTACAAATTTAGGCAAAACTATAGTAGAATTAGCATTACCTATGATTTTATTTCCAGTAGTAATTACAGAGATTTTTATATTAGAATCCTCAAAAAAGCTATACCTATTTTGGAATTATGGTACTTACTGACATACTGACAGATCTTCTAATTGACTGTATTTTAAAGAAGCACAGATATTAATAAATAACAAAAAATTAAATTAAGAAATCAAATCATATTTAATATCAATGTTTTGTAATTGTGTTCTAATATATTTGGTTTCCTTTTTTTTCCTTTTTTTGTTCCTTTTTTTTCTTTTACTTTTTAATCTTTATTTATGTTGAGAGAGTTAGAGAGCCAACAGGGGAGGGGCAGAGAGAAGGAAACAGAGAATCCCCAGCAGGCTATGTACTGCCAGCACAGAGCCTGATGTGGGGCTAGAACTCATGAACCCTGAGATCATGACCTGAGCCCAAATCAAGAGTTGGAGGCTCAACCAACTGAACCACCCAGGCACCCCATTATATTTGGTTTCCGTTCTTTCTTTTACATTTTTTTTTTAATGTTTATGTAGTTTTGAAGGAGAGAGAGACAGAGCGTGAATGGGGGAAGGACAGAGAGCGAAGGAGACACAGAATCCGAAGCAGGCTCCAGGCTCTGAGCTGTCAGCACAGAGCCCGAGGTGGGGCTCGAACCCATGAGCCATGTGATCATGACCTGAGGTGAAGTCGGACACTTAACCGACTGAGCCACCCAGGCCTCCCTATTTGGTTTCCTTTCTAATCCTATATAAGGTTTTTTTTATAAATTGAAAACATTTTCTGAGAAGGCTCCCCTAGGTGTCCTCAAAGGGCCAAGGGCATCCATAGCACAAAAAAAGCTAGTAACCCTTGGTTCACATAGAGAAGAAAGATGAGATAGACATAAAGAGGCAGAGATGAAAGATTGTACCTCAGGGGAAAAAAGCTTCTGGTGAATTTCTACTTTCCATTTTCAACATGGTCCTCATTTTGCTGTGGCTAGGCTGAATCCATCTTTGAGATGCCTTTATACCACCAGTGTCAGTAACGTCACAATTAGCCCAGTCCTTTCATTGTTGTCCAGTGAACATGTTTATCAAGCAAAAGAAATGAATTCATTCAGATAAAGCCAGGTACAGATTCGACTTCCACGCCATTTCAGTTCTGCCAGGACTAAGTAGTAAATCATCACTTCTTAAGTAACCCCAACTCTTTTTAGACCAGTTCCTTGGGCTATAAAAACAACCCCCAAGAGAAAAATAAATGCAATGGAGTAGGCGGAAGGCCAATATCTATTATGTTTGCTGAAATGCAGAGTTACTCCGAGCTTCCCTGTTTTGTTTGGTTTGTTTGGTTTGTTTTGTTTTTTTTTTTTTTTTTTTTTTTTTTGTATCACACAAGCCCATAGAACTTGATTGACTTTTATAGACTCCCTTCTTTGTTACATATGCATCATTATCCTCTGTCTTCTAATACTATGACTGTTGAGTTTTCTCTTTAGACTAGTACAGAATCTTACCTCCCTTTTTAAGAACAAAAATTGTTTGTGATGTTTTTCTAGTCAGTCATAAATAGCCTCCTAAATTTTTGTTTTTCATCTAACACAGCCGAGTCATCGGTTGCTCAACACCTATGCTACAATCCAAAAGGCATTTGACTTTACAATGAGTCAGAGTTGACTACCTACACCTCCAGACAAAAATCATCTTTGGAAAATTAGGAGAGAAGAAAGACAAGAGGGTAGAGGCAATTCACTTTTTCATTTTGACACATTTAAATACTGAATTCCACTTTCCTGTATTAGCGCCTACTTCCCAGTAATGTGTGTGCTGGTCTAAATTAATCTGTCACATACCTTCTGTTTGAACTGGCACAGCAAGGTAAGCCTTGAACTGCCTGTACCTCCCATAATAAGCACGTCTGCTCTTTTTTCTCTTTTTCCAGAAAACTGAAAACACTACCAGGGTCTCTCCTTATTCAGGATTCAGCTTAATTTCTACTGAGCCTGGAGAAGAGGAATTTGATCCCTGATCAAAGAGGCAAAGTGGAGATGCACACTGATCATATGCCACATCAGTGGCAATAGAATTTGGGCTCGCGAGCTTCCCTTTTAAACAAGAAAATCTGTCTCGTGGTGTTAATACATTTAACTTGTTAAGGTCAAGACTCTAAAAACATTGTCTTGGTGTTGAAAAGATCAGGAAGATTTTGTGGGAGGGAGGGATATGGAGAAGGAAGATGGAAAAGACAGAGGAGGGAAGGACTCTCAGCAACAGAGCAAAGGCACTGACTATCTGGGGGAGAGAGATAAGACACAAGATAAGATTGAGAAGGGAATGTGGATAGGCAAACTTTGTTTAGTTTGCAAGTTTACCAAGAGCTTTACCTGGCAGAGCACGCATACTGTTGCAAAAGAAGTAGGTTACTAATTTGGAATATTGCCATGTGATGAGATAGTACTGTTCTTCCTCTGAAAGAAGGAAGGGAAGCAGCATGAATCCAGAATCCAAGTCTGAGTTAATCACCACTAAATCCACAGCAAGGGGCATAGGTCTTGACATGTTATGGGTGCTCTGATGCTGACTAAATGAGAACCACATGTCAGTTTTACCTTTCTCCTCTTCGTTACTTTGACCCTAGAACACAGTATAATGAGGGAGATGGTCTGTGTCGTAGGTCATCGCCAAAGCTGTGGTCTTTCGCCCAAATCTAGCCTGCCATCTGTTTTTGTAAATAAAGTTTTATTGAAACACAGCTGTACTCATTTGTTTACATATTGTCTGTGGCGGCTTTCACACTACAACTTGCACACCGAGTAGTTGCAACAGAGACCGCCTGGCCAGCAGAGGTGAAAACATTTACTGAAAAAACGTTTGCTGAATCCTTAAGGGACTGGGAGTTTTCTTTGAGGTTAAGATAATTTGGGAATCAGAAGAGCTTTGGAATGCTTCAGGACAGTGTTTAGAACAGAATGAGGGCTCTGGTTCTCACTGGGGGGGTCTAGAAAATGGAGACCAAGGAGGGAGACCTTCTGTGCATGCAGAGAGGTGGCTGGAGACACAGTAACTGAGATGGAAGGTTGTCAAAATTCCCTCCCTTTGCTCTTACTAAAAAACAAACAAACAAACAAACAAAACCTCTGGTTGACCTGTTCTCCACAAACTCTAGGTATCCATACTGTAAGGATTAAGAGAAAATACTACTAAGTTCCTTGAAAGAAAGAACCCTAGCTAGTGACAGGTTCAGGCAACTGCTTTCTAATTAAATTAACCTGCCCTAAAAGAGAAGTGGATTTGATTTGCGTCCATGCTGTGTCTTATTTTGCAACACATAGACTTTATTATCAAGGGACTCTGATAGGAAAGTAGAAAAATGAAATACAGCCTTCAGTTTCCCAAATCCAGAGAGTGAGTGACAGATCCAGAAAGAAATCTTAGCAACTCCTTATCATGCTCTCCTCTTTTCTCCCTTCCTCCTAGCTGCCAAAAATACCAAGGATGGCTATGTTTAAAAGTCGTGTTAATTTCAGTCATTTATGTGCACTGCTTGTCTGTTATGCCATTATTATCATGTAGCACACTTACAATTAGTAATACTATTAAAGATGTATCCATTAAATTGCCAATGATTTTATTTTCCATTTCTGTGGAAAAGCTCAGCAATATGCAGAGTTGTAAATGCATCACAGTAAAGTAGTAAGTCAAAGACCTCTATTAAAGTCATGATTAATTTCATTTAATCATGTGTGATCCTCATAAATTAACTTCTTTGAGTTCTAGTTTCTTCAACTCTAAAATGAGGGTCATAATAACTTACCAAATTCACGGGGTTGCTGCAGTTATTAGAGGGGATGATATAAGAGGTGACAAATATGAGGTTAGTGATATTTTGTTCTTAGAAACGGGGGGGTGGGGGGGAGGCGTTCCTCATATATATATATATATGTGTATATATATATATATTTTTTTTTTCTTGTGAATTGGTAGATACTAGTTGGAAATATTCTCCTGCCTTCTTCTCCCTCCCACCTACCATCACTCTTTCCTTTCACCTTCTGCTGAAACCACTCCCAGAGTGGAGAAGGGCTATGTGGTGGAGACACTCCAATCCCTCTCTACCAAACTCCAATCACCACTTCAGGAAAAGATTTAAAAACAATTGAATATGATGAAAGATTATATTTTACAAATGACTGTCGGCCAATTCTTAGACAATTAATCAATGTCAACGTGTATATGCTGATCTAGAGGGAAATGGCTCTAGGAAGGGAGATGAACAGTTGACTTTGAAATGAGAACATCCATAAAATAAGGCTGCTTAAAAATCTTAAGGATATATTTTATTTATTCCAGCACCAGTTTTTAGGTTTCAGGTGTGTTTTATTTAATGTAAGAACTACAATGATACTGAAAAACACTTTTATAAAAAAAAGGACTTTTATAAGTAACCTCTAATAATAAAACTCCAAGTCATTCCGTTTCAAGTATTAATTAACTTTAAGTTTTTGAGAGGAGACTTTTAAAACTTGGTATCTTAAGAGTTATGCAAGTTTTAAATTCAAACTAGTAAAAATTTTTCTGCATATTTCTAGAAGTAGTCAACCCTGTTAACTTCCACTTAAAGCCCAATTATTCAAGAACGTTATAGATGACTATGGGTCTTTGGGGAAAAATCAGCAAGACTTTAAGTGCCCATTAGCTAAAGCTAAATGATAGTGAAACACCTAGAAAAGTGCATGCGGTATCTATCCATGTGAACACTAAATTAATTCAGCATACTCGCTCAGCTAAGATAAAATATTAACAAAACATTTCCTATGGCATGAAAAAAAGATTGAAAGTTGAAATATAAAAGCGGTTAGGCTATACCACTTGTCAAAGAAAAGTACGTTTAAGAACATTTACTGAATGTTAATGAAATACCAAAGATTACCTAAAATGTTTATGTTATTGAGAAGTGTCCATTCTATAACAGGATAGGCAACTATCATGTAAGTCTTTTTTTTTTTAATGTTTTTTATTTATTTTTGAGAGACAGAGTGGGGGGGGCGGGCAGAGAGGGAGGGAGACACAGAATCTGAAGCAGGATCCAGGCTCCGAGCTGTCAGCACAGAGCCCAATGCAGGGCTCCCACTCACAAACCATGAGATCATGGCCTGGGCCGAAATTGGACGCCTAACCGACTGAATCCCCCAAGGGCCCCTCATATTACAGAAGTCTTTAATTGTAGTGTTCTTAACGAGCTTCATTTTAACATGAAGAAAAGCAGATAATTAAATTCCAATAAGACTAAAAATATATATTCATCACGTTTCAAGATCAAGAACTGGGTTTAAGGTTTATTTGCTTTTGAAGGAGAGGGAGACAGAGTGTGAGTGGGGAAGAGGCAGAGAGAGAGGGAGACACAGAGTCCGAAGCAGGCTCCAGGCTCCGAGCTGTCAGCACAGAGCCCGTCACGGGGCTCGAACTCACAAACTGCGAGATCATAACCTGAGCCGATGTCGGACGCTCAATCGACTGAGCCACCCAGAAGCCCCATCAAGAACTGTTCTTAACGCTCCAAGCACATTTGACAAAACATGTAAGATTTTTTCTCCCATTCAGGATTCATACAATCTGGTTGGGAGGGGGTAAATACATATATATATATATATATATATATATATATATATATATGAGAGAGCAGGAGAAATCATACCATATAAAGGTGTAAAAATAACTACCGGCATTTGTATTAGGTCCTCACTACAAACCAAGCACTGAACCAAGTTCATGGAATCCTCTTATTCATCCTTCATAGGAATCTGTGAGGGAAGTTCATCCCTTCCCTTGCATTGAGGGAGGTGCAATCCTTCCCATTTTACAGATAAGCAAACTGATGATTACAGAGATCACACATCCACCCCACAGTCACCTCGCTGGGAACCACAGAGCCAAGATTCACGTCCAGGTCTATCGACACCACTCTTCCCGCCTTTTACAAATTCAGAGGCGTGGTGAAGACTGTGGGCTGGGTGCCAGGTTTTGCATTGTAATTTTTCCCATTCCTTGCTTGGTGACCTGCAGTGAACGTTTTAACCTCTAATGTTAGTAATAGGTTCGGATGGTCAGAGGTGAGTAGGAGGGTACAAGCATGGCCCCAGGAGTGGAGACAGGAGGAATGCATGTCCCAGGGATTTTGGCTGGAGTGAAGACTGGATACTTCAGCGCCATGGGAACTAAGTCTGGAATTAGGGAGAAAGCGGAGCGTGCTGGGTCTTAAAAGGAAAGGCATGGGATTCTCATTTCATGCTGTTAGCAACTGGGAAGCACTCGAGGTTGAAAATAAGAGCTTGAGCTAATATGTTCTGTATTACTTTTCTATGATCAGGCCTGAACAAAAGTATGACCCTCAAACGTCCTGGGTCCGTGTCTCAAGAGATTTATTTGAAATGCATCCACACAATGCAAGGTAAATATTTCTGTGTTTATTGTATATTTCTATGCAGTATTAGTTCAAGGCGGGTGTTAAAGATCTAGTGAATGAAGTAGTTCACATTTCAAAAACAATAAAAAAACATTTTCACACACTGTACCTGCTCCCTTGACCCCTAGTAAATGACGGGAGGAAAATACCCAGTGATGTAAATTGTCAGTGTAATCTTATTGAACTACTTGTTATATTCTAAAGTACGTGTTATTTTCCAAGCTAGTTAATTTGATTAATAGTCAGTAGACATAGGAAGATAATCTTTGGCAGGCACCTCAGTATCCCAAGAAATGTATTTTCCATGCTATCCCATATATAGAAGTTAAGTAAATACATTTTTACCTCTCCCACGAGACCAGCCTTTGAAAAGGAACTCAATGTATTTAGGTTGTGAGAAAATAAACTGTCTATATTCTCATGGTTTTTACATCATTCATCCCTCAGATGTCTTCTCTATTTTTCAGCCATGGTAAAATGCTGATTGTCTCTCTAAATTCTATAATGCAACCTGAAATAGGGAATCAAACCTCTAAGCTCCATCTCAGATTTGAAGAAAACATGAATCCTACTACAATTTGGTCTTTTAAGAAATTGTTTTTTTTTTTTAATGTTTATTTATTTTTGAAAGAGAGAGCATGAGTGAGAGAAGGGCAGAGACGGGGGGACAGAGGATCTGAAGCAGGCTCCATGCTGACAGCACAGAGCTTGATGTGGAGCTTGAACTCACAAACTCTGAGATCATGACCTGAGCCAAAGTTGGGCCGCTCAACTGACTGAGCCACCCAGGTGCCCCCAGTTTGGTCTTTTTAATCATGCAAAGTATTACATGCCGTTTGCTAAGGTCGTTTCTGAAAAAAAGAAATGATCTTGTTTTAAGGTGTTTGCATTGTTTTCCTTGTATTTTATACCACATCAGTACAGTTTAATGGTAACTGCAATATCCTCAAAACAATAAGTTGAGGAAAATATTACATGTATTACAGATTGCTGCACAAGAACTGAAGACGTTTTATGATTTCCACTCTAGGCAACAATACAATGGCCAGAATTTCACCTCTCCTCCTTTTTTGCTCTATCCTCTTGCTTCTGAAATCCTACTAAAAATTTTTAGGGTAAAAAACCCTAATGATAAGTTAAGAGAAAGTTTCTCACATTATGCTTCTATTTGGTTTTATGGTGGCAGGAGTAGGAGGGAAAAGTAGAGAAACAAATTTAAGATAAATTCACAATAAATTTGAGAAAGCTTTTTTTCTAGTAAAACAAAGCTTTTAATCTGTTCTTACACGTTTGGGAATTTAAGTGGTAAAGTATCAGTAGTAGCATTTTTAAAATTTATTTTACCGCAGGATCCTCGTCTCACAGACCACCTGGCGGAACCAGGGTTCCAAGGAATGCACTTTGACAAGTGCTGACGTGGAGCCATAGAGGACACACCCATTTTCTCTCAGGGATATAGAGGAGGCCAACTTGAGGGAGAACTGGTTTCCTGAACTGATATTCTTTCTTAATGTGACCCATGGTAACCCAAGGAACAACCTCCTATCAAAGAACAGCATCTTCCCTTTCCGGTTTTTCAAAACAGATGTCAAGACCACAGTACAACTAGGGCCTTGCTCCAACAGACCTCTTCAGTAGGCTTTGTTCTGAACGATTTCAGGAACGGAACCCCCGCCATCTGCTGAGATGCCAGTCATTGCTTGAAGAAGGGACAGAGCAGTTAATCCAGTTAATAAGGGGACGGTTCCTCCCGGCATTGACCCAGAACCTGTCTCCTTGGTGATTCTGTGGGCCTTTCAGCTGAGCAAAGGCCACTGAACTCCCCCGCTGGATCCTCTGTCAGCATTTTACTTGGGATTTAGTTCCAGAAGAAGAGAAGGAGCCAAGACGTCTTACAAAGTGTTTCTTAACAGGGAAGAAAAACTGACATCTCAGGTGCTTAGTTAGGAATGAAAAAGGCTGTGAGTCATACCTTCTTCCACGTTGCTACATTTTGCTAACTAGGTTGCTTCACCCATTTAGCTTTAATTTCCCAAATATTAAAATGAAAAAAAAAAAAAGTGAAGAAACAACCACCGTTCTTCATCTCCTGCTGTGAGGATTTAATGAGGTAATAATATTTGTTACAATTTAAGCTTCTCGTTGCTCTAAGTTTATATCTTGAGGCAAATCACTTAACCTCTCTGGGCCTCAGTTTCCTGCAAAATGGTAACAGTAACGCTTTTCCAAGCTGCTTTTTTAAGGCTGTAGTGAGGAGCTAAGGAAGTGAATGTCCTTGAAAATGTATATATTCGTGGACATCTTTGAGGAATTTTTAAAAAATCGGAACACATTAAAAAAAAAAAAAACAAAAAGCAAAAGAAAATCCTCCTTTACAGCATTTAGGGTAATAATCTGAGTCCTTTTGGCTGACCTCCCGTAGAGTTTGGCTGCATATCACTGTCAAAGGAAAAATAAAGTTTATACGGAATTTTTAAAATTTAAGTATATATGCATATATCAAAGCAATTGTTTTCTGGAAGTTTTCGTTTCTTGATTCTCTTTGTTTTCTGTTTATTTATGGAAAGATGCAACAGTGAAGGCCAGGATCACTGTACCTTCAGAGGTGGGTCACTGTGTTCCACAGGTCATGGAAGCTGACGGGAACACACATCTCTCGGGCTGAAATGTTCTCGGCTATCCCTGATTCAGGTTCCTCCATTCCTGCCCAGAGCTGCTTAATGTTCTTTTTTGGTGTCACTGCTCCTTCTGATACTCTGGTGGTGGTGGTGGTGGTGGTGTGTGTGTGTGTGTGTGTGTGTGTGTCACAGACTAGATCACCACAAGCCTGCATTCGTCTCACGTTTCCCTGAGATGTGACTTGCATCGTACTTGTGGCTCTGGGAAAGGTTTGCCTCAAGACAATATTCCAACATTAGCCCACTGAACCAAAGACCCTGCACAGACTTGGTGGATGGCAGAAGGGATGACTTCACCGGGCATGAGTGTCAAGTGAAGGGACATGCACTCACTTCCTACGGCTGCAGTAACAAATTACCACAACGTACTTTTATTATCTTATAGTGCTGGAGGTAAGAAGTCTGTAAAGGGTCTTACGGGCTAAAATCAAGATGTTGGTAGAACTGCATTCCCTCTGGAGATTCTAGGGGAGGCTTTTTCAGCTTCCGAAATCTGCCCACACTTCTTGGATCATGGCTGTGTCACAATTCTGTTTCTGTCAGCAGATCTCTGACCCTCCTACCTCCCTCTTTCCTTTATAAGGCCACTTGTGATTACGTTGGGCTTACCTGGAGAACCCAGGATAATCTCTCCATCTGAAGATCCTCAATTTAAATCACATCAGCCATATCCCTCTTGCCATGCAAAGGTAACATATTCACAAGTTCAAAGGATTACGATGTGGACATCTTGGGGGAGGGGGAGTGCATTCCTCGGATGCAAAAAAGAGCTAAAAGTGGGAAAAGAGAACTCAAGACACCTCAGGACCCAACCAACCACAGATGAGATAGCAGAACTGATACCCTCTGAATGAGTTTTTCCTCCCGGGGGCCCGACTGCTCCCCTCCTGGCTCTGCCTAGCTTTGTACTCTGTGATCTCATCCTCTTTTTTCCACTGAACGGAAACTGTTCTGAAGTTCATCTCAAAGATAATGAGCTAATCTAGGCTAATGTGCTCTTCAGGCAGAGCAGCATTATCACCAAGACTTTCTATAGAAGAGGATGCTCCACTTTTATTGACCTCACCACTTAGTGAGTTGACTGTTGAGGATTTGTGGCCAGACAGAAAGGGAAGGAGACCCCACTGGGAAGATGTTTTGCTGAGAAATCCTCTCAAGTCACTGCAGGCGAGGAGTTGCCTTAATAGGCTTCCTCTTATGTAGGCCTGGCTCTGGAGACAAAATTGTTCTTCCTACTGAGCAGAAAGATACTCCCAGGCCTTTTATGACTATGACTTCCTCATATATTCATGAGGAAAACCATTCCCATTGGCGTCAACTAGTGACTTAAGGATCCCCAAAAACTTCGGCCACAACACTTGAATCAGAACATAGAAACTGAGTTCTCGGCAGTTTATCATATACACTAAATGATCCAGATATGGAAAATTATCTATATTTCCCTGTAAACTTGGTTCTTTCACATGGCTTCTGGCAATGCTGTTCCCTCTAAATGCAATGTTTTTTCACCTGACTTTTACCTTTTTAATCCATAGTCATCATGGTCACAGGGAAAGTTGCCTTGACTTCCTTGTTCTGGAAGCTTGGATTAGATCCAATGCTTATTTGTATACTGGCACACATCACATTATTATTTGCATGTAAGACTTCTGCTGAATGGTAAAGTCCCAAAGACAAGTCATGTGCTTCAGCTATCTGGAGATCCTCATCGGTGCTCCATAATGGCTTGATGAACAGGTAGATAAAGGAGCCCTCCCAGAACTGGCGGTGAGTTGCAGCTGTAGAAAGACAGAGACATGGGGCAACCCACAAAATAGCACTGGGAATCTGGGAAGAGCACCAAAGAGAGTAAGGAGAATTCCAAAAGTGATCAGAGAGGCACAGATCTGGGAAATAGGTTCCCAGTGCTTTTGCTTTGAAATATTTTAATGAGATACTACATGTACTATCCTACATGTGCTTGCTATCTTCCCCATTCAAGCTCCCACCAAATGCCTGGCATACAGGAAGACTTAATATGTGTTTAGTGATTGGTTTCCTATTTCTGGCTCAACATGACCCAAGAGGTAAAGCCTAAGTCAAGAATTATATAAAATAAAGCTAAAACTTGCATTATTCTAAGGCCATATAATCAAAATGATAATAGATAATGAGCATTTTTTGGTTTCCTACAGTGAGGAGTCCTTCGTTGTAGCTGGCTAGCATCAGTAACAAAAGTATAAAAGAGATGAAATCTGCCCTCAAGCTTTGCACTGTTTACAGAGGAAACAGGAAAAATAGATACAGTAAAAATGATGCCACAATATATAATAGGAGTTATTCTGACCTTGAGGATACTGGGAAATATGCCCAATTGGCCTCCTGGAGTCTAGATCAGACCGTGGCAAACCTGGGTCATGGGAAGAAGAGATTGCATAGATTCCTTCCCGAAATTCCTTCAGGTTTCCTTCATTGGGTAACACTCATGAAATACAGCTCATGCAGTTTATTCCAAGAATGGATCCACCTCCCTATTAGAGGGTGGCCCAAAGAAATCAAAGCCAGGAATTCTGTTCAATGGATGTAACAAGGCAGCATATAACTCCTGATGTTGTTCATGGCCGTCTTGCAACTATGGAGAAACCTAAAGATGAAGCCAACACAGAAGGAGCAGAACCAAGAAAATCACAAAGAAATGGAACAGGAAATCCAGGTGCACTATGTCTGAAGTCTTCTCTACTCAGGGCTTTTTAAAATCCTTTTATCCAGTTCGAGCTGGGTTTCTGTTGCTTGCTACAAGTTTAGGAAAGGGAATCTATATCTATCCTTATATGTCTTCTAGTTGATCTAGTATACAGAAATGTGTGGGGAGCCTTTTGAAGCCACCCTGCCATAGAAAATATTAGAAGTATTAAACGTCCATAAGAAAAAAATACAACACGTGGAAGAGGCAGTAACATTGGCGTAGAATACCAGATACGAATATTGCTGAAATGCAAGAGACGCTATAACAAAGTCAGGTGAAATATACGGGGGAAAAAACACTCTTCTATAAGAATCGTCTGATTCTTCGTCTGAGGGTTGAAAGTGATCTCTGTCTGGTTGTTCCTAAAGAACTCAAAATGCAATCACATACTTACGGGAGAGGACAGGAGCACTTAAGGGTCAGTGAAGGTTGAATTGTTTTTCTGTATCCCTCAATCAGTGATCATCACTGACAGGATAGTTGTAGAATTTTTACTAAAGAATACTTTTCATTGAAAACAAGATGATTCACTAGATAAATATAAAAAAAGAAACAACAGGTGGTGAATACAACTCAAGACATTAAATTTCCATGAGTCACTGAAGCCAGATGGCATGCATTTGAGAATTCTAAAAAAATTTAAGATCAAAGCATTTTGGATACTAACAATATGGGCAATTTATCATATAAAACAACTATCAGACTTAGGGAGATTGCCAACTGTATTATATGACACTATTAGGAGAGCACAAATTGTTCATTCAATTCAATTAAATGCAATGAAACTTACAGGTTTATTGGCCACCACCAAGTGCAAAGCACTGTTCTAGGCCCTGGGCACTCAAAGGAGTTTAAAACAAGGTCATATCTGCCTTAACCCCACAACTGAGAAGACAGCACATTGTCAGTAACAGTCAACAATGCAGAATGTCAAACATACGTAATGATTTTATAAGAACAGTATTTAAAGAATTCTCATATAAAGTCTCTTTCCATTTGAAAGGTGAAATAGACATCAGATGAAGATAACTGGTACCATTTCCAGGTAGGTTAAAAAAAGAAGATCTTGGTGCTTTAAGATTTGTAGAAAGATGGAGGAATGGACCCTAAATTTCCTCCCAGAACAACATTATTGGTACTTCCATGGGAGACAATGCCTCTGTGATGGTCAAGAGATTGGAGAAGCAGAAGGCTGCTAGCTCCAGAGCCACTCTGCTATCTCTTCCACAACCTCTGCCAGCACACCGAATGTCCCCACACTGCCTTTCAACACCGTCAGGCTAAAGCCTGGACAGTGACAACTCTACTATAGCTGCCCCAGAAGTAACAAACACCCAAGGTCATGGTTGCCAGTGGAAAGAGCTGGTATCCACCTCAGGATGTCCACTTCCACCTTCCAAAACTCAGGGATGTACGTTTGATGAATATCTGCAAGGAAGTCTGGGAAAGGTAGATTTTTAGCACTATTGCATCGTAGCACAATATGGGATATAGGACAGCTAGACACGTCGAAAAGGGCTGGAATGGAGGCTGATTGAACTAATCCGTATTCTACCCCAAAAGACCAGATTCTTGGCCTCCCTGCTTACAACCTGGTATTTCTCTATGTACTTCCACTTACGAACTCACCCCCAGGCAATGCCTTTCCTTGACTCTCCTGTTTATTATCTTCACCATCGGCCCAAATGACTGAGACAGAGAAGTCTTGGAGTTGGCCTCAGCTGCTTCCTCATTCACTGGACTATCAGTCGTGTGGTCAATAAATCCTGTTAGTTCTCTTTCAGATGCCACCGTCTTTGTCCAAGCCCTGTTCACCTTTTCAACAGAGTATTATTAAGTTTCTTTACCAATAATCAGGCAGGTTGTTCCCTTTAAAGAAATCTTCCATGTGAGCTAACTTTCAGAATTGTCTTTCTTTTTAAAAAATATGTATTTTTTAGTTTATTTACTAAGAAAGAAAGAGAGAGAGAGAGAAGGCGGGACAGAGGTGGAAGGGGGAGAGAGAAGAGCAAACAAGTAGCACAGAGCCTGATGCGGGGCTCAAACTCATGAAATCTGAGATCATGACCGGAGCTGAAACTAAGTCACCCAGGCGCCCCCAGAATTATCTTTCTAAGATCAAACTTTCGTCATGTCCCTCCTTTGTGTAAAACTCTCCCAAAGCTCCCAATTTCTTGCACAGTGATGTTTAAGCTTCTTGGCAGGGCGATCAGATTCCTCCCAAGTAGACACTTGGCCCACGTCTTCAACTTCTCTATTTCCAGTTCTATAGGCTTTTTACCCTGTCTGGTAATTCTATACTTCTTACTACTCCCCAAGTACACCGGACCCATCCATGACTCTGTTCCCCCAAATATATTGTTTTTTTTGCATCCTGGATTGTCTTTTTCCACAGTTAATGGGTATAAATGTTACTTTTGCAAAACTTTCCCAAGCAGAGTTCATTTTCTCTCCTCTTCACCGTTATCACATATTTCTCACGCTGCTACTTGAGTGTGTTTCATTATATATACATTTCTCTCATGCTGCATACCCTCCACTAAACCGAGAACGCCTTTAAAGCCAGGGAAGGATCTCAACTAGATTTCCATATCATTCTCGATCCCAGACCTGCTTCAGGTGCTGATACATCAGAATATTTATGTATTGAATGACCAGATGACGAAAATATAAAGGCAGTTATAAAGAACTTTTAAAATAAAAGAAAACTCAAAGACTTAAAAATATAGCAACCCTATTGTGATAAAATAGTATTCATCTTCTCTTATCTGACTCCAAGAGAAAAATATAAAGATGTTAGGGGAATAGGTGTAGTGCTCTTTTTAAGATTTGCTCAGTCTCTAAAAGATGTAAACTTGGCAGCCTGACTTGAAAGAGTCAAAACGAGTACACGGGAGTTTCTGACAGGCAGCACTGGTTCTTGACCCAGAATGAGCCAGCAAAATTCCAGAAGCCTATATACAGTTTTTCTTGGACTGTGGATATGTTTATATTATAGTAGCTGGATGGCTCCAGGGAAAGTTATGGACTTTCATGCAAAACGCAAAAGAAAGAATATCTGCTCAAATGCAGAAAGAACTTATGTCAACAACTAAGCTCATTTTGTAACAATGAAAATAATGATGAGGCAATCACAACTTGTAAATACAACCAGGAGGGCTCGTAGACCTACATTTGTCCCCCAAAGGAGAAGCAACAACGGGGGTGTCTGGGTGGCTCAGTTGGTTGAGCATCAGACTTCAGCTCAGGTCATGATTTCATAGTTCGAGAGTTGGAGCCCAGCATCGGGCTCACTCCTCTCAGTGCAGAGCCTGCTTCAGATGCTCTGTCCCACCCTCTCCCCCCACTTCCCCTGCCCCGTCTGCCCTTCCCTACTCGTGCTCTCTCTCTCACAAAAATAAACAAACATTAAAAAATATTTTTAAAAAACCCAACAAAGTTTGATTGAATATTATTCTTATAAGCATTAGTTTTATTTTTTTAATTACAAAAAATGTTTAATTTGACAGAGACAGAGAGAGAGAAAGAGAGAGAGAGAGAGAGAGAGAGAGAGACCATGAGTGCGGGAGGGGCAGAGAGACGGAGACAGGATTCAAGATGGGCTCTGCGCTGAGAGAGGAGTGCCCAATGTGGGGCTCAAATTCAGGAACCATGAGATCATGGTCTGAAATCGGTGGCTTAACGGATGAAGCCACCCAGGTTCCCCTTGTATGCATTAGTTTTAAAGCATAGTTTCTTAAAGTGTATGCTAAGGAACACTAGCTAGGGAGTTTGTGGTTGAGAGTACAGGAAATGAACATACTATATTGTCTTCTGGGAACATCGCAAAGACGCTTGGCATAGGAAGCCTCTGAGAAGTCTGGTAAGTGTCCTTTAGGTCTAATGTTTCTCAAACATATTTAGTTACTCTTGTTTTCATTTAACAACTTACCAGCATCCAGCAGAGAGCCACCACTTGATATGATTCAGGGAATGGAGAGGACAATGACATAAAGTTAAAGTTGACAGTCCTGTGATGAAAACTATTTGTCTGGAGAGGAGTAGCCCCCTAACTGCAGAGACACAGGAGGAATAAGACGAACTCTAGCGTGCTTAAAATAAGGATGCCCCCCTGCAGTGGCTCCCAGGAAGACATGCCCGCATCCTAATCCCTGGGTCCTGTGACCCATACTGTACATATACTGTACATATATTACCATATATGGCAAAAGATGCGATTAAGTTAAGAATCTCAGAGGCAGAGCTTAGCCTGTATTACAAATATAATCTCATGTATCTTTGTAAGACAGACACACAGCAGAGAATGTGTTGTGAAGACAGAAGCAGAGTTGGGAATACCAAGGCAGGCACCAGAAGCCTAAAGAGGAATGGATTCCTCCCTGGAGTCCCTGGAAGGACCGTGCCCTGTCGATACAATACTTTGATTTCAGACTTCCGGCCTCCCGAAGTGTGAGACAATAAATTTCTTTGTTTTAAGCCACCAAGTCTGTGGTAATTTGTTACAGCAGCCACAGAAAACTAATACACCCCAGTTAAGCACTTCTACGACTGAGGCACTAAGCAATGTTCCGCCAACTTCCACAATGTTCCCGAAGGTAAGAGATAAGCCTGCCACTTTTGCCTCTGGCATCCCAATTTTGTTTAATAACCTGCTATAGTCCTTCTTGAGCCTATTTATATATAATAGCCAATATAATACCTTGAGGCAATGAGTTTCATAAATTTACTACCCACTGTGAATAGCATCTTGGTGTATGGACTTTTTTATGGCACAGTGCATTTTCATGATGAATCCATTTGTCCCTTTTTTCAACTTTTGCTTAATGCTTCTATCATTAGCTTAAATAAATGTGGAAGACAATTGAACTCCACTAAATAGGACAAAGGTCGGAGAGGAGAGCTTGGAACGGTTAGACCATATTCATGAGACACATAAAAGGCAGTTCCTTCTGAACTTGAAGGCTTCTGTGCAAAGTGCCGTGGCTGTTTGGAGGGCCGATGTTCGATGTTCGTGCTGGCGGTGCTATCAGAAGAGGGCCTTGAGGCAAATATTCATCTTGGAAACATTTCCACAGGAGATGGCCCAGAGACAAAATCATGCAGAGACACAGAAATTAAGCTCAGCACAGAAATCCACCTCTGCTGAGCTATAGGACACATTTCCTTTTGGTCTTTAAGAGGAAAATAACCGTATCATTAAACCAGCATTGCATAAACCCCGATAAGGTTGGTGGAACAGTCTTAAGGATTAAACCCATAAACACGTCTTCCTGCTTTTTTAGACCCTTGCATTCCACCTGCCACCAAAAGAGTCTAATTTGTAAAAAGGAACAAATAAATTTACTATAAAGAATTGGAACTTGGAATTTATATATTTAAGTGTCAAATAGATATTATAAAGCAGAACATATAAAACTTTGATTACTCAGCATTAGTTCAATGTAAAATTCAAAGACATTTAGTCCAAATTTTCTTATGCATGAGAATCACCACTTAGCAAGTTAAAGTGTAGGTCCCTGGGCTTACCACCCCCCACCCCCCAACCCCCCATTTTTCCTGATTTGGCAGCTGAAGGGAAAGCATGAGTGATGTACAGAGTGCCATGTGTTGAGAAATGTTGTTTTAGAATGGGTGTGTGTGTGTGTGTGTGTGTGTGTGTGTGTGTTAAATTTAATAGTGCAGTGGTCAGCCCTCTCCTCTTTCTATACATGCTACTATTTGCCTTGGGGGTAAGACAAAAGGGCAGAAGAATATATATATTCTTAGAGAGAGAAAAAATTCAAACACCTGGTACCAACACACAGCTACTACAAAAATTAAATACATAAATCTGTTCAAACTATCATCTTAATCATCTTGAAAACAATTGCATTAGACACTCAAATGACACCTCTTTTATAAATCGTTATACTGTTGCAAGAGATTTATAGGCTTAAAAAGAATAAAAGTAATGGCTAACATTTAGTGAGGACTTTCTGCATGCCAACACTGTTCCAAGTTCTCTGTGCCCCGTAACATATTTAATTCTCGTAGGAATGCAGAAAAGGAGGTGCCATGTTTTCTCCTCTCTTATAGATGAAGAAACAGAGGCCAGAGTTTTGATGGTGCCCCCAGGGTCACATTACTTCTGAGCAGTAGAATAGCTGTCTCAATTCAAGCAGAATATAAGCATCCTTTAAACATTTGCTTTCCCTGGTTTAATTTATTGAATTTCAAACCTTTGTATATCATTTTGTCATTGAAGGAATTCTACACCGCTATTTCAGTTTTCTTTATTATTTTTAGCCACATTTGATTCCCTCTCTTGTGACCTCCCAAGTTTGCATTACTACATAGTACTGTGTTGAGACTCCAGAGTACAAGGGGACAATTGTCACATTTCTTACAATCAAGCCTGCCAGGAACTTGAATTACAAAGACACCTTCGTCCCATGTGAGGTGGATGGTCAGGGTGCATTCTGGAATGCTACAACTCCATCTTTTCTGGGGTCTTTTAACATACAGCACTAAGAAATCTCTTACAGTTAAAACAGCATGGGTCCCAAACTACAAGGTTATAAATATCTTTAAGACCACCCATCCCTTTCATTAGCAAGAAGGGATAATATCTCTATGACAGATTAAAAACACACCCACATTAAACTTCCCTTCACAGAATTACTGGTCCAACCCTTGGATTTTTTCTGATTTCCCTCTCACTTTTCAACTTACATTACTTCCTTTCTGAAGCCTTTTTTTTTCACACTGACTTAGTGCAGAGGAGTGATCTTATTTTAATGGGAATAAAAATAGTGTCCCTCTCCAAAGCAAAGCTGGTAAGTGTTGATAAATGAGGTCTTTCCCTCCCTTCGCTCCCTGTTTTATTTCTTGATGTATATTTCCATTTCATCCCCTCCATTTTCACTCTCTCAAAGCCTCTCTCACATTTTGTTTTATATCACACCTTTAATACAGATTCCATAAGCATCACGTCACTAAACAATAGTCACCTAACTTTTGGAATAGGGACTCCACACGCTCAAAAGCCATCTAGCACTTGCCAGAATAAGGGTACATAGTACTTCTTGATGGTACCAGGTTTACACTAAGCAAAAACGTCAAGGAATCCAAGGTCTCCAATGGCCAGATGGATCCCTTTCTGCTTGAAGGATCATCCTGGTGGGAATACAAACAATTGAGATGATAATGACCCTGTCCTCACAGCCTTTACAATTTAATCAGGAGAGAGAATCATGCAGAAAGTACAGTTACAAAGGCAACCAGATGTCAGAGGATAAAGTCCAACCTCCTCAGACTTTACACAAGCCCTTTGGGATATAAACCTCTTTGCCTCTGAAGCCTCCTCTGTGACTAATCCTGACCCAAGTTCCTGTGTTCTCAAGGGCATCAAGACCCTTCCTGCTTCTACACTTTGTATCTGTACCTCCTTCACTTGGAGAGCCACCCGCTCCCTCATTGGCCTCACATGCTCCTTCTTCTCATTTCAGATTCAGATCTGTCACCTTCTTTGGTGAGTCTTCCTTATTTACCTAGGTAATGCAACACATTTCACCATTTATCTCTTTGCCCATGGGGGCAGGCTGGAACTCCATTCTTACTGTCTCCAGCATTTAGTCTGGCCCCTACTAGGTGTTTAATGAGGGTTAGGTATTGAAGTAGCCAGAAGCACAACACAGTAATTAGGTGCTTATGTTCTGCTTTTAGATAAATCTGAGTTCACATTCAACCCTATACTTATTACTTAGGTGACCTTATGGAATTTCCTGAAACTTCAGTTTTCTCCTCTCTAAAAGAAATAATATCTGTATCAGAAAGCTGTTGCTATGACAAAAAGTGACATGTGAAGGAATGCGGTGAGAGTTGGAAAATGGAAGTTAATATTGTCATTATTTTTAAAGAATAGCTTAAATCTAATATAGTTAAATTTCACATACCTATGAATAAAGTAAAATTTCATATATTTGTATTGAGGATGTAATGAATAGGAAGAGGATGGGTCACATGTAAATGAACCAAGTCAGAGTTTCTGGAGGAAGGGGATTTTAAACTTTAATGGTGTAATGCAAATGGAGGTCATGGAATGAAGGGGAAAAAAATTACTGGAGGTAAAAATGATGATACCAGGAGTAGATAAGTAACATTGAAACATATTGAAGGAGAGTATGCTGAGAAATAATAATAATGCTGAGAAATAATGGTGAGAAAATGACCAAGGTGGAACATGGTCCCCAGTGAAAGCTCTTGAGTCATGAAATGAAGTGAGTTTTGACGATTTCAAACACAGTTATGTATAGGTTCTATTGAATCAGGAAGAAATTTGAAGGCAGAGAGAACAAATAAAAGACCATAGTATCTGGGAACCCCATGTGGATGCCAAAGGGTTGTCCCTAACAAATGCTAAATGAGTTCACGTTGGCGATTTTGGGTGGAGGGTTTTTCACACTTGCTGACGAAAAGCCACTTATTGACTGAAGTTGAAGCAACCAGAAAAACAGTTTTATTTGAGAATGCCTCGAAGTGAGTTAATGGCCAATCCCAAGGGGAGGAGAGTAAGCACTTTTCAAGCATTTGCTGATCAAGACTTTTGCATATCTGAGCTCCTGCACATCAAAGAGGACTGCCCGCTGGGTTTGCTTACCCCTTTAACTAAGTCCTTGAATTTAAGGACAGAAGTTCCTATAAATGGAGAATTTCGAATAGTCAGAAATTACATTCAGACCAGTATAGCAGTTCTTCCTGTTAGAAAATGGCACAGCTGGTGTTATTAATCAAGCAAAAATACTGCCCACCTAGAACCCAGTGACCTTCACCGGGTGGTTGCAAAATTGGCAAGTTTCAGATTTCAAATGAGAACTGTCTCCTAGCTATCCTGAAAGACTGGGATCCAAAGGTCAGAAGTTCCTTTACCAAGAGGTCAGGTCACTAGGGTCGGGGTGTCCAGGGCTGTGTCCCAAAGGTCAGAATGCTCTGCCAACAAGACTTCAACCAGAGTGTGGAACTGGAAGAAACCCATGCGTGAGGGTGTAGCAAGAGAAAGATCAATAGGCTGATTTGCCAAGGTTAAAGAAATATGGGCCATGGAATCTGGCAAACCTAAATGTGTTGGGAAACATGCCTTTAAGTTTAAGTTGGGTTCATAAGAATTTGACTTACTTCAGAGCAATAAATGTGTGCCGGTCTTATCTAAAGACCAAGGTGTCAATTTTATTGCTTGTTGCACACAGTCATGACCACTGGTGCCATTTTCTCTGTGTTGTGCTTCGAAATGATTATATTTGTTAAGACTCAGGGTGCCGACAATTTCCTAGCGTTGTGTGCCATGTATTTACAGAGATCAAAATGAGGCATTAACGACCTTACGGTATTACCTTTAAATATGTATAAAGTACATTTGAAGCAGTTTATGCCTGAATTTTGAGTTGTGTTTACCTTTCTTTCCAAGTTATTTTGAAAGGGAAAAAAAAATAAAGTATCAATAAAGTATCTTAATTTTAGGTCTTTTTTATTTCACTTCATATTTTATTGTGAAAGCTGTAGCACCAACACACTGGATAAAGACAATAATTTGGCATCACTCATTAAAATAGCCAAACGAAGATTTACAAGAAAAAAATACCACATGTATACCACGTTTTTCACTTAAAACACACGAGTCCAAGAAAGCTGCTATTATGAAAACCTTGTATTTTGTTCTGTGCTTTTCAATTCACAGAACATTTTAATATATATCGTTCCATTTGATACCCACTAGGCACCAAATATAATATGTAAGTAACCAAGTTAATTGTGAAAATTTTTGGTATTAAATGGCACTTGGACAAGTTAAAGACAATGAACTATAGTTCCATTTTTGGCATGTGATTTCAATTAGCTCTAATAAGATTATATATTTTATCCAATGTGCATTGTGTAAAAAATAAATTCATATGACCTAATGTCATTAAAATGTTATCATCTTTGGCTCTTCTCTCCTCTGGAATGTGTTAGGCATCATGCAGAATATTGCAAGTTTGCATAATACAGAACGGCAGCATAAATGTTGAGATGTAATTCTGTTGTCTTTTCAAGATATACTGCAGCACGACTAATGACTATACATCTCAGCTTTAGCAAGATCCAATTTTCTCTTCTAAACTAAAAAGTCACTCCCAAGATTTAGGCTTTCGTTTGACAAAATCGTTCCCTTAAAAATACAGAAGAAACGCCAAGACTGTAAACTAACAAAAATGTGTGGCGACAGACAGTTGGTGCCTCATAATGCACTGGTGTTTCATTAATCACTGTCACAAACTATACATTCCGATGTGTATGTGACTTCCAGGGTAATATATTGAGTAGTGAAAGTTGCATGTGATGATCAATTTAATATTTCAGGACAAGGGGAAAAGTTTGTATTTGTAAGGACAGATAATACCTGATCAGATATTAAGATAATGTTCTTATCTTGACAGTCCCTTCTCCAAATGACCTGGAAGACTCCTAAAATCCAGGCTGTTATCCTAAGAAACATGTTTAAAATACTTCCCTTCAGTCAGATTCTGAGGTTTCTTGGGAGTAGAACCAAACGTTTGATAAGTACCTTTGTTTTGTTTCAAAATCTCTTTTGGGGCCAGATGTCTCCACTCATAATGTTTAATTCACTTGAGATAATGTGCCACCAAAGCATTTATCATGATTATGGTGTTTAACCCAAATTAGTGAGTGAAAGGATTTAAAATGATATCATTCGCTAGAAATTTTTGGGATTTTTCTTAAAGAAAGAAGTCTAACTCAGCCAATCAAATACATTCAATGTTCTCCTAAACTCGTATTTAATCTTACATACATTTAAATTGTTTCATCTTCTTAAAGTAAGTTCTTAACTTTTCAACTAAGCAAATCTTCCCCAGAAGTAAAATCCCAATCCAGTGCCCATTTCTCTTAGGAAGTCTTACCTAACTGCTCACTTCCACTTAAAATATAGTTTGTACCACCTGTATTAATCATATTTCACTAGTTTATGTATATGTCACATATGTTGGTCATGCTTCCCCAACTAGATCTTAATTCATAAAGGAGAACAGGGAAGAGAATCAGTACTAATCGACCTGTTATAAACAATGGAATGTGCTACGTATTTTGTATATGTGATCCCAGATTACAAGATCAAGGTTTTACACTTCTTGTTGAATTCCAAAATACAGGGCAAAACTGGTATTCAAGAAACGCTTGTTCATTTAAAATCAGTCTTTAAAGTTATTTCCTCCCAAAGATGTCATTAATGCTAGTTCATTCTATTAGCCATTAGTAAAGGTCTTTCTAAGATTAGCCAATTTTCATATTCATAAGAATTTTAGTCTCATTTTTATAAAAGCTAACAACTCAGAGGAGGTATCATGAAGTAAGACAACGACAATAACTTTAATGTGTTTTATGATCTTTTTCTCTTCCTTCCATCCCTTTCAAGGACTTAATGTGGAAGAAAAAGTTTACAACACATTCTCAACACAACTGTTAAATTATAAACTCTTGACTAAAAATGCCTGGTTTCAAATTCTGACTCCACCATCATGAGCAAATTATTTAAACAGTGTACAGCCAGTTTCCTTTATCTGTAAAGTAGAGATAACAGCACATTGTCAGAGGTCTCTGTGAGGATTAAATAAGATATTGTGTACCAAATGTCTGGCCCTTAATAAGCACTCAATAAATATTAACTATTTTTTATTGTTACAGATTGTCTTTCCTCATTTCCCCATCTAAAGACTTGAGGAAAATAAAATCACACCTTATCCAAATAAGTGAGTGAAAATGTAATAAATACCTCAGATGCTTCATTCTCATCAAGCTAATATGAAAAATGGAGTGAGGGGCACCTGGGTGGCTCAGTTGATTAAATATCAGACTCCTGATTTCAGCTCAGTTCATGATCTCATAGTTGTGACATCGAGCCCCGAGTTGGGCACTGTACTGAGTGTGGAGCTTGCTTGAGATTCTCTCTCTCTCTCTCTCTCTCTCTCTCTCTGTCTCCCTGTGCCCATCTCCCTCACCTGTGCTCTCTCCCTCTCTCTAAATAAGTTAAAAAAAAATGGAGTGAGGTAAAGTTTATCAGACCAAAGATTAAACTTATACAGTATATGTCAACTTATCCCGTACCTCACTTTGATCCTCTTGTCTGGTATAACCTATTTCTCATACTTGGTTCACTCTGGTCCAATTTACTAATATAGATAAATCACTCATATGAATGTTCCCCGCCATTGTCTCATTCCTGCTTGCTGGAGAGGATTTGCCATTTCTTTCTGAGTGTCTCCCAATGCCTTCTGCCATCCGAGGAAAAGCCTCTTTTTCCAGATTGTTTCTTCTGAACTTGTGTCATGCACATTCAGAAGGAAAGTGGTAGAAATAAAACAAACAAACAAACAAACAAGAACAGGGCCCAGACTGGGTCTGGGGAAAGCTCTCAGGAAGCTTCGGAAATGAGAAACCTGGGGGAAACCGCAGTGTGTGAAACTAGAGTAGAAATGGATTTAAAAAGTCATGCTGTAGACTTGTGTTCTCTTTGTGGTGTTCTAGAAAAAGAAATAAAGATATTTGATTATTTTGAAATGACTTTTTTAGTTTCTGAGTTTTTCTTTAACAACGGTACATTCTGAGACTGGACCACAGGCTTCATGGCTTTATAACTATTACCCAAGTTAAGCGCATGACTAAAACTTACCATAAAGTGTAGGAAGAAAAATTTGAGGGCACAAATTGTTGTAGTCGTGTAATAAGACAATTCATGTTGCTCAGCTTGGCTAAATAGCTTTCAGCCCTGGGCTCCAGCAAGCAGCAATCAATCACTCTACTCCACCATATTAAACAGCTGCATTCACTGGGTCACTTTATCCATCTGCATGTTTAATTTTTCGTACAAATTTCAAAAACACTTAATATTTCTCTTCCTTTATATTTCAGCTCGCGTGTTTCTGCTTCTGTATATTTAAGATGATCTTTAGGGGGCGCCTGGGTGGCGCAGTCGGTTAAGCGTCCGACTTCAGCCAGGTCACGATCTCGCGGTCCGTGAGTTCGAGCCCCGCGTCAGGCTCTGGGCTGATGGCTCAGAGCCTGGAGCCTGTTTCCGATTCTGTGTCTCCCTCTCTCTCTGCCCCTCCCCTGTTCATGCTCTGTCTCTCTCTGTCCCAAAAATAAAATAAAACGTTGAAAAAAAAAAAAAAATTAAAAAAAAAAAAAAAAAAAAAAAAAAAAAGATGATCTTTAGATCCATAAGCGCTTTTGGGAAGGTAGTATTTTTCCACAGCAGTCATCATTAGCCTTTTGAGTCTTGAGAATAAATAGTTCCTAAGAAACACACACAGAGTATAGGTGCATTATTATCCTGAGAATTCTAAACTGGATGTCTCCCCATTCTCCTTCTAGTGCTTTCTCCACAAATCCTGAAGTTTATTATCCTAAAAATGAATTTGACTGCTAAAGGGTAGCAGACTATGCCACCTCAAAATATGCCACTTTGGTATAAAGATTGTTTTGAGCTGAGGGCAATTGAGAAAAAGCAGATACAAGAAAAGCTGTATGCCCTCCCCCTATTTATCTAAAAGCAGGATATAAATTGTAAATATGTCTCTCCTCTCCTCTCCACCAGGAAGGACAGAAGTTAATCACTAGAGACAACTCTAGATCCTTATCAGCCCAGAGATGGCACCAGATGAACCCACATAACAAATGTTTCCAACTAGCCTTTATCTTCCATTAGTTCCCCAATACATTTGCCTTCCCCCAATATGCTTCCCTAAAGCTCAAAGTTGTTTTTCCTTTGTCTTGTCATTTCTCCAAAAATGCATTGTTCTTCTGTTAAGATGTCATATAAGCCCAAGCTCTAATCACCCCTTTGAGTTACTCATCCCTGGGTACTTCCATGTGTAAGCACACATGGATACACTTCTGTTTGCTTTTCTCTTGTTAATTTGTCTTTTGTTACTCCAGTTTACAAGGCCTCAGCCAGTGAAACTAAGCTAGGTAGAGGGAAAAGTTTTCCTCCCGGACATCACCATATTCATGCTTAAAACCCCTGTTGGCTTCCTATACTTATGGAATAACCCATCTCCGCAGATGGCCCTTCACAATGAGCCCCAACCTGTCTCCCCAACTACTCTTTTCCAGCACTTTCTGTAGGGGGCCACACAAAACTTTTCCCTACTGCTTGAAGACACTTTGCCTGGAAACTGGGGAGGAGCTGCTCTCATATAAACTGTTTCTTGTTTCTAAAATGTTCTTCTGGGAAAATGTATACTGCTAACTACGCATGACTCACTCAACACTTGACTCAGTTCAAGTGTCCTGTCAGTGGTGGCTTTTCCTCAACTTCTCCAGGTAGTGCT
This sequence comes from Puma concolor, assembly GCF_028749965.1. Taxonomy (NCBI): domain Eukaryota; kingdom Metazoa; phylum Chordata; class Mammalia; order Carnivora; family Felidae; genus Puma; species Puma concolor. The sequence continues at coordinate 132,086,987 of NC_141675.1, read as the reverse complement.
AATATTCCTGGGGCACCAATTTTTTATTATCTCCTTTAACCATGACAAGAACCAAAGAGAAATTCTTATTAGCCTCATTGTACAAATAATAAACTGGGACTATAGAATGTAAAGGACTTGTTTTGAGGGTACAACTGGCCAATTTGCCCCCATTGCCCTCACAGCCAAGGAGCTGTCCCTCCTCTGTGCTCTTGTAAATTTCTTTTGCAGTCTTTAGCAGGAAGTATTGAAAATATCTATCTCAGTCTGTTTCCTCTGCAGTTCTAACTGGATTCCTTCCTGAAGTTAAGACGTCCATAGTCCCAGGACTACCTATAGTTTTTGGTGTTCATCTGTTTCTTGAGGCAGTGCAGCAATCAATCAATGAAACATTTTCTAATTGAAAAATGAAAGGAAACATGAGCTGATAGTTTAATGAGCACCTATGCTATTTACCAGGCATTATGCTGATTCTACAAAGCTCATTCAAACTATTTAATGAGTTTTACCAAAAGTCCACTTTTTTATCAAAACTTATTTATATTACATAAAATATAACACAAATTTCTAACACTTTAACCAAATGAAGTAAATCTGCTAAACTTTCAGGAATTAGAGGCTTGCTTAGGACTTATTATACAAATTGTTGAAGATGCATTTCTTATGTGTTAATAAAGAACAAAATCAGTGAAAGCCAACTAAGAACCAGGGCAAAAAAAGTGCATGCAATTTGTTCTCTTTACACAGATGTAAACCCATCAGCCTGCATTTCTTTTTCTTTTATTCACGTAGTGGCAGTAAACAGGCAACCCAGTCTTCTGTGTGTTCTGTTGTATTTTAGGCTCTTTTGATGACAAGTGGAAGACCAGTTCAACCAGCCTAAGCGAAAAGGAGATTTAATTATAAGAATTCAAGAGGGTCTCACAAATTCCACACCTCTAAAGGAATTGGACTCAGAAATAAAAGCTGCTAGGCAGTGACTCTCTCTCTCTCTCTCTCTCTCTCTCTCTCTCTCTCTCTCTTTCCATGGTCTCTTATCTCCACAATTCTCTTTGCTGGTTTCCATCATTGCTTTTTGTCATTTCTCTGTTTCTCTTTCTACATAGTGGAAGATGGATAGCTCACCCAGGGACATTTTACATGCTGTGTGTCTCTAGCCATGTTTATAGACTAATGAGATGCCTCTGAGAATCAGTTTCTTAGAGAATCTGATTGGCTCAGCATGGTCAGGTGTCCACTCTGGGCCAGTTGCAAGCAGTCAAAGCAACACACACAAAGAAAGAATAACCTAGGGGTGAATTTCTCAGAGAAAACGAGTCAGTGTTAACTGAGCAGATGCCCCAATAGTTGTCCATTCCATACATGTTCTTATCCAGCTTTCTTCTGGCAAGGAAACCAGTTAGAATGTCTGTATGTTACAATTTTGCCAAACATTCAAAATACACAACATTGAGGCATCAATTTCTCAATTTGTAGTAGATTCAATCCTAAAAATTTAGACCACTATTTTCTAGCCACTATAAAATCATTAGGAATGATTGAATCCATACCTTATCTGGTTGTTAGGTAATTTTCTCCACTTTCCCAAATAGATTGATGTTTTCAGTTCAATATAACTACAACTAAAGAAAATGTGCGGAGGAAATGTCTTTTCTTATTACATTATAATCGTGTTTGTGTCATAACAAAGTGGCTAAATGAAAGGGACATACTCAAATCACTGCAGGACCAAATTAGCAAATTGAATAGTTTTGGTGTGTTCACAGAATAACCGATTAAACCATGTAACCTCGAGAGAGGCAGTTTCCAATACACAGAAACATCGAATAGGAGGGGCCTCTGCTCTGAAGATGTAATTGGACATGGATGAAGGGGTAAGTCAGAAAATGCTCACCTAAATCCCTCCCTAATTTTGCCTACTTCAAAATTATTAGCCCCTCGCCTTTAAATACAGAAATAAGTATTATCGACTTGTTGTTTTTCACAAAAGTAAACTTGTATAAATAAAATTGCTCCCCAAATTGCCAAGTTTCCAGTCTCCAAATCACCAAGATTGCTGACGAAAAACTCCTATGACTAGGCAATAAACCGAGTGCACGATGTCATCTCCGCCCTCCGCGCCACCCCCCCCCCCCGCCATTGAAATGACAGTAAGGTGTTTAAAAGAGAATGAATTGGTAACATCATAAATGGGGGGTTATAGAGAGTACAAGAGGTGGCCTAATTAGGAAATTAAAGCAGATGGGGATCGCAGGGAAGTGTACCCCCAGGGTGGAGGAAGCCACACGCTCAACGGTATATACACTTGTTGAAGAATGCTGTATTTCAGGGAGGACCCTTCTTAGGTGAAGTTCTGGAAAAACTCTAAATAAAGAATCAACAGATTAGAGGGAAACAAAGGGCTGTGGAATAATGCCAGTCAGTGTCTAAACCAGAAAAATAAAAACCTTGGGGCACCTGGGTGGCTCAGTCAGTGAAGCATTTAACTCTTGATTTTTGGCTCAGGTCATGAGCTCCCGGTTTGCGGGTTCGAACCCTGCATCAGACTCTGGCTGACAGTGCGGAGCTTGCTTGGGACTGTCTCTCCCTCTCTCTGCCCCTCCCCTGCTTTTGCACTCTCTCTCTCTCTCTCAAACACAAACAAACAAACAAGAAAAACCTTAAAAGGAATATAATAACAGGGGTGGGTTTTCTCTGCCTGGAATTGTGTGGCAATTAAAGAAAACCTTTAAAAGTTATCCTAAACTAGAGAAATCAACTGCTACAGAGAATGGGTTATCCTGATCATGGGAAGAACTGGAAATGCCCAAGATCTTGAGATGGTGATGCAACTCAGAGATTGGCAATTGCGGTAAGCCTCTACCATCCCCAAGGGCTAGAAGAGCCAAAGGAAAAGGGAGTGTTAACAGAGCCCAAAGCTATCGCCTTCTAGCAGAAGTTGAAATGGCCGCAAGCCTGCGCAGTTGAAGCTGGGACCATAGAAGAAAGGACAGATTGGCAGGAGAGGTATGAAGAAGGCACTGCCACTTCTGCAAATGCTGCCTGCGATACTACAGCTGCCTGGGACACACAAACAGTGATAAATACCCTGGTTTCTCTTCTTCTTCCCACTCTCCAGTCTTCCACCTGTACTTTCTGCTGGAGGAATCTATCCAATTGACAAGGAAGCCTAAGAAATAAGGCTCAGGTGCCTGGGTAGCTCAGTTGGTTAAATGTCCAACTCTTGGTTTCAGCTCAGGTCGTGATCTCATAGCTCGTGAGTTTGAGTCCCGCATGGGGCTCTGTGCTGACAGTACAGAGCCTGCTTAAGATTCTCTCTCTCCCCTTCTCTCTTTGCCCCTCCCCTACTTGTTCCCTCTCTCTCTCTCTGTCTCTCTCTCAAAATAAGTAAATAAACTTAAAAATTAAAAAAAGAAAAAGAAAAAGAAAAAGAAGTAAGGCTTCTGTTCTGTGGAGCAGGGCAGGAGGAGACTGAGGAATACCTTTGAGATCATATAGCCATATGGCAATCTAGGGACAGTTTTCAGGTAAATGCTTTCTAAAGGAACTAACTCCCTAACAAGACAGAATTCGGGGCCCCAGTGGGAGTTAATACCCTAGAGCAAAGCCTCGTTCTCATTATTATTTTTTTTCCAAGAGTGGGGAGGAGGTCTACCCCTAAATGGTAAAGTGCACCTGCTGTTTTTTACACACACACAATTCCTGGCAGAGAAAACCCTCCCCTGTTATTACATTCATTAATTGAACCTTTTATTCACAACTTCGAGTGGACAAACCAAAGAATACTATTTTTGTGAGAAAAACCAGGGGGTCAAAAAAAGGGGGCTTGAACAGAAGCAAGTGACCCCTAAGAAACAGATAATCCATGGAATGGAATTAGTCTTTCAGAGAGATTCAAGAATATGTTGCTCACAAAAAAATAAATAAATAAAATAAAACCAAAAAGCAAAACCAAACAAAAAAAAAAACCCTAGCACATCAAGAAGAGATCACTATGAAAAATACACAAATAGAAAATGAGCATTCTTGGAAATTAGATGTATGAATGGCAAATTTTTAAAAAATAATATAAGTCAAAATAATTCTAATTTGAAACCCAGAGCCAAAGCCTCAAAGATTAAATATATAGGTTATGATATATATGTTGAATGGTAAACTGAGGCACATTAAAATTTACACTACTTTCTTTGCACAGACATCCATTCAAATTAGGCAACACCGAACAAAGTTAAGAGTGTTCCCCTGACAAGCTGGGAAAGGCTTTTGCAGATGGAAGCAAAGTAAGGGAATTATTTGATTGGCTACCGCTTAATCAGTTGTCCAATTTGTGGAAGCCTAGTTGGATGTTTGCGATTAGATGTTCTTAAGTTTCATTTTCTCGGATTCAAGTGCATTGACCCTGACTTAGGTTTCAGTGTGTTATATAGGCTACCAAGATCTTAGACCACCTCAGTTTAAGTTTCCTTGTACATATGTGATTAATATATATGTAGCTTTGAATAGAAATTTATATATGTAATATATTTAAATGCATATAAAAATGCATGCTAATTTATAATATATAACTTTTTAAAATATACTTTGTGTTATATATTATATATATTTGTATTATATATTATACATATATATGTTAAAGAAAAATTAATAGATATGGAGACTTAATCAAGAGGTTCAATATCCTAAGAGAAATTCCCAACAAAGAGAACAGAAGTGGGAGACATTAAGCAGGAGGCAGAGAAGAAGAAGCAAATTTGCAGGAGCTCAAGAAATGCCCGAGTGCCAACTGGGCATAGGATGAGGTATTCATATCTATACCAACAGGAACTAGTTATATCCTTCAGCGTTCTCAGTCTGAGGGCAATTAAAAATGTGAGGGTATAAAATAAAGACATTTTTGAACACACAATGAGTTATCTTCATTTACCTTTTCTTATATAAAAAAAAAAAAACAGCTGTAGTTTCTTTTCAAAACAACAGAAAAGAAATTGAAAAAAGGGAAGCCATGAGATCCAAGAAATAGTACACCCAACACAGAACTACAGTGAAAAGAGACTCCTTCAAAGCAGGCTCTGTGGAAAGTGAGAAGAAACAATGGTCAAACTTGGCAAATGAATATGGAAGGTTTTAACCACAATGTTTTCATGTTGACATATAATGCAGCTAAAAGGCAGGATCTTTGTGGGGCTGAAATAAAGGTTTATGCTGCCTCCTTAAATAAAAGAAAGTAACAGAAACTTAGAAGCTCACGGAAGATCAAAAAACTCTATGAGGAAGCCTTGGACCAAATATGAAGAAAGGTGCAATGTGGAATAACTTTGAGGTCCTCATGGAGTGGAAGGAAAGAGATCTACTTGACCTTCACGATTAAAGTGGCCCATGTTTAGTGAGATAAAATTATATCATTCTACCATGTTCCATGGTGGTTAATAATTGCTGCAATTAGAATATTGAAAACACTTATTGGGTCTGAATTCTAGCCTATAAAGTATAGATAAATGGTTAAATATTTAATTAATTATAACGGTAATGCAGAATTTAAATAGTACGAATTTGGTCAGTGTAAAAATAATGACAGTTTATAGAGCTAAGTAAGTATAGAGAAAAAGTAGGAAAAGTTGTGTAAAGAAGCACTAATGTTTCTATCTTAATAATGGGACCTATGGAGTAATGAATATCGATTTTGATGAATAAAACATGAAGTTTAGTAATCAGGTGACAAAAATTTAAGGGGGCGGAAGTCCACTGGAAGTTAAGAGAGTATAAGTTAGCTAATTCATCAGCTTCCATATAGAAAAACGAATATTTTAAGGTATAAATTTGAGGGTTTATAATTGTTAAATAATTTTAAGCGGTTAGTGTAAAATAGAGGTATGAATGTGCAGTTTAGCACAGGAGTTCCAAGTTGATGGCCCATAAGCTAATTCTGCAAGAATCCATTTTTGTTGTTGTTGTTTATTTCCCATATAATGTTTGTAAAACTTGAGAAGCTTAGCCAAAACATTCAGATTTCTAATTTATCTTTTTTTTTTTTTTAAATTTTTTTTTTCAACGTTTATTTATTTTTTGGGGGACAGAGAGAGACAGAGCATGAATGGGGGAGGGGCAGAGAGAGAGGGAGACACAGAATCGGAAACAGGCTCCAGGCTCCGAGCCATCAGCCCAGAGCCTGACGCGGGGCTCGAACTCACGGACCGCGAGATCGTGACCTGGCTGAAGTCGGACGCTTAACCGACTGCGCCACCCAGGCGCCCCCTAATTTATCTTTAAAAAAAAAAAAAAAGAATGTAAGAAAGATCTAGCAACACTGAAATTGCATTCCTCCGTGGGAGCAATCGGCCAGGGCTAGCAAACAGGCTTGCCTTAGATGGAGCCTGTGCTATGCCTTTGGCAACATTCTACAGGCTTCCAGGTATGTTACTTATGCCCTGCTTTCTTTGTTTACACCAACTGCCTAGCTTCTGTGAGAGTGGAATCTTTGACCCCTCACTGAGAGTTACAGAGTTAAATATCGGAAGAACTATACCTGGCTCAAGGTTGGTACCTCTGGGGAAATGAGATCAAGGGTGGAAAGACTTCAGTTTGGGAGATAATAATCTTTCATTTCAGGACAGTTTTAACCAGCTCTTTTATTTCTATGTCTATTTGTCCATGTATTTCTATGTCTATGCCCATATCTTACCTGGCTCTAGTCTGGCCACAGACTGAGTCAGAGATAATAAAGCTTCAGAAAAAAATGAAGAGACCTTATGCTTGTTGAAGGGTCAACTATAAGTAGGAAGATGGCTTTCAAGACAATGGTTCAGTATCTGGGGGTTCACAGATACTATAAAAAATAAAATAAAAAAAATTAGAACAACCTATCTGCCTAGTGGAAGTAATATACTGTTTCTCTGATTTTGCTTGTGGCCAACTGTTAACTCTCACAAATAACCATGTGCCCCTCTACATTTCCCAGCCGTCCTTGTAGGATGTTGCAATTATGTGACTAGACTCTAGCCGACAGGATGTGGGCAGATGTGATGTAAGCCGCTCCCAAACCTGGCCCAAAAACTCTTCCCAAGCAATCTTACATATGTCTTTCCCTTCCTCAGCAATTTGGAAGCCAGGTGTTCAAGATGTCTCAGCTGCAAGACAGAGGGAGCCTATCTGACCCATATTGGACTGTGATGTGAACAAGAAATAAGCCTTGTTGTGTTAAGCAATTGAGATTTGGGGATTGACTGTTCCAGTAGTTATTGTTAGTTACCTAAACCAGTGACTCTCAAACTTAGCATGTTTCAAAATCACCAGAAGAGCTTGTTACAATACAGACTGCTCACAGGTGACTTAATATGAAGTCTCCTACATATTAGCATTGAAGCAATACTTACAATAACATGAGTCCACTGAAATGAAGATGTAGGATGAATGGACGATGCCAGATTTCCGAGATCAGCATAATGGTGCTTGTATCTACACTGAGGTGTTACAGGCAGTCTGGAACATGATGACTTCAAGTTACCATGAAGCACAATTTCAATTACAGCGTAATTATGATCTGGGAAACCAGAAGGCAGATGGATCAGCCTCCTGTGAGGTCACCTCTGTTAGGGAAAAGCCCAGGTCAGACTACAGGTGAAAAGTATAGAAGAGAAAATGTAAGCAGACACAGACCACGGGGAAGTCACATATTGGAGTCATGATCAGTGTCACAACCTCATACCTACATGTCAATCTCTAACAGTCCCAAACAGGACCTTTTAATTTCCAACTAGGAGCAATCATAAAAAGTTTCCTGCCAGGGGAAGGAAAATACCCAATAGGAATCCCATGATTTTATGTCAAGAACACTGGCAGAAAACAAATGAATTTCTTTTTTTTTTTTTAATTTTTTTCTCAACGTTTTTTATTTATTTTTGGGACAGAGAGAGACAGAGCATGAACGGGGGAGGAGCAGAGAGAGAGGGAGACACAGAATCGGAAACAGGCTCCAGGCTCCGAGCCATCAGCCCAGAGCCTGACGCGGGGCTCGAACCCACGGACCGCGAGATCGTGACCTGGCAGAAGTCGGACGCTTAACCGTCTGCGCCACCCAGGCGCCCCAACAAATGAATTTCTAATGACCTAGGAGCGACAGACTCAACCTTAGAGGTTAAAAGCAGTGATTAGACAAAATTCAATTTTCTTCTTTTCTTTTTTCAGATATACAAAATGTGCGCCTATGCGGTGGGTATTTCTACAGTACTTTTCACATTGATTTGATTATGTTGCCTAATTTGTCACTGTTCCTTCCCAAAAAGATAGTTTTCCATCAGCCTCTTCAATAACTTCATATTCTTCTTGTATCCCCTGCCATGAGCCACACAGGCTAGTCTTTCTTCTTATACAGAGAGATAATAAAACTCATTTTTCTTTTTGTCTTTGACTTACTAATATTTAATTTGTTAATTATCTCACCATCATATGATAATAAATTATCCATGTTTTCCAGACACTACTTTTTCTGTTTCATTTCTTTCCCTTGGTTTCTTGCATAGATCTGATCACAGAAATTCCTGCTTGGACATTGCTGTTAATATTCTTGAGGAGAACTTTGTTACTGCAAGTTATTAATGGAGAGTCAAATGAGAACAGTATGATTACACTATTTGATTTTTCCCATTCTATTTGCAATCCAATGGGATATTCACTCTTGATGTTATTAACTCTTCACATTTAAATTTTAATCCTCATTTATAAGCCATCTGTTGTCCTTAACTCTACAGGTCAAAAAAAAAAAAAAAAAAGAAATTAGATTTTTCTCTGTTCTCTTGAGAAATGTGACTACAGGAAATGATGAGCAAAAATGAATTTTATTGCAGTCTTGACATTCAAAAATTTTAAATATCTCAAACTATTCAGAAAAAGGTAGCCTTTAATTCTACTTCATTCATACTGTCTTCACAATAAGTATTATTAACCATCTGCTCTCTACAAAGCTTTGTGCTAGGTGTTGAGGAAGATCCAAACATCAACGAGACACAATCTCCTGTATCTTCTTAGAACTTAGAAGTAATATACATTCATAAGTAGTGATGGTCTTGATAGTAAATGTTAAAGGCTTTAAGAAAAGGAGAACTTAAAAGCTATCTATCGGAAGGTAGATTATTTAGAAGAGGAATCAGTGAGAGTTTCATGGACATCTGAACTAGTTCCTGAAGAATTGTAGGATAGTGATTGTACAGGAAGGAAGTGTAGATGGGAGAAGGCAGTACTATATGGAGCATGTTTGGGAATGGGGTAACTTCGGAGGAGGCTATCAAGACAGCATAGGGTATCATTAGGAATAAGGTTGACAAGAGGCAAACCGGTACCAGATTACAGATGTTTAAAGGTAACATTCAGGAATTTAGAAGTCACCCTGTGGTCCTGAAGGGTGTGACAGAGTGTGTGAGAGTGACAGTTTTGTTTTCAGAAGATTGATCTGGTAACAGGCGTGTAAAATCTGAAAATCAGATTCAAGAGATATTGATGGAAGAGAAATTGTGTGGGTCAGGCAGACAGAGAAATCAAAGATGACTCTGAAGTTGAGAGCCTGACTGACTGGGTGGGTGGTGACTACGCGCAGCAAAAAGCAAGTCAGAAGAAGCAGCTTGTCTGGGGAAAGGTGTTACTACAGAATAGCTGAGTTGAAAATGCCGGTTGGGAACCCAGACAAGGCCAGTGCAGAAATAGAGCTGAAGCTCGAAAGAGGGCTGGTTGTTAGTGTTGAAGATTTGGAAAGAGATTAAGACCAAGGGAGGGGAGAGGTGGTGATTAAAATCACCGAATGAAAGAATATGGTGACAGAAACGTAGAGAGCTAATAATTATCTGGGACTAGCATTACCCGATTTACTTCATTCACTCACACTAAATTCAGAACAGCTCCTAGAACCTCCATCATAGAGAGAACGGTCAACAATGTTGAATGTTACAGTAAAAGGTAGATCTGTGGATTTCTGTTTGCATTTGGGATTAAAGTCATGATTCTGAGCATCTACATAAGCAGTCTTTTTATTTCCTCCCGTCAAGTGTAGAATTTGGCAGTTAGGTAGGTCATTTGACATAGTCAGAAATCTAACTGGGTAACTCCTAACTCACCTAACTGGAGTTTGAATCATTCATTTGGATTTTCTAGAAGTGAACACATTGTTTTCTAACTCTGTGTCTTCTGGCTAAACTCTAAGCTCCTGAAAGGTAGGGCTTGGGTCTTGCAAGGGCAAGGCCCTTGAAGGAAGCTTGATACTTGCTTTTGTTACGTATAGTAGTAGAATAAAAATTGGCCTCAACTATGTGAAATCTTCAGCCATTTGCAGGAGTAATTAAGAATAAAAGAAGAGAACCAAGGATTCAGCATAATGTGTGTTCCAGGACCAGTAGAATGCTAAAGAATGGAGAGCTAACAAAGGTAAAGATGACCCTCGAATTTAACAGGAAGTCAGACTTCCTCTAGCTACTGGAAAGACATTCTTTATGGATTAAAAAATAACTATTATTTTCAATTTACAAATGAGTTTATAAAGGCAGACAGGTTAAGTCACTTCTGGAAGATCCTAACGTGTCAGCAGGAAATCAAAGCCTGAAGTTCAGAACTTGCTTCCCACTAAGGGCTCTGAGCTGTAACCTAAGAGAGAGGTTCCAAACTTTCCTAAACTTCGCTTCTCAGGTCATGGGTCGTTATGCTTTCCCCAAGGTTAGTTTTACATGAAGAATTCAGGGGAAACCTGCACTTTTAAGTGACAGAGAATTACAAATGCTATTATCTTTTTAGAAATCATATGGGGCTTCCTTTCTCAAAGCCGAAGTGGGAATAATCCATGGGAAGGTAAAACATCCTCCCCACTGCCATCCTCCTCCAAAATAAACATTTACTGCATAATGAACAAATGTGGGACAAATATATTTACTTGCAAAATGATGAAGGCGATTGTTGCTTCCCTTGGAAGAGGTTTATTAGATATTGGTTGAAAAGGTTCATTTCTTGAATAATAACCGGGAATAAACTGTGTCCATGTTACCGTGCAGCTTCTTTTCATTTTTAGCCTCACTGCAATCTTGAAAGAGGGCAGGGAAGAGTTAACCTAAGGCCCAGACAGTCCCCTGCTGATCTGTAATGAGTGAGAGCTGAAGCTGAATGTCAATAGCTCCTTGTGAACTTGGGTAACCCAGCTGAGCCCTCTGCTTGCCAGAGCTGGAGGAGGTAATCAGCTTGACCTGTGTGACCTTCCTGAGGCTGTGCTCTGTCCTGTATCGAGAAGCTTCTTTGCATATGATTCCTACATGCTACTCAGTTGAACTTCTTTTAGGAGAACTGATCCTGAGTCAGCCTTAAGAGGAAACATAATATAAATTAGTCAATGCTGGTTGCAGGTTGCACAATATAGTAGATGCTTTAAAAAAAAAAAAAAAGTAATAGGAACACATCCTGGAAACCTCAAAAAGATTTCCAGGAACAGCTATGACATCTGCCCTTCCAGCGTTATTAAAATAAATTGAAGGTTATGTAACAGTTCTATCAGCACTTCAGATTTCTTGTGGAGTTGTGTTTCATCGAGTGCTTTCACCTTTCTGGGTTTGGTAAATGGATTTACTTTTGTTTTATTGTTTACTCATCACTGTTTTCATTGCATAGTCCCAAGGATGCCATACACACAGTGTTTACAGTATAGATTCTAGGTATACTGCATAAGATTTTCTTTGAATTTCTAACAGCATTTTGTCCTTATTCTGTTCAATAAATGAAACTTGAACAATAACTAAACTTCTATCTGGGTCTAAATATGCTGTTATTAGAAGAATATTATTCACTGAGAGAATGAATGTAATTCTGCTGCTAAACTGCATAACTTACATAACCATATCGAAAATGGCACAGTACTTCCCATAAAAGTAAGAGTGATTTGAATCACAAAGATCAACCTATCATAGACTATACAAATCCATACGTAAGTCCCATAACAAATACAGAGTTTATATTCCCAAGAAAATGGGGCTTAAATGTAACAAAAATATTCAGTTAACTTATGCTCATAGAGGTGTGCAAGTATTCCAAATCAAAGGCACATTATTCCTCGAGGAGCTAGAAGCTTTATTCCTACCCTAAAGCAAACTTACCTCCAGGTATATCTATTATGCATATTCAGTCTTTAGAACTGAGGAATCCTCCATCATGACAAATGAATTTTGCCTGGAAAAAATAAATGCCTAAGCTGTAGTTTTTCCTAGTTTTTATAATAATGAAGTTTAAAGTTCTTAGTAAAGAATTGCTCCAGAAAGGTGAAATCTTTATCAAATGCAATCAGCCACCGTCATTACTTTGCAGGTTAAAGGAACACAGAAGATACTGCTGCAGGGTGGGCAAAGGAAGCCAGTAACGTGGGAAGTCACAATCTGTCGTCAAATATTGTAAAATACTTTGTCGCCTTCTTTGGACAAATGCACATGGTGAAACTGTGGGATGGGGGGAGAAAAAAGCCTACGAACAGTTCTATATTAAGCTTAACATTATACTCTCAGCTTGGTCCTAAGAGAAACAAACAGTTATGAACCCTCAGATGAGCCGAGGCAACAGATGATAAAGATTACTTGAGGGAAATGACACCTATATATTTGACCAAAACTGTCAAACACACACACACACAGAAAAACTACAAACCACTGCACTTTACCCAGACTTGCCCATTTCTGGCTCAAGCGTCATGTTCACTGACAGCTTGCACATCTCTGAATAAATATCTTAAGAGGACAATTCCCAAAGGAGGTTGATTTTTCAAAACACATGCCACGTGCCCAAGTAAATCATGTATTGAGACTGGACTCTGACAGCCAACTTAAACGAACGAAATATATTTTCCTTGCCGATTTTTAAAAGCTTGTCAAGATTGGCTTGCACGATAACTCGTTATTTTAGCAAAGTCTAAATTTGTATATAGAGTTGGCCTCTAGAAAGTATCACGTTTGTTTTGCCCCTAGAATATTTTCTTATTACAAAGATTTGTGGAATTAATCTCTGTGAAAGTAAATGTAAAAAGCAAATCTTCTTTACCTCATGGAATTGCATTATAACTGCACAGGAGCACTTCGTTGCTTTATTTGGACTGACTGTTTTTGCTCCCCTGTCCCATGTCACCAGCTCTACCACCCACACCTCCCTGAAGGGAGAAGAGCTCTGTCAGAAGACTGCCTGGTAAATCAAAAGCGCTTCGTGGATAGTCATACTGTGTGTTGCACCAGAATGAGCCCTACTTATGCAGCATTCTCCAAATGACTTTCTGCTGGCTCTCTCTTCAATCAAATGCCTGATACCTGAAATGAATGAGGAGACTTCGGAAATTGCTCTAGTAACTAGGTTAAGCTAAACAAATACACTTAAGTTTTGCCTAGTTCCATAGTTCTATAGCCAAATGTGATTTGCACAGATTAGCTGCCAAACTATACTTTTCAAGCGATCTTTACTGAGCTCACAAACATGACCATTGTTCTAGGTACTAAGCAACACGAAGACTGATAATGTTACCATCCCACAGACATTCTTAAGGGCCGTACATGATGGAGACTCTGTCACACTCTGTGATGAGTAAGGGGAAAGAAAGACAATTAAGATAAGATGTCCAATCTACAGGAGTTTCCACTCAAGCAAGAGGAAAAGAGAAGTAATAATTATAATAAATTGTACACAAACCATAAAAGAATTATAAGTCATGTACTGAGTACCCAAAGATGGGAGAAATCGTTGTTGTTGTTTGTTTGTTTGTTTGTTTTCTGAGCCACTCAGCAGAGGTGGCCTGAGTGAGGCCTTCAAAGATGGCTTTGAACTAGGAACTGGAGATGCCCAATGCTACTTGAGGATCCATATATTAGTAGGTAGCCCAATGCTGGAAGTGCTGAGACTCATCCTGGGTAAAGGGGAAGAACAACAAAAGCTAGAAGACAAGGCAACCAATTTTTATAATGTGTTTATTATGAAAGATTCCTAACATTCACAAAAGGGAGAGAATAATAAAATGATCCCTCAAATAAATGCCCATTACCCACATTTAAAGATTATCAAAATGGTGGCACATTTGTTTTATCTACCTTGTTTTCTTTTCTTCCTGAGTTTTTTAAAAAAATGTTTAAGTGTTTTTTATTTATTCTTGAGAGAGAGAGAGAGAGAGAGAGACAAAGTATGAGCTGGGGAGAAGCAGAGCAAGGGAGGGACACAGAATCCAAAGCAGGCTCCAAGCTCTGAGCTACTAGCACAGAGCCCAACGCAGGGCTCGAACTCACAAGCCATGAGACCGTCACCTGAGCTCAACCTACTGAGCCACCCAGATGCCCCTCTTCCTGAGTTTTTTAAAAAGGATATCCCAGACATCTATCAGTTCACCTCTTCTGATTTCAATATGTGTCTCTAAAATGGATGGGCATTATCTTATATAATCACAATGCAGTTATCATGAACAAAATTAGTGATAATTCTGAAGTATCACCTAATAATAGTAGGGCCATATTAAATTTCCTCATTTTCCTCAAAACCGTCTTTTTACATGGCTAATTTATTAAGTTGGTGATGGGTTTTGTTTTCTTAAGCTCAAATGCCATCCCATGGAGTTGGGTAGTATCTCATAGGCAGTGGGATTTGCTGGAGGGCCTGGACTATATCTAAATCCTTATTGAATTGCCCTGTACCTAGCACAGTTCCCAGCCCAGGATTAACCCTACACAAATGTTTGCTGAACTGCACTGACTTGAACTGAATAAAGCTTTTAAGTAGAGTGGCATCTCATCAATACTCAGTTTTAACATAGTGTTAGTGGCGCTAGGAAGGGGCATTGGAAAGCCTGTCCTCACAAAAACTCTGTACGCTCAAGGAGGTGGTAAGACATGTGGTCAAATTGTAGGTGTCAAAGTACTACGAACCATAAACTGGAACTTCATAGAACAGAAATTTCTCAGTTTATAGATTTTCTGAAATGACAAGTCTTTGTGCCTTCTGGGTAGAGGCCATACTTTACTTACCCTTGCATACCTGAATAGCCTAATATCCAAACAAACTAATATCAAAGATAGATGTTCCTCAACCAGACCAAAATATTTCCTCCTGATGATTAAAATTTTAAAAATATTTCTTTCAACAGTATTTCGGGTGGGTTTTTCTTGGACTAGCCTGTGTATTCTTAGTATCTAAGTAAAGAAACCACCTGAAGAGAGAGAACTCTATCCAGGAAGAATGGTACTGATCACTGTAGCAAAATTTCATTGCCTTATACTTTGACACACACTTATACATTTCTTATCCCATTGTTTTGCTTTGTTACTCACAATTAGTGGAATATATAAGTAGTATTATCTAACATTTATAGGTAAGTAAACTGAGGTCCAGAGTAAGGGAGTGCTGTAGTCAAGGCCTTGAAGCTATTTATTGGTGGAGGCAATTTGAAGTCAAGTCTTTGGATACCAAGAACAGCGCTGGTGGTTTTATGTTTCAACAATTTTCTTGATTTTAATTTTCCATGCTTAGCATTGTTTTGATTTCAACTGTTCGATGGCACCAAATCTATTGAGCAGAAGAAGCTGGAAGGCAGCGAAGGCTCCCTGTCTTTGTGGGTGAAACAAATAAATAAACTTTAAGCAGTTTGGAGTATCTTTGACAGCTGACAATGTCCTCTTCATATAATTTTTATAGATTCTTCAGGATCCATTATTATTTTTGAAGCTCTCTTCCAAGAAATAAACAGAATCCTATTTCCCCAATACAGTAGGCCTCTACTTGTAATTAGTGATGTGTTTAATTTGTTCATAGTATCCATAATATATGTATTATATGAATAGATAATCAGATATTAATACTGCATTGACTTGACATTAAATTTTACTATGAAAATCTTTATAAGATCGGGTTATAGTATTGAAATAAAATGCAGAGAGCAAAAAGTAGTTCTGGTTCAATTATTCCATGGCAAATTATCTTCAATTTATTATGAATAAATGTATATGGATCTTGCATTATTAATATGCAAACTATGAGTTCTGCATTCAGCTTTGTATTGTTGTTCCTTGTATGACATCCATTTTGGTCAGCTCGTATTCTTATTTCCAGTGCTACCTGAGTTTCCAATTTTTTAAAAAAATTTCCCTTGAGGTATTTTATTTCAGAAGGTTTTCCCAATTTTTGAAAATGGAATTGTTTTGCACAAGTACCTGTGGAAAAGACTGTGTAATTGTCAAGTGCTGTGATTTCTAAAACCTAAAGAGATTGGTGTAAGATATGAATAAAGATTATTTTGGATTTTCTTTTATCTAAAAGCCCTAGAAATTTAATTGTAAGATCAATTGTTTCCACTTATGAGTCAAGTCTGCTTATGGGGGCTATATTTAGTTCCAAAATCTCATTGCAGAAGCTTCTGATTGAGATCACACTCTGTATTTTCACACAGTGATTTCTCAGGACACTCCACCGAGATAGGTGCTAATTTCTATTCTTCTTTATTTCCTACAAGTGGAATTAGAGTGAGAATGTTCAACCAGCCTCTTTTTTTTTTTTTTTTTCCTTTTAAATTAACTTTTAGCACTTGGAACATTCTTGGAAATGAAGGAAATTCATCCACCTAGATCAGGGAGGTGTGCAGATTTACAAGACTGAAGTTTTTTTCCTCATTTTGTTACAGGATTTGTTACTGATGGGTACCAGGGGAGATGTCCATTGACACTGAAAATATTCTTTAAGGAAGGGGAAGGATAGATGCTATTTAACTTACCAGAGTTGTTGCATTTTGAAACAAAAGAAAAGATTTTTTAGAAGAGTGGAGTTAAGTTGTAAACAAAACGTATATTACACACAGTATGCGTGGGGGGGGGGGTCCTCTGGTAAGGTTCAGGCAGTAGGAAGTTTACCTTACAAAAAAATGGTATTGGGGAGGGATGCTGAGAGGCTTACAGCGACTATGTTTCATCTCTTTCTGTCTTGACCACAGCACTGAACCAGAGGCCTTGCATAAAGTAGGTGTTCAATTAAAGCTTGCTGCATGAATAAATACATGAGCCCAGGTTTATTCTGAAAGAAAACTTACATTCATATCACATAGTATCTATTGGAAGCTCTCAATTTCAACCCCTATCTCCTCTGGATATCTAGAAGATGCCAGTGTGAGCTTTCTAAAATGCAAACCTGGTCCTGTCATTCTTTTCGCTGATCACCTTCAGTGGCTCCCATTTGCCCATAGGAATCAACCCAAATCTCACAGTGTGACATGGGAAACCCTTGCCTGGGACTCCAGCTTCATCTCTTACTCCCCCTTCCCCACATTCCACCCCCCGCCCCCACAAAAAATTAGATGCATTGACTTGTATTCTCTTTCTGTGTTTTTGTGTATGCTGTTCCAGCTTTCATACTCTTAAGGTACCTGGCTAATCACTACCTATCTTTTAGTGTCAGTTCAAAGCTCACCTCTTCTGAGAAGCTCTCCCTGAAACCCTACTTCCTACCGCCTAGCTGTCTCTCTGTCTAGCTATGGAGAAGGTTCTCTGTATCCAGTGGGGTTCTCCATATCTAGTGCGGCTTCCTGTCCTGGGTCTCTCCCTGATTTGCTCTCTGAATAACCCAGGTCTTTTCACCTTTAAATTCAAGGCACTCGGCATTATAATACCAGGTATACAGTAGGAGCTCAAACATGTTGGAGAAAAAAAAAGGGAGCATGGGAAAGAGGAAAAGGAAGAATGTGAGAAGGTGGGGGAAGGGAAGGAGGAAGGAAGAGGGGAAAAATTACTATTTGTTCAGACCATTTTTCTAGGCTCTCTAAGCCAGAAATAAGCTCTAAGTGGAAAACAATGCCCAAAATTAAAACAAACAAACAAACAAACAAACAAAACTTCTAAACATAAAACATACATTTTAAAGAATTAGCTCTTATATTTTGTAACTTGTTCATAAGGCTTAAAAGCAATAGTTTTGATACAATTCCTCTTGAGTGGCTACATGATTTAAAAAACAAAAGCAATAATTTTCTCATTAAAGCCTGCACTTTGAAATCAAAGAAAGCATAATTATTTCCAAGTTTATTTGACTCCGATGTTAAGACATAAAAACAATTCAGAAATAACCGAATTCTCACTCTCAAATAGTTTGCTTAAATACCAAGTAAAAAGTCAATTAGTTTGCAGTATCTGCTGTGTTTTGGGGTCATGAGATCAGTCCATTTTACTTCCTCTTTAACATGGGCTGGAGGCTCTTAACTATTTATGGATTTCACTGATCAGCAGGCTCGGCGAAACTGAACCGCTCCAAGTAGCTCCGTATTTTAATAGAAGTGGGGTTTTCTTTAAACAGGGGTGCATTTAAAAAGAACTTCAGATACGTCTGAATATTTTCCTTTATGATAGGTAAACGTGCTATCATTTTGAGAAAAATACGCAAAACTAGTCTTGCTAATTATAAAATCTAACACTACAATATGAATTCCTAAGGAAAAAACAAGACCTGGTGCTGGGCATGGGGCGAGAGCATGCGCAAAACACTGAACACTGGCAGACTGTGAGTAGATGACCCCATTTGCTCCTCACGCACACTCCTACCCCTCTCCAAACTTCCGAGATTATCAGAGACCTCAACAAAACAAACAAACGCATACACTCCACAGGGCCGAGAGGATTGGGGTTTGACTTTAAATGTGCCGGTGAAGATAAAACTCCTTGGACTGATTGTTCATGTATGACAATCTTGCTTTGGTTCTAATACTGCCCTTCACCCCTTTGCCACCTGTCCGCTTACAAACATTGAGCCCGGCCGTCGGGAAATCTGCCTATCTCTCAGATCAAGAAACCCTTCCCAAATCCATCCAGCCCAAGGCCGTTCAGTGCAGAACAGCAAGTCTATGGCAAAACTGAGAACCCAGGTCCTGGATTCCCAGTTGGTCGGACCACTAGACCACATTGCACCATCGGAGCAAAGACAAACATGAATTGTTCCAGGGCCGCCTCTGTTTGTTTATGAATGTGTTTGCAGCCGTTCTGAAGCTCTGTTGTCCTCATTTCTCTTTCCTGTTTGCAATTTGTAAGCATTTCTGTCTTCCTTTCCCCTTACCTAACCTATTTCTATGATACCTAACCTATTTCTATGATCACTTTCATTCTTCTGTTTTAAATGGATTCTGGAGCAAGTGAAGAATAAACTAGAACCAAGTAACAGGTTCTGGTCGTCTGGACGTTTCTACCAGGGCATTGATACATATCTTTCTATGGATAATGTTAAGGAAGTGCATCAGTACCAAAGAGTATCTTATAAAACAAATAAAAAAATAAAAGGTGCTTAGAGCAAAAAGCAATCTCCAGCTCTCTCTATACTTTGTGAGTCAAAGAAACTCAAGGCAGTGAGGAGGTGATGAAGTTAGATCATCGATTATGCTTCTTTTAACCCAAATGCAATGGTGAGTTTACCCAAACTTATAATGATGCAAATGAAACCTTTATTTTCAAAGTGCCTATTTAAACACACAGGGTGTATCCAGTATCTGGAAAGATAGACAGACCCACAGGCAATTTGCAGCTTAAAAAAACATGACCAATTAGACAAAACTGAAAAGCCTCGAAATAAAGTAGGGGGAAAAAATTTAGCACATCATGATTGCTAACACTTGAGGGAAAAGCAGACACGTTTTAGAGGAGGTCAAGAAGGTAGACAAATTGCCGTTGAACTTTGAAAGTGAACCCTAAGCGTCCAGGAGATTTTCAGCTTAGAGACACTGGTTTTATTTATATCTAATTTCATCTGACTTTATTCCTTGATAAAGGAATTACAGGTTTATCTGAACACTGTAATTAAAAGCCATGGTCAGGTCAATATTGGGCTCATGAATGTAACGAATATATAATATTTCTATCAGAAATCAAAAACATTCTTGTAAAGGCAAAATTGTTTTCTCTAGTCTGTAAATCTTAGAGCACTTTTCTTATTCTCTCTTGGTTTCTAAGGCCTCTTTCTATTTCTCTTGGTTTCAAAATCTGTGTTTCTGGCCTTGAACCCAGGAGCATGTGAGGAGGGCCGCTCAGTCATTGAAGCATCCATCTGGTCACCATGACAAACTGGTCCTATAACTAATAGAGCCAGACCCCTAGGTCTTTGCCCTTGTGTATCTGTAATCTGTGGCTAGTGGCTTCAGCCTGGGCTGAGTGGCAGCAGACAGCCACAGTGACCTCTTATGAGTAAACTGGCCAATAGCCCTGACCCAAGGGTGGGGCTGGAGCATTTCAGTCACGTCCATTGCCTAATCCTCCCAACTCCAGCAGAACCTAAAAGAAGCAGGAATGGGGATGACTCTTACCTCAAAAATGGGTGTAGAAGGAAGAAGAAGGAATATGGCCAAGTAGCTCTAGGGGGTTAGAGGTTCCTGGCCTCCATGTCTTCCCTCCTGGGACAGGCAGGACACTTCAGCTCTAACCAATGGTTAAAGAGGATAAGACCTTTGGAACTGGGAGCTAATGGCCAGATTATTCATTTGCCTTAAAGGAAACAATTTAATTAGGAGCTAAACCACTCCTGATATCCACTCCTGAGAGGAAAGGGGCTCTCAGGATCCCTAGGAACAGAAAGAAAAATGAAATTCCACAGTTGGTTAAAGATTTTAGGAAGCCAGTGCTCCCTGTGACACACCCTGGTGATGATAAAATTGTCAGCCTAATTCCTTGTAGTGGGAAAGCTGGAAAGAGACCAGAGAGCAGTATGCTGGTTTACTAATTCCCATGAGAAGTTTTTGGTCCCTTTCGTGTTCCTGATGGCTCCCTGAAATGTTTTCACAGTTTGGTCTTTGATGATCATATCTGGTCCCAACAATTGCACATAAAATAAATCTCATGAAACCTTGCTATCATAGAATATTCTTTTGTGTCCTGGTGTCCTTGGTGTTTGGAATCCCAGTAACTACACAATTATGAGCAGAAATTCCCCCACTCAAATTATCCTGGTCATGGCCGTCCAGAATGGACACACCTGGAAGAACCAGTTAGTAGAGCTCTGAGTTCTCAGTGGGCATGAAGAGAAATAGAGAGACAGTGCTATTTTGCTAACAGAATTCCCCTGAGGCTCACTTCTTGGTGACTTCCAGCAGACCTCTATCAAATTCTCTGATGTAGCTACCCAGCCCAATTCCCCGATGTCGCATATGGTCTGGAGGAAGCTAGTGCTATCCCAAATAAAAGGGGAGGAAGATTCACTCATTCATCCTCTTGACTCAAATGCCTAAAGAAAAAAGAAGCCCTTCTAAGGTTGTAACCCCATTCCCTCTTTGCTTTCTCCTCTTCCCTGGGCTTCAGCTCCATTTCCAAATAAAGACAAGTTGGAGAATCTGGTACTTTTTCATTTCTTTCCTAGAATCTAAGGACACGAAGAACCCATAGAGACTGATTAACTGCTTGTTCAATTAATTCATTTATTCATTGATCCATTTAGCAGGCATCTCTTTAGGACTTGCTTTACCGTAGGCACTTTTGGGGGGGGGGGGAGGAGTGTGTTGAAAATGCAAAGACAAAAAATATCAGTTTTTGCCCTGGAGAAGCTCATATCCAGTGCCAGAGGCAGATATGGAAACTAATGCTTTGGTATGGCTCATGACTCACCAACTGAGGTGTATGTGCAATAAACATCATGTGTCTGTTTTTTCGTTTGTTTGCTTTTTTGTTAAGGAGATTAAATGCTACTCTGAACTCTCATCTTACAGAGCATCTGAGAGGTTCAATTTCAGTCATCACTGAGGATCCCTTCCTGCTTTGTCCCTCTGTCACACAAAGGTCCTGTGGTTTTTTTTAGCCCAGAGCATGTGAGGAGATCCCCTGCAATCTGTCCACACAGACTATCCTGGATGCCCATGGTCTAAGCCTGGCTGGTTGCTTCAGGTCTAGAAGCCCCATTACTTCCATGGTACAGATAGGCTACTGGATCCTTGAGGACCTGGGAGCCAGATGCCTAAGATCAGGTTCCTAGATATGAAGGTAGCCACCCCTTCCCAAAATGTGGTTCTGCTATCTTGCAGGGGCCCTGCCAAGGTCCTGCTGCCCATAACACCATCCAGCTTTGCTCTCTTCCTTGTCTGGGGGCATAGTTTTCTCTGTCTCCCTCATCTGTATTTTCTCTACCCTCACCCTAACAGAATCTGCTCCAGGAGATGATATGTTCAAGGAATGAATAAAAAGTAAGATCTTAGAGATTATTCTGCCCCTGAAACCCAAGAGTGAGTGTCTCCTCAACTGTTCTGACCGTGGCTCATAGCCTCATCCTAGTCCAAGGCCAGTATCAGAGTATAAGCTTGAGTAAGTGATGCAGGAAGGGAGTAGCTACCTGTGGAGCATTTGGGACTCAGCGAAGTTGATGTTTCCTTGAAATATGCAAGGGCGCAGGGATGGTATCTGGGGTCAAAGAACAGAATGTGGAAAATAAACAGAGATAAAAGAGCCTTGTGTATTCCAGCCAAGGTGAAAATACTTCTGTAGCTAGTGTGTCTACACGTGTATGTGTGTGTATGTGTGTGTGTATGTGGTGGGGGTGATAACAAGAAACGAGGCTAGAAAAAAAGGTTGTGACTAAATTCTTATGGTAAGTAAGGGGGTTTTCAAGGTGAGTTTCTAAGGTAAATAGTTTAGGGTCATTGCCTACACTACAGTATAGAGGGGAATCCGTGAACTTTGGAAGCTGTCAGATGTAGCTTGAAATCCAAGCTCCAGTGTTCTTCTGCCATCTGGCCTTGGGCAAGCCATTTAACCTGTGCTTCGATTTCTATGATCTGTCAAATGGGCATAGATGATGGTAACATCTACCTTCAAGGTTTTTTTTGTGTGTGTGTGAGAATTGAACAAGACAGCATATGTAAAGCATCTGCATAGTCCTAGGCACATAGAAGTATTAAATAAATGTTAGCCCAGTAATATTACACTTGTAAAATTATTTTTATGCCACTAGATCCACAGCAACATGGAGAGGTAGGGCTGGCATGTATTACAGTACCATCAGGCAGCTTACAGAAGCATACAGGGATCAGAATTTAAAGTGCTCATTGGACCAAACATACTGGCAGACATAAGATTTCAGGTGACATTATGGATGATAATGGCCCCAAAGGTCAGAAGAGATGTACTTCAGGAGCAGCAGGTGGAGGGTGACGGGGGTGATGATTTCACCAGTGGAAAGGCAGTGTCTGGCACCCAGACACTACCCAGGTTGTTTTGAGATTCCCCAAAAGAACATGATAAAAACAAAAATGAGCAATCAAAAGATGGCAAGTGGTGTCTTCGTTTCCAAGGTCTGCTGTAACAAAGTACCACAAGTCGGAAGATTTAAAACAGTAGGAATTGGGGCGCCTGGGTGGCTCAGTCGGTGAAGCATCTGACTTCAGCTCAGGTCATGACCTCGCAGTTTGTGAGTTCGAGCCCTGTGTCAGGCTCTGTGCTGAGAGCTCAGAGCCTGGAGCCTGCTTTGGATTCTGTGTCTCCTTCTCTCTCTGCCCCTACCCCACTCACACTCTCTCTCTTTCTCAAAAATAAACATTAAAAAAAAAATAGAAATGTATTCTCTCACAGCTCTGAGGCTAAAAGTCCAATATTGAGTTGCCAAGAGGACCATGCTTCCTCTGAAATCCCGGGTAGAATCCTTTCGTGCCTCTTCCTAGCTTCTGGTGGGAGCCAACAATTCCTGGGACACCATGGATTGCCTCTATTGTTACATGGTGTTCCCCCGTGTGTCTGTCTCCATGTCTTTTTTTCTTCTTCTTCTTTTATCGTTTATTTCTTTTTGAGGGAGGGAGAGCATGAGTAGAGAAGGTGCAGAGAAAGAGGGAGGACAGAGGATCTGAAGTGGGCTCCATGCTGACAGCACACAGCCCAATGCGGGGCTCAGACTCAGGAACTGTGAGATCATGACCTGAGCCGAAGTCAGATGCTTAACCAACTAATCCACTCAGGCACTCTTCTTTTCTTCTTCTTGTCATGACCTCAGTCATATTGGATTAAAGGTCCACCTGCTTCATAGGACCTCACTTTAACTTACATCTTCATCATGTCTACAAAGACTATTTCCAAATAAGATCACATTCACAGATGCCAGGGCTGAGGACTTCAACAAATCTTTTTGGGGAACATAATTCAACCTACAAGTGATGTTATGGAAAGAGAACTGGACTGAGAGCTGTGTCTGTGGTAAAGTTACCTCTTGGGGGTCAGGTGTATATTTGTGAAATTAGGAGTGGCTCTAAAATGCTATGATTGTCTGAGCCTCTCTTGATCCTAAAAATGAAATACATCTAGAGGCAAAAACTGAAGTAACTAATTGAAACCATGTGTTCAAATCAAAACTGCAGTTTGAGGAACCAGGGATTACATAACTAATAACCTAAGCCCTTAGTGACCCTGGCTACATTAGGAAGCAGTGCTTATGAAAGAATGCACTTCATTTGAACAATTTCTTCAGTCGGGCAGAGGATAGATTTTCTTGTGTAACTGACATTTCCCACCCCTCCCTTAAAATGTGCTTTGGTAAATACATTTGAAAGAAACAAATGAAGTGCAAGAAAATTTAATTTACTCTCTAAATCTCATCTTCCTATACAATGGAAGCATAGGAATTGTGAGTGTTGGAATAAAACTATTTTCAACCCCCCCGCCCCCGGCCTTAGGTTAATTGTGAAACAAAGACCACTGAAGACCTCCCATTCATCATTTACATCTGCCTTCTCACCTTCCCTAATTTTCATCCCCGATTACAGTAATATATACATAATACATATATATATATATATATATATATATATATATATATATATATATGTAGTTTTCTCAGTAGTACAACTGATGCGTGGGTCATGTTTTCCAGTGTGATTTTTGTCCTCCGAACATGCCACATTGTAATGGAATCTTGCCTATTGATATCCAGCCAACCATTCCCACATCATATTTTCTCATCATTACATGTTTTATGATTTGATTGTATATTTGAATAAGGGGCAACTGCTAGGATTCTATCTTGGGTTGACACTTACCCAGTCTTCCTAATAAGGATATAAAAGTTTGGTAGATCTTAAAAGGTAGTTCAAATGGGAAGAGAATTCTTTTCGGGGGATAGTTTGAGAAGAGACTTAGGGGCTGAAGAACATAGCACATTTTTGAAGGAAATTGATTTATTTCATTAGTGATCTAGTCTCAGATGAGCCTGTAAAAGGCATGGTAGGCCCCAATTACAAAAGGGCTTTGTCTGCAAGACTGAGAATGTTGGAATTTATTCTGTAGGCCATGAAAGTTTTGGGGAAGGTGGTTAACATTTGAGTGTTTTAGGAGGCTATCCTGTTAGCAACACAGAAGGTGGGCTGGTGAGGGAGAATCTGTATTTGCAGAGACCATCTGTGAGGTCATTACAAAAGTCAAAGCAAGAGGTAATTCCAGCCTGCACCAAGCTAGTGATGTTGGGAGAGAAATGGAAGGTATAGATATAAGAGACAGGGCAGACCCAGAAACAATTGGTCATTGGCACGAAAGTGGGACTTCTGGTCCTAGCAAACGGAGGAATGATGTGACCCCATGATGTGACCATGAATGTGTGAGAAGGACTGTGTTCTATTTTGGACGTGTTGAGTTTGAGGTGACTTCAGGACAACCCAGTGAAGATGTTCCCTGGGAAGCATGAGGTCACTATCTCTGCTCTGGCATGTTTATAAAGAAGAATCCCAAGGGCACAGACTACAGCTCAGTGTCCTTTGCTGAATTCAGATGCCCTGCACTGTGTTTACTGAACACATAGGGGTCACACAGAAAATCCAGGTTAAGATCTTTACACAGCATTTTTCATCGAACATGCAAGAAAGTCATTAGCAACCCCACCTATCTATTCAGCCATAGATGCAGAAAACTTGTAGTTCTAACATTCTTAGTGTTGCAACTTTTGAACAGGACATCTTTCTAAAATCAGCTTTTTACTGGGGAGTGAAAAGTGATGCAGGAATAGCCTGAAGTCACGTGTTCCATATCCCTAAGAGATGGGAGTCGATTTCAGAAGCCTGAACTCCCAGATGCCTACTTTCATCAGGTTACTTTTTTTTTCTTTGGTAGTTGATGTATTAACATTATACATTATAGTAGTTTCAAGGATCCTGTTTGAGAAGAATGATGAGAAAAAGTGTTTTTTACCCATAAAATGGTGGTAGGAGGATGGGGGGAGAGAAGGGTGGGTTAGATGCCAAAAGCGATCATGTGTTCTAGATATGCTCTTGGTTGGTATGCTCATAAAAATAATTTACAGGGGGAAAGTTGACATGGGGCCACTTTGTGTCCTTACAAGCAGTGCCTTCTGACTTCAGTCAAGAGAGACAAAAATATGAATAGGGCAGAGGTAAAGAAACAACATGACATGCTGACATGTGGAGACGCAGCACCAAAAACAGTTATCTTGCCCCATTTGACAAGGGAAGTTCATTTGCTTTTCTGTCCACTCAGGCAGGATGGAATTGGAGAAGGTATTCTGCACCAGAAGCCAGGATCTCTGGGTTCCAGTTCTGACTGTGCCCCTAAAGAGAAGTTCTGCTACTCACCTTGGGTAAATCACGTCACCCTCTGCATGGTGGCAGTTTGGCTATAATTTTCTCTCCTTCACTCGTCACCTTCTCCATTGATTCTCCAACCCTTCAACCTTCTTTAAGTAATCACTCATGAGATACATAAAATACCTCTATATTTTTGGATGTTGTATATTTCCTACTGAGAGAAGCTCCTCTTCTTGTGGTGAATAATGAAAATTACAAGTGCCTGGCTCATTTGTGTCAAGATGATATGAGGAAACTGAAGGTCACTTTCAGCATACTTTACCATGCCTCCCAGGCATTGCTGATAAGAAAAAGACAGAAGGACAAAGACAAAATTAACTTTTAATTTCCCATCCAAGCTACAACTAACAGAAACAGAGAGACGGGTAAGACTGTCTTCTAATATACAAGGGAGAATTATATATTAAATATCTTATCTGATTTAACTTATCAGAGATAACCAAGCATGCGACTATTTAAATCTATATTTATAGGGAAGGTCTCTAGCTCTGAGCTCCAATAAATTTCAGTGACACATTTTCATATCTAGTATCAGTCCAAAAATCTTTTGGCCCTAAATTAGATGAATAAATAAACAAATCAGATACATTAATTTTCTCTTTGGAGTAGTTTTCTTTCCAAGCAATCACTCAAGTTATTTACATGCTGATAGAAGACATTACTTAACATAATGAGTAATTTTCTCACTCTGCAAGGTATTAGCCACCAAACAGGCTTCAGTATTTTTTTTTTTAATTCTATAGCCTCACCAGGTATCTTAGTGTATCTTTTTGTATCTGACTTATTTTATGAAATTGGATCAATAATTATGACAGCTAAAGCATTAGCCATATAAGCCACCAGACAGTATGTCGAGGATATATAACTATGGGCAATGAATTAATTTTGCAGAATACCCCACCCATAAATGAGCTATGAAGCTTAAAGAAAAGGACTAGCACTTTCAAATGATAGATTTCAAAACAATTTTTGTGTGAGGTCTTCTTATAGAAACTTTTCATCTTCGCGAAGCATGTCTTAATTCCACCCATTTTATGACCGCAAGCAAGGCACATCCTTGGCTTCAAAAAAGTCCAATTTAGCAACAAAGTTTAAACATATATATAAATGAATTAATTATCACTTTGTTGCTTACAGATTTATTCTTTATTTTACAAATGTACAGTTTATTGCATTTAAGTCTAATCTGATTTCTATAATAATGATTGCTCAGAAGCCTATTTATTGTATAAAACAGGTTTTACATTTGCTCTAACTTTTTCAGTACTCAGGATTCCTACTGAATAGCAATGCACCACTCAAGAAATATGTACGATACCAGCTTTAGATTTGACAAGCTCTGAAACTGGCAAAGGAATAAGCATTCCTCCAAAGACAGTAGTCAAAAGCTACATAATAATTCTACTTTATCCTAAGTCAGTGCAGTGTAGGAATTCACAATGAAACAAGAACTCCAAGGGAAAATAATAATCTTGGACTCTATAGTCCAGGCAGTATACATAGCACATACAATCTGACTATCCAGAGTTTCAATCTTCAAACTTCCCCTTTGCTGAGAGAACGTTAAATATTCTTTTAGAAGTCCTAGGCTTAGTCTTAAACAGTAGAAATAGAGGTGATATTTAAATAGAGAACTATGGGGCGCCTGGGTGGCGCAGTCGGTTAAGCGTCCGACTTCAGCCAGGTCACGATCTCGCAGTCCGTGAGTTCGAGCCCGGCGTCAGGCTCTGGGCTGATGGCTCAGAGCCTGGAGCCTGTTTCCGATTCTGTGTCTCCCTCTCTCTCTGCCCCTCCCCCATTCATGCTCTGTCTCTCTCTGTCCCCAAAAAAATAAATAAAAGTTGAAAAAAAAATTAAAAAAAAAAATTAAAAAAAATAAATAGAGAACTATGGGAGGAATTAAAAGTATTTTCATTTTATGTTTAAACAAGGTGTGTAGGTTTCTGAAGCATGGAGTTTTACAAAATAACATTTAAAATTGTTATTAGTGGTAATAGTCCATCGTAGAAAATAACAGATAAGCAAAAAGAGTAAAATAAATGTCATCCATAGTTCGAAAATTACTAATATACATACATTCTGTTATAACTTGAGTTGTGTCCTCCCAAAATTCAAATGTTGAGGTCCTAACCCCCAGTACCTGAGAATGTTCCCTTCTTTGAGGTAGTCTTTACAGACACAGTCAAGTTAAAGTGAGGGTATTAGATTGGGTCCTAATCCAACATGACTTACAAAAAGGAGAAATTTGGTCACAGACCTACTGCACATAGGAGGAAGGCAATGTGGAGAGACATAGATAAAAAACACTGCCTACAAGCCAGTGAGAGAGGCCTGGAGCAGATCCTTCCCTCCCAGCCCTCACAAGGAACCAGTCTTGCTGACACATTAATTTTGGACCTATAGTTTCCACAACTGTGAGACAACAAACTTATGTTGTTGAAGCCACCTGGTCCGTGGTGCTTTGTTATCGGCAGCTCTAGAAAACTAATACACTGTTCATCTTTTTGTTGAGTATATATATATATACATATATATGTATATATATATATATATATATATACACACACACAGACACACATACATACATGCATATATACATATGTATAAATATTTTTAAGTTGATATAATAATTTAATGCTGTTTTATGATTTTTTTTCATTTTACATGTAGGAACATCTCCCTATGTCTTAAGATATACCGATGATGATGATGATGATGTTGATGATGGAAAGGTTAACTTTGAACGAATATTTATTAGGTACCAGGCACTGTTCTAAGTATTTTATGTCTACTATTTTAATCTTTATGACTTCCAGAAGAACATAATTCTTATTGACTATATAGTATTCCATTATATGAACATATCTAGATATTTGAAGTGTATCTTATTATTAAATATTTAGATTTATTCCATATTTTGGCTTAAATAAACATCTCTACCATAAGCATCTTTATATCATCGTCAAGATGCATACATATTACCTTCTTGGGATGAGAGTCTATGGATTCATAAATTTAAAAGTAATTTAGCAAAATGTACATATTTATATAATACATATTTTGTTTTAAAATATATGTAAATATAATATGTGTGTGTGTGTGTGTGTGTGTGTGTGTGTGTGGAGAGGGAGAAAGAAAGAAAAGAAAGAAAGAAAAGAAAGAAAGAAAAAAGAAAAGAATTATCTTCTAGGATATTCATACAAATTTTACCAATTTTTATTCCCTCAGAAACAAAAGGAAGTACCTATTTCCCTTTATCCTCTTTTTTCTTAAAACCCAGTCAATTTGTAGGTAAACAATTATCTTACTGCCTTAATTTGTGTGTTCGTGACTTCTAAAAACTTGAACTTTGAAAGCCTGTGCTTTAGTCCTTCCTTTTTTATTTTTTGGTGAATGTTTTGTTTGTTTACTTTTAGTCTGAAGTCACAGCAACAGTCTTTCTCTCTGGGTTATTTTTATGATCCTTCGATTTCCCAATGTCTCCTCTAGTTTAAGAGTTAACATCAGTCATTCTTTGGTCACTTCTAACCCACAATGCTTCTTGTCCATTCTAGGGTTTCTGACAACCTCAATCAAACAGAACACAAACGCACACCAAGAGATAAAATATAAAGGTCTCTACAATGAAGGAAAATGCAGTCATGAAGTTCACGCGTATTGCTCCAAAACAGACCCTTATAACAGAGTTTGTTTATACAAATTTTCATGACAAAATAGAAGAATCTGAGAGAGAAACGAATACATTCTGCATCATTTTGCTAAGATGACTCTGACACTAGCTCACATTAAATGCAAACACTCTTACTTCTTGTCGGAAATTTTCTCTCTGCACCGTCTCTTCTGTACCCTCACTTCATCTTTCTTACTCCCTTCTCCAGGATTCAAATGTTACTATAGAGATTTAAATATGATTTTTTCTGTACTGCCTTCATTGATTTTCTCCTCACCTGCTCTATGGTTTGTTTTTCAGATGCTAATATCACACTTTACATAAATCTCCCGTTGAATGTCCCTTAATTATTTACTTCTGTATCTGTTTCCCACACTGGACTGTGAACATCTTTAGATCCTTGTGCCTTTCAGCTTTGTAGTTTTAGTGCCTGATCCCAGACAAAGGCTAGCATGGAATAACCACAGAACTGGTGATGTCATTCATGGTAGGGGTATATTTGGATTGAGGGTGGATCCAAATATTTACTCTTATGTCTAAAGCTAAATCTTAGCTTTGTTGAAATTTGTTGATGTGCAGAGTTACCTCTTTGGAAGGCCACAAACGTACTAGCTTATGCACAAAAGAATGATACGTTCCCTAAAGGACTTAGTTATATATCCATCCATGCATATGTGACAATTATAAGTATCACTGGTCTCCGTATCTCCCCTGGTCTTAGGCTTTTGTTGTTGTTGCTTCATCTGTAAAACAAGAGTGTTGTGACACGATCTCCAAGGGGCTCTGCAGTCCTAAAAGTCTGTGGTTCTCATTCTACTTAGGCAAGACTTGGTGTGAAGCGTCTTCGCTGCCATTTTGGGGGCAGGTTGAACCAGAGCTGCTCCTGTCACTGTCTCGAGTCTCAGAGATAGCATCCTGTTTACACACAGCAGTGCTGCCCTGCCTCTGATAGCTGATCTTATCAGATGTGGTTACTTCCAACTGTCTTCAGGAGCAGACAGCTGCTGTGTCCAAATTTGCCTGCCTCACCACTGGAGAGTTTAGTAAGACGTCACATTCCTTTTTGGGCTCCTAGACTGGTAGCCAAAGACTTGAGAAAATGCGAACTCACAGGGACAGAGAACCACATGTGAGGGCTGACCTGGAACCCTGGCTGCTTTACATTTTCATGAAGTTTGCAAATTCGTTTGGCGGCCAGGTGGGGCCAGAATTGAAGGATATGGTCAAAGGCAATTAGAAACACATTTATTAAGAACAAATGAGCCTAAAGGAATTGAGGATGTGGCACAAATTTATAACCTGATAATGATAATAATAATAATTATTATTATTATTAGTAGTATTAGTATTATTTTTAAGCATATAAAGTCTACAGATGGGGATGTAAAAAAACTTTTTACTGTTTATTTATTTTTGAGAGAAGGATAAACAAAATCAAGTGGGGGAGGGGCAGAGAGACAGAGAGACAGAATCTGAAGCAGGCTCCAGTCTCTGAGCTGTCAGCACAGAGCCCGATGCAGGGCTTGTACTCACTAACTGTGAGATCATGACCTCAGCTGAAGTTGGACGCTTAACCAACTAAGCCACCCAAGTTCCCCCAGATGCGGGTTCTTTTTGGTAAATATGTAGATACAGCAGAGTAATGGTTCAAAGTGAATACCATAAGGAGCTGGAAAAGAGAGGGCAAAATACCCAATAATTTGGAGGCCTCCTGTGTCCTTCTACTGCTCTGCATGCAGTGCTGGCTAGATACTTTCAAGGTCTGGGTACTCTTCTTAGTGCTAAAACTTGGGCCAAACATTAAAGACTTAAAAATGAGTAAAAGAAAATGATACTGCCAGTTGGAAATGGCAAAGACTTATTAATCATATTATCAAAGTGATTTTCACTTACAAGGAAGCTCTGATATGCATGTTGATGTTCAAGTTGACAGTTTTGAAGATGGAATCAAGGCATCTATCTTGCCCGGAGCAAAGCTGAGTGACACCACGTTAAAAAGTGATCACTTCCACCTCAACCTGGGTTGAGTCCCAGGGGCCAAAGGAGCCTTGAATCTGACTGGGCCTTCCTGAACAGCTTCTATTATGTGTCTCCCTGCAGTAGGACTGTTTGCAAAGGGAGTGACAGGACCTGAACCGAAATGACCTTGTTTCCAAAGGAATACCAACAGCTCCCTGAGAGGAAAAGATTTCCCTGATTTATGTTGAATTAAGAAGTTTAGATGTTAGCTTCTTGCCGTGGCTCCAAGGCGATAAAGAATTTCTTTACATGGATTCCGGCAATACAACAGATTTAATTATACAGATTATTTTATTTTATTTTTTATTTATTTATTTTTTTTTAATTCTTTTTTTTAAAGTTTATTTATTTTTGGGACAGAGAGAGACAGAGCATGAACGGGGGAGGGGCAGAGAGAGAGGGAGACACAGAATCGGAAACAGGCTCCAGGCTCCGAGCCATCAGCCCAGAGCCCGACGCGGGGCTCGAACTCACGGACTGCGAGATCGTGACCTGGCTGAAGTCGGACGCCTAACCGACTGCGCCACCCAGGTGCCCCTATACAGATTATTTTAAATGGCTTTTGTGATGGGCAAAGAGTTGTGTTTGGCATGGCAGAGGACTCTGAGGCCTCTGGGAAGTCTCCAGAAAGAAGTCGCCCATGACCTAACCTTCCAGAGGAAAGAATTACTTTGGGTAAAACACACATGTCATAAAAATTTATCACAGACGTGAAACCCAAGTCATTGGCAGTTTCTCTAAAGTTTCATTAACTAAATTTGAATAGTATTGAATTTTCATAATAAGGTCTAGTAAGAAAAAGAATATTTGGGTATCTCCATTGAAAATAATTTCCTTGTTCCTATTCTGTTTTTTTAAATTTTTTTTCAAGTTTATTTATTTACTTATTTGGAGAGAAAGAGAGACAGAACAAGCAGGGGAGGGGCAGAAAGAGAGGGGGACAGAGGACCAGAGGCAGGCTCTGTACTGACAGCAGACAGCCTGATGCAGGGCTCGAACTCATGAACTATGAGATCATGACCTGAGCTGAAGTCAGATGCTTAGCCAACTGAGCCACCCAAGTGCCCCTCTTTGTTCATATTCTTGGGCAATGTTTTACAAGGTCATAGATAATGGGAAACATATTACAAAGAGATCAAGTCCTTGATTTTTTTTTTTTAATTTTTTTTTCAACGTTTATTTATTTTTGGGACAGAGAGAGACAGAGCATGAACGGGGGAGGAGCAGAGAGAGAGGGAGACACAGAATCGGAAACAGGCTCCAGGCTCTGAGCCATCAGCCCAGAGCCTGATGCGGGGCTCGAACTCACAGACCGCGAGATCGTGACCTGGCTGAAGTCGGACGCTTAACCGACTGCGCCACCCAGGCGCCCCAAGTCCTTGATTTTTAATAAGCACTTACAATAGGTATATAAGCTAATGATGGAGTCTTACTTGGTTATAAATGATTGCAGGATATTTTGTAATAACAACCACACCATCATCTTAGTATGTCTGCCAAGTACCATGAAGCATCTATCAAATATATTTCCAGCCTGAAGTTGTTGGGAAAATGTAGTTATTTTTAGAGACCCTTGAGAAATTTATTTTCTCAGATACTAGTTTTCTAGCACTTGGGGAAAACCTTAACTAAACCACTTGGTATGGAAATTACTAAAATGGAAGAGACGCCACAGTGCTATGCTGCCCTTTCTGTTTTTGTTTTGTTTTTTTTTTTATTAAAAAAAAAATTTTTCTTTTAACGTTTATTTATTTTTGAGACAGAGAGAGACAAAGCATGAACGGGGGAGGGTCAGAGAGAGGGAGACACAGAATCTGAAACAGGCTCCAGGCTCTGAGCTGTCAGCACAGAGCCCGATGTGGGGCTCGAACTCACAGACCGCGAGATCATGACCTGGGCCGAAATCGGCCGCTTAACCGACTGAGCCACCCAGGCGCCCCCCTTTCTGTTTTTAAAAATCTATCTCAGTGCTATTCACTGAGATAGGGCAGGACATATCTCTTGAACAAAGTTTATCGCCTGAAATGCAAAAGCATTTTTTTCCTTAAATATTGACATTGACCTTTTTGTCTTTCCTATGGCAAAGTACATAAATAATCATCAACACTTTATTAAGTGCCAGAAACTGTGTTAAGTATGTTGTGTACCTAATGCTGAAAAAGATCCCATTATATGAATGATAACATTTGGCCCATTTTTACAGCTGGGGAGACAGACGCACAGGGTGTGAAGTAACTGACCCAAGGTCATTCAGGTGATTAGTGGTAAGACAAACAGCATCCCAACCCAGGCAACTGGATTCAGAGTCTGAATGCATCACCATTATATTGTTTGCCTCATCGATACAATTAGCAAAAGTTACAAGGATTCAGGTGTTTATGTGTATGTAGGGATGTGTTAACTATTAAGGATTCTATTTAAGGCCTAATTCATAGAAAATAGGTTGCCACTTTGCTACCTTATCACTCACACTGATAAAGATGAAAATCCCGGTGCCATATTTTACCTAACTTAAAAAGGTTTAAGTGCTGTTTCAACTGGGAAAAGTTAAAACTTGAACTGTATTTGAAATAAAAATGTAAGGTGAACACAGCTTGAAACATTAAAGGATCCATTGTCTCCAATTAGGGTTTTTTTGTTTGTTTGTTTGTTTGTTTTAATTTGCAAGCTTACAGAAAAGCTGAGAGATTGGTATATGAAATAGCCATAGAACCTTCATCAAAAAGGTTAATATTTTGTCACATTAATGCTAAATATTTGAGTAGATATCACGGAAAAAATAAGAACAATTTTCCAATTTCTCACAAAACGTTCTCCCAAAGATTCTCCTAAATCTTGATATTATCACATTTAGGAAAATTAGAGTAATTATAATTCCTTAATATCATCTAATAGTTAAGCTGAATTCAAATTTTCTGCAATTGTGCAAGACAGATATTTTACAGCTGTTTTTTCCAAGCCAGGTCAAAACAAGTTCTGCTCATTGCATTGGCTTGTTATAACTCTTGTCTCTTTTTCTAATTTACTTTTTTGGGTTTTTTTTTGTTTTTGTTTTTGTTTTTGTTTTTTTGAGAGAGACAGAGAAAAAGAGACTCTGCATGCACATGGGGAAGGGGCAAAGAGAGAGGGAGAGAGAATCCTAAGCAGGCTCCACAAAAAGCATGGAGCCTGAGATGGGGCTTGAACTCCACCGTGAGATTATGACCTGAACTGAAATCAAGAGTCAGATGCTCAACCAACTGAGCCACCCAGGTACCTGTCTAATTTACTTTTGAAACTGCTTCATTGGACTTCTATAAAGCACTTCTTAAATATCCCTTAGAATAAATGAGTGATTTTTTTAAGTCAAAAGTAAAGAATGCATTTAGAGTTGTTATCCTTTTTAGAGAAATTAAAACAAATAAAAGATGGCCATCTGTCTTATAATTATCTTTTAGACATCCTTTCCAAATTATCTAGTACAATGACTTTTGCTAGCCTCTTACCA
This sequence comes from Puma concolor, assembly GCF_028749965.1. Taxonomy (NCBI): domain Eukaryota; kingdom Metazoa; phylum Chordata; class Mammalia; order Carnivora; family Felidae; genus Puma; species Puma concolor. Next base: position 132,051,284 of record NC_141675.1, on the reverse strand, counting down.
TGGTCTCATCTTTTCCAGCCTATGTCTAAGACGGAAACTAATGAAACAAAGTTAATACTTTGGAAATTCAGAGCTGAAAGATCAAAAACATTGGTTGGAGATCAAACTATGTGACCACTGCACTTAACACATAAGAACCAAGTTCCAAAGAGGTGACATAAATTGCCCTCAGTCACAATTACAAATTAGCAGAAAATGGAACAAGAACAGAAGTCCAGACCACTTTCCAGTAATACCACAGTAGAAGATCATATTACCTGGCCCCTGTCCTTTGAAAAGATTGCAGAACAAATGACTTTTCAGATCCTATGCTCTGGCACAAAATCAATAAAGCTCTTCTTGATATTCCAATCTGTATCTGTGACAGCACATTTTATCAAATGAGTCTGCAGTTAAGCTCCAAAGACCCAGTCAAACCTGTGGACTGACCCAGTTCACCTCCATACCTGATAAAGCTCCATACAGGACTACGCCCCCCAGTAGAACCTTGCAAAGTCAGCCACTAACAAAAAGGCTTAAGGAGACCCAGTGCAACATCCACCCCCAGTCTGTTTCTTAAACCCAGCTTTTCTTCTGTCATTGGGGAAGTATTTCTTCTCTTTCCGTGTTTTCTGTGGTGGTCCCACACTGCCAATCAGGACTTGTCTCCACCCAAAGGAAAATCATAATCGGACTTAGCTAATCATGGAACTTCATTCCCCTATTCACAATGATTTACAGGGTGCATGTGTGACCCAAGCAGAGCCAACTCAACATATGGGAATTGGGAGTAAGGCTATTCTCTTCCTTTTGGATCATATCTTGTAAGGGTAGGGGTTTGACAACCTTTCCTGCCACATGGTGAGAACCTTTAGGTCAATACTGGAAGAAAAAGTAATTCATACAAATCTGAGGTAAAGAAAAAGAACCTTAATCACACGCCTTAGGCCTACTTGGAATTTTAAGTTAGCTAAATTAACAAATTCACTTTTTTCCTCTGTGAGATGTTAGATTTCTGTCATTTACCTCCAAAAAGGGTCCTTATGAGTACAAAGTTCTGCTTTACAGAGAATTGTGAAGCCCTGAGGTTTCAAGGCATCTAAAGATAGTGGTTTGTACCCTGATATATCTATTTATAATTTTGAAAGCAGAAGCTACATATGTACAGGGTTGCTCTACCCAGCAGTGACCAATCGGAAAAAAAAAAAAAATTGTGTTTATCCTTTTTTTTAGAGACAGAAGTGCCAAAGCCTTCATAATTTAAGCCAGGATGAAAAATCACCTTGGAGTCACAGAAATCAGCCTGATTTGGATATGGCACCTTGAAATTACTTGGGGACCTCCGTTAGAAGGATATATCACCTTGGCTAAATCACTGAGGATTGCTCCTCCTGAGAAATATGGGCATAAGATAAATCTAAAAGGGTCCAGTCAAGATCAGTTACTCCTCCTTGGGTAAGTCTGAAGAGAAATAGGGATTGGGGCGACGAGAATGCAAGGCTCAGGAGTTAGTTCACATAAGGATTGATCTGCCCTGCCTCACTCCCTCAGAACTAGTTTGCCTTTAAAAACTCGGATTGCTGATGGGGCACCTGCATGGCTCAGTCTGTTAAGTGTCCGACTTCTGCTCAGGTCATGATCTCACGGTTCATGGTTCACAAGTTCAAGCCCTGTACTGGGCTCTGTGCTGACAGCTTACAGCCTGGAGCCTGCTTCAGATTCCGTGTCTTCCTCTCTCTCTGCCCCTCCCCTGCTCACTCTCTCTCTCTCTCTCTCTCTCTCTCAAAATAAATAAATGTTGAAAAAAAATATTTTAAAAACTGGAATTGTTGGGGCTCTAAACCACCTTTGACCAAACTTAGAAGTGAAGAGGTAGAATGGCTGCAGCCTTCTGGTCTAGCAACCACTGCTCTAAATGTGTAGGGTGGTCTTCAACCATGAGAAGTAGCAGCAGAAGCAGCAGCAAAGCACTGATCCCTTCCATTTCTCTCTCTAATTAACAGTACCTGGAGTTGCCCCTCTTTGGACTGGGTAGGGAGTTGGTAGGTAGAAGAAAGCAGAGAGACCTCAAGAGAAAAGTACCAGACCTCCAGTTAAGAAGGCATGTGGGTCCTACAGTAATTAAGTGGAAATGAAGGAAGAATGGCTAAGTGACTGCCTTTGTATCTGGATTTGGGGAACAGTTTGCATTTGTTAGAGACATCCCTAGCTGCACCTCTATAAAAAGATATATCTAAGGGGTGCCTGAGTGGCTCACTTAAGCGTCCAACTTGATTTCGGCTCAGGTTTTGAGATGGAGCCCCACATTGGGCTTTGTGCTGATAGCGTGGAACCTCCTTGGGATTCTCTCTCTTTCCCTCTCTGTTCCTCTCCCACTTATGCACCTTTCTCTCTCTCTCTCCCCCCTCTCTCAAAGTAAATAAATAAACTTAAAAAATTGTTAAAAATATGTATCAATGATAGATAGATAGCCAGATAGATACAACATATAATCAATCCCATTTGCTAAAAAAAAGATTTTGGGTATTCAAAGTTTAAACCACATTCTCTGATACTTGATCTGCCAACTATAAGGTGTTTAAGAGTGTATGGCCTCAATTGAGGCCAACACTGGGCTCTCTTTACTAGGTTCTGGGTAGCCCTTCTGCAATATATTTAGTGCAAATTTTTGTACACACACAGTTACAATCCCAAGGGAGGCAATTATAGTTTATAAACCAGAAGAGGGAAATAACAAATTATTTGTTTTTACCCATAGGCAGTAGATACCTCTAAGTAACTATATATAGGGAAGACAATACTGCTGCTACATTCTCATCTCAGTGGGTAAATTTTATTTAGAAACCAAGCTGTGAACTTCTCTCGACTGTTGTTTTACATATTCCTCTTCTCGTTTACCTATGCCACTGTTCCATAGCCTGTGTCCTTTCTAATTTTTTAGGTACTTTTCACAATCTGTAACAAATTCCTATTGTCTGTTTTTTTTCCCTTTGTTATTCTATCTACCAGAAACGTTTATCAGGCTGCCCAAGTGAGCTCAATCTTTCTTCAGCCATCACTGTCAGACTCCCTAACAGAGATTTCTCATGTCACCCACTGGGATCTTACTTCACCCTCTAGTCTGAATGTTCTGGAAACAACATTATTTTGGGTTTCAACATATGCAATTAATCATGCACATTTATGACCCGTAATCTCCAAGAAGGCTTCAGCATGTACCCAATGAGAGGGTTCATGGACTAGCAGGCAAAATGCCAGTTCAGACTTCAGGATACTTGATACTCCAGTATTTCTAGCTCTAATACATATTGCCTGAATCTGTGTAAAAAGAGACACTGAAGCACTTTGCCTTTGGGGAAAGATAGGAAGCAGAGAGATATTTTTAGAGCACCCTGGCCCAAGCCCCCAATCATCTTCAATCTTTTTCATCCTGTTCCTCGGGATCGTTCCTTTCCCCCTTGACTACTCCAACCTGAAAGTTGGCTCAGCCTGGAAACAGTGCTGGACACAAAAATCTTAATAGGGTGGATGGTCATGGGTAGAAATGTGGTTGCAAAACATATTAAGGGGATGGGTTGGGGATAGGACCTGAAATCTGGGAGAGATTTCATTAGTCTAGTAACAAACAAAGAGTGAGACAGAAACCAAAATCATTACTTATTATAAATTCAGATTCGAACTTGGTCCAATAGTCATTTCCAAAGTTATTATTTTACAAGATTTTATTTCATAACTTTATTATTTTTGTTTTACAAATTATAAAGGCAATGCCTGTTCCTTATAACAAGATCACATAATACAAAAGTCTAAAAAATGCAGAACTTCCCAAATCTAATGCTCTGGAAGGAAAAATTGATTACAACTGGGTAATTTTTTATTGCCAGCAAATATTTTCTTTATATACATGTATTTTTTCAATAGGTAATGCACACATATAAGGGTTTTTTACTGAAGTGGGGTTGGAACTGTTTTGTTCTTTTGCATGAGTGGGATAACAATAAACATATGCTTCAACATATTCTTTACTCTTATTCTAGTATGAACATCATAATTGTTCATTTTTCAGGTATACAGATTTGAAGTCTCATGGGTAACTCTCTACAGATTATTATTTATAATTGATTCAATATTTAATTAATTTGTCAAACAAACAGCAAATAAAAAGCATGATATGGGGCTTAAATTCTATTAGGGAAATAAAGCCAAGCCAAATAAATATGTAAACAGGAAAAATATCAGATAGCAATAACTGCTATTCAAATAATGAAAGTACATTGCTATCATAGAGTTACTGAGCAGCCCCTTTATATTTTTATGGTATCTCTTCAAAGTCTCATCCACCAGAATAAAAAAAAAAGGTATGATTTTTATATCATAGTTTCGGTACAATTAAGTCCTCAGGGTTCAAAAATATCTTCCAAATGCTAATAATCGGTGCATAAACTCTAGTAGGCTTTGAGCAATGGTATCCTGTAAAGCTCTTACAAGGAGAGCCCAAGTCAATAACTATGGGTTTGACTGACCTTGCCAGTATTACATAGGGTCATATTTTTACATGGCTGAACTGTTCTTGTCCTAGAACTACAATGTCCCAGGTACAAATAGCTCTTCTTCAGCACCAGGCATGCGTGTCTTATCTTCCCACCTATTTTCCCCCCACCTCATCCTTTCATTACTTTTATAAAAGAAACACTGTTGCAGAGTATGTAAAGAAAACTCATCTCCATTGACGTTTTTCTTTCAGGCTCTCCTCTCTTCAAGCGATGTTATAGTTGAAATATTACACTCATGGACTTCTGGTTTATTCTTAAGAAAGATTTTTATTTGTGAGTTTATCTTATTGTTTTGCGGTTCCAGTATCATACAGAATAACCTCTTTTCATTTTATTCCTAGGATGGACAAGAGCTTGGAAAGGGATGTGATTCTATCAGTAATTCGCCTAGGAAAAATTCCTATCTTTTTTCTGACCTGTCCTGTAAAGAAATTGCAATGTCATCACAAAAGGGAATGAAATTGCAGTCCATTCTTAACTATCAAAATATTTCCAAGAAAATATAATTTTTGAAGAAAAGAGTAAAACTCATTCCCATGAAAGCAATCTTTTTATCTCCATGCTTCAACCCAGCACAGTGTTGGGGGGTAGGGGGGAGAGTACTGAACTAGAAACTAAGAGTCAGGCAGGATACCAGCAATGTCCCAAATGGCATATTCAAGCAGAGTGATTGAGGAGAGTTTAAAGATGGAGCAGTTTACAAAAGGGTAGACAGGGTACAGTGAAACCAACAACAGATGGTGAAATACCGAGGGGGCTAGTGTTGCCACCTCTAGGGCTGAAAGGGCAGAAGAAAGTGAGGTAACTGTATATGTGGATGCAGAAGAAGGTATGTGGGTCTGCTGGAAGCTGCAGACATCATCATCACCATTATCATCATTATTCCCATTCAGAGAATAAATACCTCAACCTTACTTTCCCCCAAAATGGCGTCTTTCGATGGCATCTCCCCTTGGTGGAGCCCAACAGGAAGCCTGAGGCCGGAGTGCTGGTGCTCACAATTCATACAGGTCAGCCTCCCATGGTGGCGAGATGTGTGGTGAAGGTTGGAATGGAGCTTCCAGGAAAAGAAAATAACCTAGCACAGCAGATCTTGCCACAGGTGAAATCTTGGGGTCCTGAGACTTTTCTTCCCTCTCTGAGCTAGATGGCGGTTGGGGATCATTCCAAGAACCAAAATCCTGTGGATATGTTTTATGTGAAGAGGGAGATGTTAATGGCTAAGAAGAATAGCTGAAAATTATATCAAAATTTTAAAAATTCTCAACATCTTTCTTTCATATCTTCTTTGATATATTCCCAGAGTGATTTTTCCACATTAAAAAAAAAGTTTAATGGGTAATTAAAATGTTTTGTGTAAAGTATGAATGTGTTACATGGAGTAATCTAAGTGTGCCATTTTGGAAAAAATTATTTAACTTTTATGTGGCATTTTTTGAAACACCAATATAAGTCTGAAATGTTTATAGTGTTTGTCATTTTCACATTTTTCTAGATGTAGTATGTTTATCAAAATTAAATGGCATTTGGGTGCCTGGGTGGCTCAGTTGATTGAGCGTCCAACTCTTGATTTCGGTTCAGGTCATGATCTCACAGTTTGTGGGTCCAAGTGCCGCATCAGGCTCTGTGCTGACAGTGTGGAGCCTGTTTGGGATTCTGTCTCCCTGTCTCTATCTGCCCCTGCTCCCCCTCAAAATAAATAAATAAACAAAAAAATTATAATGCAAAATTAACCAGCATTGACAGGTTTTGGTCTCCACTAAATTGTAAGCTCCCTGAGAAGGGTCCACATGCATTTTTGTGTCTCCCAGTGTCTGTGCAATGGGTTTAGCAGTGATTTCTTAGAGTTATTTGTATGCTGGGTAGTTGCTATGTGTAAAACACTATGGTAAATGCCTTTTAAATAATAGTCTTCAGGCCTCAAAACAAATATAATAGTTTACAGATGGGAAAACTTAAATTCAGAGAGGTTAAACGAGTTGCCCAAGTCACACAGACAATAAGTGTTACGGCTGAGCGCTAACCTGGGTCTGGGTGACTGATGTATTTTTGCTTTTAACAAGTATATTGAACTGCCACTTGAAAGTAAATAAGACAAGAAGGTGTGCAAATGGCTTTCTATCCTGTCTAGTAGAGAAGTGCCACAGACATCGTTGGTGATATTATTGTAAGCAATATTATCATTCTGCTGAGGAATATGAAAAAGTTTATACCCTCAGGTACATTAAAATGTGGGCGGGGTATTAGATACTTACTCAAATGACTACAACGTAAGATAGAATAAAACAAGGATCACAAGACAAGTACATACGAGGGCGGTGGCCCACCGAACAATAGGGTTTCAACAGTTAAGAGATGAAAGGATAGAGAGAACATCATGAACAAAGGCAATGAGGTTGGAACACACAGGGTGTGTACAGGAATCAACAAGGAATCTAATGACTGGAACATTGGGAAGTATAGGGGAGCACTCAAAGAAAAGACTGGAAAGGTAGGTTGCACGTAGTGCCTGATCTACCCAATTGTACTATCATCAGTACATATTTTTAGAACTTGTTGACAAGCGAGTTCATCAAGTGCCATGATGAAATCTAAAAACATGTTAGCTACTGGATTTCCCTGATCTAGCAATTTTGCAATCTTGCCAAAAAGAAAATGAAGTCAGTATAACAAACCACCCCCAATCCTGCTCTCCTCCAACATTATTTTCTACACTAGAGTCAGTGTGAACCTCTTAAAATTCAAATCCAATTATGTTACATTTTCCTTAACATACTTGGCTGGCTTCTCATTCTCCAAATTTAACATGCTGGCCTCTTCAGCCATATCTCTCAACAGACACCATCATTAAAAGTTTCCAAACATACCGAACTTCCTAAATGTGCTCTTCCTCCTGGTAGGACCCGCTTCCTTCTTACCTCTGTCCCTGGTTGAGCCATCTTCTAGGCCCCAATTTATCTGTCCCTTCTGGGATGCCATGCCTGTGGCCTCCTTCATAGACTTCACCTTGCAGAGCTCCCCTATGTCATTTGTTGAATACGTCTCTCTGTGCATTTGCCACAATATTTTGTTCTGTTAGATTTCAGAGGCTTTTTCTTATTTATTTATTTTTTTAAAAAATTTTTTAGTGTTTATTTTATTTTTGACAGAGAGAGCATGAGCAGGGTAGAGGCAGAGAGAGAGGGAGACACAGAATCCGAGGCAGGCTCCAGGCTCTGACCTGTCAGCACAGAGCCCGATGCGGGGCTTGAACTCACAGACCTCGAGATCATGACCTGAGCTGAAGTTGGATGCTCAACCGACTGAGCCCCCCAGGCACCCCTCTTATTTATTTTTATATTTCCAGTTCCTGAAGCAAAGTGGGAACACATAGGTATTCACTGAATAAATGGATGAATGAAGGAAGCAGCAACATTTTCCTTGTAGATAAACGTAGTTTGAAAGTTATAGAACCAAGAACTTTCATGTTGGTCTGTTCTTAGATGGTAAGACTTTCAGCAAGGATGTGAATAGCTCACATCTTCTCTCCCTCCTTTATTCAGTCTCTGAAATGGTTGTTGAGATAACCTCTGTATCTTTAATCCATCCAGATGGCCATAGTATGCTCCCACCGAATTTGTATGCAAAATTCATGTTCTGTTCTTTTACATGAAACATCCTCAAAGGTGCTTTCCCCACAGCTTGTGAATTTTTGAAGATTTCTCTTCTGAAAGGTATACTCTTCCTCCTCTTCAAGACTGTGTCCCATCCCATTAGGTTTAAAGATTACATTCTCTGTTCTGTTTTCTCCCAAGAATTACCAGAAATCACTTAAACCACTCTTCTTTGGAATCATAGTTGAAAGACAAGTCGGCATTTCTTTTGAAAATTCCGTTTTTCTTTCTTTCTTTCTTTCTTTCTTTCTTTCTTTCTTTCTTTCTTTCTTTCTTTCTTTCTACTTGTTTTATTTTTTATGTTTTTTTTAAATTTACATCCAAATTAGTTAGCATATAGTATAGCAATGATTTCAGGAGTAGATTCCTTAGTGCCCCTTACCCATTTACCCCATCCACCCTCCCACAACCCCTACAGTAACCCTCAGTTTGTTCCCCATATTTATGAGTCTCTTCTGTTTTGTCCCCCTCCGTTTTTATATTATTTTTGTTTCCCTTCCCTTATGTTCATCTGTTTTGTCTCTTCAAGTCCTCATATGAGTGAAGTCATATGATTTTTGTCTTTCTCTGACTGACTAATTTCACTTAGCATAATACCCTCCAGTTCCATCCATGTAGTTGCAAATGGCAAGATTTCATTCTTTTTGATTGCCGAGTAATACTCCATTGTATATATATACACCACATCTTCTTTATCCATTCATCCATCGATGGACATTTGGGCTCTCTCCATACTTTGGCTATTGTTGATAGTGCTGCTATAAAGAGCATACCTGGTATCCCTTGGATAAATACATAGTAGTGCAATTGCTGAGTCATAGGGTAGTTCTATTTTTAGTTTTTTGAGGAACCTGCCTACTGTTTTCCAGAGTGGCTGCACCAGCTTGCATTCCCACCAGCAATGCAAAAGAGATCCTCTTTCTCCGCATCCTTGCCAACATCTGTTGTTGCCTGAGTTGTTAATGTTAGCCATTCTGACAGGTGTAAGGTGGTATCTCATCGTGGTTTTGATTTGTATTTCCCTGATGATGAGTGATGTTGAGCATCTTTTCATGTGTTGGTTGGCCATCTGGATGTCTTCTTTGGAGAAGTGTCTATTCATGTCTTTTGCCCATTTCTTCACTGGATTATTTGTTTTTTGGGTGTTGAGTTTGAGAAGTTCTTTGTAGATTTTAGATACTAACCCTTTATCTGATATGTCATTTGCAAATATCTTCTCCCATTCTGTCAGTTGCCTTTTAGTTTTGCTGATGGTTTCCTTCATTGTGCAGAAGCTTTTTGTGGAAAATTCCTTCTAAGCCAATCTCCGTTATCCTCAGAATTTGGTGTTAAACCATTTGGGAGGGGCGTGGTAAATTCCTCCTAATCAGTGCTTTTCAAACTGCATGCTGCACACTCTCTCGATTTATATATTATTTATACACTGAGCAAAACATGATTTGAGACAACTAATTTCATAATTTAATTTAATGGTTCTCATTTAAGAATGACAAATCAACTAATTAAGAATTGAGTGTTATATAATCCCTTTTCAAAGACAATTTCCTAAACAGTTAAAACCTTATCTTCATTAGATTTTATTCTTTACTATTGTTTCTCCCTGGCATTCAACAAGTTTGCTTTTTTTTTTAAAATTCATCTTGATGTAGGTCTGCAAAAGGGAAGGAAGCAAACTGCTGGTCCCTGTTCTTCTTATGGACCAGGAAAAGGGAGGAGTTGGGAAGACTCCCAGATCCAAAGGCTTAAGCTTTACTTATGCAAGTATTTGTGTAAATTAAATAGACTGGTCAAATTGTGTAAATATATCCTGTTATCCAGACCTTATTTTGATTTGTTTTAATCATCAAACCTGCTACTATCTAATATCTGCTGACAGCTGTGGTTAAGGTTCTGGAAGAATTATGAAAACAGGTTGGGACACGGAGATTATAAGGTCAGGTCACTTGATGGGGTGAGGGTGGGTGGGTTTGGGAGGAATGTCTTATGACCTGCACAGTCAGGAGTCTCTCTGCTGCATCTGTCACCTTCTAGCATGGGGTCATCTGAAGGTGAGGCAGGAAGGAGGGAGAAAGTCACACTCAAATAGTTGAGTTTGGAATGTGGGGATCTGGTAGCTATAAGAGCCTGTGACTTGTTCAGTAGCATTCAGAGTGACTCATCAGGCACACTTTTCTTAGGTCATTTGTTTATTCTTGAGGCCAATTTTACTTGTTCTGAAGAAAGAAAACATTAACATCTCAAGGACCTATTGCTAGGGCTTATGAGTAGGTAATCAACTCAGACATTCTGAGCCCACATTTGGCCTTCTGTAATTGTAGAAGATTAATATCAGCAGAATACCCGAATATTATTCTGTAAATCCATAGTGACCATGAGATCAATCTTATGTGTGTATTCATATGTACATGTTTATGTATCCATTTAATGCCCAATCCCCTAGGTATGAAGTATAGCCTTCTTATTTGGAAGCAATGTGGCTCCATCCCCCAGGTATGGACCTTTTTGTGGCCATCTCGCTTTATCTGACAGCTTCCAAAGACTATACAGTCTTTCTTCACACAGCATTGTGCCTGACAGTAGATGCTAATTATCTCATTTAAACAAAAATTATTTTTCCTACAGATAAATCTCAATTAACCAAGATAATTCTTTCCAACGATACATCAAAGACTTCATTATACAACTAAAAATCATACAAGCATAATTATTATAAATAAAAATATTTACTGAGTGCCTCTCTGTACTAGGCATTCTACATATGGTCTTTTAAATTCTTACAACCACCTTTCAAGGTTGATGTTATGATTTTCAATTCATAAAGAACCAGGGATTCAGTGAGATCAAACAACTTGTCTAAAATCATTTAAGTAATTGTCTAAATTCTGGTTGGTCTTGAACTGCATCAAATTTCAGACCTCCTGTTCTTTTCTAGACCATTCCTGTTTAGCAACTTCATTGGATCTTGACAGAGCAATAGTCTCCTCTCTTCTCCTTATACTAGGATGGGAGTTGATCCCCAAGAAACTTGGCAAAAATGGAGGATGCTACTACTCTTCTGGGTAGATCCTCCCATCAAGTGGCATAGATGTCGTATGACTATTGCTGAGCCATTCTTCCCTCATTTTTACTTGCCAAATTGACCCAATTATAGAACCAGTAAGTTGGCTCTAATTCAGCAAGCCCAGACCCAGCCAAGACTCAACTTGAGTTTGAGTCCTGTTTCCTCTTCCCCATCCATCCACCCATGCATTCATCCACTCATCTATCCATGTTCAATCAACAAAAATTGTATTCCAGGTACTACACGATGTGCTAGGGATTCATTCAAAGAAACCAATCTTGCCTTCAGAGAGCTAAGGGTCTAGTAATGGAGAATATAAATTTGTGCAATAAAAGAAGTATGTCTAAGGGCTAGTAAAGCTACAAGAAGGGCAAGATCAACTTTTTGTGGATCAAGAAAGTTTTTACAGAAGAAATATTTGAGCTGGCTCAGCTCCCATGAAAGCACTGAAAAATCAGGAATTTTCCCTGACCCAGGCCAACTTTTTCCAAAGCATTCCCCCCATCCTCAGAAGATTTTTGAACTGAGGCACCACTTGCTTTCTTGTCAGTGCATCATGGGACAGAGTGTTCATGAGAGGCACTTTTCATCTCTGCAATACCGTGGAGAATCTTTGCTTATGTGGAGGTGCACATTTGCTTGGGATTTATCATCACTCTGGGACACAGTGTTAACTCCTCGAAGTGATCTATAATCTTTTGTATGACATCTTGCATGTGTGCTTCAAGACCACAGCCCTCACGTTCCTGAAGATTTTAGAGGACTCTCCCACAAACTTGTGATGACATGCCTAAGCTCAAATTAAAATCAGTCTGTAGAATGATGGCCTGCCAGGACACAGTGGAGGCAGGCAAGCATCCTGGTGCTTTTTAAAGCACCAGAGCAGGGAAGAATGTGAATCTAAGTGGAGTAGTTGAAAATAGCTGTATGCTTGGCCATTAGCAGCTGTGGCTGCAAATCAAGGGCCAATCTCATCTAGGCAGTGTAGACAGGCCTCTCCAACATGCATCATTCTTATCTGAGCTCCACATATACATGTTTGATTGGTGATAGAATGATTAGCACTGTTTTCAAACACAAAACCAAGTTATGCATGTGTGTTAGTGAATATTATGAAATGCCTGGGACAAAATCATATACCAAGTCTATTCATTCTTTTGAGTGCTCTCTTATTTTATTTGTGGAGTACAGACTACATGCAATATAAGAACCGTTTAAGTTTTCAGATTGGTGTTTCAAGCACTATACTGTCACTTTGATTTAACATGATTCATTTGCACTAGGCAATCACATTTTCCCTAATAGATCTCTATTGAATAAAGTTCAAAAAATAAGCCCAACTTAAAAAAAGAAATGCACAATATTGAAATTCCAGTGTATTTAAATTAACAAATCCCATGGAAATGTACAATTTTATGAACATACTGAATCTTGAAGCAATTTTAAAATCTGGTGTTTCCATACTGTGGAATACTACTCTGTAAAATGTGTTTGCCAATTGTTATTGAAACCATTTGCATTAATTACCTTTCAAAAAAGAGGTAGAATATGAAAGGCTGTTATTTTCAGGTGATTTCATTGGGAATCATTATCAGAGCTTCCAAAAAGTGGTCTGAAGTAGGGATTCCCAGTTCTGGTCCTGAATGAAGGAGACACTGGACACTGTTGGGTTAGAAAATAGTGGGGCTGTACCCTGTGATGACTAGCTTCTTGAGCATAAAGGTCAAGCCTTTTAGTTCATCACTTCACACCCAGCTCCCTAGAGGGGATTGGCATAAAGAAGAGGCTTGGTATACATTTGTTGAACGGGTGTGTGAATTAATATACTGTTGAGAAGCCAACTAATGGCCAGAGAAATAGAATCAGTCATGTCTGGGGTAAATATGGTGAAAATGCATAGAGGTTGGGGTCAGGATGAACTCTCTGATCATCAGTTTCTTTATCTCTAAAACAAGAAGAGTGGCTTCCTCACAGGGGTGCTGTGAGATCAAATACAATAGACACTAAAATGTTGAGAATAATGCTTGACGCTTAGAGGCCCTTTAAATACCTGTAGCCACGGGACGCCTGGGTGGCGCAGTCGGTTAAGCGTCAGACTTCAGCCAGGTCGCGATCTCGCGGTCCGTGAGTTCGAGCCCGCGTCGGGCTCTGGGCTGACGGCCCAGAGCCTGGAGCCTGTTTCCAATTCTGTGTCTCCCTCTCTCTCTGCCCCTCCCCCGTTCATGCTCTGTCTCTCTCTGTCCCAAAAATAAATAAACGTTGAAAAAAAAAATTTAAAAAAAAAAAAAATAAATACCTGTAGCCTCTATCTCTACCCAGCCCTATGTGTACTTTCCCTTGTCCAACCCTTAGCTTACATTTTGTATATATGTATGTACGTGTGTGTGTGTGTGTGTGTGTGTGTGTAACAGTATATATATATATATATATATATATATATATATATATATATATATATATATATTCTGTTATGGAAAACACATTGAGTGGGAAATCAGAATTGGATATCTGTCCCAGCCTAATCTCTTAATCTCTGGGCTTTGGTTTTCTCATCTGTAAAATGAGGGGATTTTACATTCTCTTTCTCCAGACGCCTTTTACCTCTAGGTTTTAGCTTTTAAGCCTCCTCATTCTCTTTGAATTCTCATAAACAATTTGCAATTATCTAAATTAATAAATACTATGCACAGGCTTGACAGACCTACTAACATTTATACTGTTATCTTTCCACCTGATTTTAGGTATCAGGTAAATATCAGGTAAATCTTATTAGAATAATTACACTTTGGGTATTTTTTTTTTTTTCTCAAAAATCTTAGCCAACTGAGAGTTAGCCTAAGTAAGGCAGATAATCTATGAGTTAATCAATATTTTGATGTTTTAGAGAGTAATTCAGGATCTTTGAAGCTTTCATTTTCAGGCTGTTATTAAAGTTTGTGCTAGGACACTGTGAACACAGGGGGAGGTGGGAGGGAGAGTAGATAATTTTTGGTGAATAGAAAGTTTTTATCAATAGCATCCTGAATAGCAGAAAGTTTCCTGCAGCAAGAGGAGAGTTATAATGGCATGGCAAAACAAAAAAAAGAATTCAGAAGATTTATTATATTTTTCTTTGTCTTAAAGTCTACATATAAGCAGTCATGACCATCTTGAATTTATTCAACAATGACAGTCTTTTTGAAAGAGTTGTTCTAGGTGTAGGAAATATTTGAAATTTTTCAATCTCTTCATAATTCTGAGTCACTGGAATTTGTGTTCAGGAAGTGTCAGTCTTCACTCATTAGAAATGCGACAAGAAAAATAATGCTTCTATTATTAATTCATGGACTGCAAAAGAATAATTAAATTCTCTTTATGTATTCCTTCTATCCTGTAGTATTGTTTTATTACTATGATTAAGTGCGTGACTTTATAAAAAGTCTTGCTGTCCAGGATGATTTTAGAAAACTAAATGACTAAAAAAAATCTAACACAAAAGTGAGAGTAGGAAGAAATCATCTTTGTCTCCTTTGGGTTGCCTACAAAAAGAGATTCTACCGGAGACAAATGCCTTCATATTTTTTAACATAGACTATCTTCTTTCTTACTAGGAATTGAGTTGTTGGATCAAAAAGCATAGCTGATACAAGATGGGGTGACAAAGTATCTGAAGTTTACTGAGCACAATCCATGTGGTTTTGGTTGGAAAACTCTTTTTCCAATATAGAAGGTAGGGTTACTTGATTGAAAGCTTTTTTTCTCCATCAAGACACTGATTTCAAAGCTCATGTATTCTGCTTAATTCCTCCATCAGATACTACTTGGTGTCTAATAGATGCAGTTATTAGAGATGGCCCTCTAATTAGGACTTTTGAAAACAACACATTTTGGCAAATCTCGTCTAAAAATAAGTCAGCAAAAGGCAATGGAATCATTGAGCCAGTTTCATTTCTTGAATTTTCTTTTGCATGTTAAAAACTTCAAAGTTAAAACAGCTTTTAATTGCTTCCTGGAATGGATCCTGGACCTATAATCAAGCACACGGAGATCCATGTTTCATATTGCTTTGGGAGACCCATAACGACAGGTCCACCTATATTTATTTTTAAATTATTGCGACCTGAAATCAGTCTGAATCAATGAATTTGCTGGGGAGTGGGGAGAGAACACATTGCATTTATGCAAGATTGTTTGGTTTTTTTTTTTCCTGGGTAGTGTTCTTTGAAATGATTATGGAGTTAAGGGACTCAAGTCTTTTTGTGGCTTCCTGGGGTGTTTCATATAGATATTTTTTCTCTTCGACATACCCTTTAAATAAACTTCCACAAAAAGTGCTTTCTAAAGCCGCTTTGTAAATGTTTAATTTTCACCTTTTGCATAGTAATGTGTTGTGTTCCTTTCCAGAATTTGAATATTCTAAAACTTTGATGTACTGTTACTTAAAAAACAAAAATGAAAGGATTTCAAATACTGAAGAAAGATTTTGGTGTTTCTGCTTCAATTCAAATACTAAGGACTTTCTTTATCTTTTGTTGCAAGCTTTCCAGAACTTATCCATGATTTTATTCATTCATTTATCCATCCATTCATTCATTTATGGAGCAGTTACTCAGGTCTTGGAGAATCCAGACTAACATATATGCCCATGTAATTTCTGTTCTCCTGTTTTAATGAAGTGAAAAATATTATTGTAGTTTCACATTCCTATCTCAGAAATCTGCAGTTTGAAAAGAAGACTTTAGTCCTCATACTAAAAAATGTTCTTTCTCTTTATTAAAATGAACTTTGAGGTCACAAGTGCCAAGTGAGTTCCATAGCAGCATTCAGCCTCAAAATTATCTCTAAATAGAGACACTGCAACTTTTAAAATATTATTATTAGGAATCCAAATATGGCATAGAGAATCCTGGTTTTTGATAATCTTTGGGGAACATACTTCTTTTTAATGTTGGAATTTCCTGGGGCCCCTCGGTGGCTCAGTCGGTTAAGCGACCGACTTCAGCTTAAATCACGATTTTGTGGTTCGGAGTTCAAGCTCCGTGTCGGGCTCTGTGCTGACAGCTTGGAGCCTGAGCCTGCTTTCGATTCTGTGTCTCCCTCTCTCTACCCCTCCCCCCTCACGCTCTGTCTCTCTCTCAAAAATAAATAAGCATTAAAAAAAAATTGAAGTTGGAGTTTCCTTAACTTCATTCCCCCATTAAAAAGGAGAAGAAAGAAAAGAAGAAAGAAAGAAAGAAAGAAAGAAAGAAAGAAAGAAAGAAAGAAAGAACGAACTGAGGGAAGAGAAGAGAAGAAAAAAAGAAAACAAAAAACACCCAGAAGTTCAAAACGGTCAAGTTTGACCAATGTCAAATAACTGGTAGATGACAGAGCAAGAAAACAACTGTATTCTCCTGAGCACTGTAATCTTTCATCAGTGCATTAGACCAAGATTTAGAGCATGGAGCCTGGAGACCAGAAAAGAGATTTTCTTCAATTTATTTTTTTTGATAGACAAGGAAGCCAGGAATGACCATCAGGAAAGTTTCGTGTGTCAAATTCCCCCTTGTCCAGCCCTCATACCTAGTCCAGGGCTCCAGTCCATCCCTGCGGTTCTTCCTTCATGGATGATTCATTTTGCCTTGACTGGTGGAAAATAATGATTTCTTTGTTCTAGCCGAGTTGTTATGCAGATACAAAAAGGACTACTAGCATAAGATAGGAAGTCTCAAAAAAAGAGAAGACACATTTGCTAGGTCACTCACGATAAGTGTTTTGTAAAGCCCAAGCCAAGATAATCTAGTGTGACCGGGTAATCTCTGATAAGCTTCCCAAAAATATAAAAATTGAATTAATTTTGTTAACTAATTGGCTTGCTGAAAATAATGAAATTTCGGTAAAATTGAGGCTGTCCTGAAAAGAACAGAATGTACAGTCACCATAAGCAGAAGGGACACTAAGACGGAATCCTAAAACCTGCTACTCAAAGCATAGTCCTTGGACAAGGAGCAGGACCTGGGAGCTTATTAAAAATGCAGAATCTCGGGCTACAACTCAAGTTTAACAAAATCAGTGTGTGCACTTTCGATGATCCCCGGGCAATTTGTATGTACATTAAAGTTTGAGAGGCACTGATTCAGAACACCAGGAGAAAGGCGGTTTAAGAGAGTCTAAAGGCTAGCCATCATAGGATGGATGGTCCCAGCCCTTCTATTTTTCTAGTTTCTTTTGCCCATAATTTTTTAGTCTTCAATATAGGAGCCCCTTGGGTAGCTGTCCCTGTGACTCATAACATTCGTGAACCATTGAAGGTACTATGTTCTTCAGAGTGGGGCCTCCTCCTCCGTTACTCGATTGTAAATGGTTATTTCATTGCAATTCTCTTGACAACCAAGCGAAGCAGAAAACCGCACATGCCTTTTTACTTTTCTCAACATTTCTTAACATCAAAAAAGGCCACTGAAGTGAGTTCTTGATTAAAAAGTGCTAACAGAGTAAAAAAATGGCATTGAGAGGTTCATAAAAAAAGAAAAAAAAAAAAACCTATTAGTCATGATTTTAACAATGAGGTTACCCTAATCCCTCTTTAACTTTTTCAGGGATTGCTAATAATTAATAAAATTCACAGATTTTTTGTTTTGCCTTCTGTCCCTTCTACTATTTACCGATCTGATCCAATTACTAAAAGGTAATGGAATTAATAATGATTAGGAGGATAAGCGAAGGGTATCAAGGGTCCCTGGACTGGTTAATTGAGAGGAGTTGTTAAATTATCACTGCCACTAATATTTATTGAGTTCACTCTGTATGTAGACGCTGTGCTGAGGGCTGAATATTTATTATCTGGCTAGGTCTGCATCTTCCTGGGACCAGTCAGGACTCACTATAGACTGATGTGGTTCCAATAGATGGGCTGCTGGATAATGCCAGGTTTTCCTCATCTTAATAACGTCTGGTCTAACGATTTCTTTCTTTAGCATCTCTGTATCCTTCTATATCTTGAAACACATGTGCATTTGATTCCCCTTATTTCCCACAAAAAAGGATGCAGATTAAGAGATAATCAAACCCTACCATTAAAAATTTGACATAAAAACTTCCTGTGCTACAAAAACTCATTATTAATTAGCTGCCTCACTGCTTTGTGCAACAGAGACTCAATAACATATGTATTCTGGAATAAGTATTAGTTTTTGAAAAGTGTAAATATATCTGTAGCTAATGTTGAATATTTTGATCACATGTAAACACGTGAAGTATAGTTCCTCTTCTGGAAACCAAAGGCACTGTTTTGTTCATTAAAAACAACTTGAAATTTGGATTTGTCACATTAAAAAAAAAAAAAAAAAAAAAAAGCTGGGGCGCCTGGGTGGCGCAGTCGGTTAAGCGTCCGACTTCAGCCAGGTCACGATCTCGCGGTCCGTGAGTTCGAGCCCCGCGTCAGGCTCTGGGCTGATGGCTCAGAGCCTGGAGCCTGTTTCCGATTCTGTGTCTCCCTCTCTCTCTGCCCCTCCCCCGTTCATGCTCTGTCTCTCTCTGTCCCAAAAATAAATAAAAAACGTTGAAAAAAAAAATTAAAAAAAAAAAAAAAGCTAAAAATGTTTGGAGAACCTGGGTGGCTCAGTCAGTTAAGCAGCCAACTCTTGATTTTGACTCAGGTCATGATCTCACAGGTTGTGGGTTCAAGCCCTGTGTAGAGCTCCACACTGTCAGCATGGAGCCTGCTTGGGATTCCTTCTGTCTGCCACCTTCTTCTCTCACTCTAAATAAATGAATAAACATTAAAAAAAAAAATTCCCTGTGTCCCTCTCTTTCACATTCTCTCTTTCTAAAAAAATAATTAAAAAAAAAAAAAGCTAAAAATGTTTGAAATTTGAAAGATTTAAGACACAAATTGAGAACATTTGAGAAGTTTTAATTATAACTAATGGCATTACAGTGTTAGCTGTAAACCAGATTTATTGTTATGAAGCAATCTTTTTGTTTGTTTATTAATAATATTTTCATTTTCTTACTTATAAACTAGATTTGAAAAAAAAATAAAATAAAATCAGGGACACCTGGGTAGCTCAGTCAGTTGAGCGTCTGACTCTGGTTTCTGCTCAGGTCATGGTCTCACAGTTTGTGAGTTCCAGGCCCACACCGGGCTCCATGCTGACATGCTTGGGATTCTCTCTCTCCCTCCCTCTCTCTGCCCTTCCCCCAACCTCTGTCTTCTGTTTCTCTCTCAAAATAAATAAACTCAAAAAAAAACTAAATAAAATAAAATAAAATCAGGTGACACATGCTATAACTAGAATATATTTTTAAAAGAATTTTTTAGGGGCACAGGGGTGGCTCAGTTGGTTAAGTGTCTGACTTCAGCTCAGGTCACGATCTCACAGTTTGTGGGTTCCAGCCCCACGTCTAGCTCTGTGCTGACAGCTCAGAGCCTGGAGCCCGTCTTTGTATTCTGTGTCTCCCTCTCTTTCTGCCCCTCTCTTGCTTGTGCTCTGTCTCCCTCTGTCTCTCAAAAATAAAAACAAATGTTAAAAAATTTTTTTAATATTAAAAATAAAAGAATTTTTAAAAATTTATATAGTACCTAATCTTGGTATCCTGAAAATAAATTCTAGTTTTATATTACGTAACACATAGTCCAGCAACGGTGAATTTTATGTCTGCTTTATCATAAAGTGCCAGAGACACTAACTCCTTTGTACTTGACTATCAGTGAGCCTGAACTAGGTGCCTGGGACTGTCCCAGGCTTAGGACTGAAGACCTGCCTCCTGGAAGATTCCACCGTCTGAAAAACTAGACAATTGGGCATCCTATCTGAAGCATGTCAACTCTGTGTATGTAAGGTAACTTATGGAGGCCTCCTGTTCTTTGTCATTGTCTGCCTCCTGAACAGTCATATTCCAGAGTTCACGCCTTGACTATGCTGACCACAGTGAGTTATGATTGCTAGCCTTTAAAGGATTCCAGTTGCTTGGACTTGTTCTCTCCTATTCCTTGTGTGCTACAGCCACCTGCTTAAATATCACCGTAGCTGATCCCTGCTAACCACCGTCCCCAGGTTTTTTCTTCATTCTCTCCAGGGAGGTGGACAAATAGCTCAGCTAAATGCCTCAGCTGTGAGCGCTCAAGATGGAATTTTTCTGCCAGAGAGGTAATGAGTGAAGGTTAGAGCTGATTCTCTTCTCTCACCCGGGAGAATACTCTCCCCATTTATAATGTTACTTAGTGCTATAGACTGAATGTTTATGCACCCCCCGCCCCGCACCAAATTCATTTGTTGAAATCCTAATCCCTTATGTGATTATATTGGGAGGTGGGGCCTGTGGGAGAAGATTAAGTCATAAGAATGGTGCCCTCAAGAATGAGATTATAAAAGAGACGCCAGAGAGCTCCCAGGAAGTAGGCCCTCACCACACACAGAATCTGCTGGTACCTTGATCTTGGACTTTCCAGCTTCTAGAACTGTGAGAAAGAAATAAAGGAAGCAAGGAAAGAAGAGACAAAGAAAGAAATTTCTGTCATGTATAAGCCACCCAAACTATGACATATTTGTTACGGTAGCCAGAGCTAAGACACTAAGTAATACAATAGATTTTTATGAAGAGAAAAGACTGGCCCTCACTTTTCAAAGAATGCATGCATTCTATATATCTTACAGGTATTTATTCTTTAAAAAGAACATAGACTTGCAAGACCTGGTTCATTATCACCTCTTCAAGACACTTAAGGTATTGAGTCCTCGTATAGGTGAGGATAACAGTACCCACCGTTTTGGGGGGGGCCTCTTATGTTCTGGTCACACCACTAGGTTTGTTACTCACATTAATACACTTTGTCATCACCTCAAGTCAGTGAGTAGGTATTATTACATTCGTTCCGTAGATAAGAGAAATGAGATTCAAAAGTTTGAAGTAGTTTGCCCAACTTCCCAGGAAAGCGGAAGAGCCAGAAGGCGACAACAGGTCTGCATGAAACTCTTGAGTGCATTTCTTCGTCTGTAATGGGAAAAGCTAGGGGTGGGCGATTTATATAACATGTGCCATTTGGCCAAATTATCCTGTTAAAGAGTCTTGAAAAGCCGATTAAAACTGCTGATTGATCTGTTGAAAAGCATTATACCTGGGGAGAACAATCAGCCAAATAAACAAGATGTTCTGATGAACAATTGCCCTCACATGTAATGATTACTCTTATTTTGATAAGTAGGTGATGCTAACTCTGTAAGAAACCTCATAGTGGTTTATTTTAAATTAACCTCCTCCTGTTTCCTATTTGGAAAAACTATATCCTTATTTGTCATTTGAGAGCTGTTTGCAGGCCTCTCTTTCTAATGTTTCTTATCAGGAATTGTTTTGTGATGGCTGATTGCCCCAAATCAAGGATGACAGGATAACTTCGCCTCAGTTAAAACTACTTGAGTGATTGGCAGAAGTCAGAAGGATATACCAAAAAAGCAAACACCAGATGTGTAAATAGTGGCATCATATAAAAGTTCAGTTTGTCATATATACACACATACATACGTATGTCATACAAACATATGTATGTATTTATATACATATGTGTATATGACATACATACATACATATGTATGTATACGTATGTATCTGTATACATACATATACATGTATATATACATGTATGTGTGTGTGCATATTTTTTTTGGTAAGTAGGCTTCATGCCCAATGCAGAGCCTAATGTGGGGCTTGAACCCTCAACCCTAGGATCAAGACCTGAGTCAGAAGCTTAACCGACTGAGCCACCCAGGCAGCCCCAGTTTGTCATATTTGAACATGATAAAAATATACTCATTTAAAATGCTCTAATTTCATTAGTGGGGAGGCACATGACAGTTATTTTTATTCCAAATCATTGTTAAAACAGGTTTTGAACATGGAACTTCTTTTGTTAACCTACATTCACTTAAATCTTAGGTAATATTTTTAATAATTGACTAATTTTACCTGTTAGTTACATTGTAAACCACTATACAAACATAGCACATATTCTCAAGTTGTCATAAATTGCCAAATGTTTGAACTGGGAAATATTCTAGTTCAACATTCTTATAGCAGAGAAAGTGAGTACAGAGAAGTTACATAGCTATTAAGTGTCAGTGTTTGGACATTGACCAAGGCATTTGACTCCAGGGCAAATGCCCATTCTAGTAAACCATATAGTGTGTCTGAAATGGCAAAATTATCATTTTACTTAGGTAATATTTATCTATTAGGATAATATTTCATGACATGACACACAAAATTGTCATTCTAATAAGTTAGGAAAATCTTTACAGTTGGAACCGTGTTATATACAGTTTGATTCTATATAGTGCTTAACCCATTTCAGGGGTGCTTCGCATGTTGTTGATTTTTGAATTTTACTCAAACCCTTCCTATGAACATTATCACATCTACGATCAAAAGGGAATATTAGCTGGTGGACAGTTCTTTCTTTTCTCTCCATCCATATAAAACATAGTTCTACATACACTGGAAAACTAATCTATTTTTTGTTACATCTTATATCAAACTAGGATTTTGTGATCCTTTACTGAAGAAAAAAATATTTTATCCTCTATTCCTGAGGCATAGGGTTGAAAGCATTTATAAATTGAGTTAGTTTTTTTGGTTGCTTGAACATCAAACACATACATGAACTGAGATATTTTTTCCAAGATATTTTGCATCAGTGACCATAAAATCACTTAAACACAGTGATCTTAAATAAAAAATAAACATTATTTTCCTCTGTAAGCGGACTATATAGAGGAACAAAGACCTATACTGTCTACTTAATACTTGTTCTTAAATGACCCTTATGGACTTTCACGTTAGCACGTCCCCAAAGCAAATGGAATTGGGGAAGGGACGGCTTGACACCTTAGCTGTTACTACTCTCCTGTCAGCTGTCACTGCAGCCTGAAGCGTCCCAGCAAACGAGAACCACTCTTAGCTAAGCCCAGTTGCTGCCAGAGTGAGTGAGGAAGGCAGGAAAAGATTGTGTTACTCAGTGACAGCTGAATCTTTCCAAGAGAATTAGCTACCTAATTCCTCTAATGAAAATGTACCTTTTATATAAAATTGGAAGAGGAATAAAAATGGAAATAGAATTGGTGCTTTTACCAAGACTCCACAAGCTTCCTATTCTGATGCTAAAGCAATTAAAAAAAAAGGAAAAAGAAAAAAAGACATAACTATCTATATAGTCTTTGATCCAATAGAAGCTTTAAAATTTCCATGCATGTGGTTATAAGTGCTCAGCCCTCCTTGCTAACTCTGTGTTAAGCATTCCTAATCCAAACCATAGAAAATTTAACAATTGCGTTTCTCGGAAGAAATTTCTTATTTTATTTCTTCCTTCTTTTTTCACGTGGGATCTCATAATGACCTTCACGGGAACTATTACAAAAGGGTAGCAAAGTCATCTATAAACTCAATGACATGCCATCATGAAATCTCTCACTATCTTTTCTGCTTAAGGATTTGAGAGTTAAACTGGATGACATTTAAAGTCTTTCTTGCCCCAATGTCCTGTGAAATTCAAAGTTTAACTGTATAATTACATATCTTCTCTGGTTCCTAAAATCAGATCTATCCTTTGCTTATGATCTTCCTCTCCATATGAGTTGTTAGTATCTCATTGTATGGGTATGGTGAAGGATCATGTTATTTTCAACACTTTATGCTAGTACATTTGGTGTAACCATCATGAGCCATGAATACAAACATTATTCTGCCCTGTAGAAAGATTGGGTTCTTTTCTCTAAATATTGCTCTTCACCAACAATAAAAATACAAAATCCTAACTAATCATCTAGAGAATACATCCTTATCTTTCTGACTTTGAGAAATGCTTTTAAAGTTCAATATATTTTATTTATATTTTGCCTCGCTCTTTTAGGTTGCTCTGTATTCTAAGTAGTTGTTTCCATATTTGGGCCTCACTGTGATTTTCTGTTTTAAATGATGTATTTCTTCCAGATTAAATCATTGCCTGAATAGGGACTTATTTTCCAACGTTTTCATCTTCAAACTTTGATATATGGGAATTGCAAAGAGTACAGGATTAAGCCACTAATGAAGTCTTTTCCTCTTCCTTAAAGACACTCTAGGGTGTTATAAGTTCCGATAGTGGGACTCTCTTAATGAAATTACCTGTAGTTCTCATCCTCTGAAGGCAACAATTATAGAAGTAAGATCCCCAATCATCTTCTTGTCTCCTCCACAGATCTGGGGATATATTGTTCTATTTGTTGTGTGAACATCAAGCTAGGGAGTTCTATCAGGTTGTGAGCTGAGAGTATTGACCCAGGAGTGGGGACCCACTCTTAATTTCTACCTTCTTAGAATAAGAATTGAAGACCATGAGGTATCTTGTTTGCAATTAAAAAAAACTCTGTTCTCTTTCATCTTGTAATACCATTAGACCTCATATGGGACTGGTAGAATCTTATTGCTAACTTCCCCCCACCCCCATCCATCTGCATTTATACTAAATGATGTGTTTATGAAAATAGGTAAAACTTTAGTCTCTTGTTCCCTTATTATCTTGTATAGAAGTGTTGTGATTTACCTTTACTAAATGGTGGAACAGCAGATCCTTAGCCTTTTCTTCACTTTGGGAGACTGATGTGCTCGGTTTCTACTCCTTACTTATTTATTAATCATTTTTTCTTAATTGTATGAAAGGACTGTTTTCTTCTCTAGCAGAGAGTATGTATTTCCCAAGCACCATTGAATTTATGACCTCTTTTTTTTCTTTTTAAAATTAAAACTGTTAATTTATCAAAAGCCTATTGAGTTCTCATTATATCTTTTAAAACCTTAACATGCTTAAGTCTTAGTACAGTTAATACTAGGCACTTAATAATAAGAGTAACAAAGAAAGTGACAAAACTGGAATTTATAATATCAAATATTCTGAAGAAACTTTGTCCTAAACATTGCTGATCACCTGTCCAACATTGGTTCATTTCTCCAATTCCAACCACACCAATTTCTTCCTTTCTTCTCATATCTACCTTTCTTTGCAGGTGTGTACTTGAAGGCAGTTGAATCCAATCCCCGTCTCAGGGGGAGGTCCTAACGGGTCTAAAACAGACATGATGGTCCCATTGATTTTGTCAATGACTGGTTTAAGCTAATGAGCTAGACATCTACTGGGAATTTTTTTTTTTCCTCCTGAGAACTGTACATGGAAAAGGTGGCCCCATTTTTCTGCACTGGCCACTTGTCATTTCTCTTTTTTAATTTTTTTTTAATCTTTATTTATTTTTGAGAGAGAGAGACAGAGTGTGAGCAGGGGAGGAGCAGAAAGAGAGGGAGACACAGAATCTGAAGCAGGTTCCAGGCCCTGAGCTATCAGCACAGAGTCCGATGCAGGGCTTGAATTCATGAACCGTGAGATCATGACTCGAGCTGAAGTCGGACGCTCAACTGACTGAGCTACCCAGGCACCCCAGAACTGGCCACTTTTCTATCTGGATATGTCATCCAGACCTGCTTTAACCACCTTGCGCCTTTCCAAGAACTGGGTATAAAAGAATCAAAGGCACTGAAGAGTTCAAAGCTGGGCCCTGACTATACCATGTCTTAGGGCTACCCAATCTCTGGACTTCTTGCTATAAGAGGTAATTAGTATCTTTATTGTTGGAGCAAGTTGAATCAACGTTCTATATGGCTTGAAGCTATAATTATCCTGATAAAAAGTTATTCTATATTTATATTTTTTCTGGAATGTCTAAATATAAGATTTTAAGCAGTATACTCAGTCCTCCTTTGGGATATTAGGTCTTGTAGAAAGCTATGAGGAAAAGTAATGAGGAATAAGAATTAGGTTATATTTTCATAAGTGTAGCAAAACATTTGGACACGACCAAAATATTTAATCTAAAAGGTCTTCACAATTTCAAAAAATTGGCTTTAGAATATAGCAATAAAAATTCCATGTTTCCTGATGTTTATAACTTCTGATCAAAGACCATGAGAATATGGAACGATGGAATCCTCCAGTCCCCGTTGACCACTACCAGACCCACAGGAACATCCCAATCCAGCATGGAAAATCAGGAAGCCTTGCTGTGTGCACTACAGGGATAAGCAAGAGTTAGATATTTCATTTTTGCTTTTCCTTATGGTGTCACTTAGACAGGGAGACCATCATCAAGTGAAACACCCTTCAGTTCCCAAGTGAAGAAAGAAGATCTGTATCATTTCACCTTAAAACACACAGCAGAAGGAACTTGATGCAGTTCCACATCTAGTTTTGCAAATCTGCTGGCATGAGAAGTCTCAGTAATGGATTTGAATGCATCCCAGAGTTTATTGTGCCAATATCAATTGAATTAAGACTTCAAACCTTTTCAGGGAGCTTCCCATCCTTCATTTCAAATGAATGCACAGACTGCTTTCAGCTACTGAAGTGCTGACCCGAAATGAAAAATGACTACCTCTCAGCTAAGGTGGATCGCAGAAACCCACAACATCAAATTTTGATCAGGATCCAAAATGATTTTTTTTTTTTAGTGTAAACCATGGTTTCCACTATTTCCAGAATTTTACAGTGGGCTGCAGTGGAAAGAGCACTGGGCTGGGACAGGAATCCTGGACTCTAGAATTTTGTCCTGCTCCTGTCACCTTACTTCTGTGTAACTAGACAAATAATTTACTTCCTTGAATTTCATATTAAGAAACTGACAATACAGTGACAATGATCAGTTTTGCCAAATAGTTTCTAAAAAGATGGTCAGAAAAATCACTATAATAAACACAAAAGTACTATAAAAATGTCTGGTACCATTGTTGCTGCTGCTTTTGTTGTTCTTGTTGTTACTATTACTTTTATTTGTGAGAAGATTTGAAGACCTTTCCAAACTGATTGCATTCAAAAGGACTGAGATGCCAAACTTTAGTGTAAGGATACCTGGGCCTCCTTATAGACCCCCAGGTGTATACTTCCCAAGCATCATTAAATTCATGATATCTTTTTTTTTTTTTAAATTAAAACTGTGTTAATTTATGAAAAGCCTATTGAGTTCATATTATATCCTGATCTCGTCTGGGGCACTAAGGATACCAGGACATGTAAGAAGCTTATAATCTAGTAAGGGAAAGGGCCCAGCTAGAAAATACAAATATGAGATGGTAAGTAGGAAGACTATGGTAGGGGTAGAGAGCTATAGGAAATTAGAGGCAAGATACCTATTCCAAGCTGGGGTTCTTGATCTCAAGTGCTGAGGAACATTACCTCATTTCTCCCTAGTAACCAGTTCTCGTTAATTTTCTCAAGTTTCCCAGAACCATACAGTCAATGTGAATCCCCATATAGACTTCCAAGGTTCTACAGATTTCCCCCACCCCTGGCAGGTTTTTAAACAGATGCAGGAGAAGCCTCACTAAATGATTAATTTTCGTCTCAACTTTCATTATGCTGAGAGCATTTTTGAGGGCAAGGGATATACCAGAGCCCTCTGAATGCCAAAAGGAGAATGAGGTTGCTGGCTGAGGGTGTGCTGAATAGGTTAGGAGGTTATGCCTGAAATAGTTCTTTTCTTTCCTCCTGAGAATTGTGTAGATGGCATGTTTTGTGGGAGTCTTTAGTTGGAAGAGAAGTTGAGGCAGGGAGAATGTGCATTATTTGCAAACTTCTACTCATGAGAATAAGTGAAAAGGAAGCAATAATAGAATTAAGAATCCTGATTCATAGCTTGCTGATTACCACTTATAGTTTAAAAACAATTGTTCCAAATATATCTTTTTGTAATTAGCAGACTTATAACCAAAGCAGAAGAAATAGAGTGTTTCTTTCTACCATCCATTCCTGTAGTTTCCGCTAACATGCTACTATGAAGTTGAGAATAAATGCACAAAAACACATATCCCATCTGACTCACTGGTCATATCAGTATGGCAAATTCCATGCTACCATTTGGAGCTTTTCTTACCTCCTGAAATTGAAGTCAGGAAGTGAACGCTTGTTTAGATGAAAACTTGAGCTTCACAAAAAATTTAATCGACTATTTTGAGATCTCACACTGCTTAATTATGCCGTGAATAGTGAATGGACTCTTACGGACAGATTATTTTACTGGTGGCCCTAAACTAACTTCCTGTGGGACTCACTCTCTTCCCGCCCACACTGGTGTCCTTCCTGCCATGTTTCAGCAGTCATTCTTACGTTTGCAATGGGAAAAGAGGAACATGGGTGTTGGAAACCCAGCGAGTTCACCTCTGTGTCATTCAGGTTACTATTGGTGCATACCAGTTAACCCCGAAATTGGGCAGTTTGGAATGACTGGTGTTTTTTGCTCACAATTTTATGAGTCGGGGATTTGTAAACTCTTCACCGGGCAGTCCTTGCTTGGGGCTTCTCATGAAATTGCGGTCAGTTGTTAGTTATTACTGTCATCATCCAAAGGCTCCAGGGGACTGGGTGGCCAAGACAGCGCATCCATACGGCTGACACTGGAAGCAGACTGTTGTCTGGACTGTTGTCAGCTGCAGTGTTTTGACCAGAATGTCCACATGTAGCTTGCCAGCGTGGCAGTCTCCGGACAGTTGTATTCTTATATGGCATCTCAGGGCTGTAAAACATGAGTGTTCCTGCCAACAAGATAAAAGCCACATTGCCTTCTGTGACCTAACAAATCACGTTAACATTGCTTCCGCCACAATCTATGGGTTACAGGGAAGCAACGAGCTGACTTAGTTTCAAAGGAGGGGATTTAGACTCCACCTCTTGTTGAAGGAGTAGCAAGGCTCTAGAAGAACCTAGGGGATGAAAGATATTGTTGTGGACATCTTTGGAAAATACAATGTACTGAAAGTGATGAAACACTGCTCGGCATGAATCTCAATTCTATTTATTATTTCTGTGGTTGAATATTCTATGATATTGCTAATGTTGCTTTAACTCACTTTAATGGTGTTTCTAGTTCTTTTGACGTTTATTTTTCTTCCTTTTTTGGCCAAAAAGAATCACTTAGTGGAATCCAATTTGCTGGTTTCAGATACAGGTTAGTCTCTCTAACAATGTGGGGCTGTATTATTAAATTGTAGCAGATACACGATTTGTTAGAAATACTGGCTCTCTTCACTTCCTCTTTCCAACCAGGTGGCCTGCTTGTCTTTACCCTCGGCTTGTCTCACTGTGATCGCACTATGTCTGGGAAAGAATTCTGAAAGTTTCTGCAAATTGCCGAACTCCTGGCACACCTGGGTTTCCCAGTGTCTGCTTTTCAGAGCCCCCGTCTAGATACAGAAATACTATGGTTCAAACTGGTCTGTAATTTAGCCTTTGGATTTCTCATATTTTTTAACCTGGGCTATGTACCCGGGTGTTGTTTGAACATCTGGAACTCACCTGCTCCTTCTGATTTGATAACATTATTGAACTTGACCTCTGGTATCAGTCCTTATCTTGTGAAACCTTAGTTCTCAACCCTGGATAGATCACCTTAGGCATGAGAGTAGGAAGTCTGTTCATAGTTTTTTTTTTTTTTTCTATAGACATTTCAGGATCAAATGTTATCTTAATATAAGATTGCTTTGTGATATCTGAACACAGTATTTTATATTCTCATTAGAATCTAGGTTCTCGTGTTGACTAAGACCTTAGCATTAAGAATTAGATAGTCTAAGAGTTGAATCCTGAGCATGTAACTCCCTAGGTCTCAGCTTTCTCATCTTCAAAATGCAAATAATATGAAAACATACTAAAGGGTTGTTGTGAAACATATAGGAGATAGTGAAGTTCTGACACTTGGTCTAGTAACTACACTTAGTAAATGCTCAACCATACTAGTTGTTATTATCATCATCCTCATTATTTCAAGTAGGAGCTTTACTTTCTTCAGCTTTGTATATCCAGCACCTATGACAATACCTCTCACAGTAAAGCCCTCAGTGGTGAATAAATAAATGTGTATCTGTTGAATCTTTAAAAAAAGATAAATTGGATGAAAAGTGTAAATTTTTTGTTAATGTTTATTTATTTCTGAGACAGAGAGAGAGCATGAGTCAGGGAGGGGCAGAGAGAGAGGGAGACACAGAATCAGAAGCAGGCTCCAGGCTCTGAGCTGTCAGCACAGAGCCTGACGCGGGGCTCGAACTCACAGACGGCGAGATCACGACCTGAGCCGAAGTCGGACGCTCAACCGACTGAGCCACCCAGGCGCCCCCCAAAAGTGTAAATTTTTGTCAAAATCAAAATTATTCTGATGATATACCTACCATAAAAAAAAGTTAGTCGTACCAGGATTGGCATCACTGGGATGATCTGGAACCTGCGGTGTGGAACTGAAGAAGCAGAGAGGAAGAAGGCAGGTGCAACAGTGGTGGAAGTCAGTCCAGCCAGACCCCTGGAATGCTGTGTCTTGAAAGACACAGACGGGTGGAGGGCATCTGGATAGGCATATGACATCACAAAGCCCAATATTATGACAAGGCATCGCAGGAAGAAGTCCTGAGTAGGGGTTGGTGTCTGGAAAGTACGTCCAAGGCTCAATCATAGGCAAGGACCAAATATTTATGCCTGGAAAAGCCCTGAAAAACCAGGAAAGACCTTGGTCCTAATATACTCAGTATTAGGCTAAGGGATTAGGCTTAAGAGAAAAAGGCATGAGCCCAGAAATGCGAGGGCGACTTGGGGATTTAGACTCAAGAATAAGGCTTACATGCAAATGCCAGATCAGAACCAAACCAGCAGAAAGGTAGAAATCATGCTAAGTCCTTGGAATATTGAACTCGAGTTCACCAAATGTCCTCTAATCAAGATCAAAATGATTTTTGGATCCCGGGGCAGGACTGAATCTGCAGAGAGAGGCCACATGACACCAGATGTGAGGAAGGGAGATGTGAGAAATCATCACTTTTGAATGAGATTTTCCTCTCGTTTTGCATCTGCAGCAAATCTCTGTAAGAGCATCATTTCAAACATTCTCTAACTTAAAGTTTAAGTTACGAATAATTTACTTTTGCATTGGTCTATGGTGGTACATTCATACGTCCCCACGGTAACCTACAGATATTACCCTTTCTCTCTCTGTCTCTCTCTCTCTCATAATTTATTTATATATAATTCATAATTCATGTACCATACAATTCATTCATTCAAAATGAATCAAAATTCACTCAAAATCAATCTACAATTCAGTGATTTTTTAGTATATTCACAGAGTTGTGCAACCATGACCACAATAGATTTTGGAAACATTTCATCACCCCAAAAGAAAATCCGTATCCATTAGTAGTCAGTCCCCATTCCCATCCCTCTTCTCTGAACTCCTGGCAATCACTAATCTACATTCTTTCTCTATGGATTTGCACATTCAGGACATTTCATATAAATGGAATCATACAATATGTAGTCTTGTGACTGGCTTCTTTCACTTAGTATAATATTTTCAAGGTTCATCCATGGGGGTGCCTGGGTGCCTCAGTCAGTTAAGCATCTGACTAGGGCTCAGGACATGATCTCTCAGTTTGTGGGTTCAAGCCCCATGTCGGGCTCTGTGCTGAAAGCTCGTAGCCTCAAGCCTGCTTCAGATTCTGTGTGTGTGTGTGTGTGTGTGTGTCTACACCTCCTCAGCTTGTGCTGGTCTCTCTCTCAAAAAATAAATGAACGTTAAAAAAAAAAAAGGTTCATACATGTGGCAGCATAAATCAGTACTTCATTCCTTTTAATGGCTGAAGAATATCCCATTCTATAGACATATTACATTTTATTTATCTATTCATCAACTGATGGACATTTGGGTCATTCTTACTTTTGGGCTACTATGTACATTTGTATACAAGTTTTTGTGTGGACATATGTTGTCATTTCCCTTTGATACATATCTAGCAGTATAATAGATATCACTCTTTACAATTCTTACAAAACTAACTGATGTCATTCAAAAATTATTTCAACAAATTGTTTGATAATTTCCTCTTCCATCCCAGGTACTCCTTTTTAGTCCTAAAACACAAAAATCAACAAAATGGATAAAGTACCTGCCTTCATGGAACATATATTCCACCAGAGGACTGTAACCCTTTGAGAAAAAAATTTGTAATTCTTTTATTTCCTGACCTCTCCACAGTGCCTAGCATAGCTCTACTCAATAAGTTAACATAGAAAATTAATTTGCATGCCCACGACCTTTGGAAAAACCATAAGAATGTTTAAATAGAATTTGGTGCATCTGTCACCTACGGGACTATAGAAACTCCAATCCCTTTTAAACTCCTCTAATTTGTTAAGGAAGCTCTCATTTTATGTGTGCTCCTGAATGTAGCTCTCCTGCCTACCATGAGGCATCCACTATTTCCCCCTCCATCTTGGAATGTGGACTCAAGGGGACCCAAGCCCCTACTTTGCTATCCTGACAGTGAAAACACTTGTGGCTTTCTGTTCAGGGTTTTCAGAACTTCTCCTGATGCTCCTGTTATGTATTTAGGCCTCCCTTCTGTTTTTCTGAATGCCAACCTGTTCTACAGCTACCTCTTCCAATGTGAAAAACATCCTCCACTCTCCTCAGGCTATACACTATAAAGACTACAGCCATACCCCCTTATCTATGGTTTTACTTTGGACAGTTTTGGTTTCCCATGGTCAACCATGTTGGAAGCAGATGACCAGAAGGTCAATGGTAGCTTAACACTAAGTCCAATGCCTATGTCATTCACCTTACTTCATCTCACGACAGAGACATTTTATCATCTCATGTCATCACAAAAGGGCAAATACAATACAATAAGATATTTTGAGAGAGACCACATTCATGTAACTTTTTGTTACAGTATATTGCTATACTTGTTCTATTTTATTGTTATCGTTAATCCCTTACTGTATCTAATTTGCAAATTAAACTTTAGCATATAGGTATATATGTATATGGTTCAGTATGATCCTCAGTTTCAGGCATCCACCGGGGGTCTTGGAATATATTCCCTGTGGATAAGGGGGAACTGCTGTATTCTATTACTGAGTGTCCATGACTAGCCTTTACTTTAAAAAACTCATAGAGATGTTTCTGATCCTGGGATTTTATTGCTGCTTTCTTCTCTTCTCTTCTCTTCTCTTCTCTTGGACCCAGAGTTGCTGGGGTGGGGAGGTCAGACCTGTCCCCGCTTTGCCTTCTGACAACAGCCAATTATGGAACCAGTTTTGTGCATCTTGAATCTCTGTTTTCTCATAATAAATTTCTCTACTTGCCGGTCTCTGGTTGCTCATGCAAATAGACCCTTGAAGGATCCTTCTTGCAAAGTTTCCAGACATCAGCAAAAGGTCTGAATTATGAAGATGAGCAGATTAAGTCTCAAACTTTGTTCCTGCTGTAGTAGCATTTAGTGTAAAATGTGATCCGACAACATTCTGTTCAGCATGTCTTGCGACCACCCACAGGTGAGTCTGTTTCAATTGTGGCTTTGTATCTATAGTTTGGAAATAGATTTAGGAGTGGGCCAACAGTTCAGGTGATTTCAATACGATCTGGCAGCACTCTCAATCCAGTGATTTAATTTGTATCTTTTGCAAGTCACTAAAATGCTCTGAAATTCAAGCTCCTCTTTTGTAAGAAGGGGGTTATTTACCATCTAGAGTGATAATGATAATAACTTATGTTTGCTGTATAACTTCTTGGAACTAGACACGATTTCACATCATCAGCTTGATGATCTCTCACATCAATTCCATGAAATAGTTGCTATTTTTCGGCAGGGTAGAATCATTCTAACTAACATACATGGATTATAAAAAATCATGCTTATTACTTTTAAAATGAGACACAGACAGGATTCATTCACTTCATGAAACTTTCTATGCTATTTTGTAAATGATTAATTATGTAGTCAACATACCCTTTCCATAGAAAACAGATTATAATTGTTTAGCAAACATAGACCCCTTCCATAAATACTCTCATACACATGTAACTTAGGCTCCACAGACTATTTTGACTTCTGCTAAGATCCACACTTCCTCAGTTTTATTCCACACTTGAATTCCACCCAGGAGATAAAATTCAGAGAGAAGAGCTCTGAAAAAAACCTAAAATACCACAACTCTATTAAGGCAGACTGAGCAATGACAACTCACAAGGTCCAGCCCGGGACCATCTACCTTGTCTCACTTTCCCACCCAAAATTGGACCAGTGTTCCCACGGTGATGGGTCTCCCTTGAAACTTCAGTGAAATAGATCACAGGGATAGTACAAGTCCACTCTATGGGCTTTCTTTCTTCCTTTAGTCTTTGCCATGAGACCAGCAGGCTCTGGACTTTTATTTCCTTTTCATACAAGTACCTGTATTATTTTCTTCTTGATAGTGAAAAGAGAACCACTTGGTTAGGCATCAACTTGGTGCATGCTTTACTGCTTGACTGCATGCTTTACTAGGTGCTCTGAGATATTTGGTCAGGAATTTCGTTTTGATTAACACAGTCTGTTATATGATTGAAGAAAAGATTAATTTGTTAAGAATTATAAGCACAAAGTGGGTTGGGGGGAGCCAGGGGCCAGAAGAATTGTTGATAATCATAAATTTTTGCATTAAATCTAGCTTATTAAGTAATCAGCATGGGGGTGTCTGATTGGCTGATTAGATGCAGAGGCAAATGATTTGTTGCTTTTTTAGGGAAATTTCCATCAAAGGAGTTCCACCTAGAGAATTTAAATTAATGTATTATTTTAAATCCATGTATATTTATTTCAAATTGAGTTATCTTGCATAACAAAGGAGTTGTGGGGTTTTTTGGTGGGTGTTTTTTTGTTGTTGTTGTTTTTTGTTTTTTTTCCATCCAGGATACTCTTGGCTTCCAGGATGGTGAAAGGGCTGAAAGAACCTTTTTCAGGCCTTAGCTCCACACCAATGACATAGCTTCACTCTTTCTCTCTTCTTCCTCCTCTCCTTCCCTCTCCCTCATTTTCTCCTCTCCAACCAACCAAAATCCTGAATCCTAAAGTTCCAATCTCCCTCCATAGGCTTACTTAGAAAAAACCTTGGGTGGAAGAAAACTGACTAAGTGTGGACCTGAGCTTAAGTCAAAGTAGTTAGTCTGTGTTAGTATTTCTTACAATTCTGTTTTGTTTTGTTTTGTTTTTTTCTGCAGCTATATCCTTTGAATTTAATTAAAGTGATTCAGTTGGTAGTAGTTCAACCAAGGAACTCACATTTTAGCTCAAACTTCAAAGATGAGAAAGGTGAACAGTGGTGGTTAAGATGATCCTTAGAAGGGCCTTGGTCTCTTGAGCAGTTACATTTAAAAAGTGGACTGGGGCCGCCTGGGTGGCTCAGTCAGTTAAGTGTCCAACTTGAGCTCAAGTCATGATCTCATGGTTCATGAGTTCAAGCCCTACATCGGGCTCTGTGCTGACAGCTCATAGCCTGGAGCCTGCTTCGGATTCTCTGTCTCCCTTTCTCTTCTGCCCTTCCCCTACTCACGTTTCTCTCTCTCTCTTTCTCTCTCTCTCTCTCTCTCAAAAATAAACATTAAAACCAAAAAAAGGTGGACTGGGAAACAAGCTATCCCCCTTTATCCCTAGCTAGAATTTCTTCAAAAGGGCTACTGAGTCAAGCTACAAGTAGCTTTTGAGAGAGTTCAAAACCATCCCATCCCTTAGGAACATTGAGGACATGTAGGGGAAGGACATGTAGAGTCAAGGACACTCTTCCTTATCTGCATATGCCTGAGCTAGGATCTTTTGAAAGGCACCACAGGAACTTCCCGCTAAGATTCCACTTGGAAGGCTGAAAAAAAAATCACAATTTGCTAATCATGAAGGCTCTGGCAACACCCCCAGGGGTCTGAGCCAAGGAGGGTAGGAAACCACTCTGTACCTCTGCTCTACTTGGAACCTGGAGGGCAGCTAATCCTACCAGACCTCACACCCTTGTTTATTCTCAGTCCCTGCCCGACATTCAAGTCCCTTTGACCATCTACCCTCTCCCCTACTCTCCGTCCCTAACTTCCCTTCTGCCTGTGCACTTCTCTCTTGCCTTTACCATCATGGCCTCCAATTTCCCCATTCTGTGCCACCAAAACCCCTCCACTATACCTTCTTGTACCTTCTTGGCTTAACTAAAACCTAATAGTCCCCAAAACTAATATTTCCCATGCAGACCTTTATAATGAAAAGGAATGGTGGTTATCTCCTCCTTCCCCCGTTGAAACTTTTACACTAAACCATTATTCCCCTACATGTCAAAGTCTGCCTTTTGGGGCTGATGTCAACTAGCTATTCTCCTTGTTAGTGCCTTTTACTGACATCCAGTTTGGGCACCTGGAGCACATATTTCCTTTTAACTTGTGAACTTCTTAACTTTTGCTATTACCCTGGTTAAGTTAAATAGCCATTTAGGTGATATTTCCAAAACATTTTCCTCACAGTTTCATCTTTAACTCCAAATCTTCCATTTCCCCTGCACTTGAAATACCTTTCACATATAGCCACATAATGGCCCTTGAAATCATCCCCAAATACTCCATGTCTGAAATGTGCCTCCTATTCATGGACCAAAACCTCTTGACATTGCTGCTGTCTCCAACGTTTACTCCCATTCTGCCAACTGAGCTGGTTTATATCATCTTGACCATTCCATTGTCTTTCAATCAGTCAGCACTTCTGGGTTAAGCCAGGCCCATTAGCTTCCAGAACTTCTTTTTTTTTTTTTTTTTAATTTTTTTTCAATGTTTATTTATTTTTGAGAGACAGAGACAGAGTGTGATTGGGAGAGGGTCAGAGAGAGAAGGAGACCCAGAATCCGAAGCATGCTCCAGGCCCTGAGCTGTCAGCACAGAGCCAATGTGGGGCTCAAACTCATGAACTGTGAGATCATGACCTGAGCCAAGGTGGGACGCTTAACCGACTGAACCACCCAGGGGCCCCTAGCTTCTAGAACTTCTGATGTGATGCACCTACCTAGTGAAACCCCAAAACTAGCTCAAGTCAACAATCCATCTCCAATGCCCTAAAAATCAGTTTGCTGAGGGCTGATACAGAAAATCATTCAGTGGGATCGTACCAGCAACTGATGCCATATTCCATAAAACCTACTTCATGCTTTCTCAATTCTCCCCCAGGCCTGATGTTTGTGCCTTTCATATTGCCATGCTTTCCACCCTAAACGAAAATGACATGGTTGGAGTGTCTCCATCATTTTCAGGAAAAGGTTCTCATATGATGTTGGGATTGTTATGAATTGATCTCTTGGGTTCTTATATCCTGGCCAACTAAAATCCTTCCTGCAATAGAGTTCCCTGAACAAAATAAATAGAGGTAAGAAACACACTCAGAAGAAAGGTATTATCTGCATAATATCTGAGCAGTTATGGAAGTTGTCAAATCCCTGATAAAATAATCCTGAGTTTATTCATTTTCCAAATATGTACATTTAATATACAAAATATGTAATAATATATGTATAACAAAAATATAATAAATACAATGATTTAAACAAATCTTATTAAGAACTTATTAGAAGCCATTCCCATTCCTAGTAAACCCTGTGTGAGGGAACTGTTTCTTTTATTGCTGTTTTTATTCCCAGTGCCTAGGGCTTATAACTGTGTACAGATTCTAAAGTTATTTGAATATTCAGGTCTTCAATGAGATACTGTAAGAGCAAATCACACACCTTTTCTTGACATCCTCAGCTATCCCAAGATGGAAAAAAAATCAAGTAATCATAATTGTATGCTACTTTCCCTTTCCCTATGATCTACATCAAGTCAAAAAAATATATCTATAGGATGGATAGTTCCCATTTTGGCAACAATTTCAGATGTTTCTAATGCCCTGGTACCTGGCACCATGATTCTGGTGCCCAGAATCATTCCCTGTTGATCGGATCCAGTTCAAATAATGTAATAGACCTTCCCTTGAAGGCATTTTCTCTCTGCCCAAAGACTTTGGATCATATCCCTTGGCTCTCAGTGAGTCTGGGAGCAGCAAGTGTTGTCCAGGACCTTATAGTTAATGGTCACTAGCAAAATACCCTTAGGAGTCATACTTCACTTTCAACCTTACTCTCTAAGGCAGAGTATTCCGAACTTTGTGAGTCTCAAAATGTCCCTGTGTCCATCAGGTAGAGTTTCTGAATCCTTGGAAGTTAGACTTTACATATGGCTGGGCTATAATGAGCTATTTGCTACCAAGACATATAATCATGGTACTGCTCTCATGCCATACGCTGGCAAGGACCACTTTTCCCCAGTTTCTCCAGAAGGTATCCATGAGCATTTATTTCAGAGCATTACCAGTCCATTTACATTAATTAATCAGATGTGTGGAAATGCACCGGTGTTACTTTTCTAAAGCTGACCTCAGTGTACCTCTGAATCTCTCTTTGATCACTAGCAAAATAATAATATAATAATAATAAAGTATGTACCTTTAAGGTAGTCTATCTGGTCACATCCTGTTTAAATTATTCTCTTTGAGGTAAAAATTTATTCCTATTCAGGATTTAAATTTATTCAATTCATGGTTTAATCTCCTTAGCATGGTTGTTCTAATCTCTCAAAAGATTTCTTTGTCCTTTTGCCATCCTGCAGGGCACAAGAGGAGCTCCTCTAATGTCATAGTGTCATCTGTGTGGGGTGTATGTGTAAGGAAGGCGCCAATCTTCATTTGATCCTCCAAATTCCCATTAGATGGCTGAAATGTCTCTTGCTGCATGGCCTATGGTTATTGGTTGTCAGCCTCTGCTCTTGCTACACTGGCTGCTGCTGCTATCACTTTTTTCTTCATTTTCACCCTTACAAATTTGTCCCTGCCTTCACCTTTACTCACAAGGACTGAACACCGTTCTGTCCTTATCTCCATCCCAACATCTTGCAGTCCCCTGGCCCCCTCAGCATTTTAGCACCCCCACTAAACTTTTGTAACAGCTTCCAAAACTCTTCCTCCAGGCCTGCCACATAACACAGGGCTCAGGGCAGAAGTATAAATGGAGGCCCACATATCATAATTCTAAACATTACCAAGCAAAACATTTATTAAATATAATATATTCTATACTTTGACCTGGACAAATATACTTTTATAATGACTTAGGTCATTTGAATTTAGAATCATTAGATTTCTCACAGTTCTACACTGAAATGTGTTGAAAGGGAAAGCAAGACCCAGTTTCTGGGCCACTTTCCATTCTCCTCCCACCAGTGGCTCCTTTCCTCTTGACTTTGAACACACCTGTGTGGAAATCCCAGCCCACATATTTAAGCTCTCATCTATACCCAATGCCAACCCCACCTCCACAAGCTCACAAATAAGCATGTCTTGGGCCACCACTCAGCCCTAGGGATGTACACATGGGTAGTGCGACTTGCCCTCCAGAGACGAGAGCCAGGGAGAGATGTACAAAGCCTGACGATTATCTTAGTAGAATTTCTAGCACCTCAAGGATCTAGAGTACAGCCCAGAATGTAGGAGTGGAGTGAGCTCTGGGTGGGCAAGTCTCTTTGGTCCCAAGGACTTCTAGCCTTGTAGAATAAGATTTGGTCAGAGAAAAGCCAATGTGTACCCCTTTAAAGTAAAGCGTGAGCCCCATAGCAGGGCTCTCAGAACACTGTTGGTCTCCTCCTGCTACAGGACATCATGACAGTTGAGGAGGTGGGGAATATCTCAAGATCTTGCTCTCTGCCTCACACATCATTTCTATTCTTCTGTGGCCACCAAGGTTAAAGAGAGGCACTCACAGTGAAAAATGGGACATATCCTCTTTTAGTGCTAAGATTCTCAAGCCATTTAATGGTCCCTACCTGCCCCTATGGGTTTCAGACTTATGTTTGAAGTAAGCAAAAGAATCAGCACCAAACTGGCATCTCAACTTATTTGTTCTTCCCCCCCTCCCTTTCCAGATTTCTCCAGCTAGCCCAGAGAGGGTCTCATGGTCTTCCACATAATAGGAAGCTACCCTTATATCTTGCATTCTTCATGGTTAACTATGTTGATGATACTCTTGTTGTGTATGTATTTGGGTTTTATTTACACATGCAGAGTTTGAAAGGGTTAATCTATTCTAAACTCTTATTACAAGAGTCTTCCATTTTTCTTTCCCCAGAGCTAACTTTAATTCTTTAGCTATTTGTTCTGTATTTGTAAAATTCTAACAGCATTTAATATTATTTTTTACTCTTTAATTTTAGACATTAATCTGAAATGATTTACCAATTTCTCCCCCATTTCCCAACCTCCCCCAATGCATACTTCTGTCTATATAATAGACTCCTGCTGGCAAAAATTCCTATTCTTATATCTTCCCCCCAAACTTCTGTTTCCTTCATAATTGGCATCCATATTTATAATAGAGGATCATGAA
Organism: Puma concolor; assembly: GCF_028749965.1. NCBI lineage: Eukaryota > Metazoa > Chordata > Mammalia > Carnivora > Felidae > Puma > Puma concolor. Next base: position 132,010,772 of record NC_141675.1, on the reverse strand, counting down.
GTGACAGCTCTGTTCCCTGCGTCAAACAATTCTCTAAATTCAAGAGATCCCACTCAAGATGACTGAAGATATTATCCTACCATGAAGAGAGAGAAATTTTCCAGAGTAGAATGGATGCCACCATGAAGTTAAAGGGAGTCTCTGAATCTACTCTTACAGCAGCATTGGAATCTCTGAATGGTCGTGTTATTAGGATGGGATATATTAGACAGAAAGTAAGATACTTGAGTTTATTTTCTTAAAGTATTTTGAAGTGAGATCAGGAAAAAGAATCAGCAAAAATAGCAGACAGAAAATCAGAAGACTCCAGAAGCATGGGAGCTAAGAAAGTAAACATTCAGGGAGTGATCATTCTGTCAGATGCTCAAAGGCCAAGATCTAAAAATCCAGTGGGTTTAATGGTTGAATTGCCAGAGTTAGACAGCAAATGTGTTTCAGCACATTTGTGAAGATAAAAAGAAGCCTTCAAGGGATGGGGAGGGTGGGACTGCAGAGTGAAAATGAAGAGTGAGTTATTTTTTTGAGAAGTCTGTTGAAGGGAGAGGAAGAGAGGAAAATAGGAGACAGAATGAGAAAATATGAGAGAAAAGTTTGAGATAACGGCAGGGCAAAATGTAGAGTGGACAGTAAGTGATATTTACAGCAGGGTGGAAGGTATCAATAGACAGTAAAATATTGAAGATGCAAAGAAAGTAGATAATCAGAGGTTCAAGGTCATAGACAGAGGTCAAGGGGTTACTTTTGAAAAGGAAGACTATCTCATCCACTGAAGCCAGAAGTAATAATAAAAGGCAGCTGAGGGGATAAACTGAGAAAGAATTCAGTATAGCTGAGGATGTGGGGAAAAGAGCTGTTTAAATGAAGAAAGGAAAACGATAAAGAGAGAAGGCTCATATCAGATGACTTGGCCATTCTTGTCAATATCCATAGTTTGACACCAGAGGCCAGTAGGGACAGACTTGGAGGTTCAGAGAATTTTAAAAAGTTACAGAAAATTCATAGTGAATAATTTTTCATAGGAAATCAGTAAGAGGTATACATTCCTACCAGAAGAAAAGTTTTGTGTGATGTAAACTCCTGTCCATCATTCTTTGAGGATGTTTCAGGCTAACCTCATAATATCCCTTTCAACTTGTCTCAGGAAGTCAACTCAAAACCATGAACAGTTTATGTAGACTTGATTCTCCATTACAGAGACCTAGAAAGCTAGGTTTGAATTCTCGATGCTTTCTAGCTATTTCATTTTTTCTACATTGCTTCATGTTCTCCTATGGAATCATTATATGTCATTTTTGAGGCTCAAGGGAATCTGTTATTGTGTACACAGGCATTGCCAAGATATTTTCAGGTGATTCATACAGGATCAGTTTTAGAGGTGACAGAAGGCACAGAGAATGTTTGCGGTTGGGTAAAGATAAGTGTGCATTACTAGGACTGAGCATGCAAGAACAGGAGAAAAAGGAAATATGGGATGAAAGATCCATGCCTTGTGAATCTAGGGCTATGGTTCCCAACTAGGAGTAATTTTTCCTCAGGAGGTACTTGGCAGTGGTGGTCACAGCTAGGGGGTATATTACTGGCATCGGGTGGGTAGAGACCAGGGCAGCTGCTGACCATCCTGCAGTGCACAAGACAGCCCTCCACAACAAAGAATTATCTGGCCCAGGATGTGAAGAGTGCCAAGGTTGAGAAACTCTGGTCTGGAGACCCTGGAGGAAAGCAAAACTTTGGCAGGCACAGTGTCCTTTTTATCCTGTGCCAAGCAACTGACAATGATCCTTGAGGACATTGATATTAATTATAATATAACATAAAATATTCTCATTATTTCCCCAAGAGACACGATTAAGTAATGCTTGAGTACTTACTGACTTAATTCAAAGAAATTATACATATTTTAAGGTGTGGCGAAAGCCAATTTTTGTTCTGTGTCCACACTGTGACGTCTTTGGCTGTATGCCACATAGCTCGTGATTGGATGGTAGGTTGGGAGTGTATTATCTATACTGACAATAGATGCCAGAATTATTATGGAATGGCACATCATACTCACTGGTTGCACCCTGGCCTAGTGCTATTATCTAGGTGCTATCTTTAAGAGGTCAGGTCCGGAATCTGAAAAACTAGCACATCTTCTATTACTATGTTCCATTACAATCTCGCATTTGCCATGCCCCTCCACCCCTCTCCAAAAAAATTTCAAACGTATTACAAGTCTAGAAGGAAAGGAAAGAGGGGCACCTGGGTGGCTTAGTTGGTTAAGTGTCCAATCTCGGCTCAGGTCGTGAGCTCACAGTCTGTGCGTTCGAGCCCCGCATTGGGTTCTGTGCTGACAGCTGGAGCCTGCTTCAGATTCTGTGTCTCCCTCTCTCTCTGCCCCTCCCCACTCATGCTCTGTCTCTCTGTCTTAAAAATAAATTAAAAATTTTTTTTAAAAAGGAAAGGAAAGATAATTTTGTTTTTTGTGGCCCACAGATTCTGAGGTATTCAGCTCAAGGGGAAAGAGCTATGAGATTAAAAAAAAAAAAAAAAGAAGAAGAAAAAAAAAAAAAAGAAAGGGAGGGGGAGAGAGAGAGAAGAGTTCCATATGGCGTGTGAGGAGAGGAGGGGAGTTAAGGATTGAGAAGAAAGAAGAAGGACCTGGCAGTTTAATAACCTTTTCCAGCAATGGATTTATAGAAGTTAGTGGTGCTTCAAGAAAATAAAGTAGTGTGCCTGATGCCTTTTGAAAAAGGAGTCTGTTCTCAGCTTTTCATCTTCTATGCCTCCGTTATATGTAAATTGGGTTTCATGGCATATTAGAGCTGTGAAGATAATTTAATATGCCAAAATGCGTTATGGATCATTTGTGCATCAACTCTGCAGTTTCAACAGCAGTCACTGAATCGGAACTCAAAACTTCCCTTGCCAAATCACAGAGAACTTGAGGATGAACTCAAACGAGCGCAGCACCTGTGTCTGAAGAGAGCCACCGCATTCCTCCACCTGTTCCAGGTACATACCGCAAATGGTGGGTGTGCTTACTTGTTTCCATTACAATAATGCAAGACTGAGAAGAAGAATTGTCTTCATGCAGTGTTGTCAATAGAGTTCCTAATTCTCTTACTGTGTCATCTTTGCCTGGTCATCAGAAACAGAAGTTAAGATGAAATACAGCACCTAATTACACTAACCTTTTCAAAAGCAACCTGCTAGAAAATAATTATTCCTGGAGAGCAGGTCCATCTGACTAAGTAGAGTGCTCCTGGTTTCTCCGTATTATCAGCCACGTCTGCTTTTTGAGCAATCTCAGTTGAAGAATAAGCAAATCATCATCCTTGTCGTCGTCGTCGTCATCACTTGTGATTATTTTAAAAGAAATTCTTTAAAGGCTAGACTTTCAGGGATCATTTCTACAGTTTGTTAAAATGAATTCTTTAGTCCTTTCTTTTTAGAAATGTTTCTTGTCGAAATAACTGGTTTCAATTAGAGAGAAAAACATTACACTCTGCCTACTCCACAGATGTTTTTGTAAACAGAAGGTGTAGCCCCTTCTGTGGCTCTGTCTCAAGTTCTATATCAAAGGCTGGATTTGTTATATAAGGCGGAAAGACAGGGAGTGTTTGATCTCCAGTTTTCTTTTATAGTTTTAATATCTATACTCATATAAGTTGGTTTGAAATATCCCATGCAAATGATCGCAAAAAAACCCTCAAAGATTGTGGATGAAACACGGTTTTAGCAACTAAGTTCACTTCATGAGATGAACTGTCCCTTGTCTTGGCTAATTATGGCCATTTGTACAAACTCACTTTTACGTTATTGTCCCATTAATTCGAAGATCTTTTATTATACATCATGCTCTGCTTCTATACTCCGAACTCTCACTTTAACCTATCACATTCACACGAATGAAGGAACCATGGTGACAAGGACGGACTTGGGCAATGTATGGGCTGGGACCACAAAGGAATGTTTCTCCTACACATTCGTCTCACTTGTGCTCACTGGCCACATAGTTAGAGAAGTAGTCAGAAGCTGACTAGGTCACACACAGACCTCTTGAACATATGACCACAACCTGAAGGGAGAAGATGACTTTAGGTGGATAGCTTTAGGGTTGATTCAGGGTTTCTTATATGCACAGAAAAACTCAGGTCCCAAAGTTATGGCTGCCCTTATGGTTATCAGCTCCTTAGCTGCTCAGCTAGTGATGGTGGCGACACGTTTGTCCTTGGTGAGGTTTTTAATGATTTCTTCTGAGGCCATTTTGAAACATGAAATCACAGTAGCCAGGATATGAAAATTACACATGCTGTAGGTTGGTGTGGGGACAGATGTTGGAAAGTCTTCATGCGGCACAGTGCCATAGAACTTCCAGTGTTGATGAACGTGTTCTCTATCTACATTTAATATAGTAGCTACTAGCCACGTGTAGGCATTGAGCATTTAAAGGTGCTAGCATGACTGAAGAACTGAACTTGAAATGCCATTTAATTTTAATTTAAATGTACGTTGCTACCTGTGGCTAGTGGCTACTGTACTATACAGTCTAGTTCTAGATATCTTCCTTTTTCTTTGGATGCTTATTCACTTTTTCACAAATATCATCTTGCCTTGGACCATTATAACTCACCACGCTCTTCCAGAGAACAAAATATGGCAAATGCTCCCAAATTTATTTTGGAAGTATATCCGCTAGAGCATTTCTGCAGTATTTGAGCTACTAGTTAATGAATGAACTATATACACTGGTTGAATAAAGCTAATGATAGCTGTTGTGGAAGGATTCCAACACGTTTAAATAATATAGCTGGTCGGGGCGCCTGGGTGGCGCAGTCGGTTAAGCGTCCGACTTCAGCCAGGTCACGATCTCACGGTCCGGGAGTTCGAGCCCCGCGTCGGGCTCTGGGCTGATGGCTCAGAGCCTGGAGCCTGTTTCCGATTCTGTGTCTCCCTCTCTCTCTGCCCCTCCCCCGTTCATGCTCTGTGTCTCTCTGTCCCAAAAAAATAAATAAACGTTGAAAAAAAAATTAAAAAAAAAATAATATAGCTGGTCTTATTCTGACCGCCTTTGAATTCTGAGTTCTGTGTCCTTAGCTATCCTCTCTGAGCTCTATCCTGAACTGCAGGATTAATTCATGTAATTCTCATTAGCCTCAGTGCGAGTTACCTGTGGAAATCTTCTAAGCAACAATGAGGGAAGCGGCCTCCTTGCCTTTTCTGGTTTTTGGCTAACCTGTATTGTTAAGAAACCCCTCATGCATTGTGCCACACCCTTGCTGAAGCAAATCACAGGTTCAGGAGGTGAGGCTAGGCAAATTCTGTGTGGTAAAGTTGGGTTAGCTTCTTCATTCCTTGACTTGACATTTGTGTCTGGTAATATTCCTCTTAAAAAGCTCTAATGGACTGCTGTTCTGAGCCTGCAGAGGATTTCTTCAATTCTCAATTAAATGTTAGGCAACATGCTGTTATAACCGCTGTGGTCATAAGCACGAATATTTAGCAAATGTCCTTTTTGGTGGTTGTGTCAAATCATGCCCATGACAATTACAATTTAAAAATTAGGAACTGATAGGATTAAATAATAAACATAAGTGTTAACAGACTTTGCTCCACATGACATATGTGATTTTTGTTTACCTGATGCTTCCATGTCCCACGTGAGTGAAGGGCGGGAGTTCTTGGTTTCCAGACATCTTTGGTCGCAGACCCCGAGTCACGTGATGCAAGATCAGCATATAGAGGAAGGGGGGGGTGGATTTTTAGAAGCATTCAAATGGTTGGTCCAATAAAGGACAATAAATGGAATAGAACATGAAAGAATTAGATTCACATTCTGTGAGGGATGGGTTTCTGCATTGTTCCAGGCCCAGAGAGAAAGCATGGATTCTTCTCTCTTCCCAAAGCAACTCATCTAGCCTTCTGCTTTGACAAACTCTTTATCTCCTTAATCTTAGGGGTCCAAAGACTTTCTAATTTCCACATTTTCTTTAAGATCTTGTTTCTTCATAGCTTTTCTGGGGTCCAAACATACTTGCCAAACTTTCTGCATTCAATTCCTCCCAATCATTTTCTACTATGTCCTTGGTCTCTCTCCTGGTGAACTGGAACTAGATCAAGTTGTGACAATTTCTGTAGTTGGTTTTTGAAACCATTCCTCTGCCTGATTAGATTATTTTTTCCAGATGGTAAATGTTATTCCAACAATTCTATGGGCAGAAGAAAAGACAGAGCCATCCATTTAGGATATTAATTCTACTGACAAATTCTTCATGTTGTTATGACAGAGTAGGGACTGAGTCACTCTTTTCAGTGGATATTGACCTTTAGGGGAAATCACATGCACAGTGGAGTGCAAAAGGTGGGAAGATGAGATGAATGTGCTCTCACCTGCCTTGGTCATCAGGGTTAAAGGAGAGTGAAATTGGTAAAGTTAGTTTCCTCTAAGTTCTCCTTTTCTACCCAAGAGAAACTTTCCTTGTCTCCACTTAGCAGCCATTGTCTACAAATACAGAATTGACTCATTCTTTGAGCCCACTTGGGCTGCTATAACAGAATATCATAGACTAGATGGCTTACAGAAAGGAAAAATTTTTTCTCACCATTCTGGAGGCTGGGAATCTAAGATCAGGGCACCTGCAGATTTGCTGTCTGGTGAGAAATCCTAGTTCCCACTAGAAATCCCCACTTCTTGGTTCATATCCTTACATGGCACTGTATCCTCATATGGCAGAAGGAATGAGGGAACTCTCTGGGGTCTCTTTTATATGGGCACTCATTCTATTTATGAGGCCTTTACCCTCACAATCTAATCACTTTCCAAAGACTCTAACTTCTAATAACCATTCCTTTGGGGATGGTTTCAACTTATAAATTTGGGGAGGACACAAACTTTTAGTCTATAGCACTAACTTTACTGGGTATCATGTGGGTCTGGAGAAGTTTCTTCCACCTGCCGCCAACAGGTCATGACTAGTCTTCCTGCTTACCCCACTCAGCTCTGTCTGCCTTAAGAGGCAGAATTATCTCACCTCAAGAGGTGGTAGGCATTACCTGACTTACCGGCTAGCAAAAATATTGTTTGGAAGGGGATAACAATCTTTGATCACCGAGGCATAATGCAAATGCTACCCTCTTAGAACAGGCTCTCTTCTACGAATTCCACAATGTCAAAGAGGTCACTTCACAAACAAACCTGTGAAGCTCTAAAGAAGGGAGCTAAAGGGATTTTCTTCTGCCAAAATAATACACAAGCCTTTTACCTCTGCCTTCTTGGGAATCACACCTTCTGTAGGGAATTTTCCATTTCCAGGGCTTTTCTTCTGCCACACTGAGAAGAGCTGGCCACAGCGGGAGAAAGGAAGCAACACAGTAGAGCTGTGGGAGAGAGATCCGGGTGCAAGCAGGCCTGCAGAATTTCACAGGCCACACCATGCAGGTTGTAAGGCATTTACTTCACCTACACGTAGGGTCGCCTCCATCCAAACAGAGGCAACTGCATTAAAAATTGAAAGCAACAAAAATTGAATGCATCATGTCAACTCAGGCCTCGGGCACGAGTTATTCAGCTTGCTAAGTCAATTCCATCTGACTTAATCTGCCTTTCGAAGGCAGTGGACAGTGAGAGGAGCAGTCTGAGTACTTTTCTCATTTTATCTGCTTGTGTTGCTCTTTGGAGTCCTTCCAAAACGTCTGCAGGTTGGGTGCTAAAAGACCCCAAAATGAGTCCCCCAGAATAAGCATGATCTCAGCACATCACGCTGTCTGCACGCTTGCTTTCTCATCAGGTTATCCTATCCCTCTTTGAGGACAGATCAGAATATCCTGGTTTTTCTTGTTGCCCTATCTTATTACTTGCAAATGGCAATCTAATTTATTGTCTCCCAAACACCATGCATTCCTTAGCTATCTCATTTTTTCTGATTTATTTATCTTCATCTCTCCCCCCCCCCCCAGATTTTATTCATTTCCATTTTCCTTAAAGTACTTCATTATGTTATCTCCTTATTTAGAGCCTCTTTGGATTGAGGGAAGCAGGAAGATGCAGAGGACAGCAATAGCTTCGTGACATTATTTGGAGGGTAATTTTTATGCTGTTAATGAATCCCTAGATAACCTCTGGAAAGTCAGTGAGCCTCTTTCAGTCAGAATTTCTTCACCTTGAAAAAATGAGAAAAGAACAATGCACCCCCTGAGGTGACCATGGGGAATAACACAAAATGAAATCAGGGGCACCTGGTTAAGCTTCCAAATTCTGCTCAGGTCATGATCTCACAGTTTGTGGGTTTGAGCCCCGCATTGGGCTCCATGCTGACACCTCAGAGCCTGGAGCCTGCTTCGGATTCTGTGTCTCCCTCTTTTTGCCCCTCCCAGGCTTGCGCTCTGTCTCTTGTTCTCGTTCTCTCTCTCAAAAATAAACAAGCATTAAAAAAAAAAGAAATTGGGGCGCCTGGGTGGCGCAGTCAGTTAAGCGTCCGACTTCAGCCAGGTCACGATCTCGCGGTCCGTGAGTTCGAGCCCCGCGTCGGGCTCTGGGCTGATGGCTCGGAGCCTGGAGCCTGTTTCCGATTCTGTGTCTCCCTCTCTCTCTGCCCCTCCCCCGTTCATGCTCTGTCTCTCTCTGTCCCAAAAATAAATAAACGTTGAAAAAAAAAAATAAAAAAAAAAAAAAAAGAAATTAATAAAGTGAAAGTGATTTACAAATAAGTATTTGTGAAGATCACAGGAATCTGTTCCCTTGCAGATCAATTGCAATCTCTCTTGTTTTGGAACATGACCATTTCTACAGGGTGGAGTGGGAGAGACCTTTAAATTTGTTAAGTAGTTCATTTCTTTGATGCTTTATGGCCATAATGCCCATAAGGAAGGTCATAATAGCACCTTCGACAAAATCAACTGTTCTCATTTGTACCTTAATTATAGTCAGGACTGATTTAATGATTGGAGCATGCTGATAAATTTCTACTCCTACCACAAAGTATCTTCCTGATTCAGATGTGAAACCAATCTAAATCCTCACCTTAGAAATGTTGTTCCTTTAGGCCTTAAAGGCTTTTGGTTCTTTAGTAATCCTCAAACTCAATGATAATAAATAAATATATATACACATATATACTTAATATATATTAATATGTGTTACTTTATTTATGTACATATCTCATTTATATCATATATATCACATACATATACATCATATGTAACGTATGTAAACTCTCATATGTCTATTATCTTTCTTACATATGTATAAGTAAATACACAACAAACATACATATGAAAGATAATGCTTTATGGATTATTGTCAAGTAACTAAGACACACCAAGACTGGAGAAGTTGAGGAATTAAAAAGAAGGTAAGAGGTCAATAAATAGCTTGTCTACATTATAGTTTTGCCATGGACTCAATTTATTAAAAATGATTTTTAATATTTAAGTGGACTAAGATTTCTAGGAAAATTATGAATGTAATACAGATAGTTCCTGCATACTCAGTTTCCCCTAACATCGTACAATAATATGGTATATTTGTTACAATGAATGAATCAATAATGATGCATTATTATTAACTAAGCCCACTGCAAACATCACACTTCATAGTGAAAAGCTAAAAGATGAGGAACAAGAAAAGGATACCTGCTCTCTACATTTTCATTTATACAGTGCAGGACATCCTACCCAGAGCAGCAAGGCCAGAAAAAGAGATACAACACATCAGAATCAGAAAGGAAAAGTACAATAGTCTCTATTTGCAGATGACATAATACTGTACGTGGGAAACTCTAAAGACTCCACCAAAACAGAACTAATAAATGAATTCAGTAAAGTTGCAGGATACAAAATCAATATACAAAAAGCAGTGAGTTTCTTATTCTAACATCAAACTATCAGACAGGGAAGTTAATAAAACAATTCCATTAATAGTTGCATCAAAAAGAATAAAATGCCCAGGAATAAATTTAACCAAGGAAGTGAAAACTCTGTACACTGAAAACTATACAACATTGATGAAAGAAATTGAAGACACAAATAAATGGAAAAATATTCTGTGCTCATGGATTGAAGGAATTAATACACCATATACTAAAATCAATTAAAAATGGATTAAAGGCTTAAATTTAAGATCTGAAATTCCTAGAACAAAACATAGGAGGTAAGCTCCTTGACATCTGACTTGGAAATGAATTTTTTGGATTTTACACCAAAAGCAAAGGCAACAAAAGCAAAACTAAACAAATGGGACCATATCAAACTAAAAAGTATCTGTGCAGCAAAGGAAACCATTAACAAAATGAAAAGGCGACTTACCGAATGGGAGAAAATATTTGCAAATTATGCATCTGATAAGGGATTAATATTTAAAATATATAAAGAACTGACACAATTCATCATCAAAAAACTAATCTGATTAAAAAATGGGCAGAGGAACCGAATACACATGTTTCCAGAGAAGACATACAAATGGTCAACAGGACATGAAAAGGTGCCCAATATCTCTAGTCATCAAGGAAATGAAAATAAAAATCACCACGAGATAGCACCTCACACCTGGCTTTCATCAAGAATAGCTCTCATCAAGAAGACAGGCGATAACAAGTGTTGGCAAGGATATGGAGAAGAACAGATACGCTGTTGAAGGCAATGCAAATTTGTTCAGCGATTATGGAAAACAGTATGGAGGTTCCTCGAAAAATTATATACAGAAACACATTTTTATCCAGCTAGTCTACTCCTGTGTATATATCCAAAGAAATGAAAACAGGCTTTCAAAAATATATCTGCAATCCCATGTTTATTGCAGCATTATTCACAGTAGCCAGGATGTGGAAACAACATAAGTGTTTGTCAATGGTAAGTGAATAAAGAAGATGTGGCACATATATATATGCATGCCACATCTTCTTTATACACACACACACACACACACACACACACACACTGGAATATTATTCAGCCATGAGAAAGAAGGAAATCCTGCCATTTGTGACAACGATTTGTGACAACGTGGATGGACCTTGAGGGCATGATGCTAAGTGAAATAAGCCAGATAGAGAAAAACGAATACTCCGTGATGTCATTTATATGTGGAATATTAAAAAAAGGGGGGGGGGCTCCTGGGTGGCTCAGTTGGTTTAGCATCCAACTCTTGGTTTCGGCTCTGGTCATGATCTCACAGTCATGGGATCGAGCCCCACATCAGATTCCATACTGAGCACAGAGCCTGCTTGGGATTCTCTCTCTCCCTCTCTCTCTGTCCCTCCATCACTTGCTCTCTCTCTCTCTCTCTCTCTCTCTCTCTCTCTCAAAATAATTACATATATTTTTACACCCAAGCTCATACAAAGAAAGTAGAAAAGTAGTTGCCAGTAGGCTGAGGAAGCAAAAAAGGGAGAAGTTGGTAAGAAGGTATGAACTTCCAGCTGTAAGATGAGTGAGGTCTGAGGATTTAATATATAACATAGTTGATAGCATACTATATCACTGAAATTTACTGAGAGTAGAACTTAAATGTTCTCATAGAAAAAAAAAAAGATAGAGGTGCCTGGGTGGCTCGGTTGGTTGAGCATCCAACTCTTGATTTCAGCTCAGGTCATGATCTCACGGTTCGTGAGTTTGAGCCCCACATCAGGTTCCGAACTGGCGGTGCTTGGGATTCTCCCCCTCTCCCTCTCTCTGTCCTTCCTGTGCACACATACATACTCAAATAAATAAACTTAAAAAAATAAAGATAAATTTGTGAGGTGACAGATATGTTAATTAACTAGGAGAATCCTTTCACAATGTTCGTGTATATCAAACCACAATGTATAAGTATCTTACCATGCTGTCATTTTTACCTCAATAAAGCTAAAATACAAAATATATTCCACACTTACTTTGGATTTTCTTAGTTTTTACCTAGTGTCTTTTTCTGTTCTATGATCCCCATCAAGCATACCATATTACGTTTATTCACACTGACTCCTTAGGCTCCTCTTGATTATAATATTTCTCATATTTTTCTTTTTTTTTTTTGATGACTTGGACAATTTTGAGGTGCACTAATCAGTATTTTGTAGAATTGGTGTTGGTCTGTTGTTGTTTTTTTTCTAATTCAACTGGAGTTATGGGTCTGTGGGGAGGAAAACCACACAGATAAAGTGACATTCTCATCATATTGTATCATACCAAGGGTACATACCATCAACATGACTTATGGTCAAGAGGACTGTATCAAATTGGAGAGGTAAATGTCCCTCTATAATAGGCAGCTGCTATGGAGCTCCATCTGATGGCTACTGTATGGGAATTCTGCTCAGTGTTGCTTGATCTTGATTTTTCAACAGAGGCTAAAAATCTCAATGTTTATGGGAAATATCCAACTTTTAAAGATTGACAACCAATTCAGATTTAAAACACAATGGTTCCATACTCGTATGGGCCAAGTAAAATGTCTGTGGGCCAACGTTAGTCTATGGTCATTGGTTTGTAAACTCTTTTGTAAATAGATGGTCATCATTAAAGTTTTTAAAACAAGAAAGAAGCATTACCAGATCTGGTTCAGTTTATTTCATCCTTTACAAATTATTTCTATTAGTGGTAGGAGTGAAAGAGATGGGCGGAACATAACTGGAGAGCCATTGTTCTATCACTACAAGGGATAATAAAGACTTGAGCCAAGCTATGGGTAAGGGGATTTGGAGAAGGTGATGGCTTTGGAGACATTTTAGAGATAAAACTATGAGGATTGGTAACACATTGGGTTTACCCAGTGGAGGCGAGGAAGACATCAAAGATAATGCCAAAGTTTCTGATTTGGGAGACTAAAGCAATAAAATGGCATGGTTCAAGGAAGAAATATAGGGGAAAACTAGGTTTGTAGGAGTAGATAGAGGTCTCCAAGTTCCCCAGTTGGATACGTTGAATGAGCAGCTGGAAACACAAATCAGTACTTGCAAAGAAAGATCTAGGCCAGAAATCTAGGTCAGAGTGTGTCTTCAAAATGCAGGTGATAGCTGCAATCATAGCAGGGTATAAGAGTACATATAAAACAATGAGAAAAGTACATAGCCCTTCATATAGGTGGGTACAGAGAAAAGGGAGCCAGTAGAAGATGACATTAAAGATGCACCTTGTTCATTCAACCCTTTCTCTCCATTGTCATGTGTTACAGGGTTTAAGAGTGCATACTTGGAGCTTTCACATTCGCTTCCTACTTTATCATCCACCTATCGCATTACCTTTTGGTTTCTGGCCTCCATGCCTCTGTGCCTTTGAACATCTACTCTCACCCAGAGACCCCCTTCCATCTTGCCATGCAGAAGACAACAGATTCCTTGTCTTCTTTCCTTTCCGATAATTTATTTTCTCTCTTTGCTTGGTTTTATTTTTTTTTACAACCTGTCTTTGGGTGGAGAACTGTGTTCCAACCTGTGGTTTGCTCTTTACAGGCTGTGTGGTTTTGGACAAGTATCTTAACTTCACTGAGTTTCAATATAGCTATCTGCAAAGTGGAGATAATCTCTACTTCCTGGTGTGGCTACGAGAATGAAAAGCTTTAACAGCAAACTACCCATTCCTGTGCCTGGTCCTGAGCATGCATTCAGTAAATGAAGACTCACTCGTAACTCTCACTGCTCTTCCTAATCCCTTACCATTTTGTTTGCATCTCTCTGTTGTCACTGGCTAGATACATTCTTACTGCTTTCTTCCTACTGTAGTTCAAGCTCTTTGAGGACTAAGAATGGAATGTATCTGAATTTATATTTGAGCCGTTTTTCTAGAACAGAGTGTGGTGCAGTAAATAACTGAAAATATCTGTATATGTAAACACCTGCAAATAAATATCTCAATAATTATCTGGAGCATGGTAGGCCTTGACAGATAATATCAAAGGAATGAAAACGGATTATGATTTTTAAAACTGTATTCTAGGAGTGCCTGTGTGGCTCAGTCAGTTAAGCGTCCAACTCTTGGTTTTGGCTCAGGTCATGATTTCATGGTTCTGTGAGCTCGAGCCCTGCATCAGGGTCTGCACTGGCAGTGCAGCCTCTACTTGTATTCTCGATCTCTCTCTCTCACGCACAATAAATAAACTTTAAAAGTAAAAGTAGGGGCACCTGGGTGGCTCAGTCAGTCACACATCCCACTTTGGTTCAGGTCATGATCTCCCAGTTTGTGAGTTCCAGCCCCACATCTGCTGCTCGCCCCCCCCCCCCCATCGACTGTCAGCACAAAGCCCTCTTCAGATCCTCTGTTCCTCTGTCTCCGTTCCTCCCCTGCTTGTACCCACCCTCCCCCACCCCAGCAAAAGAAATAAATATTGAAAACAAGAATAAGAAGGGAAAAAAAGTAAACTCGATTCTAATGTAGAGAAAGTCCAGGGAAAGGAAATCATCATATCCTGATTGTATGAATCGCAAGTAACAGTTTAAATTCTAAGCCTTTGGGGTTCTAGCATATCACCAAGGGCTGTGCTCCTTTCTGAGGTAAAATATGAATCCATGCTATCACTGGAAGGAGCAGCACCCTAACCGACTGACTGGGTAACCAGTCTAAAATCCTGCCTCCTCGGCACTCGTGGTCGGGAGGAACGTGAATCGCAAGAGCCTGGCACTGGGGCCAACATGGACTCAGGATCTGTCTTCCTCAGCCCCCACCTGAAGTGCTGCTCCAAATCACGTTTCCCAAACTGCCTGCCCCCCGCCATGTTTCCTTTGGATTCCATTCACTTCCATAAAGGCAAAGAATGAAACAGAACTATGCCCGTTGAAAGACAATTGGTGTCAGGATAGAAGAGAGGCAGCAGTGGACTGGTAGAGAAAGCACCAAGGGGAAAAGCAAACGAGACGGACTGTGGTCTTGGTTCTGCGATATTTTAACTCCGTGACCGCAGAGCATGCTGCTAACGTCTCTGAGTCTCAGTTTCCTCGTCTATAAAATGGGGATACTAATGAATTTTGGGCTGTCTTCCCAAGATTCTTTCCAGATCAGGGCAAGCAATGGGAACTATTTGAAAAAGTGAGTCTCTTTCTGAGTCTTCAGTGGGTCAATAAAAAGAACAATGAAAAGAGGGGCGCTCTGGGGCACTTGGGTGGCTAAGTCGGTTAAGTAACCGGCTCTTAATTTTGGCTCAGGTCATGATCTCCCAGTTCATGAGTTCCAGCCCCACATCGCAAGGCTCTTATGCTGACGGCGGGGAACCTGCTTGGGATTCTCTCTCTCCCGCTCTCTCTCTCTGCCCCTCCCCTGCTCGTGCTCTCTCTCTCTCTCAAAATAAATAAATAAACTTTAAAAAAAATGAATTTAAAAGGGAGTGCTCCATCCAGAAATGAATAATGATGGACTGTCACACAGGAAAGGGGTTTGCTGGGTTCTCAAGGGTAAATCTAGTATTTATTTGATCTTTGATAGTTGCAGAGGAAATTCTTTCACCTGTCTGGAATATCCTTCACAAGTACTTACTTCAAAGGGTCTCAGTTTTGGGGTGTCTGCTTGGACCTAGTTATTCCTTGGAAATACCTTCCTGACCCCAGTCTTTCGGACGGCATTACATATCAGTTGCTTCTGTATACCCACAGATTCTCAAGAAATGAGTTTGGCACCATTTAAGCTTGCATATAAAGCATAAGTGTAAGAATCTCGGAAAATAATCTGTCAGTTGTATGTAATAATCGTCTTAAATAAGCAGTCCGAGGCTTATCTAAAGCTCGCCCGAGCTAAACAAAGAAAGCAGTCAGCAGAGCCTCAGACGCTGAACTCTGAACCCTGGTCGGACCTTGCACTGGGCAGCCTGGTAACAGGAAGGCAGCAGGACATACTTTGAACCAGGGGTTCTAAGGCTGCGGTGGGGTTATAGACAGGATGACAGCTGCATTTTGCAGCCTGAACTTTGTACCTAGACACAGGGGCATTTAATCTCCATAACAGGCACTTTGTTTCATTACTTATTAACAGCTCCTCCCTGAGTAAAGTTCTTTGTTAATGGAGCTTTAAAATCCGATCCCTCTCCCCTCGATTCCTGCCACGGGGATGGGCATTTCTGCTTGTTTGCACTCCCCGCCCTGCACAGGGGCTGATATTTCCACAGGGATGCCTTTTCCTCTGTTCAGAATGGGCCCCGTGGAGGTGCCACTTTGCCATTACTGCTCCGAGGGCCACAGGCTGCATTCTGGCTTCTATTCGGAGCCGGTAACCATAGTCCCGGTGCCGTTCAATGTCACACCAGGCAATGACTGGTGTCACTTCACCTCTTCCACCCATAGCACCTCTTTTTCCTCTTTGCTCTTTTTGTCCCTTCTTTTTCCCCTTCCCCCCCCCCCCCCGCCCCTCAGCCCCCACTTCTCATTCCTTTCTGCACGTTCAGCCGCTCAGTGGCACTAAAGTGAAATAATGGTGACCCTGTCACATACATCATTTCCCCTGCCAGGGTAGTCAAGCCATGTTTTGTTGCAGCTGGAAGTCAAGGCAATTGAAGTGCACATTCAAGTATCCTCCTTCTCCAATAAACACGTTTGTACTTAACTGCACCGCACCAGTGACTGATACCCAGTAAGCTTGAAGGCTTAGCTATTTAAAAAGAGGCCCTAGACTCCAGAAAAGGGAAAGTGAGGTTGTTAGGGAGGCAAGCATTAGTCTCCACAAAATAAATACCAGTTCTACTGAAAATGCTCAGGCTTCCATGCCCGCAAACCAGAGACTATATAGACTGTCTCGATTGCCACATTTTGTTCAATACCGATCAATAAATAAGCTTTGGTTTCTGGGACCCAGGAGGCAATGACCACAGGCTATTCATTTAGTAACTAACAAGGACCGAGGAGCCCCCTGAAGCTTCGCTGGAGGGTTGGGGGAGTGGGGGGGTGAAGAAATTAACCTTTCACCACTTGGCTACTTTGTCTATTTTGGGAGTAGCTGAGCTTGGTTCAGACAATAATTCACTCTCTTCTCGTTTTTCTTTTTATGTTTAAAAATGCCTGTGAGTCTAGCTCTCATTCACAGAAGGGTCAGCACTGGAGTCAGCCCTGTCTGGGCACCATGCATCAAAACCTGCCCATCCTCCCTGCCCTCCCTCACTCCCCCAACCACACACAACCCCTCCAGGGTGGTTCCACCCCACTCGCCTGCCTGTTTCAGTCCCCAGCCATCAAGTCCCTTGATGCCTAAACTGCTTGGCCAAGATGGTTTTGAAAGCCAGAGTCTATGTTTACACATCCCTGCCTTACTGTTCTCTAGTTTTCCCCGAGTTTTTACCTCCTCTCCTCACTCTCTCTCTCTCCCCTTCTCTTTTCTTCCCTTCACTCTTTTTTTTTTTTTTCCTTAGCTTGTTCAAACACATGCTCATCGCTGGAACACAAGTGAAAATGTCCTGGAGGTGGTCTGGCTTTTCTATGCGCATTACCCTCCCTCATCCCTACTATATTTTTGCAAGCCTGTGGTGCCACAGGGCTGTGACCCAGTCATTTATCCTGGTATCTGGATTTGGATTATTTATAAGAAAAGAAAGGAAATTAAAAACAAAGAGAACTCCTTTGGAAACACTGAGCCTCCAGCTTTTACATCCGGTGTCATCCCTGGATGATCCACAGACCCTACATCTCTCATGTTCTGGACTTGGCTTTCCGTGTACCATCCGTGTCACAAGCGGGATGGCAGGAGTTTCACTGTTCCCACATCAACAAGGTTTTGGTACTGAAATGCTGCCCTCTGGGACCTGGGGGCTTGCTCCTTCCGCAGCATTCTGTCTGCTCACTACTTTGTTCTTGGAGCACTCCAGCACCCGCAGCTGGCTCTCCAAGGGCCCCTCCCAAGGCCCTGGATTAGGACTGCACCTGTTTGGGATTTACTCAATCTGAAAAATAGTAGGACTCCTCAAGAACACCTAATTACCTTTTCTCTGAGAGCAATGTAGTCAGATGCTTCGGCAGCACACTTAGGACAGTCAGGGTCGGCCTCCAAGTTCAGTCCAATTATCATAGACAAACCACCAATTATCCCAAATAGAACACAGCAATTGAACCTTGATTTATATCCCCTCCTCATTCCCCTACCTGCCTCTCAATCCCAGAATCTTGCCACCTGCACAGGCAGGAAGGTTTAACAAAGTACAAGCAAAGGTTATTGTAGTTTACATAGCTGACAGCTATAAAATACAAGACAAAATTAGTCTGACTTTATATCCTCTCTAACAATCCAAGCTTAAAGATGGGAGACATGAAGTTTATTGAATTTGCCTTTCCCTCTCTCTTTTTGAGTAAAGAGGAATGGCGAAGCAAACATGATTATCCCATTTGGCTCCTAGTTCCTGACCAACAATTGAGAATTTACAAACTAGTATGAGTTCAGTATTTCATGGAAGTCCTATGTAACAACGACTCCCCCCGTCCATATCCTTTAGCTCGTCTCCCATGCACGGGCACTCACAAGAGCACAGGAAAGAAGAAAGGGGGAGAGCAGACAGTAATCTTGCTGTAGATGAGAAGGAGCGCTGGACAAGATCAGCAAAAGAGGACAAGTGTCTGTACCAGGATCTCTACCAACTGCCCGAGTGACAGAGACTTGCACTAACACTCGGAGTGATAATTATTTTTACCTGTAAAATGATGCTTTGGAGGATGCAGCCACTGGTTCCCAGACTGAAAAGTTAAAGGAAAAAGTGAAGAAAAGGAAACTAAAAGGACCAACACATTGCCACACTGAAAGCAGGAAGGTCATAAAGAGAGGGAAAGAACATTCTCCAAGAGGGATGCTATTGGTTTGCTTTCTCTGAGACATCACGCCAGTCTCTCCTGTAATTTCCAAACGAATCCCCTTTCCCTTCATCATGTTTAGATTCCTTTTATAGAGAAAGTGCACTGATACCATAAGAAAAAAAAAGAAAGAAAAACACAGGAATGGAGGGTAGTGGTAAATTTCCCTAGCATTAAACCATTCACAGTACAACTAACTATGGCTTCACATCATCAATCAACTCCACAGCCCCGTAGTCTCCACCCGTAATTTCTTCCTTGTGCTAATTTCGCATTTATCTTTGGCATAAATTAAGGTTAACTGCCTTTGCTTATCCAAAGAGAGTTAGTTGCTCTGGGTGGGAAAAAAAAAGAATAACGTATCATCTAAAAGATCATCTAGGTGCTGGTTCTCAAGACCAGTGCATGCATGAATGCCTAGTTACTGGTTATCGTCTTTTACATTAGTTACCCTACTCCTAAAAACAGTACTCCAAAATCATTTGATCTGAAAGATGCAAACTTCACATATAATTTCTCATCTCTAGCTACCTTCATCCCTTATCTATTTCAAGCTGCTTTTCAGATTCTCACTTTAAAAAAATTGTTTTAATGTTTATTTTTCAGAGAGAGAGAGAGAGAAAATGAGCGAGGGAGGGGCAGAGAGAGGCGGAGACACAGACTCTGAAGCAGGCTCCAGGCTCTGAGCTGTCAGCACAGAGCATGACGCGGGCCTCAAACTACGAACCATGAGATCATGACCTGAGCCCAAGTTGGACGCTTAACTGAATGAACCCCCCAGGTGCCCCTCCCATCCTCACTTTTAAGCTATTTCCTTTTCAGTCACTTCTTCTATTTCTGAAGTCAACATAAAGGTGGAAAATAGCTCCATTTCCTTTCATGCTTCCTTTCTGCACTTCAAGTCTTTGAAACACTTATTTACTGGCATAATTCTCAACATAGTTTTTCATCTTTCCGGATGTAGGTTTCAGTTCTCTGTCCATTGATGATAGACAGTACTTTCCCTGAGATCTGTCCATCCATCTTGTAGTAGCAACAGTCCTTTGGTTCAGGCTTCACCTATTATATTCCTTAAGGGTACAAAGAAGTTAGCAAAAACATATTAGCTTTGGGTTGTTTTGGTCTGAGAGGAAAGAGGAAAGAGAAAATCTGGACCATTGACCTACTTACTCTGCAGAACCTCTACAGGGAAAGAAGAAAGGAGTCCAGAGTCCCCAGAAAGGAAAGACATTTGCCATTTATTAGGCACATATATATAGCAGGCACTATGCTAGGCTACAGAATTTCTACGTATATTTCTACCTGGGGATAGAAAGCTGAGCCAGAAATCTGCACAGAACATACAACATGTACCAGAATTAGAGATTTAGCCAAGAACCAACCCAATCCAAACTTTTTTTTCCTGGCCCTCAAATTCCTCCACAAATGAGCTTCAATGACCCTTCCAAATTTACTGTCCATTGTTATGCATAATGTACCCTCCCCTCAAGGCACACCATCACATTTTTCTGTGCTTATTCTCTTTTATGGTGGAAAATGTCATCTTTGGAGTCAGCTGGATCTAATGGTCCCGATTCTGTCATTAGCCAGCTGTGACATTTTTGAGCCTCAGGCGTTTCATCTTTAAAATGGGGCTAACGATTCTTTGCAGATTTCAGGTAATTTAATGTTGAGGCTTAGAAATGTGCATAAAGGACTTGGCTTCTAGCTGGCATTCGGGAGCCATCCAGTGATCTGTTACTATGTCGTCACTATGATTAATATTGAATGCTCTCCACCCCCATCATCTTCCACATTGTCCTCATCAATCAACAGTGTAATAGTCAAGTTTTCTTTGAAGACATTTCACTCCTGGTTCAAATCTATAGATTTATTTTCTTCAAATATTTCATATTTGACTATACACTCATAGATCTAGTTTAAATCCCTTAAATCTTCAGGAATCTTAAATTCCTTGAATGCACTGGCCAAATCTTTTGGGTTTCTGTTGAGCCCGAGCTTTCAATAATGGGCAGTAAACACTTGTTGAATTTTAACCTGTTAGTGTTTGTACTTCGTGAGCTTCTGAGGATCCAGCACCACATTTCACAATATGAAGTCACAGACAGCATGCTATAAGCTCTTAATTTTAAAGGAGGTAAAATTATATAATGAAGTTACCATAAAAATATAACATTGAAGGGGCGCGTGGTTGGTTCTGTCAGTTGAGCGTCGACTTCGGCTCAGGTCATGATCTCAAGGTTCCTGAGTTCAAGCCCCACATCAGGCTTGATGCTGTCAGCTTGGAGCCCACTTCGGATCCTCTGTCCCCCTCTTTCTCTGCCCTTCTCCTGCTGGTGCTCACTCTCTCTCTCAAAAATAGATAAGCAATTATAAATAAATAAATAAATAGGTATGTATGTATGTATGTATGTATAACATGGCAATATAATAGCTCTGATAAGATATGTTTAAAAATACAATATATGGGTTCACATGTTCTAAGAACTTTCCAAACCTGGGATTCAAGTATGCTGGGAACACACTTCAGTATCCCCTTTAACAAAGCAAAAAGCCCTATGATTAACATAAACGAAAAATGCTCCCTGTACCTGTTTTCCTCTTAAGTTCTCACCAAAATGAAATAAATCAACAGAATGTTCTGGGAGCTGGCCCTATATATAAATACTCTGTGGTTTGCCTTTGGTTCAATGTACTGATTTACCCAGCACATGCGAGATTATAAATTACCTTGGTAAAATAGAGGTGAACAGTTTGAAGTGATGACTACATTACACAGTATAAAGAAGGATCTAGAAATATTTTTATTTCTACTATGAGGCTCTTAAGAAAACTTAAGGGGCGGTGACATGTAAAATCCAGAATGCAGATAAATCTTCACTCACCTGCTCAGAGATTAGCAAACCTTCCTCCCTGAACTTTACAAGTTTGATCCACACCCAAGAAACACACACCCTTCTCTGCCCCTGGGATCTGCCCCAACAGCTTTCTTACCCAGGACAGGCTATAAGAAATTCTTTTGTTCCTCTTTATGTGAATCACTTTGTCTCACCATTTCCTGAATTTTTTCAGGAGTTACTTCAATAGGTTATTTTTAGGAGCACGTTGGAAGTTGCTGGTAGTTATTACATTATCTACAAAGCTCAGAGTCAAAACCTAAAGGGCAAAATTTCCCTCTGGTGCCAATCAACTTTCTAATCTATGTAACCAAATTTCTATTAGTCATTGGGACTATTTCCTTTCACAATATTTTGAGTTTTTTCAAGTCTTTGTTAACCGTTCCATCTACATATCCTTTGCCACACGTCCAGCTGGGAGGGGGGTAGTTTGGAGGATTGGAAAATCTCAAACTTCTCTAACGTATAAACGAATGTGTGTAAAAAATGCATTGCAGAGATAAGAATGTAACCCTCTGAGTGAGAAAACCTTTACCCAAGAGCGTCAAGTAATCAGGAAAGTCAAGTACGTCCACATATGATTGGTTTGTCTCGTCCGGTTGGCTTGATATCCGTCTGGAGTGTCTCATAACATAAAAATGCTACGTATCTAGAAGCATCATCTACATTTGGAGGGTCTATTCTGGGTAAAAAGAAGGGGCAATGGACTGAATCAACCCTTCAATCAATGAGTATTATTCACCGCCTACTGTTCTAAGCAGGCAAAACAATGCACACTTGACCCGAGGAGCATCCAGACCAACATAACACCCTGTGCCCACAGAAGCAGTTGCGACTAACAAAAAGAACACACACCTAGGGGTGCCTGGGTGGCTCCATTGGTTAAGCTTCCAACTTCAGCTCAGGTCACGATCTCATGGTTTGTGGGTTTGAGGCCCACATCAGGCTCTCTGCTGTCAGCACAGAGCCTGCTTCAGATCCTCTGTCCCCCTCTCTCTCTGCCCCTCTCTGCTCCCTCCGCCTCTCAGAATTAAATTAACATTAAAAAAATCTTTTTAAGGAAAAAAAATAATACACACCTAAAATGTGATCATACACCAAAGATATGGATGGACACACTGCACAATCAGCTTCTGGTCTCAGGTCCAGCTTCTTAGGAAAGACATTTAACTTCTTTAGGTCTCAACGTTTTTGTTTTCTTTCTTTTTTTTTTTTTGTTTTTGGGGTTTTTTTTGTTTTTTTCTTGCAAAAGTTAAGAACACAGCGAAGAGGTCTTTCAGATTTTCTTGAGATCTGAAATTCCACAATTTTATGAAACAGAATACAAGACAGTATATAATAAATGCTAAAACGTTGGGGTACTTACAAGTGAAAGTTAGACTCAGGAATTTTAATCCTGGTTTATCATTAATCAAGGAAGAGCAGACACACCAAAGCCTGACTGTCCTCATGCTCTCGTGGCTGTGTATGATCTTTGGGAAACCCGATGAAATGATGAATGTGGTAATGGTATCTATTTCTGCCACTGGGAAGTCAGAACTGGGCCTCACCCCATCATTTTCTATTTCACTGCTACATTCCCATCACGTTGGTTTTTTTCTGTTCCTAGAACACAGAAATCCTCATTTCCACCGTGCTAGACAGAATGATGGTTTCTCAAAGATATCCACATCTTCAATTCTCTTACGTGGCAAAAGAGACTTTGCTGGTGTGACTAAATTAAGAATGTAGGTGGGGAGGTTATCCTGGATTATCTGGGTGGGCCAGATGTGTAATTGCAACACTCCTTATAAGTAAAAGAGGGAGGCAGGAAAGTTGGATTCAGAGAGATTTGAAGATGTTACCTTGCTGACTTTGAAGATGGAAGGCAGGACATAAGCCAAAGAATGTAGGTGGCCTCTAGAAGCTGGGAAAGGTAAAAAAAAAAAAAATCTCCCCTAGAGCTTTTGATAGGAAAGCAGACCTGCCACACCTTAATCTTAATCTTAGCCGGGTGAAACCATGTTGGATTTTTGACATCTAGAGCTACAAGATGATAAATTTGTGTTGTTCTAAGCCACTAGGTTTGTGATAATTTGCTAGAGCAGTCATAGGAAACTAATGCACCCACCTTATGGCCGCCCTACCAGCTGTTTACAGTACGTAGAACGCCCTTTCTCTGGAATCTTTACATGGCTGGGTCCTGTTTGTCACTCTTGTCTCAACCTATATGTCACCTTGACCATAGAATCTAAAGAGTCACCCGGGCCTTCATCTAATTCTCTGCATTTTTCTGGGGTTTTGTTCATTGACTGTTTCCTTCTAAGTTCAGCTTCATGAGAACAGGGAGCTTATCTGTCTCAGTCACGACCCCATTTATAATATTTAAAATAGTGTCTACACTTTATCAGTATTTGTTGAGTATAGGATTTAGGGGACCCAGTAAGGGTTTTGCATCCGAACGTCACAGAAAGTTTTAGGACATAAAGGGGCCACAACACATATATTTTCATTATCTTTAGTTATTGCAAAAGCCATCTGTTACCTCCAATGAAAAACCCAGCCTCTTCCCTCCATTTTGATTCTCTTTCCCTATTTCCACCAGTCTCACAGAGAAAAGTCGGGAAAATATGAGAGTGGTCTGGACATCTCCCAAAAATAAACTCTGGCATAAGGATGGTACGTACTATGTCTAAAGGTCTCTGGGTTCTTAAGGAATAAAGGACGGTATATAAATGTTAAAATACTAGAGTTTCTTTAAATGGAAATTTTCATTTTTATTTGTCTGTTTGATAACTGCACAACATTGCCACCCCAGCAAAATTCTGTTGCAGCAAAAAGAAGAGTGTTACCCCGCCCCGCCTTGAAATTTGTTAAAATGACATTTCCCTTGGGTTGCATTTCCTCAGACCTGTGCAAAAACATCTCCTCCCAAGATAGAAAGCAGTGCGCAGCTGTAACCCTGGGAAGCATAATGCTGTGCTCGGAATATCAGATTTTTAAATCTACCAAAGCTGGAAAAGAGATTAAGAGTTAAGGCTGAAAGTCTGTCTTTAATGTGCTCTATTATGCACCAGGCATTACAGTTAATATGTCCCTTCAGATTTTGATGGCCTACTTTTCTGGGCTTACAGATGCGGCAGTACACATTAAGGATCGCGGTTCAGCAAAGATTATGAATTTCTTTGCCTCCATTGATTGACCTCATACCCCTAATGTTATGGTGCTGTTTTGTCATGTGTGAGGAGGAACGATCTGGGTGGTGAAGAAATGGTGAGAGAAAGGGAGGAAGAGAAATACTTCTGTGTGTGTGTGTGTGTGTGTGTGTATCTCACCAAAAATAATACATCATCAAAAGGGGGAAGAGAAGATAGCCTTTTCAAAAAAATTGCCCCCTGTGTCTCAGCCATACATTCATTTTTTGATTGTTTTTCAGTATTTTAGGAGTATTTTCTCTTTAATTGCATTTGAAGTTTCTAATGGAGGTCTTTAGGCCTTTGTTTTTATTTTTCCTCTGACCAGAATTTGCAAACTGGCAGCGACAGTTCAGTTGGTGTGTATAGACATGTTTTGTTTGGCTCCACCTTTCTTATTTTTTTCCTTAATTGGAATACTTTTAGGCAGATACATCCATCCACTCTGGTTTCAATAGATTCCAGCACTCGCTATTCTCGTGCCTCTGGTTGCTTCACATAATTACTTTCCAGATCTTCTTGGACCCAATGAAAGAGACCCTGATCTAGTCTATATCTGATTCATACGTGCATCTTGAAACATCTAACTCTATATGCCTCCGTATGTAAGTGCTAGACTGTTTACTGTGTTGTTCCTATTAAGTAAGAATATGACTCATAAATATGGCAACCTAATTTTTTTCACTAGCCAATCAAAATTCCTTCTGATTTAGGAATTTAGGTAGTGGAAAAGTCTTACAAATTTCAAATTCAAATCACAAATAGGTTTAATAACATCTTGTCTCTTTTCCTGAAAAAGATTTAGGATGGCGATGAGATGTACTTGTAAAGATCCATGACGAATTGCTTTTATTTAAAAGCACCAAATAACATAAAGTCAGGATTCTCTTGGAAATTCCTGACCACATTGATACCGTGTGCTTGGCAGAAGTTGGGCATGAAAGACTGTTGTTTGGTAAACTTTGTCAGAAATGCAGTTTCCAAGTGGGAGACAGATGTTCCATTTTCAAAGCCTTTGACGCTATTGACAGACATAAGATTTCACACTGGGCCAGGGAAGACTGGGAATCCATGTAGCAGTGATCAGCATACATCTGCTTCTAAAGTGAGTCTAACTGGGCAGAGGAGCCCACGAGAGATGATGCTTAGTAGAAAGTGCCGAGTGGAAAGTAGAAGAGCAGGTGGAGAAGGTGGAGCAGGTGTTGAGGCCTGTGTGGTAACTACCAACCAGGGCAAAGTCAGCAGTGACTTGTATATATGGGAAGGAGAAGAGGAAGTGCCTTTGGAAGAGCCAGAGAAGTCTGAAGAAACACACAATGCCCTTTCTTTGGAGTCCGGTTATTTTCTCTTTTTCCATTTCACATCCAGTTAATTCACTCCCCAGTTCAAAGTTCAAGAAATGGTGGGATACACATTTTAGGTCAAGCCAGGTCCAAGCCACTATCATCTCTCATCTGAACTTGCAAAGGTCTTCTCCAGCAGCAGCCAGAGATGATTTTTAAGAAAGAAAATAGAGGCACCCCTGGGTGGTGCAGTCGGTTTAGAGTCCAAATCTTGATGTTGGCTCAGGTCATGATCTCACAGTTAGTGAGTTTGAGCCAGGCCTTGGGCTCTTCATTGATGGCGTGGAGCCTGCTTGGGATCCTGTCTGTCCTTCTCTCTGTCCCTCCCCCCACGTGTGTGATCTTCCTCTCTTCTTTCTCTTTCCCAAAATAAGTAAACTTTTTAAAAAGGAAGAAACAAAGTAGAACCACATCACACCTTTTCTTACAACTCTCCAATGGATTCTCCTTATTCTTATGATAAAGCAGAACTTTTAACCTGCCCTTCAGGATCCTATGTGATGGGCTATCTACCCGAGGGTTTCTCCAGGTTGGCTCTATTGACTTTTTAGCTGAATACTTCCTTGTGAGCAGGTTGTCCTCTACACTGTAGGATGTTTAGCAGAGTTCTTGGCCTCTACCCACTAGACGCCAGTAAGTACTGGCATCTAGCCATCTACCCACAACTCCCCCCAGTTGTGACAACCAAAAGCATCACCAAACATTACCAAATATCTGCCCCTGACTGAGAGCAACCGATCTATCTGGACCATGCCATGACTCTATGTTAATTCTGCATTACTCCCCTGTGCCTCCGAAGCACTACCACCAGTCTCCTCTTCTTCAGCCATACTGTCTGTCTTTCATCTTGTCAAATGCATTCTTCCACCACCTCTTAGTCTCCTCAAGTTACCATAACAAACAACATGGAGTAGGAGCCTCAAACAACGTTTATTTCTCATAGTCTGGAGGCTGGGACACCCAACATCAAGGTGCCAGCCAATACAGTTCCTGATGAGAGTTCTCTTCCTGGCTTGCAGATAGCTACCTTCTTTATGTGTAGAGAAGAGAGAAAGAGAGAGAGAGAGAGAGGGAGAGAGAGGGAGAGAGAGAGGGAGGGAAAGAGAGAGAGAGAGAGGGAGGGAAAGAGAGAGAGAGGGGGACCTCTGTTTTCTCTTCCTCTTCTTATAAGGACACCAATCCCATCACTAGAGTACCATTCTCATGATCTCATCTATTCTTAATTGTCTCCCAAAGGCCCCACTTCCAAATACCATCACATTGAGGCCTAGGGCTTCAACATATGAATTTGGGGGGGACACAAACATTCAGTTTGTAACACACAATTTTTCCATTTCCTTGTTTTCTATTCCTCTACCCCCAACTCTGGACCATCCAATTCCTTCTCATCCTTCAAGATGGAGTCTTTCCTGATCCTGGTAGTTAGCTTCCCTACCTCCAAATATCACACGCTTTCGTAACATCTGTTGTTCACTACATGGTACATCATCATTGCTTTTTAAATTAGCCCTCCTGTTATTCTTTCTGCACTGAAAGTCTCATCAGGATAGGAGCCATATTTGCACAGCTCACCACAGCTCCCAGTACAGTGCCTGATGCACAGCATTCCCAAATGAACAACTAAAGACAGAAAAACAATAAGCGAGGATGAAATACTAAAATACTGGAGGCTCAAGAGGGATATAACCACAGGTAAGTCCTGAAGCCACTCGCTTGGGGATTGTTTGCTAGATGGTGTTATAATACATAATAATGGCTGTGTCTGCAGTAATAGTAATAGCTAACATTGATTGAGTACTTAGTTTATGCCAGGTATTGCACCATATATTCATTATATCAATGAATCCTTAAAATTATCTGACAAAATAATAGCCATTGGCACCCCCATTTTACAAAGAGGTTAAGTAAATTGGTTAGGGTCACACAGCTACTAAGGGCAGAGCCAGAATTTACACACCAAAGGTTGGACCCAAAGGTAATTATTCTATACCCCTACACTGTATTGCCTGTCATGAGTTAAGGAGCAGGAAGTTTGAGTCTTAGGGCTTCTTCAAACTGTATGGTGAGAGAAATTTTTAAGTGTGTCTGATGTTTAGATGTCTATATTCTCAAGAACAAAGACAAAGGAATCATTCAAAAGCAGAATACTAATTATCAGTTAATTCTTCTCAGTATTGTTTGGAAGATGGGAGTTGGGCATGGAGACATCAGGGAACAAACAAGGGGATGAGGAAGTTGAAGATTGTCTCCCCAGCACATCACATCCATTTCAAGTTACATTTTAGTTAACAAACTTCTCTTAAAATGTATAAACATATTAGCCATACATACCTCAGCACAAATGATCTTGAGCCCATAAAAAGAAAACCATCTTCTGAAACTCTGTGTATGTATGTGTGTGTACACAATGCATGTGAGTATAACAACTATAGACCGTGGGGCCCTTCAGTGCAGGGTAGAGATGAATGGAATGACTCAGAGAAGAGTTTGGGAAACCATAAACTGTGATAAGTCTACTAAATACTTGTTTCCAGAAAAGTAGGTGGGAGAAGGGCACTGGATATGAAGTGGGAAGATGCCAAAAGTAATTGCTACCCACTTTGCAATTACTCCCAGGGCCCAGAGGCTGAGAAAAATCATCCTGAGGGCTACCTTTGGCACTGTAAGCCTGCAATAGAGTTTTCATGAATAATTCACTTTGCCAAAGTAGAAGTAACCATGGTTTGTAGTTCACTTTCCTTCCATTAATTTAATCTATGACTTTCATTTTGTCTCTCTGTAAAAACAAAAGGGATACTAACATTTAGCTGTAAGCCAGGAAAGTGATTTATTAGGCAACACTTATAAATAATTATTTATGGCACACTAATAGTTTAGCAAAAATCTTTTAAAAATAAAAATTTTACTGGGAACAGATTCGGCAGAAAAATAAGAATTCCATACACAGTCGACTGAATGTATTTCTTCTACAGTTATAATTGCATCTACCCAATTTTTGAGGCATGTACTCAAGTGCCAGAGAAGGCTCAAAGTATAAAGTCCATCTGTCTAATGGAGGTTTGGCCTATCAATCAAATTTGTCATTACTTGGATTAAGTTGTTGATATGAGCAGCTTTTTGGAAAAGAAGGAAGATGGAAATGCCATAACAAATTATGGTAAATTATAGGGATTTGGGGTAAATGACCTTATCCCAGTAGAAATCCAACATCTTTTTACTGAGACTCCCTTCAGGACTGATAGAGAGAAAATTTTCTTTCAAATGTGGTGCCTCCGTCCCTTTGGCATCCTCCTGCGGCACCCGTCCTTGTCATCCTGATACCATCCCAGGGCCCTGGCTATCAGTGCCCTCACGACTAATTAAAAACTTGCATAACAGCAATGTTAAAGGGCTCAGAGTCCTTTCCCTCGGAAAGCAGGACTTCTGGCTCCAAGTTTGGGGCTTGGTGCTATCAAGCTAATTCCATCACATAGACACAGGCTATTTTTGGGCAAAGCCAACTCCAGTGTCTCACTCCCTATAGTGGGAACAGGAGCTGAACTTGGCTGACCCTGGATGGCCTGGACATCATGGCTTCTCTTGGGAAGTTATGTCATGCAGTTCAGAAACACGGTGTGGAGTGTTGCCTGCAAAGTTCATGGTACTGGATAGCCATAGTACATCTAGAACCTCTCCAGAAATGGATTTTCATGGTAGTAGAACTCCTTACTTCTTTTCATCTTCTTTTCTCCTCTATCTCTCAGAAGAATGGAAGAGGATGGAGAGATAAGTGAAATGGCAAGACCGGTCCTAGGCCTATGCACAATCGAAACATATTGATCTCATTAAAAACAAGTTTAGGTACTTGATTAGTGATTTGGGAAGGCCTTATATGTCCCTGTTAAATCATTCTGTCTAAGATTGGGAGCCTCTTGAAGGGAAGGGAATTGCATCCCTAATTGTGTACGTCTATCTCTCTGGGTCAGTATTTAATTGGTAAATATAAATTATTTTACACCAGTAACAGAAAGGAAAACATAATGTAATTTAGAAACATTTGGCATAAACACATGATTATCAGACATCCGTGCAAAGTATGTGCTGTTTTTCCATGAGAGACAAAGCATAACAGGAAAGAAATGAAGAAAGGGAGTTAGTAAACTATCACCCAATTATTTTTCTTCTTTTCCTTCGGGGAGGTAAAAAAGTTACCCTGCAGCCCTGTCCCGGACCACTGAGCCCCTTCATTCCAGGGGCACTTAGACATTGATTACATGCTGGCTGGGGAAGAAATTAAGCCCGGCTGCTACTAGCTGTTCTTCCAAGTATGTTCTGGAACTCATGGGTCCTGCCCTCTTACAGTTGCTTCTCTTGCTCCCTATCCCTGCTAAAGTAAGTGGGGTGGGTCTGCAAAGATGACAAGAAAACCTTAAAGATAGGACGAGAAAGCAAGTTCCCCACTTGATTTGTTATATCATCTGTTTATTGAGGAAAGTAAAATTAAGTTATGTTCCTACACTTTTGAATA
The DNA here is from genome assembly GCF_028749965.1 of Puma concolor. Classification (NCBI taxonomy): domain Eukaryota; kingdom Metazoa; phylum Chordata; class Mammalia; order Carnivora; family Felidae; genus Puma; species Puma concolor. Next base: position 131,980,148 of record NC_141675.1, on the reverse strand, counting down.
ATTCAAAATATAATGGTAAAACGCTTTTCAATTTCAACAAATTTGGTAAGGCTGTTGTGGCACTAAGAGAGTATCAAGACTGGAGCGATTGTTTCCTAATTGTTTGAAACCTAATGGATTTTAATCATGAATGAAAACAGGCTCAGGATTTTTGCAGCATATATTTTCCTCATGATATAATTAATTGTATTGTAAAATTATTATATAAGAATGTCATTCAACAAATGTGGATGAGCCCTTACTTTACGTCCTGGACAACATGAAGCATGGAATGAAATCTAATATACAATAAAAACATGGTTCCTGCTTTCCATGAACTTAAACTCTGATACCAGAGAGAAGGCATGACATAATATATGCCTTTTACAAATGTTATAAGAAACATAGTTCCAGGAATGCCCCAGAAGTTAAAAATTACTTTCCAGCAGCATTATTACGGAAAGCTCTTGGGAGAAAATAGCACTTGATACTAAAATATCAAATAATATTTTGTTCTCAAATTGATTTATGCATATGTCTTACTTCCTCAGCTGCACTGTAAGGTTCTTGTGGCTAGACAGTGGATATTATTCTTGTTTTTTAAAAAAATTCTCCGTCTGTTATTCTTTGAGCAAGGATCAGCTGCCGAGGAGAGGCACAGTTAATTGTTTTTTGATATTTACTAAACGGTAAGATAAAAGTCAGAACAAGTGCCCAAAATTCCATCTGTACCTTTTAGCTGCCTAGATTCCAACAGAGACTTTTGATAGATTCCAGGAAGTAGCAGATACGCTAGTTCCTTTCTTTTGTATTGTGAGTTGGGAAAACTGGATTCTAATTCTCACTTTCCCACTAACTTAATCTATGAAGTGGGTCAGCATTCAATTATCTCACCTGAAAATGAGCCTGCTACCATCTTGAAGGTTTAATAAGTATCATCTTATGACACAAAAGAACTGTAAGGTGATTGGAAAGACATTATACAAATACAAGATGCCATTATTACTGCCACAACTCCTGTGTGATGTTAAGTTCATTCTTGAACAATAGAGCAGAGATTTCTTTAGAAGTATGTCATTGCTTTAATTTTTTATTTCACTTTTATGTTTCATTTGGCTCATCTTTTTGAAGTCATTTTCCTTGTTTAAATAGTTTTGTATTGTACCTTTTCGCTCAAAATGGTTTTATTTTGATGGATTTAGCTTCCCTGGAGGAAGCTGAATATGGAAAAACCTAAGAATCATTGAGCTGCTAATAATAATTATCCTCTGCCCTTTTAAAGCCTCTTTTATCTGAGGATATCAAAGGACTTTTCAAACCGGTATCTATAATTACCTTCATCATACAAAAGAATAACTGCCAGTGAGGCTGAATGACTTACAGGAGGTTGACAAAGGCAAAAAGCAGAACCCCAAATTCCCTTCCCCCTTCCCTCTTTCCTGTCTCCCAGACTTCAGGACTCTTAGGGAAGACTGAGGTCTGGCTTCAGCTCTGAGGAGATCCAGAGAAAGAGAGCCTGTCTTCATGATATGTAGCTCTAATGAAGACCTAAACATGCTACCCTCTGACAGCTCATAACCTGAGAACATATGAACACAAGGGGCAAAACAAGTAGGAAACAAAGGGAGGGGGAGGTTCCTTTGGTGTATAGAGGCTAAGAAACGTTTGTCCAGTGGAATTTCAGTCAACCTACCCCAGTAAGTGGCCTGTTCTGCACACTACTTTGCCTTTACAGTTTTTGTTTTTGTTTTTTCTCACCTGGGGAAAAAAAAAAATCGAGTTTATACTTGGTAGAGGGCAGGGTTCACTTTTTCCTCAGCCGGCCAAGTTGAGAGCTAGCAGGATGAATTTCTGGGTTCTCCTTAAGGGTATAATTTAACCACAGTGTTCACTAAGATTCAAAGTGCTTTAGCAATTGACCGTCCGTTCTTTATAACGTTCAGATTTTCTCTCTGTGTTCTATTTGCAGATAGAATGACATATCTCAAACTGGCAAAGTTCCCCGAAGAATGGGAAAAATGAATAATGTGAACAGGGGTTGGTGAGCCAGGGCATTTTGATTAAACATGGGGTCTCAGAACTGGCGGAAGGTCTGGCTCTGACTGATGGCAGAGAGGGCTCTAGGGCCTCCCTACTAAATGGCAAACTAGGGACCATAAAAGAGATAATGTAGCAAAGAGCTTCAGCCATCAAGTTATTCTAAAAATGGAGTAGGGCATTTTATACGTGGAGAGAAGGGCACTGATTGTTATCTGAATATTGCTAATATGTCCCATAGAACCTAATTGGAATAATTTTTTACTATTAATTTGAACAAGAGTGCTGAGGCTCTTTGTATGTATAATAAAGCTAATTTCTACATTTAATAGAGACAATTTTATTTTTTAATGTTAGCAAAATCAGAATCGTATTAAATTTTAGAAGTGAATCAAACTTTTATAACTTTAGGATTTCTTCCCGGGTTCGATGTGGCGATTAAAATGCTCTCATTTCAATCCCCTTAGATTAGATTGAATCTGTGGTGCTATTTTTCTCTGAGGCATATCTCGAGTGTTTTTAAAATGTAACATTTTCACAATAAGCTGTTTCCTACAATAAATTCATTTTTATACTTGCTGTTATACTTCAACCGAATGCTAGTGGTTTGTATTTCCCTGATCAACAGGAAACTGACGATGCTTGACTGACGTAAAATAATGGCTATTACTTATGAAGCGTTTACTACATGTCTAGTCTTGGGTTAAAATGCATTTAGCGTCATTTAATCCTTAAAACAGCAATATAAGGTAGACACTAGTATTATTTGCATTTTATAGATGAGGAAATAGAGACTTAGAAATTTAAGACATTTGATTAATGTCCCACAGTTAATACGTGACACAGCTGTCATCAAAACCCAGGTCCTAGGGACTCCCAACCCACTCTCTTGTAGACTGCAACTTTAACCTGTTTCGTAATTGATTCTTAAATTTCTAGTTCTATGACCTTCACTGTGTCTGGCTAGGCCATCACAGACCATGTGCCATTGCTATCTGCTCAAACATCTTCAGCCAGAATGTTGGGCTGTATATATTTGATCAAGTTGGAAACACCAAAGATCAGTAACCCATGCACCTCCTGCCTTACATGGGGGTAAGGACCCTCTGAATACATCTTTCAACTTTAATGAATGTAATGTTCTCTCGAAAAGAGATGACCTTACCAAGTGTCACTTCTTGGTAAATAAAGCTCTGCCACTGTTGACTTTTGATTCATCATCACACTGATATTTAGTGTCAGTCCAGTGTGCTGGACGAGGCAACAATCTTGAGCTCTTATAAAGGCAAACAGGTGGCTGGTCACATTGGACAGATTCCCTTTGGCAGAGGTAGGGAAACTACAACTAGTATTTAGCATTTTAATTGACGTTGGTGCCTGCAGAACCACTTTCCTCTGTAAAATTCTTTTCAAAGGAGGGGAAATCAAAATAGAAAGTAGTATAACTTCTTCCAGTGTATGTACATGTAGCTCCTTCAGGAGATGAGACTTCCCTTTTCCTTGACTCAACCGTAGCATTCACATGCTTCCCAGCTAGTATTCAGTCATCAAAACTAATACACGCAGGTGCTTTACATATCAGGGAAAGTAAACATTTTTGTCAACTTTTTAAACAACTTTCCCCACAATCACCGACACTCTCCAAATAGAATCTGCTGACTTCAATGGCAGGGTCAGTGTTACAGAGTGACTCATTGCCGGAGAGAACAAACAAGCCCAACAAAGGCTACTTCGAGATGTAAATGCTGTTTCCTTATTGCTTGTGAAAGCTACAGCTTTTACAAAATAGAACGAGAAAGCCTGTGTTTGGGGGTTCCTGCTGTCTCAGATATCCCCGGGCCTCCAGAAATGCCCACACCCTCTAACAACTGTTCCCTCCCTTTCCTCTCCCCACTCCTAGAGTGCACCAGATGCATTCAGTTCCTCAGTGAAAATACTCCTGAACCTGATCCAGTCCGGCTCTAACCCACGCCACTTCCCAGAAGCTAGCCTTGCCAAGGTCTCCAGTAACATGCTCCCTGCCAAACGAAATGGCACTTCTCCATCTCGATGCTCCTTGACCTATGTACAGAATTTGACACTGTGATAACCAATTACACAACTCTCTCTTCTTGGCTTCTGAGCCTCTTTCCTCATTTAGTCTGCCTCTCACCTCATCTGCTTTAGAGACCTTTCCCCCCTCCTCCCCTAGCTTCCACTTTCCATGGGGCTATCCCCATTGCTTTGCAAATTAGCTATTCCATGTACAGTTGCCTCACAGATGGCAGGGGTCATGCTGTATTCACGTTGGAACCCCAGTGCCTAGACAGTGTTTGCAAAATAACATGGGATCAAAAAAATATTTGTTGAATGAATGCCTGTATGTAATAGATCAATTTCTATATTCACTTCTGTCCTGCACACTGCATCTGGCAGGAAGACAAGTCGCATGACCAATCCGTATTAAACAGGAATTTATTGCGTGCCTTTAACTTTTCCCAAACCCAACATCCATGTGTCAGTAAAGAACGCTGATACAAAGCTCCCAAATAAAACTCCTCACTGACTCCTGGTTGTTTTTCAATTCTATTTCCAGTTCCTAATTAAATCTGCTTTTTCAGTCATGACATTTTCTGAATCTGATTTGCCTTCTTTTCAACTCTTCCAATGGATTTTTCACAGAATAAATTTTAAAAAGTACTCCGTGTTCAATTGGCATTTTGTATAGTAGCTACTTGCTCTAATGTATTGCAAAGAGTAGCCAATTATTATTTGTTGAGTGATGGCCACACAAACAACTGGATTATGTGTACTGTTTCTCAATTTGGTCATTAAGGTGGTCCAGACAAGTAAATTAGCTGTTCCATTGTCTGTTTATTTTAGTCGTTTTAATGACCAAATCATATTATCTCAGAGGCGATATAACCAAAGTAAAGCAATTTGTTATTTCAGTGAAAAATAATAATTTAATCCAATAAACTGTTAATTTCAGTTTATGGTTATTCTATAATCCTTTATCTCCTGTTTGGATAACCATAGGCTCATCTCTCCAGAATCCCAAATTACAATATTTATTTCCTGTAAGTCTTTCGTTCTTCTGCCAAAGTTATCTTTCTCACCTGCCATTTTGTATATGCTGGACTTTTCTGAGGCCATAGAATTTTTTTTTAAGTTTATCCTGTAAGTTATGTCCAAGATCCTCTTGCCCAATTGCAAAGTCTTTCTTTCTAATTTTTTAAAATGTCTTACTATTTTCTCTCTTCTTCTATGCTCTTTGATTGAAACACATCACGTGTCTGCTTACTACCCCCCTCATATGATCATTTTATTTATATCTTCTTCCATTGGATGGTTGGATGGATAGATAGATAGATTGATTGATTGATAGATAGATACACAAATTCACATCCTACAGATACTAAGGAATTGTTCAATACAGTCTGCTAGCACTAAGACCTTACTTCCTAATAACAGATACTTTCTTTTTATCCCCCCCATTAAAAGCAAACCTCTTCTACATTTTTAGCAGATCAAGGCACTTATGTTTGAACCCTGTTGTATTTGTGGTTTACAAAGTTGTCCATCCTTTCATGTATTTCTCTGATTATAAACTCTAAAGGAAAGACCTGATATTTATTAAACAGATCCTAAACAGTTTCCAGCACTGTAATATGAGGATATAGACAATTAAAACATTATTTATGTCTATTAGCAAATCATCGTGTATGTATCTAAAACTATTAGGTATCTGAAGCTACAAAAATCAATTACGTCTTTCATCTTGCTAGATGGAATATGTAATAAAAATGGACCCCTTACATTATTCAATGGATCATGTTAGATCAATAGTTTTTCCTATTTGGTAAAATGTGATGTCTCATGATTTTTTATAGCAATCTGTATAATTATAAGGGATGCACTTTGATTAACATCAAAGAGTAGTAAATGATATAAGGCACCATAATGAGATGCAAGAGAAGTCTATGTTGATAATTCTAATCCATCTGAGTTTCCAAAATAAATAATTTTTGGAAACTAAAGAGAACACCTTTTCAATTTCCTATGCTTATCATTTCTTCTCATTGATTCTTTTGTTATAAACTATGTACATCCCAAATTTCTTTCTCTGCTTGTTATAGCCACATTCTTTTGTCCAACATTTTAAATCTTCAATAAAATATAAATGAGCAACAGCTTCCTGCTAACCACAAATTCCCCTTCTTGTTTTGCTTTGTCTAAATGTTCTTCTTGAATGCCCAAAGGACTTTCTCTTCCTGCTTGGCACAGTCCGAAATTAGTTTGAATCACATTATCCTTACAACCAGTGTACCTGCATTATGATTCCAAGGGTAATTTGTGTCCTTTAACCATAGTGTGCTTATCATCAATGCTTCAAGGGACTACAATCTGGCCTTGATCTTGCTCAGTTTATCAAGGCTGCTTGGGGGTAGAGCTATTCATGGGTACAAACGATATTGGTTTTATTCCTATGACTACTCGGAAATCTATTTCTCAACCAAACCAGTGGTTTTTAACAGTGTTGTTTTTTAAAATCACACTTATAAGGCAGTGTCGATACAAAGGCGTGTGTCTATTTTTCCCCATTAAGTTCAAAACAAACTATTCTTTTTAGCTTCCCTCCTTGAGCTTTAATTCTGACTAAATTCAGCCCTTGAGCATCAGTTAAAAATCTTCTACCTTTGTGTGTTTTTTTGTAAGTCTGTTGTATGTATCCTTTTTAAAGTCTCATTAAAAGATTAAGACATACTATTATTAGTTGAAATTAATGGGTAAACTTTGCCTTGCTTGTTGCTCATCCATGATTTTATCTTGTTTCAGCTAGATAACTCTAGCATTGGGTCGGTTGGTCTGCCAAAAAGACTGATTATAGACCCTTGTTTTGTGCAGAATTCACACTGTCTACAGAGTGTGGTACAGAGACACTCAACCGTTCTTGAGCAGTTGTAGCATTACTATACTATTTCTTGAATAAACAGATCTGCTTTAAGAAATTATTTGTGATCTACAAATTTGTGTTTGTAACCAACTATTTTCCCTGTTTAGCTCTGGACAACAACCTGGAAGCTATCCTGTCAGCCTAAAGTCATTGTCACAACTGTGCGGAAGATAGTTAACATTCTTCTCAGTTCTTCGCAATTCCTGGTCAATATCTTTCCTCGAGTGAAATCCATGTAAACTTCAAACAACAAATCACAAGGTGAAAAAGTTGTCAAAGCCCGAATTTCACATCATCTGTGGGAAAATAGGATTTTATGAATTCTACTTTTTTTTGAGAGAGAGAGAGAGCACAAGTGGGGGAAATGGACAGAGAGAGAGAGAGAGAGAGAGAGAGAGAGAGAGAATCTCAGGCAGACTCCACGCTCAGCACAGAGGCTGACACACTATCCCATGGCTCTGGGGTCATGACCTGAGCCAAAATCAAGAGTCAGACGTTCAACCTACTTAGCCACCCAGGCGCCCCTGAATTCTACTTTTTATATGCTAAATTCAGTCGAGTCAGCTTTTTGTTAGTGTTTATTTTATTTTTGAGAGAGAGAACATGAATGGCAGAGAGAGAGAGGGACAGAGGATCCGAAGTGGGCCCTCCACTGACAGAAGAGAGCCTGATACGGGACCTGAGTGGAAGTTGAATGCTTAAGAGACTGAGCCACCCAGGCGCTCCCAGTCAAGTCAGTTTTGAAGTGACAATACCTCAGACATGGAGATTTTAATCCAGAATGTGTAAGTTACCAAGTTGCTGTCACACAAATTTCCAAGGCAGTGGTTCTCTCAAGATGCCAATTATGGTTCTCACTGTTTTATCCAAAAGCTTAGATCTCAAAAGGCTTGAGGTCTAGACCAAGCCCTGACACTCTAACTGGCTGGATGACACAAGGCACGGCAGCTAAACTTGTGCCTCAGTCCCCTTTCTGTAAAATTGGAGGATTGGACCAGAGCAGCAACCATCAGTTCCATCTGGCCTGATGGGTCAGAATATGGCATTTTACTCCCAGCACCAGGTCTGGCAGGGCCAAACCTCCAGCCTTCGTCTTCATTCTCGAGCAGCTGCAGCCACAGGGAGGATGTGGCACAAAAGTGTTAGCCAAATGTTCCTACCTAAAATGAGTTATTGGGATAAAAATCAACTCATATCATTTTTCAAGGGACTGAGGTTCTGAAAATTAAATCTGGGTCTATGCCACATAAAAGATACTACAACTTTGAGGAGATTTGATTATAAAACTCTATGAATGAAATATGTAAGAAATATTGTCACGTTGATCACTTTTACACAAAGACGGTGGAACAGTAGAACATTGGGACCGTCTTACTTTTCTGGAACACAGCCCCTGACTGGTGAAGCCACACCCATTCTAGTGAAGGATACATGGTCTCAAACAATTAAAATGCAAGAGCTGCCTGAGGTTGAGATCATCTGTGCACAGGGCCTAGGGGAATCACCGGAGAAGGATCTTGAAGCAGAAGTTGTTTAAGAAAAGAAAAGGGAGCATCTGGGTGGCTCAGTCAGTTAAGTGTCCAACTTTGGCTCAGACCACGATCTCACGGTTTGTGAGTTCAAGCCCCGTGTCGGGCTCTGTGCTGACAGCTCTGAGGCTGGAGCCTGCTTCAGATTCTGTGTCTCCCTCTCTCTCTCTCTCCCCCTCCCTTGCTCACGCTCTGTCTCTCTCTCTCTCTGTCAAAAATAAAATAAATATTTTTTAATTATTAAAAAAAAGGAAAAAAGAAAAGAAAGGTGGCATGGGGCATCCCCAAAAAAGAAATAGATTGCACAAAAGGTCTGTTGTGTTTGAAGAAAGATGAGAAGCCCCTGAACCTGGAGAATTAGAAGGGTGGGGGAGTGGAGGGTGTACCACAAAAGTAAAGATTGAAGACATGGGTAGAAAGTAGGTTCTTATGGGATAAACTAAGGAGTCTATAGGAAACAGGAATCCCTGACGATGTTTGGTTTTACAGCATTTATTTTTTAAATTTACCCATTTTTTTCTTCTTTGAATGACTACAGCCGCTTTCTAAGGAAAGAGGAACAAATCAGATAGCCATTCTGTCTGTGCTTCAACGGGCTCAGCTGAACAAGTCTGTTGAGCTCTAATGTGCATGAGGCTGGGGGAAGAGGTAGCTGAATTACTCTGAAAAAATGGAAGGAGAAGAATTCAGAGTTATTTGATTAGAAGGAGACTAGGAACAGAGAAATGAGGGAAAGAGAGAACCCAACAAGACAGCGAAAAATAAGCAAGCAAGCAAAAAAAAAAAAAAATCATAAACATGTTAGGAAACATCCACCACATAAGAGGAAATGAAGGGTCTTTGAAGAACAATTATTTCTCTGCTCCAATTGAAATGATTTACATTGTTAAGGTTTAGTCCACTCTTGAGTCTTTCTCCCAAATCTCTAAGCCCATCAGACTTGTATGTACATAAATATTGTATTGCTTGTGCAAATCAAGAGGGAAGCCCAGTTAGTGGCACATAACAACACATACCATTAACTGAGGCTGAGGCAACTTGAAAATTTAACTCCCACAGGCATATGTAAAACTCTTGGGGAAGGTTTTGATCAAGTGGTCATGGAATTGGGAAAGATGAAGAGTTTTGCCAATTTTATCTAGAAGTCAAGTGCAGGGGCAGTGGAGGCCTACCCAATCTCTGCTTATAGTAGGTTTTTCAGTAAAAGAGTCACATGAACAAATTCACTGACAGATACTTTAGCAGTATGGGAATGGACAGAGACTATGAAATTCGAGGCAGTGGGCTAGTGCACCAAGTGGTCCTCCTGATATCGAAGCAATAGAAAGCAGTGTTGGAAACAAAGGTTGGTGTCCATAGGTGCAAACATGCATCTAGCTTGATAGATCTGGGAAACAGTACTTGGAATACGAACATAGAGGGGCAGGGGCTAGTGAGGCAGGTGATGGATTCAATTTAGAATGCGCTGACTTTGAAGTGACTATGATGGAGTTAATTAGAAATGCCCATTAGGAGATTGTCTATACACCTAAAGCAAGTTTGTACTCAATAGTATTGGATTTTGTAAGAATGAAACATAGACAGTACACTTATTCCCTCTTACTGAGTTGTGTGGTTTTCTCCCACTTTCCTTCCTTCCTTCTTTGCTCCCTCCCTCCCTCCACTCCTCTTTCTACTTTGCTCCCTATTCTTTCAGAAAGCAATTATTAAAGAAAATACGAAGTTTATTTTTTATTTTTTTTTAAATAAAAGAGGAGAGTGGGGAGGGGCCGAGAGAGGGGCAGAGAGAGAGGGAGACACAGAATCCAAAGCAGGCTCCAGGCTCTGAGCTGTCAGCACAAAGCCTGAGTGGGGACTGGAACTCACAAACCTCGAGATCATGACGTGAGCCAAAGTCAGCCGCTCAAATGACTGAGCCGCCCAGGAGCCACAAACTTTCTTTTTTTTAAATGCTTATTTATTTCAAGAGAGAGCAAGCATGCAAGTGAGCAGGCGAGGGGGAGAGAGGGAGGGTGGGGGAGAGAGAGAGAGAGAGAGAGAGAGAGAGAGAGAATCCCAAGCAGGCTCCATGCTGTCTCAATCTCACCAACCACTTGATCATGACCTAAGCCAAAATCAAGAGTCGGATGTTAAAAAAAAAAAAAAAAAAAAAAAAGAGTCGGATGTTTAACCAACTAAGCCACCCAGGCACCCCCAAAATAAAACCTTTCTGTCATTTGAAGCTTTTTTCTAAATTATCCTTTTTAAAAATTATTTTGCATGTTAATTTTATCTAAAACTTGATGGAAACATCTGCTCACATATATATTAAATGAGTTGTCATGGTTTTGATATGGTGAGACCTGTTATCTTAATTTCTTTTAGGTCTTTATTGTTCTTATCAAAAGAAAATTGCTCTTGTCATAAATATTTTATAAACATTATACTTCTCATATTCTTTCTGTCTTAAGATGAAAATTAATCTTAAAGCTATTCCTTTATCCATATCTGTCTATTCACATTAATTTAATTCCCTAAAACTGTCTTCTTATTTTCCTATTATTCTTTCTTTTTGCTCTTCTCATATGAATTAAGGCTTTCCCAGGTCCTCTGACTTTGAACTACCCAAATGTAAATGACTGATTGGATCATGTCACTATGCATTTATGAAGCTTTAATTACTTTTTGGCTCTATTATAGTCATCTTAGAGTTGTTATATAAATGCTCCATAAGAATCATTTAAAATTCAATTTATTAAGTCAGACATTTCTCCATAGTTAGAGCAAAATAGAAAAGCATGTTACAACCACTGTCCAAAGGGGCTCAAACATACAACGTAGTCACTGTTTTTTCTTTAAGTTACAAAAGATTAAAGCCCTTATTAACATATTTAAGTAAAATAGAAAACATTTGAATTTGTAAAAACACTTAGAAATCATTTTAAATTATCCTTTTAAGAATAAGGATAATTTTAAAGACATGATTTCATACATATGACTTAATAGTATATAAGTATACTTATATAGTATATAAGTATATACTTAATATACTTAATAGTATATACTTAATAGTATATAAGTATATTTCATACATATACTTAATAGTAAGATAATAAAATCATGATACTTTTACAAGTGCGATGCTTTTTAGTGAAAGGAGCTGAAATGTTTGCAAAAATTGGTGAGAGTAATGAAGATTAAATTTTATTAAGTAACAATAAAATACTACCATTCCAGTAATGACTGAAATACTTATTGGTATTACTATTATCTCCACAGAAAATTGACTTTTGAACATCATACTTCAACTTTTTTAGCAAAAATTCCTGTAGATCTTTGCTATAGATGCGTTCCAAACATTTATAATGCTAACAACTTACATTGATTTTTTTTTCTTGTTTAAACCTGAAAGGAGCTGAGGCCTATTGTAATACTTTTATCTACTCAAATCTCTAAGAAAAATGTTTTTTATTATGTAGTTGATACAAAAATTGGACGAGGGGAGATTGGGATAAATTATCATCATGTAGATTTTAAGATACATTTATTCTGGAAAACAATACATTTGAAAATGGTAGTCACTACATAGAAGTTATCCAATTATATGTTAAAAATAGCTAAACAAGCTATCACTTGTTTGAATTCTATGTTTCTTCTGAAGAAGTTAGGTATTTTATTATATGCATAATGTATATCAGCAAATACTTATTTGGCCAATAGAGACTCACAGAATATGCATAGATAAAATAATGGAATAGTTATTCCTATCAAAAAAAGTCCTCAAGAAATTTTCCCAAAGTCTCACACAAAGCCAGTAGTAGAACTTAGAAAAAGAACACGCAGTAGTCCAGTGTAGCGACTCACTTCTAAGACCACACTATTTTCAAAAGTTTCACCACATATTTATAAAGGGTATCCGACATCTCCTTCTTCCCAAAGTCTTACCATTGGTCTAGTGGTGAATAAATTCTCCAAAATGCAGTCGAAGGTCTTATAACCAGTACCTCTTCCATAAACCTTTCACAAAAAGGTCACTGCCATTCCAGCTCACCCTTCTTTTCCCTTATATATTTATATGTGTCACTCAACGCCCTTCCTCCTGCTTGGAAAGCCATCAAGAACTTTTATCTTAGGAGTCAGTTGCCAGTTCTGTTTAATGAACCAGTCAGCAGGATTCTCGATGGCCATGAGTATAAGCCTGTCTGTGCCCTTTTTTTTCTCAGACTAAGAATGGCATTACCTCAAAAGCTGGCCATTGGGAAATAGTCTCAGAACTGTTCACTAGAAGTTAGACAGCCTCGGAGCCCGCCCAGACAGCCTATCCCTGGTTGTGCAGGCATTCTTTTTAATTCTGGAAGTCTATTGACACTTACATGGTTTTATCAGGAAAAAAGAAATCCCTGAAAACTTCTCCTTTTTCCTTGGGTGTTATCTAACCCAGAATGTGGATACTGGAGGTGTTAACATGTTTTGGTTAACCTCCTAAGCAGAGGAGATAAATGCACAGAGCCTTCAAACATCTATTGTTTCAGTCCTCCCCCATCCCTCCCCCAGGATATTATCATATTTGGCAAGATGGGGCTCAATTGCACTTAAAATGATGGAATTAAACAGTCAGTCCGTCTAATGCTTGGAATCTATACACTCTTAGAAGCGTAGTTAAATTGAATCAGATATTAGGCCATAAAATTAATAGTTCTACATTTTGGAACTAAAACAGATTTTTGAGTTTCATTTGACATTTTAAGAGTGAGTTAAAATAAATATGTAGTACAACACCAGGCCCATTAAATCAAAATATTTAGCAGTCATATTTTATATTTTAGGGTTTTATAGTGTTACAAATTGCTAAGCCATATTTCAATTTTAGTACATTTGCATACTGTATACAAAATGATAGAAACAAGGTAAAGAAAGCGGTGTGGGCATTTGGAACACGGGAAGAAGTGCTTATGCCACAAATGGTTTACTGCTAATGAATTAAAGAAAATATATGGAGTGTGTAGTTGGTTGATGTTGTGGTGCATCTTTTTAGAGCTCAATCATCCCTTAAATCGTAATGGCAAGTTTCAGATTTTCTATATCAACTTCTCAACAAAGGGAATATGCATGGATTCAGATAGGCTATCCCTTGATTTTTCCTAGACAAGTTAACTATATTGTAGATGAAGCGCTTCAGACTTTATCTCACTGCTCATCAATTTCTTTCATTGTCATATATATTTGGAAGGGCTGTCCCTATTCAACAGCCCCCCTCCAAGTCTTCCTATCTTCAGTCCTACTCCCAAATACAATTTTTTGCTTCATGTTGCAGTTCTGCTTATTTTTTTATTTTTTTAAATCTTTCTTTAATGTTTTTATTTTTTTTAATATAATTTATTGCCAAGTTGGCTAACATGCAGTGTATACAGTGTGTCTCGGTTTTGGGGGTAGATTCCCATGATTCACTGCTTACATATTTTAGAGAAATAACTGCAAATTTCTGAGTCAAAATAATTTTAATATTAGACAAACTCTTAATACCTCTGTTGCTAATTTTGATAAATAAATACAAAATTGAAGCTAGTTTGGTCTTAACAATTTTTGATACAATTCTCAATTTCATGGGTCAGTATATGGCATTCACTCAAATGTCACTTCCCATGCCTTTTATTGAGGAAAGAGAAATTGTGTTTTCATTCATCTATCAAAACAGTAGGTATCCAGATCATTGATTTCCTCCTCACCTATGGTGGGACTGTCAACATAAACTTTTCTCTTTTTTTATACCTTGCAAGTTTCTGGAGCAATACATACTCTACCTTGCATTTTTCTGCATTCTTTGGAGAAGTTTTGTGGGGTTTTTTTGTTTTTGCTTTTTGTTTGTTTTGTTTTGTTTTATTTCATTGCAGTTGTGTATAAAATTATCATTATGGCTGAGAAAAGAGGATAGGAAGGCAATAACAGGAGTGTATCTTCACTTTTAAGACAGAAAATTTTGGTTTCCCCAACATATAAAAGCATAGAATGTATAATTATCTATTTTGTAGCAGCAGGTATGGAAGGAACATTAACCTTTATTGAGTACCAACTTTGACCCTGTGCCAATAGACGCTCACATAGTCTCTTCTTAATTTAATTCTAAAAATAACTCTGTCAAGTAATTTCCCAAGTTTTAAAAAATATATACATATGTACTAATTAAAGAAAAAAGTTAGCAAATACTAAAGAGAATAAAATGTCCTCTGTTACCATTTAATGAAATTTATCCCAATTTACCATTTTAATGACTTTCCTTCCTTTGTTTATTCTATGAATGGATATATAATCCTTATGGAGTTCCAATAACTTAGTAATTATATATGTTAGCTTTTTCATTTCCAAACATTGTAAGTATAACCTACTTCTGCGTTGTTATATTATTGTCATATATGGTTAAAAACTATTCCTTGGTATGAAGTGGTCCACCATAATTAACTGTTTCTCATGGATTTTAAGTCGTTACTAAGTTTTCACTACTACAGATATTTCTAGAATAAAAATTGTCATAACGTTTTGTTTGTTGCTGTTATTGTTTGTATTTAAGATTCTTCCTTAGCATAAATTATCAGCAATAAAATAAACCAGAAAAGGTGTAGTACAAAATGGCAATAAATTAAAGTAATAATTAAATTTTAAATTTGCATTTTAAATTTAAAAAACCATTGTTTTACAGATGATACTAGCAAAACTATTACTCTGTTACTCTTGTATGGTGCTGGTAGTATCTTAAACCGGCACAAATCTTTGGAAAACAATCTGATGTGTAACTTTTTGTATCCAATGAGCTAGTAGTACATTTCTGAGAGTCTCCCCAAATAAAATAGTGTAAAAGAGAGAAGTAGATCTAACACAACAATGATCATTGCAGCTTTGTTGATTTCTTTATTATCTTGTGAGTGAAAATTGCTCTTCTATTATTATAGGAACAATGCATATTCATGGAAAATGATTTATGCAGCACATAAGAACAAAACATAGCCTCCAAGCCCGTTCCCTAGAGGCAACTGCTCCTAACAATCTCTTATCAACCTCCCCAAATTTTTCCATTCAAATCTATGAAAACACAGATTTCTTTTTACAACAGGTCACACTGTACAGATTTCTCTTCAATTTGCTATTTTCAATTACTATAATGTCTTACACATCTTTTCATTTCAGGACATACAGATCCAACACATTCTTTTGAATGGCTAGGTAGTTTTCCATTGTATGGCTGCACCATGCTTTATATATCCAGTACTCATTTTGAGTCATATGTATTTTTCTCCATTATAAAGAATGTTTCAAAAAAATCCTTCTATATTAATCTTTCTACATTTACAAGTGTAATTGTAGGATCTTCTTAGCAGTAGAATGGCTAACCGGAGGGTATATACATTTTAAATTTGCCTAACTGCCCTCCAAAATCAATCTACATTTCCAACCACAGAATTCGACAATGCCTGTTTCCTCACACCCTTTACAACACTGGGTATTTTCAAACGTTTAAACCTTTGCCAGTGTGATAGCACTTCATCTTTCCACAAGTATTTGTGCTCATTAAGGCACCTGGAAGGAATTCAGTAGAAGAAATGCCACCGGTTACAAAGAGATAAACAATATAGCAGGAGGCAAATATATAGCTTGAAATCACACAGTCAAAAATGTTTGAGTCATTAGAGGTGATACACTTCAAATTTCTCATCTGTTATTGAAAACTTTCATCTTATTAACTTCACCACACACACATACACAAACACACACACACACACACACACATACACACACACACACACACACACACACACACACACACACATACTCCCTTTGGGAAATGACAAACATTCATTTCACAGATGAGGAGACCAAGTCCAGAAAGAAAAATCTTTCCATTGTCACACACAACTATGTCTACACAGAGCAAGAGCTAAACTAAGACTCCACTACAGGTGCAGTATTATTTCCAAGGCAACATGCAAGTATAATGTATAATGTGACTTTACATACAATGTAGACCATGGTACAATAAAACTCGTTGCTTATTCATTTAATCAATGGTAGTCTCTTCTAACTAGCACAGTAATATCTGACAGGCATAATGAATATCTGACAGATTAGCTTCTGATCTCTTTAGTTTTTAGATTTCATGTGTTTAGTGTTAAATGTATTTTTGTTCCAATTATTTGGAATTAATCAGTGATGCATGTTAGATTTGGAAACCAGGATATGAATTTCCAAAGCAATCCCTAGTCTTCCCAGATGCAAAATATTTATTGCAAAATGCTGAAAGAAGGCAGACACGAGGAGAAAGAAAGGTCTGATTAGGGCTGATTTGAACATGGTACATAATGTTCTGTGTCCTCTGTATTCCCATTTTTTATTACAACATGAGCATTTTCTCAAGTCATTAAATGTTCTTCAACTACTTAATTTTAGGGGCTCCTGGGAGGCTCAGTCGGTTAAGCGACTGACTTCAGCTCAGGTCATGATCTCACAGTTCATGGGTGCCAGCCCCACATCGGGCTCTGTGCTGACAGCTTGGAGCCTGGAGCCTGCCTCCAGATTCTGTGTCTCCCTCTGTCCCTACCCCTCTCCCACTTGCAGTCTGCCTCTCTCTCTCTCTCTCTCTCTCTCAAAAATAAATAAACATTAGATTATTTTTTTAATGTTCGCAAAGACATTTTTAATTTGCAATTCCCTTTTAGGTTATTTCCATGTTTCTATATCACATTACTGCCAAGAATAATATTATATGTAACTTTTTTGTCTATATCTCTAATGATTATCTTAGCAAACATTCATAGAAGTGGGTTTCTTGGGTCCATGGACATAAAATTTTTTAAGTGCTCAAATGGCTTTCCTGAAAGACTAATTCCAATTAAAATACCTATCAAGAATGTATTAGCATGTTTGTTTCACTTCACCCTTCCAAACATTGAGCATCCCCATTACATCAAAAGACTTTTGAAAGGAACTGTCTGAGTAATAATATTATACATCTTCCTATTCCACCCTCCTTCCCGTTTTCCAAACTTTACATTTTGTAATTTTGCTTTTATATTTAAATGGATTAATTTGGTTGGGCATATGCGACTAAGACATGCAATGATTTGACAGCCATTAAGTATAAACCCGTGTGATCCTGGAACTTCAGCAGGAAACCAGTGAGGGAAGATACCATTTCAATGCAGGTTTCAGAGGATGAGCTTAGACTATACTGTGAAAGGACAGGTAGAATTCAGGTTGGCAAAGAGGAGACAAAGTTGCAATATAGGGATAGGAAATCATCAGGCAGAGACCCAGGGGTTCAGATGAGCAAAACATCTGCTAGAAACAACTGTTTTGACAAACTACATTAAGTTGGATAGGGCCGATTTGATTCTAAAACCTCCTTGGTGATTTTCTCCTTCATCTCACATTAAGTGGAACTCAAACCTTTGAGTGGTACCTACCTCCTCCCTCAAACTTACTGAATTAAATATTATCAAGAAAGTGAATGCCAATGAAGCAGGTAACATTTTTAATTTTCAAAACCATATTTCCTCTGGCAGGAGAACATCCGCTCTCTGCAGACCTTTGGTTTGATCATAATTCTCACAACCCATTATGCTACACCTGCTGGTTTAAAGAAAACTCAGTATACTTGAGCTTTTTCAATTTGTTTTTCTACATTCTTAGTCAACATACCACTAGGCAGAATCCTCCTTAGGTTACAGAATCTGAGCTGACAGTTTTCAATTTGGTGCTTCCAATAAAACTTCTTTTGCTAAATATAAGGTTTTTTTTTCCTCAGTGAACAGAGGGAAGAGAAGTTTTTATAAGCCTGTTTTTAGAGATTATGTCTTAATTAGCTATCTCAAGTATAGAGTACACCCCATCCATCTGTAAACTAGTATTCAAATCTGACCACTTCATTATGTTCAAACAATTAGATTTAAAAATATGGAAAATACAAATCAACCATCTGGATATCTGATCTACCACCAAAAGTCAGAGTCCTAAAAACACTCTGGGTTTACATTCAGTTTCCTCCACTTATTTATTCATTCATTTTTGTACTTTCATAGACCATGTCCAGAAAGGATTTGTGGCTTTGCATAATTGGGTTCCTAACAGGCCCCATTTTGTGATAGAGGCATGACAGCCTTTTTCTCATTCCTCAAAATGCAGTAGGATACACAAATGTTCATAGAGGCTTCATTTATAACAGCCCTAAACTGAAAGTAACCTGAATGTTCTTCAGTGAATTCACAGCTAAGCGAACTCTGATACATCCATTCAATGGAATACTATTCAGCAATTAAAAGGAACAAACTATTGGTACACACAACAACTTGGATGGTCTTAAGGGCATCATGACTAGTGAAAAAAGCCCATCTCAAAAAGATTGCATACATACAGATTTCCATTTGTATAACAGTCTCAAAATGAGACAATTATAGAGAAGACAGATTAGTGGTTACCAGGGAACAGAGACAAGGGTGAGGCATTGGTAAGGCTTTAAAGGGAAAGTATAGGGGAGAATCCTTGTGATGATAGAGCACTTCCACACCGGTTGTGGTGGTGGTCACACAAATCTTTATATGGGGGCAAATCACATAAAGCTATACACCCATATACATTACCACATGTAAAAAAATTGGTGAAAACTGAGTAAGGAAGGACTGTAGTGTAGTTAATACCAATGTCAATTTTCTGGTTTTGACATTATACTACAGTCGTACAAGATATCCCCATTGTGGGAGACTGGTGGAAGGCTCAGAGTACTTTATGTCCTCTTTTGCAACTTCTTGTAGTCTATAATTATTTTAAAATTAAAAGTTTTTTTTTTTAATGCATCACGATCTTCAACCAAGTTACCCTCCCCTGAGACCATTAGTGCCCCACCTCACCCTCTAACCCCTGCCAGGAAGGTCTTCCTTGGCTCCCCAGACTAGGTTTATCTCCCAATGTTCCATGTTCTTACAGCACTTCAAATTTGTTTCTTTGGGCCCGACAAAATGACTACTGAATAATTCCATCAGTGTAACATCGGTTTAATACCTGCCTTCCACAGACTATAAATTTTTAAAAGGCACCCGGTTCATTACTGTATCTTTAGTACTGACTATCTGCCTTAAAACGCCGTAGGTGCTTAGTCAATACTTGTGGAAAACAAGGAGCGAGAGTGACACAGCACATGAGCAAGCATTTCTGTAAGTCACAGCTGGAGAATTTCAGTCCGAGCATGAAGATGAGATCATGGGGAAAGTCAGTACATAGCTAATAAGTAGTTCATCACATTTTATACAGATGTCTGGTACCATAGATTATAAATATTAATGTACACCGTGCAAAACAGTCGGTTCATTTAGAACCAATCAAATGTGATTATTTGATTATTTCCATCTTGTCAAGAAGAGCATTTTAGCTATTTTATTTGGCAATGGCAAAACACGGTTTCTATTCATATTCCATACCCTCTGGGGTATATTCCCAAAAAAATATGTTAGAACAATTCTGATGAGGAGGATACGCCTTCTTTCAGTGGCTCTCAAAGTTGTTACTGGCCCTAGGGCTTGGATCAAGGGTATAACTGGTCACTGGCACTCTATACCTCTTTTCTTGGCCCATCTCCTATCATCAGGTACATACTTTCTCTCGACTCAAATGATCTCATACCTTAACACCATCTTCTAGCTATTAAACACCTCTAGTGCGGTGTGCACGCACACAAATACATGCACACACACACACACACACCTACGCACGCGCGCGTACACACACACTTGTCCCTCCTTCCCTTCCCACCAAATCTCAATTCTTAAGTGTTCACGTCAGCTTTTAGGAGGAAAGAATCTCTGACTCCATTGATTAGGGTGACGAGCACGCATAGATCTCTAGAAAAGCAGGTATGTTTGAACAGACTGGTTGTCTAGTTCAGCTTGCTGTCACTCTCTCCCCCTCAGACGCCAGAAGAACAGGGATGGTGATTGGAGCGTGGCACCTCATTTCTGCAAGTTTCCCAACCCTTAAGCTATAATCAAAGGGAAAGTGTAAGAGACATCTGGACATACAAAATTTTGCAATGATAATATGTGTGTTTTGGAAGCACGTACACAAAAAGACATCTATGAGAGCTCAGCGTCTTTCACGAAATTAGTTCAGAGCTATATGGTGAGGATAGAGCTACTGGCAGAAACCAAAATGCCAAAGGGCACCAGGAAAATACTAAGAACTTCTAAGATAGGTTCTTATGTAAGACAGCTTGATTTTACTACGTTGGTGCTTTTGTTCAGTGTAGCTAGAAGACAATGGCCATTAAGTACTGCTGCTTTGTCAGACATCGTTATTTTAGCATCATGAATTGAGCGCTTTGTGATGTTTATTTGGTTTGTTTACAGAAACGACACAGTGTTTTTGTTGTCAGTAATTTGAGTTATCATTTCAGAGAGTGGTAGAAACAGGTAAAGACAAACTGTAGAATCACAACATTGTTCATTAATATAGGAAAGAAAAAAAATCAAAGCAAATTTGCTAATTAGAATTGTCCAGAAAACTTTTTTTGCCCAGAATAACAAATTGAATTTTGTGTTTCATTTCTCACCTGGCATTTTTCTTTTGAATGAGACAAGGATTGTATTTGAAAATATTGCCATGCACTGACCCATAGTGGTAGCAAATTATGGAGAAAGGAAAAGACCATGTTCCACTCTTTTATTTTCTCGTTTTGTTTAGGTGCAAATCTCTTCACTCAATTTTAAACCATGCAAATTAATCTCTTTTCAAGTATAAACCACCCATCTGTCCCTTTTGTTCTCCCTGAAGTCATTTTGGATTTCACTGTTGAAAATAAAGTTAACATCTTTAACCTATGTAATAACTATACAAGGAAAAAAAAAATGAGTGTAGGACAAATAAAGAAAATGAAAACATCAATATTTATTCTCCTGCATTCATGACACTCATTATCAGAACCAGAAAATTATCACAACAGTAATAAAAACACAGGCTCCAATAGACAAAAGGATTGTGCTCCAAAAAATTTTATTTGCAAGTAGGTTGTCTAAAGCATTAACACTCTTAATAGAAATAAAGTTCTACATCATAGTTAGAACTCTCAGGGATTCTCTGTATGCCTATATGGTCCATCTGTTTAGTCCAGAACCATAGGAATCATTGTCACAAAAGATTTCCAGGGTGAATAACAAAAGAGAAGAAGGAGGCCGGGTGGCTCAGTCAGTTAAGCATCAGACTCTTAATTTTGGCTCAGGTCATGATCTCAGTTTGTGAGTTCAAACCCCTCATTGACCATGTAGAGCCTGCTTGGGCTTCTCTCTTTCTCACTGCCTCTCTCCCGGCCTCCCAAATAAATAAAATAAAATTAATTTAATTGAAAAAAATTTTTAAAAGAGAAGAGAGAACAGAAAAGGAGAAGTTTACCCCTCTCTGTGGTACAGGTCTCAGCACATTTTTGAAATAATGAAGTCCGCTTTCAGCCTCCTCCTACCTCCCTAAGTGACATCCTTTCCCACTTTCAGGTACCTTCAGTTTTCAGTATCCAGGCACTTACATGTTTACATTTACCCCAGATCCATATTATAGAAATCTAGACATATTTAATACCATGAACCATGTTCTCCATAGTAAATATTACCTGTCAGCTGACAAAGGGGTCCATTCTTTCAGGTAGTTTGTTCATTATGATATTCCCTGTCTAGCCTAATGCTTGGCATACATTAGGTGATTAACACATATTTGCTGAGTGAATAAATGAGGGATAGCTAGTATCAACATCATGAGAAAGAGAAATTTCTAATTAGAGAAAACATCTATTTGCATTGGTTTTGAATTCTTAGTTTTGTTGGAATTCATCCATAATGAATGTTGTCATTATTGCATTGTAGGGAGCTGATATAAAAAGTTATACTATTACCTATCATTTAATATGGATAGAATATTATATTCTATTTTTCATAATGGCTTTCTCAAATTCTTATAATAATAATGGTAACAATAATAATAGGTAATACATATAACACTTACAGCATGACTGGTGCTTTGCTAAGAGCTTTCATATCTTAATATATTTAGTCCTCTCATTAACCCTAAGGGCATATACTATCATTATACCCACTTTAGAGACAGGCAAACTATAGTTTTAACAACTTTCCAAAATCCACAGCTCTTCTGTCTAGCAGTCGGGCTCAAAGCTGAGGTCTAAGCTCCTTGGCCATCTTTGGGGTGGTCTGGTCTCCTTTCCTATTTACCATTACTTATCCCTGATATAAAAGATCCTTAACGAGAAGGGATCATCCCAGATAAATGGGCTGTGTTCCATTTGTCATAGTCAGTGGCAGCATCAGCACTGTCCATTGACAATGCGCGCGACAACAGGAATAAAGAAGGAAGTGATAGTATGCAAAGGAGGCTGCTGTCACACTTTGTAGATTTCTCAACATTTTTCTAGCACTAGATGGAATTAACAAGTTTTAGCCTCCAGGACTGATAGTTGACATAGGAAAACTTTCTTTTTAAATGATATGTTTAATATGGTTGATTTCTGTATCATTAAGACAGGCAGCTCGGCATGATGACTCTAGTTAAGTTTCTTCCTTATCAGTAGTATCCCCCTTCTGGAACTAACATTGAAGTACCTAATTAGCCTGGACTTGTAGACTCTCAAAACAAAATTCAAACTTGCATTTTGCATTACTACATACTCTTAATACATGTTTTTTCTTTTATTTCACTCTTTGGGCATTTATGTGCTATATGAAACAGAGACCAGTACTTTAGTGAGATCTCTCTTGAAAATAAAATGGTTTGGCTTCAAAAGCTAAAAACCGTGATTGCCATATTCCTTGTTTTTTTGTTGTTGTTGTTTTTTTTTTTTACAACAAATTCCTTTAGATTACTGAAATCACCATGTATTATCTAAGTCAACTTTTCAATAAATTTTTCAGTAGCATTCTTCTTGCTGCCAGTTATATCTTTTTTAAATTTAATGTTCTACTTCCCATGCTTAAAACAAAACAAAAAAAAGAAAAAAAACAAGGATGGGCTCCTGGATGGCTCAGTCAGTTAAGCATCCAACTCTTGATCTCAACTCAGGTCGTTATCTCTCAGGTCATGAGATGGAGCCCCAATCAGGCTCTTCACTGATAGTATGGAGCCTGCTTGGGATTCTCTCTCTCTGCCCCTCACCTGCTCATGCATGCACACATGTTCTCTCTCTCTTTCTCTCTCTCTCTCTCTCTCTAAAAATAAATAAATAAATTTAATAAAATTAAAAAAAAAAATTTTAAGCTATCTACTTAAGTCCGGTTTCTATTCAACATAATCTTTTTGCTGTTTAAAAACATTCACCTACTCATTTTAGAACCTGGTCTATCTGTTGGGTCATTAATTAGCTTCACTGCATGCTACCTGACACTTTTTCAAATCACAACTCAATTTCATATCACATTTTTTTCCCCTCTGAGAATTTCAAACCAACTTACCGATTTCCTTTCTAGAGTATAATTTTTTTGGTCACAAAATAAAATAACTTGTGGATTTTTAATTTTTTTAAAGCTCATATATTTAATTTGATTGAGGGAGAGAGAGGGAGAGAGAATCTCAAGCAGGATCTGCACTGCCAAAGTGGAGCCTGATGCAGGGCTGGAACCCACAAACCATGGGATCATGACCTGAGCCAAAATCAAGAGTTGGATACTTAACTGACTGAGGCACCCAGGCTCCCCAACTTGTGAATTTTTAAAACAGTGATAAACAAACAAATAAATAGACAAACAAACAAAAAAATATATAAACATATCCATAGGAACAATGATAACCTTGCATAATGCTATGTTAACTCAAGTTCACAGAACTAAAGAACATATGACGTTGGGCTAGGACTGGGAACCAGGGGCTCGCTGGCATTCACTCTTGAGTTATTCAGATACTAGAGGGAAACTTCTACTTGGGTTGTAGAGTCACATCTTTCTTTGCTTTTTTTTTTTTTTTTGTCAATTACAGTATGAAAACCAAAAGCTGTCAAAAAATAGAATGCAGCCAGGGCACCTGGTTGGCTTAATCGGTTAAGCGTCCAACTTCAGCTCAGGTCATGATCTCACAGCCTGTGAGTTCAAGCCCCGCGTCGGGCTCTGTGCTGACAGCTCAGAGCCTGGAGTCTGCTTCAGACTCTATCTACCTCCCTCTCCCCTTCTCCTGCTCACACGCTGTGTGTCTCTCTCTCAAAAATAAATAAACATTAAACAATAAAAATAGAATGTAGCCATTTGCTTTAGCCTTAGAAAATATAATGCATAAAGTTTCCTAAAACAGCTTCTAAGATGAAAACAGGAAAGAAACATCTTGCTAGGAAAAGAAGAAAAGTTGTATTTGCCCACTTTCCACTACCTCCTATCTTTCAGAGGCCAAGGAAGAACACAGAATGCATCTTAAACCCAAAGACTTAGCCTGAAACCACTCATACTACAATATGGATATTTGGCATTTCGTTGATTAATTAAATCAGTATAGGTATTTAATCTGGATGAATCCCCTGGCTTTTGGTCTGGATGTTTTTCATCTGGAAATGTGTACAATCTCCACTTCACCTGTTCTGAAGGAGAGCAATCAAAGAATTAGACCCCTTAATCAAGTAGATGCTAATATAATGAGTTATTCTACTTTATTTACTCTCCGGACTCATGGATCCTTGAGCCTTCCTTTGATGGTGCCTAGCTGGCAGTACTTTTGCATCAGTATTCTGAACATCAATATTTATTGAACATGCACTGCAGCAAATGAAGAAGGTGCAGAAGATTAATCTCACTATGGACTGATCACAGTAAAAGACTTATATATGGCTTCTGTGGAGGGGCTTAAAAAATAAATCCATGATTATAGTTTGTTTTATTTGTCAAGTGTAGGATACAAACTTCTCCCAACTAAGGTTTTGATTAATTAAATTTGTGCTTCTCCACCTTAGAATGATACGGTGTTGTCTTCTGTTTCAGTGAATGGATTTTTGGTATTGTTTTATTTTTTTTTTAAGTTTACTTATTTTGAGAGAAAGAGCGTGCACAAATGTGGAAGGGGCGGGGGGGGGGGGGGAGGGGAGAGAATTCCAAGCAGGCTCCACACCATCAGCACAGAAGCAGATGTGGGGCTCAAGCTCACCAACTGCGAGATCATAACCTGAGCTGAAATTGTCAGACGTTTAACTGACTGACCCACCCAGGAGCCCCTTTGGTATTGTTTCAATGTTGGATCTGTTTCATGATAAAGAAGTGAAATAGCTTTGGTTGATGGTGTCATCTATGGTGAGCACTATGGTGGGGGTTTTTTGTTTGTTTTTTAATCAAAAGAGAAATAATGAACAGCTTGCTTCTAGAGAGGACTTCCAAAATAAATAGAATTTAGGAATCAAGTTGAAAATGTTTTGTGTCACGAAATGAAAGTTTAATTTGGAAAAAGATTTACCTTGAACAAATATATCACACCTTTAAAGATGTTTAAGTACTGGATGTTATAACAAGTCACTGAGTTTTTATTGCTGCCCTGTGGGCAACAGTACCAATCTGTCAGCCTGGACTTTGACCCAGGCCCTTGGGGACTCATCTTCCAAACGTTTGACTATTACAGTGGAGTTTGAGATTTGAAGCAAAACACCACAAATGAAAGTCGCAAACTGTGGGTGTTGGAAAAAAAGAGATGTGTTTTCTGAGGCAATGACTTTTTTAAGTTTTGGTTTGGGTTTGGCTTTTGTTTTTGTTGTTACTGCTTATGCCATAAAAGTGAAAACAAATATTATTTCCTTTCAAGACAATGAGTAATTCAGCCACTTACTTTGGAAATCCTGACACTAATGTGCTGCATTAAAACAAATGTTTGAGTACTCAAAAGGCTCAAGAGAGTGCTAAGTGAAATATGAATGGTTTATGGGAATTCATAAATTCTACATTAAATGCAAAGAAACAACCCAACTTTTGAATGACAATGTTTAGAATTGTTGACTTGGAGACACAGTATATCCTTTATTTCTGTCTTTCAGGTTTTAATTATTAGGCTTCGTTATAAAAAGGAAACTGGGCAATTTAGAAATACCCAAAAGATTATTTTTCTGACTTTTTTCCCTCTCTGTGTCTTTGTACTTAAATCATAAAATGGGAAAGATTCATGTGAAATGTTAAACCCAAAGAAATGGTGCAAAAGTCTCTCTAAATTGATACCCATAAAATTCCTTTCTTTAGCTACTATGTAATATGTAAGACATTTCCATTGGTATCTTGGGCCAGTCTCCTCCGTATTTGATCTGATGGAAGGCCCTGGAAAGACACTTGATCCTGCACAGGCCAGCAGCTTAGGCCCACGGCAAGAGAGTGCACAATGTGCGTAGCAGTTTTGTAAATGAGCCCCGCTGTTTACAAGGTGGGTCTTGGGGAACGTGCATAGCTCAGAGTGGGCTTCAGCCAGTGTTGTCTGGGCAGTGCACGGGCGGGGGAACCTGTCAAGGGTGTGGGTGCCAATGAAAGCCTATCCAGATTTCATTCCCCAAGTGTCAGCCCAGGAGACAGTGTTTTTTTTTCTAATTGACGCACCCAGAGGTACCCCTTTGCTCTGAATGGTCTACCCAGAAGTCTGAAGTGGCGCCTTTAGTAATAATGCACATATAAAGATAGTCTGGCCATTGTGATTTTGGCTGGGTGCAAATGACCATTTCTACCAGATGCAATTCAAAATGCTTGTCATGAAAATGACAATAGCTCCTTTTTTGTGTTTTAAATAAAGTAAATTTTATTTATTTTTGAGACAGAGAGAGACAGAGCATGAGAAAGGGGCAGAGAGAGAGGGAGACACAGAATCGGAAGCAGGCTCCAGGCTCTGAGCCATCAGCACAGAGCCTGACGCGGGGCTCGAACTCACGGACCGCGAGGTCGTGACCTGAGCCGAAGTAGGACGTTTAACCGACTGAGCCACCCAGGCGCCCCTAAATAAAGTAAATTTTAAACTTACTATTGAAAATTAAAATATTTTCTTTAGGTTTACAACACACTTAAGTGTCTGTGATACACTAAGCCATATGAACTAATGTAGCTAAAACTAATAATACAAATACTAAATAAAATGATAACACTTTAATATTTTTAGATAAGTTTATCATTTATTATTTCAAAAGGTTACTGTCAGGAGAGCAGCTATATAGATCAACTAGGGAAGTGGTTAAGAATACAACCACAATCAGGCCTGGGTTCATATGCTGGCATCACCTTTTGCTGGCTGGCCACCTTCGGCCGGGAACTTAGCTGCCTGAGCCTGTTTTCTTACCCAAAAATGGAGCTGACAATAGTTCCTAACTCATAGAGATAGCGTAAACATAATCCATATGAAGCACTCAGCACAGCGCCTGTTGGGCACACAACAAGCACTGAATAAAATGTTGGCTTGAGGCAAGGTGGTAGGCACAATTTCTCAGACTGTCTCCAGAGATGTCCTACCTTATTCTTAATCTCCAGAAACCATGAATTTGATGAGCTATCACTTCTGTGATTATATGTTATGTTATATGGGAGAGCTGACTTTAAGAAAGGGAGATTATCCATGCGGTGGTGAAAGCAGAGAGCTTTCTCCAAATGGTGGCTGAAAGGGACACCATAGAAATTTAAAGCATGAGAAGGACTCAGTGCCCCATTGCTGGCTTTGAGGTGGAGGGTGCCATCCCAGGAGGCATGCAGGGCCTTCTCCAGGAAAAAGAACATCTCCCTGGGGACAGCCAGCAAAGAAAAGAAAAGAAATCTCAGTCCTACACCCACAGGAACAAGACCTGCCAATAACCTGAATGAGGTTGGAAGTGGATTCCTTCCTGGAGTCTCTACAATACAGCCTGGGCAGGCCAATGCCTTGATATGAGCCTTGGGAGACTCTGAGCAGAGAGCCCAGCTGTGTTCACATGTCTGTTGACCTTCACAACCGTGAGATAATAAGTGTGCTTTGTTTTCAACTGTTAAGATTGTGGCAATTTGTTACACAACAGAAAACTGATATAGGCCTTCTGGGAGTGGCTTGACATCAGGAAAAGATACCTGTTTTAATTGTTAAAGTGAATTTCCAAGAAGAGAATGCATTTTTGTGTTTGTTTGGAGAGATACCTTATGTGATAATTTTAATCAATAACTGGTAACATTTTGATTTGATTTTCCTAATAGTATACAAAAGTAGAGCATACTATAAAGAATAAAATGTCAGCCTTTCTAAGAGCATATAACAGTGTTACCACTAGCCAACAAGAAAACCAGGAGTTACCTCTAGAAATAATTTTTCAAGATGAATATATGGAATAAAATCTCCATTCTTGATCCTCAGGGAAAAAGTCAATTATTTTGTATTGGCCAAAAATTTTTTTTTTTAATTTTTTTTTTCAACGTTTTATTTATTTTTGGGACAGAGAGAGACAGAGCATGAACGGGGGAGGGGCAGAGAGAGAGGAAGACACAGAATCGGAAACAGGCTCCAGGCTCCGAGCCATCAGCCCAGAGCCTGACGCAGGGCTCGAACTCACGGACCGCGAGATTGTGACCTGGCTGAAGTCGGACGCATAACCGACTGCGCCACCCGGGCGCCCCTGTATTGGCCAAAAATTTAACCCTAGTTAAAAGACAGGGTAGAGAAAAGGTGTTACATGAGGGTAGTACCTAGGATATGACTGCTCAAGAGCATCTCAATGTAGTCAACAGCTACTACTCTGGTTCGCCTAGTTATTTGTTTCTTAGGGGAAACTGCCCATCTTCTTGATGGGCTGGTTCACATGGCGGTCTGTTCTTCCAGAGGGCTGACATTTGCTTCATGTTAGCCAATCAGAAGGCCCCCAACTACACACAGTAATGTCTGTGCATAGTGACTGATTCAGAGTTGTTCATAGTATCAAGCACTGACAATGGGGACCAATCAGAGGAAGAAAGGAAACACAAAGAAACAATAAATACCCCTAGCCTCTGTGGCTAAGTGTTGACTCTATCATATATCAAATTCTTGATTATCTAGCCACTGCTTTATCAAAGTTCTCTTCTCTTCTCTTCTTTTTATTTCTTCCTGCAGCTTACTTATCAGGATTTTACCATGCAATTATTATTTTACCTGCTTTTGAGATTGGGAAAGGGCAGGAAAAAGAAGAAAAGTATCTCTTTTTTTTTTTTTTTTTTTTTTACACCGCCTTTTTTGAGAGGTGGTAGTTTGGGAAGAGCTAACTTGGGTATTGTGTTTAGGTATCATGCACAAAGATTCTTTCTTTTTTTCTTTTTTTTAATGTTTATTTATTTATTTTTTGAGAGAGAGACAGACCAGAAGCAGGGGTGGGGCAGAAAGACAGAATGAGACACAAAATCCGAAGCAGGCTCCAGGCTCTGAGCTGTCAGCACACAGCCCGATGTGGGGCTCGAACCCACAAACCGTGGGATCGTGACCTGAGTCATGGCTGGAAGCCCAACAGACTGAGCCACCCAGGCACTCCTATTTTTGTGGCTCATTTCCAGAGAACTCAAAATGGCTAGATTACCCCTCTACTTGTTAAGTGAAGTCTCTTCAAACTGCATATATTCCAGGAAGTGAAAGCTTGGGGTTCAGCATCTCTCTGTGATTTGGTCACAAGTGAGGTGACTGGCTAATTTGGCAAATTGCTGCTTGAGCTTATTTTCAGTTGAACTTCTGCTGAGAGAAGAAAGAACAAGCAGGCAAGCAGAGAACATACTATATGCATCACTGAAACTTATTGCTTATCTTTATTGCATTTGAGTAAATGCTCTTTTTTTTGCTGCTGCCAAGTAAGTCATCATATTTTAGTTCTGCACTGAATCCCTCGGCAGGAGACGAGATTTGAATAGATCCAGAGTGCAGGAAATAAAAAGAATGCACATTTTGGCTCAGATGTTCCTCTCCCCAGCCTCTCTCCCATTGCCTTCATTGGTCACTTGCGCTATTCACACTCATCTGTGTGAAACATTTTCTAGAAACAATCCTGAGGTTATGAGTAAAAGTGTTATTCTAATCAGAACAGATTTGTGTTCATTCTTCTGATAAAAAAAATACATGCTCATTGCAAAAAGAAATACAGAAGTGTATAGAAAAGAGATTTACCTGAAGTCCCCCCTCTCAGAGACTCATTAACATTTCAGTGACCATCACATAACATCTGTTTGTGGATACCTTCCTATATGGTATTATTTAAATATGGTCATAAGAATACGATTCTTTCAATTCCATGAACAGCTTTATTTTGTATTGAAATATAATTGATGAACAATATTCTATTAGTTTCACGTGTGCAACATTGTTTTTTTTTATTTTTTTTCAATGTTTATTTTTGAGAGAGAGAGAGAGAGAGAGAGAGAGACAGAGTGTGAGTGGGGGAGGTTCAGAGAGATAGAGGGGGACACAGAATCTGAAGCAGGCTCCAGGCTATGAGCTATCAGCACAGAGCCCAATGCAGGGCTCAAACTCATGAGCCACGAGATCATGACCTGAGCCGAAGTTGGACACTTAACCGACTGAGCCACCCAGGTGCCCCATCACATGTGCAACATTGTGATTCAACATTGTTGTGCACTGTAAACTGATCGTCATAGTAAGTGCAGTGACCATCTAGTCATCCTCTGTCACCATACAAAGTTAATACAACACTATTGATTGTATCCCCCATGCTGTACATTGCATCCCTGTGACTTACTTATTTTATAACTGGATATTTGTGGGGGTTTTTTCTCAGTTTATTTTGAGAGAGGTGGGGAGGTGCAGAGAGAAAGAGAAAGAGAATCCCAAGCAGGCTCCATGTTGTCAGCACAGAGCCCAATGAAGGGCCTGATCTCATGACCACAGGATCACAGCCTGAGCTGAAATCAAGAGTTGGACACTTAACCGACTGAGCCACCCAGGAGCCCCTATAACTAGATATTTGTATCTCTTGATTTCTTTCACCCATTTCACCCCCAAACCCCTTCCCTTCTGGCAACCACTACTCTGTTCTCTGTATCTTTGAATCTGGGATTTGTTTTAATTTTTTGGATTCCACTTATACGTGAAATTGTGAGGTACTAGTCTTCATCTGACTTATTTCAATGAAATAACTTT
Source organism: Puma concolor (assembly GCF_028749965.1). Classification (NCBI taxonomy): domain Eukaryota; kingdom Metazoa; phylum Chordata; class Mammalia; order Carnivora; family Felidae; genus Puma; species Puma concolor. Next base: position 131,948,597 of record NC_141675.1, on the reverse strand, counting down.
ATTTTTTATACGTTATTTACCTCCACTCCATTTCTTTCCTCCTTCCATCCGCATCTTTCTCCTAACCAATCATATACAAATCTATTACATATTTTATTACAAAATGGACTCATATTCTACATACTTTACTGCATCTTGTTTTTCCTAACTAGCCACATTGTTGCTGAAATCCATCAACGGCAACTGGGATAAAATTAATACATTTCTTTTTAATGGTTGTTTTATAAACCCCAGTATGAATGTCCTGCAATTTATTCAATTATTTCACCTATTTATGAGTATTCAAATTGTTTCCAGTTTTGTTGCTATCACAAATAATGACACAGTAGGCATGTTTATACGTTGGTGCTTTTATTTTATAGAATAGTGCCTCAAAGTAGGATTGTTGAGCCAGAAGAATGTATGGGTGTGTATACACAGAGATATTTTTGATGTTGACAGATATTGCCAAAGTGCTTCCAAAAAGAGCCGGAACATCTACAGGAATGTATAAGGATGTCTTCTTCCCCACAAGCCATTGGGCACCTGGATGTAAACCATTCATATTTACAAGTTGGTGAGTGAGCAGTGCGCTCTCACTGTTACTCTGTTTTCCATCTCCCTGGTCACTAGTTAGGTCGACAAAATATATTTTACCCCTATATTTATTGGCCATTTAGATGCTGTAATCTGTAAAATGCCTACTCATTTCCTTTGCCCATCTCTGGGCTGGCTTTATTTTACACAACCATTAAAAAACACAATGATTGTTATTTGAAGAGCGTCAAGGATCCTGTGATCCTCGTGTTTGTCTTTCCTGATATTACCCTCTGTCCTCATCTCTCCTTACATATGGCACAGTTGGCCAAGTGCTGTCTCTTTAACCATGTTTACTCTTTCTCTGAGAGTCCCAAAAACCTCCTACTGAGACAGCTTGTTTGGATGAAAATGGTTTATGTTCTCCTTGGCTTTGGAGAATATTGCCATATACCAATTGCTACGAATGGATTATGAGCCTTTGGGAGAAGAAAAAGATTAATTTCCTTTTTAAGAAACATCTTATTTCTCATTTATCCAGCTATCTATTTGTAGTATAACATAAAAAATACTGTCTTTCCCTAAAATCCTACAATAAGCTGGGAATATTTCCTTGATACATTCCCAGCCTGGGCTATTTGCGGGTGGGGAGGGCTCTTTGCTGCGGTTATTTGAAAAAAAAAAAAAAAATGCTGTGTGAGGACAGTGCATGACCCAGTTCTTTTCATTTATTCCAGGTCATTGGTAACCAGATGAATTCTAGTTGTGCGGAAGGTTCAGTGTTGGTAGACGTGGGTTTTGCTTCAGGTCTGTAGCTTTGTTTGAAAGCATTAAGTTTCTCAGCAAAGTAGGTGAAAGCTTGAGGGTTAGTGGGCAACAGAAATATGTGTATATTTAGCTCTGTTTGTTCTGGCAAACTTCAGAGTGCAGGCCTGGCTATCCTGGCTCCTAGCAATGTGTGGCCAGACTTTACCTATGCCCATGATCCTCTTTCGACTTTTAATTTATCTATCAGATGCCTCATTCTCATCACTTTATCGAAGGTAGGCCTCATACCGGCTTCCTTCCTGACAGGGCTGACAGAGTGGCTGATAAATCTTCAGTCTAAATGGCAGATTCCAAACAATATAGCCAGAACAAGTACGTCAGAGCTGGAAATATAATATGCTCTCTCATTCTCGGCGCTCTCTTGTAAAAGACGGTACACACTTATGCTGACAGAGGAGCGACTTTTAAGAAACTTGGAGCTCTGCACGAGAAATGAGATGAGACTCTGGGTTTTCTCAGAGGCACTCAGGTATGCCCGTGAGTCACACAACGGTCTGCACTCCCAGCTCCGCGCAGCACGCGGCACCCGGATTGTGAAGCTCTCCTAATTTACTCATAAATCTTGCTTTTCTTGAAGCAATTCTTTCCCTTGAAGGGATCTTTTAATTACCATCCTCTGGACTAACCAACCAAGCTGCAAACCCCTGAAAGCAGCTGAGAGAGGCCTCCTTCCACGCCTGTCAAGTGCAGCCTCAGCAGGTTTCCCTGCCTATGGAAGCAATTTCTATCAGCCACTTCCTGCCAAAGCACTGCACTGAATGGAGTATGTTGTTTCAGATGCCACTTCATTATCCATAAGAACAGAAAACTTTCAAGGGAATGTTTTCAGAATCTGAAAATTGCCACAAGGCTCTTATGTAAAACAAAAACAACAGATACCCTAGGGCCTTTGGGTTAATAATACCCTTTCGTTGGGCACCTGAGTGGCTCAGTCGGTTAAGCATCTGACTCTTCATTTGGGCTCAGGTCATGATCTCACGGTTTGTGAGTTTGAGCCCCGCATCAGCACAGAGCCTGCTTGGGATCCTCTCTCTCTCTCTCTCTCTCTCTCTCTCTCTGCTCCTCCCGCCCCCTTGTCGTTTTCTCTCTCCCTCTCAAAACAAATAAATAAATAAATAAATAAACTTATAAGAAATAATAATTTCCTTTCCTTGTAAGAGGAGATGTTTTCTTCTCTAGTGCGGTGTGGTGTTCCTGTAGGGAAAGCCATGCATGAAAAAGCAACCATGAATGTTCCCTGTTTCACCTCACTCTTGCTGGGCCCCTCCTAAGTCGAGGCATCATACAACCGTAAATGGCAACGCAATAAAGTAGCACTGTCCAATATTAACCTTAGGCTCATTAATAACCCACTCTAACCATCTGAGCAACAGCCACGTTGCTGCTAAATGCAGATAAATGCAGAAAGCATTCGTAAGTGAATTGGGTTTATAGGTGTTTCCACGTTTTTGTCAGTACACAAGGTTGATACAAGGCTGCACTGTCTCCCAATGAGAGAGAGGTAGTCAGCCAGATGCGGCCCGAGTTTCATCTCCATTAAAAAAGTTGCACCAATCACTTGTAGGTTTTAGCTTGGTGAAAGGTTGTGATTACAGTTTGTAATAAGATGAGTCATTGCACCAAACTTAGTCATGAAATAGTAGAGCTAGAAGAGGTTTGTAGATGAGATCCAATTTTTTTTGTCTGTCTCCACGTTAAGTTAATGAAACTATCTAAGGCTACGTCCTCCAAAGCATATTTTATGAAACAAAAGCCAAGCTCTACACTCTGCCAAAAAGAAATTTTTTAAAGGGAGACAAAGAAAGATTCTGGAAAACATGCAGATTCACGATAAATATTATAAAATTAAAAGCTTTATTACAACCTTCAATATAGAACATGATTTCACTCGGTTTAACCTGGTGTTTCTCACATAGATCTGACCACAGAATAGTGTTTTGTTTTGTTTTGTTTTGTTTTTCACGTGATCCCTGTTAACATCCCGTGGAACCATCGTTACATGGAAATACACTTTGAACAATGTTGATCCAATGATTACAATTGCCAGAAGTTCTCCGGAAAAAAATTTTAAACTTTCCTTCAGAGAGTTATGCCATTATCTCAGAAATATTCAGCGTTCTTGATCACAAAAGAAATCTGCCTTTTGGTAAGTTGGCCTATGTATTAAGAAAATGGGCATCACCGGCTCCTGTTGTTTAAGGGGAAGGTCAGTGCTGTGACTCAGCTCCCCACTGTTTCTAAGGGGTGAAGAGCACGCGAGCTTCCCTCTCTGAGAAGAAGTGCTAAAGGAGGACACTTCTCATCCCTCTCTGTATTTTTACCGTTTTTTCTCACTGGTAAGATTAGGGCAAAATCATTTCTCTTGTCTGTCCTGACCTCTTGGTTCTCTCTTTCCCTTGAACTACACGCAAGGTTGATTGTAAACCACCTCGGGTCTGTGGGTGAGGGTCTTACTTCGTAGACCCGAGGCATTCCTTGATTGGGCCTTGAGTTAAAACCAGCTTCACAGCCTGGGTGGCGCAGTCGGTTAAGCGTCCGACTTCAGCCAGGTCACGATCTCGCGGTCCGTGAGTTCCAGCCCCACATCAGGCTCTGGGCTGATGGCTCAGAGCCTGGAGCCTGTTTCCGATTCTGTGTCTCCCTCTCTCTCTGCCCCTCGCCCGTTCATGCTCTGTCTCTCTCTGTCCCAAAAATAGATAAACGTTGAAAAAAAAAAAAATTAAAAAAAAAAAAAAAACCAGCTTCACAGGAAGCTGAGTAGTGGAAATAGTGTGGCGAATGGGGGGAAGAAAGTAAGCAAAGGAATAGAACTACGCTTGGGTCTCAGCCCCAAGTCACATCCTCCAACTCTAGAAACCATGAGGGTTTGAGGTAGGAAAGCTGATTCTATCCTTGAATTCTTACCTGATTGTGGTTGTTCTCAGTTTGGTTCTGGAAGTTTGAAAACCGGAAGTGAGGAGGAAAATAATTAATTTGAACCCTGCATCTCTGACACCTATTATCCTTATAATACCCTTTCATCAGTTGAAAATGATTATGAGGTCACCCTGCAGCAAATTCTTGTCCAGCTCAAATAATTCCAAGTTCTTTTCCCTTTTGTTCCCCATAGGTCCATTTGCCAACACTAATTATTTTTGTTTCTCTTCTCTGGTTCGTTTCCAACTTTCTCAATCACTTAAAAAAAAAAAATAGAGAGCCCCAAATGGGACAAAGCCTTCTGTAGGTCTGGCTTAGTCTGAGCTTCTGGATGGCTTGCCGGCCACTGCAGCATTTTATGCTTAGCTGTGTATGCAAGTGTATCCCCATGTTACGTTAGCTTTCATAACAACAGACTGATAGCAATGGCCCCACTCTGTGGCTTACTATGCTTTGCACTTCTACATTGTGAGGGTGCTTAACAACCATGATATTATGACGGTGGCACTAGCTAAGCATTTCTGACTGCATATCAATATTGCTCGTCTTTTTCTAAGTGCTTCACATCACCTTCTATTCCTAGTGGATCCTGGTGGGTTTCTCTTTTAACTGTATCTCAAAAGCATTAGGTTTGTTTTGACTTTTCCTTGTGGTTTAGGCTAGGAACATTTCTCCTTCATTTTAAAACCTCCTGAACATGTAGTCAAATTTGCAAAGGGTCATTATAATCTTGAGTTCGTTACTCAGTTTCTACACACCTCATTGTTTTGTTAACGTGCACTTAACGTTAAGACCTTTCCATATGTAACATAAGGAATACTTTATGGCTTTGCAGTTTGCAAATTGCTTTCACAATACGTACTCTCCTTTATTCATTTACTAGACAAATATTTATTGACAGTATATCAGGGGTTGAGCCGAGCGCGAGTGGAATAAAGGTGAATACAACGTTATAACTGACCTCAAGTGGCTCACAGTCTTTGGGGGTAATGGGAACCACTGCAGTACCACATGATACGGGCATGTGGAAGGAGGCAGTGTTTTTTCACGTGGGATGGGAGGAGGGTTTGCGGGGAAGGAGTAGGTGACTGAGGTTCACAGTAGCAAGGTCAATAGGCGACAGTGGGGGAGTGGAGGAGAGAAAGCTAAAACCAGAAAGTAAGCACGATTTTGAAGGCCTTCATATGCTGAGTACTAACTCCCTAGCTGGGGTGAGTATTATCTTCCAGTTTTACAGATGACAAACCTGAGGCCAAAGAGACACACAAATCAAATGTTAGAAGCAAGATCATTTCTAGTCTTTTGGCTCCCGGACCAGCTCTGTTTTTCAAGACATGTCTGTTATCAAAGTGAAGGGAAGACTGCAAAATGTTTATTATGATTTAGTGTCCAATTTTTTCCTAAAGTTTGTTTTTTTTATTAATGGAAATTAAAACACGCTTATGGTAGGACATTTGCAAAGTAGAAATGAATGAATAATAAATAAAAATCCTAGGTAATAACATTTTGAAACTTTTTCTCTGTCATTTGTATATATAAGTATGCAAACTGTATTTCATAAAACTGGAACAAATTTGTATATACTACACTTCCTTGAGCAAAGTATATTGTGAATATTTTCCTTTTGCAAATAAACATGCTTCCATACTATGATTTTTAATGATTGCAAAGCATACTATTATTTTTAATCATTGTAGAATATTCCATTTATGGGTCTAATGGCACCAGTTTGTCCTTTTCACTATTGTAGGACATTTAAGCAGTTTCTAATAGTTTGTATTATGAATAGCACTTCTGTGAATAACCTGGTCGCATTTCTGATTTTTTCTTTAGGATAAGGAATCACTAGGTCAGAAAGTATAGTGCTTTTAAGGCACTTAACACTTAACTGGCAAATTGTCCCCATTTGTAATCCCACTAGAGATGAGCAAAGTACCAGTCATTGCCAACACGGTGCAGGAGATAAACAACTTCTTTTTTGCAACAAACGGCTTTTGTATTTGATTCTTTACCAACTTTACAGGACATGTGTCTCAGCTGTAACAGATTTGAGAATAATATGTTAGGGCCCTGGGCGAAGTGGCAGAGGAAGGGGGTGGAGATGCGAGGGACCTACGTTATTTCCAACCACATTTGCGTGACAAGGATCCTTCTATTTCCAGCCATCTTGGGCCATTGTAGACAATGTCCACCTGGTATAAGCATACAGAGACCAAAGCCTGTGTCCTTCACAGCTGGCTTGTGACAAGTCCTCCCCAGTCCTGAGAAGAGGAGCACTTGTCACATGGCCTAGGGCAAGCGGCAGGAAACTCTCCCTGAGCGAGGGCTGCACTGCCAGAGGCTGGACACACAAACAGTGCCCTCCCAGGATCCTGCGGATATCTGCCCACTTGTTCCCCCGGGGGCAGATGCCCACTCCCTTTGAGGGCAGTTTCCTGAGCCACCAGTCAGGCTCATCTGCCACCCCCAACCATCCATGTGGTCTTCTCAGCGGCCCTCACCCCAAAATGAACACTACAGTCTCCTCTCCATGACATTTCACAGCAGAACCGTTAAAAATAGATTTAAGGAGTTTTTAAGTTATGAAACACTTCAAATGAGATTGGTAAAGCACATATTCTTCTACCCACCACCCAAATGTAACAAATATTATTATTTTGCCGAACACGTTTCTAGTGTTGTTTTCATTCTAAGAAATAGAATGTTCCACCACTCCTCATTCTATTCCCTTTCTTCCCTCTTCCTCAGAGATAACCACAAGCTTGAGGTAGTGTGAATCCTTCTACATAGCAGATAACGGTCTAAGGAAATTGCCAATTCTTTTTCCCGTTTCTAGGTCAACCAGGTTTCTTCTCATTCACATATTTGAAGACACTGAGTTGGGCACTAAAGAAGAAAGAACTGTTTATTTGGAAGGGAAGAGTTGTTTCCTTCCAGATATAGGGTGTCATCAGAATGAAAGGACAGTAGGAAGCCCCTCCACTCCGGTCTTGATCAGATGACTATGGTCAAGGAAGTGATAAAGCCATTAGACATAAAAATGTGAAGATCTGGACATAAATAGTTGGTTGAGGTGGAAGCCTTATTGGAAATGCAAACCTGGAACAGTCTTCAAAAGTGAAATAAATGCTGAATGAAATCTTTATTGTTCAGTAACAAAGCATCTGTAAACAAAATATGGTCAATATTTTCATGATATATTATGCAAACTATAAAATCTTGTTTTTGAAGACTGCTTAATTAATATAGGGACATGTCCATGACACCCTGTTGAAACTTAAAAAGGAATAGGAAAGAAAAATTAATAAACTGCATGTAATAGTATGATCCAAATATATATATGCATATATATGCATATTTTTCATGAATATCCAAATATGTAAATAGATAGTCACGGAGGGACACCTGGGTGGCTCAGTCAGTTAAGTGACTGACTCTTGATTTCAGCTCTGATCATAATCTCACAGTTTGTGAGTTCGAGCCCCACGTCAGTCTCCTCACACTGACAGTGCAGAGTCTGCTCTGGATTCTCTCTCTCTCCCTCTCTCTCTGCCCCTCCCATGCTCTCTCTCTCTCTCTCTCTCTTGAAATAAATAAATAAATGTTAAAAAACAGTCATGGATAGATAGGCAGGTAGGTAGATAAGACAGATAGCAAGACCTTTATTTGGGGTTTACATGGAGGAAAACCTATTTGTAAAAAAGCTGATTTTGTGATTTCAAGGTCTTTTCTTTGAATCAGGTTGAATAAGTTACCAATGTGATCAACTAAGCATAACTGAATCATCAAAATGAAAAAAACAAAAAACAAAAAGGTAGAGATTTGACTAAAAGTAATTGATCCAATAGCCACATGGAGACAAGGAATCAATTTCAGTGTCAAGATAATGAGAAAACAAGGTAAACACTTGTTGTGTAAAACTTATTCAAATATGCTTAGGAACAATAATGGAAAATCATGATTTTCCATATAGCAATTACCCTTTTTAAACTATTTGTTCATAATGCTTGACAACAGATAATATGTTTTTATAGTTCTCATTTTGACAGCTTTTCTAATGTTGTTTCTTAGCTTTGGGATGGTCGTGGACTGCCAATCACTTTGGAGTGCTCAGAGTCCCTTCCTTCTCTCCTCCCTTACTACACAAACTGCCAGAAATCTCAGCTGGGTCAGGAATGTCTTGTTCTCAAAGAATTCTCTGTGAACAGGAGAGAAGCTATTGTCCTACATTCCTTCACCCTCATTATTGTTGAAATAATTTTTGCTCAGAAATTTTTAATTTCTAATTACTTTCAGTGCAAGATTAGACCAGCTAAAACTGAGTGGAAAGTGTTATTCATAAGATGAAACTTAGGTTAAAAGTCATAGAGATCTCACCTTGGGCGAAAATGGAAATGCCTCAAGAAATGAACACACATACACATGCTGTCATCCAGTAACATATTAACAGATATTAGCATGCGTTGATAAATGTTTTTTTAACGTTTATTTATTTTTGAGAGACAGAGCATGAGCATGAGCATGAGCATGAGCGGGGGAGGGGCACACAGAGAGGGAGACACAGAACCTGAAGCAGGATCCAGGCTCTGAGCTGTCAGCACAGAGACAGACATGGGGCTGGAACCCACGAACTGTGAGATAATGACCTGAGCTGAAGTCGAATGCTCAACCAACTGAGCCACCCAGGCGCCCCAGCATGTGTTGATAAAAGCACAGCATCTTAGGGGTGAAAAGGGAATTAGACATGATCTAATTCAATTCCTTCCTCATTTTTTAGATAAGAAAACCAAGGCAAAAAAAAAAAAAAAAAAGTGACCTGTTCAGATTGTAGCCAATGGTTCCCAAATCTCGATCTACTCTTTAAAAAACCTGTAAATTTCTTCCAAATAGTTGCACTGGTCATCTTTTTGTTCCAGTTGCACACTGTCTTAATCCTGGGCAGTGAGCACCAAACAGATGCCTGGTCACATAAACCAGCAGGACTTAGTGGAATAGACGCCTCATTGAAAGCTGGTCTGACCTGGGGACCTTCTGCCCATCCAGACCATACTGCAAGTGACCAAGACAATTTAGTTGGGACAGCAGGTGAATCTAATGATGTCCAAAAAAAAAGAAAGAGAGAGACCACTTAAAAGCCCATTGCTTTCAGAAGGGCTTCTTTACTACTGAAGTCCACTATAAAATTGGTAATTATTGTATGTCATTATAGGAGGCCAATTTTTATGTGAAAGATCTATTTTGTTGATTAAATGAAATTCTTCTTAGTGCCATTGGGTCACACATAACATATGTCTGGTCAATTATTTTTGGAGTAGTTGAAGATTTCTCTTTTCACAGTAATAGTTTTTTTGGCAATCAATAGAGCTTTGAGGAACCATTTTTCTTGATAATGACCTACATCTTTTTTTATAGGAGTTCCCCCGGCCCCGGATAGATAGAGATGGGTCATGGGAAAGGTTGATCATACATACTTTGTTGTAGTGTTTTCAGAAAGTTCGTTGGTTTTGCATTCCAAAAGAATAGCAGAAAAAGAGTAGTTTTTAGTAACTTGGAATAACTAAAAACAAATATGGGTTTGAGTTGACAGATGTCAAATAAAAATATTGATAATAAAGAAATAGCCAAACGTTTTCCAGGAAATATCAACTCTTTTTTTATCCTACTTAAGTCAATAAGACAAATTTAAGCTATACGATGGTCAATAATCTACCAGGTAGAAGAATTGATATTAGATATTTGGGGATTTACCTTCAGGTCTAATCCTGACATACCACTTCTCTATGGAACAGTTTTTAACTTTTAATTGTTTCACAAATAAACTGTTAGTTTTTAGCTACCCTTTGTGTTTGTGAAAAAAATTGCATGTTTACTAAACAAATACTTGTATTTATATATGGTTCTTTGCTTCCAGTTTGTGCTCAGATTAAAATAAATAATTCAGGGAGTCTGTTGACCTGCTCTTTAGTCCATACATACGATTTACACTGAATGATGTTTTCTCCTGAATGTGTTGGAAGGACTTCTACTGAAAGGCTTCACTAGTGACCCCTTGTTGCTATAAACAACACTTACATTGACAATCTGGTTCAACATCTCTGCCGATCCTGTCTCAGCATCATTACCCACTCTGTTCATGACCAGGGAACTTTGCTGACCTATCCTTTCTCCTTCCTTCTCATTCTCCAAGCAAGATACCTGAAGCTATAGCTATGCCTGGTACCTATAGACTGTGGCACTAGGAGACAAAACGTAAGGGTTAAAGAGTGCCTTCAGGCTGCACTCACTGTCTTTGCTAGAAGTGGTAAAGCCATGATGATAGGCTGCTTTGTATGTAGGTGTCCAAACGAAGTATCACCGTCCACTGAAGAAGGGAGTGGGCTGGGATTTCTTTCATACTCTCGTCACATCTTAGGTGAAGAAGACAGACAGATATACTACATCCCATGGAATTAAAGTTAGAAGAGAACCACATCCAATTCTAACCCTGATAGACTCAGAGGGATCATGATAACTGCTTTATCCATGCACTGGTCCAGGGAAACCAGCAATTATCCTAAAATGAATCTGTTCCCATGTGATTAGGCAGTGCCATGAGAGCTTAAAGTTGAGAAATCTGGAAACACAAACTAGTCATGGGAAACTATTTTGTGCAGCTGCTTTTGCCCATCACACAGGTTTTTGTTAGCAAGTGTTTCCACTTTGTACATATTCAAAGAGATATAGATAGAGACATATACTTAAAGATCATTATGCCCTGTGGCACCCGTTTTGGAAAATAACAGAAAAGCTGGGGTTTTTCCACCCACATCTGCCATAGCCTTAATGAAATTCTCTTTTGGGACCCTTATCTATACTTGAATCAACTCTATAGAAGTTGTGGTCATGTGACTCCATCATCTGCAAACTAAACCCTTGATCTGAGAGGTTGGCAAACAGAAAACAGTTTCCCAAACTTTCGAATGCATTGTGGTTCCATTAAGTGTTGCAACAGTTGAGTCTGAGGATTCTGGACCAAGGGGAATTATAAGTATTGTCATTTTGGTATATATCATGGAGCTCCTTTCCATCAGTTTCTAACTGGAACTATTCTAAATATAATGTGGATGTACCATCTTGGCATTGAGAAGTTTGGAAGTGAAAATATTAGAACAATACAAATATCACTAATCATAGAGAGAAAGGACAACCAAAGATGTCCAATAATTTCTGTGATTTTCTAGATACAAAGAGTGGTTCGTGCCCTACCTTTTCATTCTGGCTCTCCCAATAAAGACCTCAGGAACTGAAATGGGTAATGTGCCCCAGGGAAAAGCATTCCAACAGTTGAAACCTACCCTTATTCTGACACTGTCTCATCTTCTACCATGAACACAGCTTGCAAGAGCATCCTTGCAAGAAAAATCTCAGTGCCCACTTCTCTAGAAACTCGGTCCTTCCTGAAATCCACGCTGCTCATGGAACAGGAAATTCTGGCAATCAATGCCAAGTTTGAGTCAGGTCTCCAGACAAATGATGACAAGGCATCTAAACACTGTAGCCTGGAAAAGCTAAGGCAACCAGAATAGGTAGGTGACATCGGCTATGTTCTTTAAACACTTCAACCTGTAGACTGCCTAAATCCTGGGCAGTCGGCATCAAGCAGATACCAGGTCAAACAATACAGTACAAGAGAACAAACAACTTTCTGAGAACTCCTCTGACCTGGGGACCTTCAGACCATACTGTAACTGACCAAGACAATTCAGTTTGGACAGCATACAAATGCCTGATCATGTCAGTGCCTAATTGAGGTACTACCCAGAATCTTTCCCAGACTTTACAGGATCCCTATTATCTTAGAAAAGTGGCAGCACATCCCAGCAGGACCATTAACAATAGCTCCTTATTCTAGGCATGTCCTGGATCCCTGCCTAAATCCTGATCTATTGCTCTGCTCTTTGTCTATCTGGCTTCATTTTCTAGCTTCAGTATCTGTGACCCTTATCATTTGGCAACTGTCCTTTGGCATTTGGGGCCTTAGTGTTCTTCCCATTGTAGAAAAACGAGGGAAAAAAAACAAAAAGCAAATATAAGAATTCTACCTTTCCATTCAGAGATGATCGCTGTAAACATTTTAATGGTATGTCTTTATACACACACACACACACACATACATACATACACACACATGATAATTCTGTATATATATATACACATATGAGATCACACATGAAAGATTTGTTTCACAGTGCTTGGCACACAAACACTCAGTAAACAAGAGCTATCATTATATTTCTGATTTTTAGCCTGCTTACATTACTCAGCAACATTTAATGAAAATGATCCATGTTCATAAATATTTGTCTATACATGATTTTTAATAGATACAGAGGATGCACCGTAATTTAATCCTCTATTGTCAGACACAGGTTGTTTACATTATTTTGCTAGTATAAACATGGCTACAGTAAACATTATTCTAGGTAAATTTTTATATTCCAGGATAAATTCCTAGCAATAGAATTGCTGGGTCAAAGAATTTGCATAGTTAAGACCTTTCATATAGAGTGATAAACCTGCCTGCAGAAGACAAGTTTATACTGGTTTACACTCTCCCAACAGTAGTATGTCCAGAATATCAATTCATTCATTCATTCATTCATTCATTCATTCTCTAATTCAACAACTGAATTTCATGAACTACAATAAATGCTACGAATACTTTTGGGACTAAACGTGCAAGTACCATGCTCTCCTGGATCTGCAGTTTAAAGGCAGGGGGGCGGGACAGGCAGGAAAGAAACATTAAATAAATGTCACAGTGATCAACACAAAAGTCACAATGATCAATTATAAAGTATAAAGCACCAAACTTGTTAAAAAAATAAGTTTCTATTAGGTGTGTATTAGTTATATTTTGATATGTAGCAAATTACCCCAAACCACAGTGGTTTCAAACAACAAACATTTATTATCTTACAGTTTCTGTGGGTTAGGAATCTGGTTCAACTCAGCTATATCCTCAGAAGAGGTTTAGTGTGTATATTTTAGAGGATGACAAGCAGGTCTTAGTGAAAGTAAATATGGATGAAGCAGAGAAATAAGTCAGAAAATATCCCCAAGTTTCTGGCCTCAGAAATTGACATTTTAGGTTTCATTATTACTATTTTATTATTGTTATTATTATTTTCTTATTTAATAGGTAAAAATTATTTTCTCTTTTGCTTTTTATTTTGCATTTATTTTCATGTATGTACTGGTGAGGAGGGTGTTTTGGTTTAATTACTTTATGCCTACTATCACAGCAGTTTTTCAAATGGCAGAATTCATCTTAGAAACTTGGTCTTTCACATCTTTGTTAGTAATTTAACCACTATAAACTTTTTAAAAATTTTTTTAAATTTTTATTTATTTTTGAAAGAGAGAGAGACAGAGACAGAGACTGAGACAGAGACAGAGACAGAGTGTGAGCGGGGAAGGGTCAGAGAGAGAGGGAGACATAGAATCCGAAGCAGGCTCCAGGCTCCGAGCTCTCAGCACAGAGCCTGATGCAGGTCTCGAACTCGTGAACCATGAGATCATGACCTGAGCCAAAGTCAGAGGCTTAACCAACCGAGCCACCCAGGTGCCCCAACCATTATAAACTTTTAACATAGTAAGCGAAAAATGGAAGATGCATAACAATGTGTTTATAAATGAGCATATAATAATAAATTTGTAGAGGTACCCATGCTTGTAAGTGTTTAGGTTGCTTGTGGAAAGAAACTGGTAATAGTAGGTTTTTCTGGAGAGAAGTGGCTACCTGAGGGACTGAGAGACACTAACTTTCCCTGTATACTTTGTCTGCTTTAGGATTTAGTTCCCTACGCTGATATTACCAGTTTTAAAAATTGCATTCTACTAACAAGTCCATAGGTATACATATGACTTTTTTTTTTTTTTTTAGGTCAACAGGTGACAGACTTGAGTACCCATGTTACTGTCACCCAATGGCTATTTTACCGAATGAACAAGATATATGCACAGGCCTCCAGGATAATTCATTTCAGAAGACACTGGCTCAAAAATATCGGTTGTATCATTTTAAGAATTGAATATAAAGTCATTCTTGGTTCATGGTAGCTGGTAACCTGAGACCATTAGTAACAATAGTATTTGCTCTGTGTATCATTGTCTCCTGTGCATTATCTACACCAGGTATCAATTATTTAGCACTCACTGTTGAGCCTTGTGCATTATCTAGACTCTTTGATTCACATCCTTAGCTCCTCTGCCACCTGCCTCTTAATCATTTTCCTGCTCATTAACAGCTCCAGTGGGCATGGTCATAAAGGGGAGGCAAAACTCGAATAAATTTATTTGTTATTGTTAATTGCTCATATAAAAAGGCTTTATGAGGGAAAGGTTGAGTTTAGTGATTAAAATGAGATGTTTCAGTAATTTTATTTTTTTTCATTCTTAATTCTTTCACATCTATTCACCCCGCTTACTACTAATTACTGGTTTTTCTCTTCGGCTATCAAAAAAATATATATATATTATCTGCATAAAAGACTACTTAGATGCCTACTGGCCACTCATTCAGCATTCCAACATTTATCCCCAAATCGGGCAACATAAAATGAAGACACATACACAGTAGTGGGTGTTGAAATGAGATGTTTCACGATAGTAATCAAAGACGACAACAACAAAATGTAGTAATACATGAAAAGGACAATGGAAAGTGGGATGGACCGACTTGAGATGAACATAGAAAGGCCAGGTGTTAGACGACTACTGAGGAACAAGCGTTCCCAAAGAAAACAGAGACCAACTATTTACCATGCTTGTTAAAATAACTGGGAAAAGAAACAGAAATGGAACATAACCCAAAGATAGGAAGGAGTGGAACAGGTAACTGAAATGGCATTCTAGAGGCCATGAATTGTTCAGTAGGTGCCCAATGTCCGTTCATTCTATTCTGATAACTGTTTCCCATTTATCTATTTGAGGATCTGTTCCCGGCCCCTGGTCTCAGTTCTCATGGTCCCTGACTTGAAAATGCTCCCTTGACTCCAGAGACAGCATGCACTCCAGAGCTGGCCAATCAAAGCATGAGATGTTCCTGGTGACGGTAATTGGTTCCCAATGATGCCATGGCCCACTTTAGACCACTCAGAGCCAGTGATACTGATTTGGGACAATTCATATTGCCCTTTTGTAGAATCAGATTTGTCCCACTGTGTTGCACTAGGAATGGGAAATTTAAAGTCAGGAAATGTTTCCACCCTCTTTTTTTCTGTGAATGAAGCTGAGAACAAAGCTGTAAAGGAAACAAACATACCAAAAGTTCAGAGCCCAATCCTGCCAAGAGGTCTGAGAGAAATCCAGACTGGCAGGACACTGTGTTAGTGCTTGCCTAAACCAGACCCACCTGAATCCATCAGTGTCTGTCACACAAGTTAATCAATGTAAGTTTCCCTACACCCTTACAATAGTTTGGATTGAGTTTCCATTGTACAGAAGAGTCCTGACTAACAGATGTTATTCATGTAAGGCGCCGAGGGAAAGAAAGATGGTTTCATTTTTGTCTGACTGACTAGTAGTTTACAGGTAGGGTTCCTGGCTCATGGAGGTGGCTTGCCATTCATTCACTAGAAAGACCCAACCCAGGTCTAGTGGAGCCACAGGGAGGAGGCTCTTTTACTGGGCTATAAATGCTAATAGTTTCCCTTTCACAAATTTAGAAAGTGGTAGACCCCCATGCGGGAGCTCTGAGAAAATATCTGACACTGGCTTATTAACATTTTGCAATAGGAAATATTGACCTCTGAAAGAATGAGGATTTGAGGCTGAATAAAAAAGGTGAATAAAACTAGGAGGGGGTGGGCAAAGAAATGGGGCAGTGAAATTCAGAGTGGAAGTGCGGGAAATGCAAAATCATTTCCATCCCTAATATAATTGAAATCTCTCTGGACCTGGTAGTGTAACTGATGCCTGGAAAACATGGTAAATTTCACTGTGACATTGAAACCGGCTGAACTGAAACACTTTGCTGCCATCACACTTTGAAATCATCATCCTAGACTTGAACTTTTGGGAAGAGTTGAACAAGATCAAAAACTCTGAGTCACTTTTGTGATAGCTTGATGCCAGGAAGTGATGACCTCTTCGGAATAATGGGACAGTGACATCAGTTTACAGTGGGGTCACTAGGTATTATGCAGGGTGGCAAGTTTTTGTGCACTATCCAGTAATATGCTTCTTGCATGAAATATGAGACCAGAGCTCTAATTCTAACAATGTTATAAACAAACCTATGCAATTAAAGCCTAGTGCATGACTGGAAGCAGAGATAAGCTAATAAGATTATAAACCAACTAAATAGATCCTGAAGCCATATGATGACATCATGAAATTTTAGAAGATACAGCTGGTTTCCCGTGATATTTTTGCAGTTGAAAATATGTAGCATCTGGTCTTTCGTTTATCATTCTTTGCTGAAGTAGTTGTCATCTTAAGTTTCCTTTTATCATGTAGATGTGTTAAGTTTAAAAATAAAGTTGGAAGATTTTGATAGAACATTCAATCCAATTTCAAGTAAGAATTAAGCAAAAATTAATTACTGTTTCATAAGCTAACTATAAAGATGGGCAGTGCCCTGAGCCTTTGCACATGCACTAAGCAATTTTGTACTGTTGGAGCACCATTAACCTAGAGAATGATTGTCTCTCATGCAACTGTAGAATGTTCAGTCATTCCTTTTTGCATGCTTACAGGGTAGGGAAGTAGTATAATATACTGAGTGTAGATTTCTTTGATCCAAATCGCAGTTTCACCATTAACTAGCTGTGTAACTTTGAACAAGTTACTTAATCTTTCAAGTTCTAGTTTACTCCTCTATAAAATAGGAGTAAGAGTAACTGGCATTAAATGACACAAAATTTATAAAGCATTTTGCAGCATGTCTTACATATATAAGCCTCAAATAAATATTATTAGTCATTCACTTAACAGATATTTACTGAGGTCCAAATATTGGCCAGGCACTATGATAATCCCTGGGAACACTTGACCAAGAAAAAGTAAATCATCTCTTAAAAATTAACTGGTGTGTAGGGATCATCTCTGACATTTTAATTGCCTAATACGTATCTGCTCCATTCCCTGACCCTCAACTAAAACGAGCTTCGGGAAACTATGTTTCTGACATCCAGTGTTCGAGATGAGAAAGGATTCATCCAGAGAAACAATAAGTGACACCTCTACAATAAAAGAGAATGTGTTCTAAAATTACATGCTATTATCAAAAATTTAATTCTAGGTGGTAGCAATGATAGGGGTGGAGCCATGGAAATGTATTCTAGCATCTGAGTCTGCTCCTGATGGATGGACATCAGGCCAATCATACGGACTTCTCTGGCTTCACTTCTGTTACGTCTCCTCTGATTTTTCAACTCCTACCTCTGTTATGCCTGCTGGCAACTTTCCCTCTGCTGCGCCCCTGTCAGCCCCTGCCTCATGTCCTGTCATCTGCATTACACAACCTCAAGCACTACCTCCACTGACACTTCCTCTAGTCTCTCCCAGATCTGACAGGGTCCCTACCTGCCAGGAGCTCACAGTCTAACAGGGGATCGGGGATTTGAAAATTCAACTGTATTTAATTCTGGATGAAGTAAGTACTAACAAAGAAACTTAGGAAACATTATAGAAAAAGGAAAGTTTTACGAACAGAGTGGTATTTGAGCTGAATCTGTCTTTTGATGGGCAAAAAATAAAAGGAAGACCATCTCAGCCTACGGTAATGGCAGAAGCTTCTAAAAAGGTCATCACTTTGTTGTTCTTTTAATAGCACAAAAACCCAAAACCAATGAAGGCTTTCAACACGATGATCTAATCACTTACATCTTCTGGAAGGGCATATTTAGGTCGGTTTTTCCAAGTATACATGTGTGAATGACGCTTCTGGTTTTGCAGAGTTCCAGAAGAAACAGAAAGGCAGCTTTTTCGCTTTGCTTTCGTCCACTAGTTACTTGCTTCATAATGTACTGCAAGTGGCAGCTGTTAACATAAAGTCCATTTATAATGTGTATGTGTTGGGGGGGTGGCGATGAGTACTGCGTGTATATGTGTACACATATACACACATACATACATGCATAAAATGTAAAACAATAATTTAGAAACAAGAACCATTTTGAATTCTAAAACAGTTCGTCTAATTTCTATAAAATAATACTAAATAGTGATAATATGATGTATTATATTTTCCACTGGTATTAGCAACTGGACTTATTTTGTTTCACATACCAGAAGTATTGTAATTACCATAGGCTAATTCAAAAAGCACATGTGGAGTATTCGAACATTAATTACTCACTCTTTTTGTGATGAGTTGATTAATATGGCTAATCCTCATTACTCACCTGAGCCTTAGAGTCATGATGGCTTTGATCCGTAAGATATATAGAAACAGGACATGACTAAATGAGACAGTTCAGGCTCATGGTATTTAGATATGTCAATGAAAAACCTTTAATGCCATCACAATACCGGTTCTTATCTCTCTTCACCAGAAAAGAACACAACAGAGCGTGAGAAATGCATATGCCCAGGTTTTAACAAAGAGCCCATTACCATATTAGACTTAGCTGTGCTCAGTTAACTCTGAAAGATCAAAATACAGGCAAATGATCCAGCGAGTGCACTTTATTGCCAAATGTTGTCCAAATTAAATAGATTATTTTAGCAAATGTTTCATTAGTGTTTGACTTAACAGACAAACCACTATTTTCCCTCTGAGCATGTTTTAATCAAAATGGAGAAGCCAGCAAATGCTGTTTGATAGTTTTCAAACCTACACCAAAATCTCTTCCACCATCAAATACCTTTCAAGTTCCTTTAAAGGTGATATTAAGAATGCTTATGCCCAAATTATATAGCTCAGTTCACTTCAGAGCTTTCTTGCTATTTTATGTCAATTCTCTTCCACACATCATTCCAACAGGATTAAATTATATATGCTTTAAACATACAATGTGTTGAAGTAGTGAGAGTCAGCCTAGCTTCCTGAAGAGATTAATTAAGCGCATAAGCTCTTTCCTGGGTAGAAAGAACCTATCTATAAATTTGGTTCTTTGATGCAGGATCGAGCTACTCCCCCACCCCCACCCCTGCCACCAAATGGATTGGAAAAAAGTGTTGATCACAGGTAGGGCTAGTCTACAATAAGAATGTCTTGTTCACATTATACAACTGAGGAAATCTGAAAAAGCCTGACAGGTAAAAACCTGACCCCTTCACTGGCCTGTGGAGTGTCTCAAATTCCCACTCTTCAATTCACTCCTTGTGAATTTTCTAAGACCTCTTCTAAGGAGTCCAACACAGTAACTAGCCAATTTATTAGCAGGGATTAGTGTATTTGAGCCACTGATATATCTGTGTCCATGGAAAAAAGCAGGCTTTTAGGAGAGTGACTAAAAGAGTTTAGTATTTGATTAAGAAATGAAACATTTGTAGGAAAGCTTTTTTCATAACACCCTGAAATGTTGCTAAAAATGAAAAGACTGTATATTTGTGTAAATTCAATATCATGTGAAACAAGGTTCTAGTATGGTCAACGGTAGCAGAAACTAGATTTAAAAACAAAATGTGAAAAGATTCCAAAAACTATCTGACAGCTGATTCCCCCCCACCCTGAAAATTGAGAAAAGATAACCGTTATTTGATTTTGAAAAAGAGAAAAGCTTGAAACATCAGTATTTTTCAAAATCAGTTTGTGAACTGTCAGATTAAATTTTTCAAGGATTGAGGTAAGTGATAAGTAAAAGGTTGAGAGTCACAGTGTAGGGCTAAAAAATCCCAGAGATGGTCATTGAGCACTCTTTTAAGAAATGCTACATAGGGGTGTGTGGCTGGCTCAGTAGGTTAAGTATCTGATTCTTAATTTTGGCTCAGGTCTTATCTCAGGGTCATGAGCTCAAGCCCCATGTTGGGCTTGGTGCTGGGCATGAAACCTGCTAAAAAAAAAAAAAAAAAAAAAAAAAAGCTACATAGTCGATGCTTCTTGATGGCATAAAAGATTAAGTTGTGTTAAAAAACAAAATAGACATCAATGATTGGGCCAAAAAGTGATCCTTGGGAAATAGACTCAATGTGAAAACATTTTAGGAATACCTTAATGAATGTATTTTACTTATATTGTCCTTTGACTTATACATAAGAGTGATAAAAGATTTTTTAAAATCTATGTATCAGTTAAGCTTAAAAGGGTTCCTCCAATAAGTATAAAAGAAAAATTCTGTGTGATGAAAAAGCATTGTGTCTTTATTTGATTATAATCTTCTTTCTTAGCAGTACAAGAAACAATTGATGGTGTGTTAGAAAGAAAACTGGTGCATAAATCCACAACGTTCTATGGAGCTGTAATAAAGTGAGTTAGAAAAAGAGCATGTACTAGTACCAAAAGTAAGGTTGGCACATTGCATACCTTGGTTTAGGACTGGCCTTGATCCCAAGGAAGAGATCAAGGAAATAACAACCACTACTAAAAGAGACCTGTAAAGTTCTGATGCATGCAAGCCATCTGGGTATTAGAAAAGCAAATTTTACCCCATGGGAGGAATCTGAATCTGCTTACAATTGATAAAATACCATTCTAGCCTTATACGTTAACACATTGACAATCAATGGAGCTTGCTGGAAGGGTAATAACATCTGCAACACACAGTTTAATGACAGTATGTTATAACAAGTAGGTTTTATAAAAGCCAATCAGTGATGACCATAAGAAAAAAAGCGTGTTGGTAAATTCATCTTTTATGATATGGTTCAATAATCTCTTCCTTAAAGGAAGAAACCCTTCCTTGAACTCCTAAAATATGAACCAATGCCTCCCTCCCTGTTAAAAAAAAGCAAAAAACATCTTAATCACATCTTGATTAAAGAACATACCAAACAAAATATTAGCTGACTCCTCATATGGGTACCACAAAGTAAGTAACCATAGTTTGTTCATTTGGTATCAAGAGAACTTGATATAGTGCACTGCAGGGTACTTAGCAGGCAATCAATACATAATTGGTGAAAGAATGAATATGCTTAATGTATTTTGTATATAAGATTCACAGGCATTAATTTGTAGGCAGACAGTTCGTAAATAAGATTAATGATGCTGTTACAATATTACAAGTCTTAATTTATGTGGTATAAAAGATAATGACTACACTACAAATATTAGTTTATTGATCTACCGCACCCATCTTACCCTTCTAGTTTTACCAGCCCTTTTCACAGGCTTGGGAATGTCAATTCTTTGAATTAAGTTAACTTGCCCTCACCTCCACTCATGGCTGCAACTGATTAGAAGAGGGGTGGATACTTGCACATAAAAGTAGTCCATTTGGCTGACCGATTGTCAATCAAAATTTCTATTTGGAGAATTGGACCAATAAATGGTCTGAACAGGAGGAGAATGAAGACACATTATTGGTGGAGCACTAGGATGAAGTGCTATGGTCTCCTGAGGGCGAGTGAGGCAGCATTTCCTTAGATTCCTTGTGTTTTAGTCCTTAGAAGTTCCTTTCTTTTCAAGTTAATTGGTAGGTTTCTCTTCCTTAGTAGCAAAGATGCCCTATCCAAGAGCAAGTACATTTCTTGTAACCTATCGAGATCAAGATATAGTGTACTGGTTAACACTGGTTGGCCAACTTTCTAAGAGCTGGAATATGATGAAACATAATTAATGCAAGATGTACCCAGATTTATTGACCAACGATCATCAAATAATGATGAATCATTGTTTATTTTACAATCTAAAATATTGTATATGCCTCAAAAACTTGAGGTCTTGCTCTATACCAGAAATAACCCTTTGGCCACTGTGGCAAA
The DNA here is from genome assembly GCF_028749965.1 of Puma concolor. Classification (NCBI taxonomy): domain Eukaryota; kingdom Metazoa; phylum Chordata; class Mammalia; order Carnivora; family Felidae; genus Puma; species Puma concolor. The sequence continues at coordinate 131,926,484 of NC_141675.1, read as the reverse complement.
TAATACCATGGAAGGACACACTAAAGATCACTCTAATCCCTTTCTAGCATGCCTTCCCGGTGACTAGAAACTGGAAAACTGAATGTTACATATGTTACACATATTTCCTGGGTCCCAGCTAAAATTGTGTAAATTATCTATTATATTATTTGATAATAAGCCCTTTGGCTGCTTAACTTAGCAAGAGTTCATTTGGTTTTCTGAACCAAAGAACCATGGCCTATGTAGTAATTGGTACCAGAGATGGGATGCTGCCCAGCACGGCTAGCCCTGAGTTAGTTGAAGTGGTTGGATGGTGAGTGGTGAGGGTCTAAGTTTAATGTGGCGGCCACGCCTTTGCCTAACCTGTCCCTTGCTTACCTTAAAAATCAGGCTACTTGCTGACGGAGGCTATAACGTTAAGAGACAGAGCAAAAACAAATGTATAGTGTTGGTAGGTGCTGGTTCATTTTTGTTATTTTTAGCAAAATCTAATGCATTAGGTGAACCCAGACTAGAACTAAACCTTCTTGAAGCAGGGGTGGAAGGAAGCAAAGATTTATCAAGAGAGATATTCTCTGCCTGTGCATGCTAATGACACTGATGGACAGTCCAATGATTTGGGCCTCATGGCGTTGAAAAAGCCATCTGCCTCTGTACCTGAACTTGAAGAAGTTTTAAGCTGTAGCCTTAGCAGGAGGTAAGACTCTTGCTTTGTCATAAAGCAGCAGTGATATTGCTGGCAGTAGGTGATGAACTGTATTGCTTCCCCATCTAAGCCTATTATTTCAGATGCTCTCAAGGTAACCACCATTAATTTAAGGGCCAAAGGGAGAGACAGAGTACAGAGCCTACTAAATAAAAGAGAATCTGCAGGTTGAAAAACCATGTCTAGGCAAGACTTTGGCTATGGTAGTTTATACATAGAACAGAATGGAAATACATCAAGTCTGTTAAATGTTTGAAGGAATTATCTTCATAAAGAAATCCCCAACTTGGTCTACAATAGTCTGTGGTTATCAAAACTTTAAAATAATCTCTGTGGGGGCGCCTGGGCGTCTCAGGCGGTTGAGTGTCCAACTTCAGCTCAGGTCATGATCTCTCAGCTGTCAGCACAGAGCCCGCTTCGGATCCTCCACCCCCCACCCCCGCCCCCGCCCCTCACTCACTCACACACACTTTCTCTCTCTCAAAAAATATAAACACTAAAAATTTTTTTAAATAATCTCTGCACCCCAGTGTTTCAAGTCCACAACGTCTCCAAGAAGGACATCCTCCCTTGTGCCCACCTCATATGGATTTGTTGAGGAAAATTGGCAAGAAGAAATCTCCCAGGGGAAGATCCAGGAGCACCAGAGGACAAAACATGAAGGAAAACATTCAAGAGAAAGAACCAGAAGCTGTCAGGTTGGCCAACCAAGGAACTCCCTACGGTGTTAGGGCAGGGAGTCCTGGCTATTCCTGCTTAGTAGGTTTTGATAATTATTATGGAATAGTGACTAATGTTTCTCATTTGCCTTTTTCCAAATGGACAGGCTTATTGCAATAAGTCATTCCTTCTACAAAACTTAAATGTGCTGATAGCTGAAAACATGTCTTTAAAACTAAATTGGTGGTCAGCCTGCAAGGAGTTGCATCTGGGGTCCTTGGAGAGGGCTGCACATCACCTGGAAATCTCAGGCAGCAGATTTGATGCCGTCACAGAAAAAGACATGTGTCTGGATGCATGGGAGAAACAGTGCGACTGTTGTATGTATGAAAACAATGGTGCGCATGCTGGTTTGGGAAACCAGAGGCAGACCATGACAGAAAATTTCAATAGCCTGCTGTAGTGGTTTTAAGCTGTGCCCACAAATTGCTTGATACCTCCCCTTCAAGATGACTTTCCTTTTAAGAGGGGAGTTAATTTAGCGACTTACCTCTAATTAGTAGAGTAAAACGGAAGTACTTTCTGTGAATTAGGAGACCAGGTCACGAAGGACGTTGTGACTTCACCATTGCTTCTCTTGGATGGCTCCATCTGGGGGGAGTTCAGCAGCCACATCATCAGGATACTCAAGCTCATGTGGCAAGGACCTGAGGTCTCCTGCCAATAGCCATGTGAGGAACTGAGGCTTCCTGCCAAAAGCCTTGTGAGGGAGACTTCTTGAAATTGGATACTCCAGCTCCAGGCAAGCCTTCAGATGATTGCAGACCCTGCCAATATCCTGATTGCAACCACATGAGAGACGTTGTATCAAAATAATCCAGCTAAGCTGTTCCTGAATTTATACCTATCAGAAACTACAAGATAATAGTGTTTCTTGTGTTAAACTACTAATTTTTCTGGTGCTTTGTTATGCAGCAGAAGATAACTAATACACCCACTCAACATCAGTTCTCATCTTCTTAGAAACCAAACCTTGATTTTATCTGAGTGTTGTTCCCAGCTAAAATACCATGTGCCCCATACTCCCTCTGGATACATCCAATGAAATGTTAGTAGGAGTTATTGGATGGCCCTTTCAGGAAAACTCATTTAAAACCACATTCTTTTTGCCTGAAATGCAAACGCAATGACTGGAGCTTCAGCTGCCAATTAAACATCACAAGGCAATCTTTAGAATGAAAGCCAAGAGCTAAAGGTGACAGAATAGAAGCAACCTGGGTGTCTAAAGATGATGGCATCATCAAACCAGCCCCAGAAATGCATTTGTGGAGTCTCTTTACATTGCAAAAAAATAAACTTCTATCTCGGGTTAATTGCTGTTAGTTCTTGTCTCTGTTACCAGCAACCAAACGTACTTACTAGCTGATGGAATGTAGAATTAGATTTCTTGGATATGACTGTTAGGAAACATAATATAGTGAACCATCTAACAGGAGTAATCATTTAGCTTTGTAGGAATAGTTATTATCATAAATTACTGAGTTATGTATCTCATGGAAGAGAGCTTTGTGGGACATGAGCAGTATGTGCTGTTTATCCAGGATTTTCTTCCTAAGTCACCCCTGGTACACACACACACATGCACACATATGCATTCACACACACACACACACACACGCACACACAGTATAACACACACTAAATTATTGACACTTGGGCTATCCTGATAAAACTGTCCTTCTGCACTGCGTCATTTAAGAATTACAAAGCAGCCAAAGCTAATTTCCAAAGTGTAGTTTTTTTGTTTCATGGATATATATATTACTTTGCTGATTTCTGGCAAATCACATGAAGCAAAAGTAATTTTGAGTTGTAACATTTTTAAAACACCAGACTTTATTTTCTGATACATGTCAAAGTTTTATTTTCAAAACAAGAAGATAGAAAGGTCCTTTAGTGTTTACTTTGTTTTTTAAATATATAATGGCTTTATTTAGATATAATTTACATACCATACAATTCACCCATTTAAAGTGAGTAATTCAACAGTTTTTGCAATATCCACAGAGTTGTACAAACATCACCACAATCAATTTTAGACCACTTTTATCACTACAAAAAGAAATCCCATACCCATTATCAGTAAATCTCCATTTCTTCCTAAACCCTGCCCCAGCCCTGGGTAATCACTATTCTACTTTCTGTCTCTATGGATTTGCATATTATGGACATTTCATATACATGTAATTATATACTATGTGGTTTTTTGTGACTAAATTCTTTTACTGAGTATCTTCTTTTCAACTTCATTCATATTGAGGCACATTTCAGTTCATTGCCTTTTTATTGCTGAGTAATATTTCACTGTAAAGATATACCATATGTTTACCCATTCATCAACTGATGGATATTTGGGTTTGTTTCCCTTTTTGGTTATTATGAAGAGTACTGGTGTGAACATTAATGGACAAGTTGTTTTTTTTTTTTTTTTTTTTTGTGGAGAAAAGGTTTTCATTTCTCTAGGGCATATACTTAGGAGTGGAATTGATAGGTCATGTGGCAAATATATTTAACCTTTTGAAGAACTGCCCAAATGTCTTCCAAAGTAGCTGCAACATTCTAGATTTTCACCAGCAACGTATGAGGGGCCCAATTACTCTGCATCCTCACCAACACTTGTTTTTATCTGTTTTATTTTGTTTTGTTCGTTTATAGACATTCCTAGCAAGTGTGGAGTGGTAAAACATTGTCGTTTGGATTTGCATTTCCCGGGTGGCTAATGATAAGGAGCATCTTTCCATGTGCTTATTTATGTTTTCTTTGGAGAAAAATCTATTCAAATCCTTTGCTAATTTTGTTTATTTATTTATTTAATTTATTAATTAATTTACTATTTTTGAGAGACAGAGAGCATGGGTGGGGGAGGGGGAGAGGGAGAGGGAGAGGGAGACAGAGAGAGAGAGAGAGAGAGAGAGAGAGAGAGAGAGTCTTGAGTTGTGTGAGAATCCACACACAGCGTGGATCCTGCCCTGGGGCTGGATCCCACAACCCTGGGTTTATGACGGGAGCCAAAATCAAGAGTCAGACACTCAACTGACCAAGCCACGCAGGCGCCCCAGATCCTCTGTTTATTTTTAATTTTTTTTTTTCAACGTTTTTTTATTTATTTTTGGGACAGAGAGAGACAGAGCATGAACGGGGGAGGCGCAGAGAGAGAGGGAGACACAGAATCGGAAACAGGCTCCAGGCTCCGAGCCATCAGCCCAGAGCCTGACGCGGGGCTCGAACTCACGGACCGTGAGATCGTGACCTGGCTGAAGTCGGACGCTTAACCGACTGCGCCACCCAGGCGCCCCTCCTCTGTTTATTTTTAAAAGTTGGGTATTAGTCTTTTTATTATTGAGTTATACATCCTACATACAAGTCTCTTATCAGATACATGATCGCAATTTTTTTCTCCCATTCTGTGAATTGTCATTGCAGTTTTTATAGTTTCCATTGAAATAAGGAAGATTTTAATTTTAAGTCTCATATTCCTTCTTTCCCTTTTGTCACTTGTGCTTTTGGTATTACATCTAAGAAGGCTTTACTTAACTAAGATCGTGAAGATTTATTGTTATATTTCCTACTAAGAGTTTTATCATTTAGTTTTTACAGTTAGGTCTATGATCCATTTTGAATTAATTTTTGTGTGTGGTACAAAGAAGGGGTCAAATTTCATTCTCTTCCATAAATATCTAGGAATCCCAGCATCATTTGTTGAAAAGACTATTCTTTCCCTCATTGAATTTTGTGAAATCTTAGTGGTGTATATGCATATTTGTGTATGTGCATGTATGTTTGTGAAAAGTAATTTCAGTTTAGTGAAAAGATTAACTATATAAGAATTTTATGTTTTTCAAACTAAACAAATCTAAAATAGACATGTTGGTGACCTTGTCAATTTCTTTTGAGGGTCAAACAAATGGTAAATATACATTTGTGACTTTATAGCTTTCTTCTCTACAGAACCTTGAATAATTTGGGAAAACAGATACGTACTTTGCTTTAGTTGAATGTTATCTGAAGAAGAGCCCTAAAAATTAGTAGGGTCATGTTGTACTCAAATGATTTATTATACGGATATATGTTTGTAAAATATCAAAATGAAATTATGTTATTCATTTATGACAGGACTGCTTAATGAGACTAAAGAACCCATTTCTACATAAAAAGATAAGACTTCATGTAATATTTACTTTCATAATAAACGGACATACTAAATGGACACATCAACAAAACTGATATGTTTTCTTTAGCTTCACTGGGATTTCTTGGCTTTTTGGATCCCTTAACTATGTTAAAGATTTTCTTGTTTTGGCAATGAGAAGGCTTCATCCACATTCACACTTCGCTGAAGCATCTTTTTCTTGCACATTTTCAGCTGCTTGTACACAATCGTTTTCAGACATTTTTTTTTCTTAAGATCCAGTTTACAGGATTCCTTTTAGTGTAGATACTGAGTGCCCTGGTTTTGCCAGTCCTTGGCCTTCAAGCCCCACCAAAAGTAAAAAGGCTCCAATCTCGTGATGGAAAACCGCACAGTAACCCGCAGATGGGGCGTCTAAACATCTTCATCTTAGCTCTTTAGACCTTTTCGGTGCTCAGGGCACTGCAGCACATCCTCACAGCGGCAGCTTCAGGCAGGTGATTGCTTCAAATAAAGGCTGGGCTGCGTTTTATAGTCCAACAGTAACTGAGCATGGCAGCACTGAAAAGCAAAACCCTGGGCTTCTATACAAGAAGCCTGACAGTAACTAGCGTAGACGTAGTTCTGTGTTCTAGGGAAGACTTTTTTAAAGCTTATTCAACCCCCAACTGATAGTGTTTTATTTCTGCCATAAAGCCAGTTTACACGAACAGTCCAGAGTTAATAGAGATAGGAGTCGTTGTAGCTACTGTATGGTTAATGAAGACACAGTACATAAAATGTAAACTTTGCTGATTCTCTAATTGGCAGAAAAGCCTAGATCCAAGAAAGTCGTTTTTATAACACAGCATCACTTCACTAGACACCAGTGATCAACGCAAATAAAGTCTCCGATTCAACGAGACTTAGACTTTCACCTTAAGAAAGTTTCTTTTAACTGTATTGTTAAATATTTTCATCTGTCCTCTGGGGCTGTGCTGGCCAGTGCGGCAGCCATTAGCCACATGTGGCTATTGAAGCTTTGAATGTGACTAGTTCAAACGGAGCTGTTCACTGGCTTTTGAAAACATAGTGCGAATGAAAGAACAAAAAATCTCCAATAAATAGTTTTTAGGCTGTGTATACATTAAAATGATGCTTTTAATATATCTGGATAGGGAAAGTATGTTATTAAAATTAAGTTTACCTGGGGGCGCCTGGGTGGCTCAGTCGGTTAAGCGGCCGACTTCGGCTCAGGTCATGATCTCACGGTCCGTGAGTTTGAGCCCTGCATCGGGCTCTGTGCTGACAGCTCAGAGCCTGGAGCCTGTTTCAGATTCTGTGTCTCCCTCTCTCTGACCCTCCCCCATTCATGCTCTGTCTCTCTCTGTCTCAAAAATAAATAAACGTTAAAAAAAATTTTTTTTTAAATTAAGTTTACCTTTTTCTTTGTATTTTTTAAAGTGTGGCTGCTAGAAAGGATAGTGCTTTCTCTAGAGGCCAAGTGACTAGAGCTTTGTAGCTACACTGGAGTTCCATCTGTAAATATTTTTGTCAGTTGTCATAGTTCATTAGTCACTAGTTCATAGTGTATCATGTAGATGCAACACATCTCAATGTATATCTTTGTTTTCTTTACATGTCTTTACTGTCAAACAGCCTTTTTCCTTTCCTCAGAATCTCTTTCCTACTTTGCCTGCCTGGTAAATTCCTCTTACTTTTCAATATTCAGCTGAAGAGTTATTTTCTCTGTCAAAATTTCCCTGAACTCCCTCATCCCCCACCCATACGCCGAGTAGAGCTAAACACTGTCCACTGGGCTATGACAGAATCTTGCCCCGTATCTACTGAGTGCTGTTTGTTGAGCACAGGGATAGGTGGTAGAGGCATCCAAATGTGAACCCAAGGGACGTGGGCCCTGTGGTGTTTGCATCTAGAATGAGATACAGACAAGATAAACACCCAGTCACAAAATGATGTGAAACATGCTCTGATAGCAGAGACTGCGGGAAGCCAAGCTATTCCTCCAACCAGCCTGATGGCAGGGCCCTGGCGGCAGACGGATCGGGACTGCATGGCGCCCCACTGAAAGTAAAGCTTCTTGTACTCCTGCTTTTTATGTAATTTGGCCTCAGCGTTGGTCAGGGCAGCCCCCCTACCAATGAAAGTACCTGGGGATTTGTCGGTTGGGGAATTGCCCGCGACAGCCACCCCCCACTCCCCGGCCCCAGGAAAAGAACCACTGGGGAAGGAAGTAAGATTCCAAAGGGAAATTATACAGCCCTACGTCCAGCCCTTGCCACCCCCTATAAAGACTCCTCTACCTAAAGGAAGGATAGCCCCATATATTTCCCAGCCAAGGAGGGGACAAATGGGTTCCAAATCCCCACTCCGGCAACAAAGGAATGTATTTATGGATACAAGTTACTCCAACCCCTAGGCCCACTTGGCCCCTAGGAGGCATTCCAGATGATAACTGGACCTGGTGGGTTAAGGTGCAGAATGGTTCATTAGTTCCTAGGTATACATTGCCTCTCTGGGAGCGCATAAGGTGTGGGTTCCCAAGGCCCTCTTGGCTCCCTCCCGGTACCCCAGACCAAAGCCAATACTTTTGGTCCTTGTACTGCAAATGGTTCAAAGGAACAATTAAGAAGTCATGTCCTTGTAAACGTTCCACTTGAGGTGTTGAGAGCTAGATGACCTTGAAAGGGCAGGAGGGAACGTTACAAGAAAATAACTATGTTGTTTCTTAATGGGTGATTACACAAAGGAACATTTTTAGAATTAGGTAATGCCAGAAAACATAGATGACGCACGCTATAAGGAATTTGCTAACAAATATAATGCCACGCTTGCCACAATAAAGCGGCCAGTCTAACATACTGCTGTTGTCTGAGCCCATTTGTTATTTTCGCCGACGCCATTCATCCTTTGGGAACCCTTGGAGCGGCTGAGGCTGGACCCCGGCAAGAGACTCAGGGAGCACAACATAAACATACCTTTCCCAGGCTACTTCTTTGTGATGGATAATCATATAGATTCTGAACATTAAATGTCTGATGCCACAGGAACCATGGGTTTATAAAAATACTTTTGTGTTTAAGTATATAAACTGAAGGGCATCTTTTTCAGATCACAAGTGGTTAAAATGAGAGTTGTCTTCAAAATACAAATTACTGAATAGGCATTCTTACATTACATATATGCCCAATATCCCTGCAATGACTGTCTTAGACAGGAAATTTAGGTATTGATTTTTTAAAAACAAAGAACAACAACAAAAGAGCCCCACCACAATTAGCATGATTAAGTAAAAATGAATTCCACAAAAGGTGGCCAATTTACTTTTAATGATGCACTATCAAAAAGAGTTCAGGATCTCACTATTGGATTTCTGTGGGGTTGAAGAGATAGATTAATAGGAGGTGGGCAGCTTTGTTAAGTCATCTAACATGGCGCTGGACTTTTTAACACTAGCATTGGAGGGCAGTACCAATACTCTGCTTGTTGGGTTAACTGTGCAACCTCACTTATTAGAAGGCCGTTTCTCTATGAACCTCAGTGATCCAAAACCCAGTTAAGGTACAAAAAAGAATACTTTTTTTTTTTAACTTTTTTAAATGTTTATTTATTTTGAGAGAGACAGAGACAGAATGCGAGTGGGTTAGGGGCAGAGAGAGAGGGAGACACAGAATCTGAAGCAGGCTCCAGGCTCAGAGCTGTCAGCACAGAGCCCGACGTGGGGCTCGAACTCACGAGCTGTGAGGTCATGACCTAAGCCGGAGTCGGACGCTCAACCGACTGAGCCACCCAGGCACCCCAAAAGAATACTTTTCAAAGCAACATTTGAGTAGTCTGAATAACTGTCCCTAAGTCTATGCATTAAGTCCCTAAGTCTATGTGTCTTACTCCTTGGTGAGCACATCAGTTTCTTACCTAGGACCTACTTAGTTTTACTTTACTGAATTGTGACAAGTGAGGCTATCTAGATTCCCAGTCTGCACTAGACCAGACACTGCCAATGAGAAGAGGAGGAAAATATTGGAGGCAGCATGCTGTGGCAACAGAGAAAAAGGACAACAGATTGTCAGTTAGTGAAGGGGACGAGAGAAACTACAAAGAGCAGAGATAATCACTAAGTCATAGAGTCCTTCAGTGCAGCGATTGATAGCTTATATACCTCCTGGGAGCATCTCTTAACAACTAGGAAGAAGCCTGATATAGAATGTTTTTGTTGAATCCGCTACAACTTACTGCAATAAACACTTCTAATAAAATTAACCCTGAATTTCCAAGAAAAAAGCCAAAGAAAGTCCAATATATTGCTCAAGAAAAATATATATATATATAACCCATTTTAGAAAATCTGTGTATATCACTTAACAGTTTTTTGTTTGTTTTTTTAAGTTTGACTCCTTAAAGGGCCAGATTCCAATTCTGATGATCATCACTTAATTAGAACAGTTCACTTTCACCAACTGGATAAATGATGTACTGTAGAATAGCTGACTTTACACAGTGGCCTTGAGCAAATTTCGAACTGTTGTATATGCACATAAGAAGCTACCATATGAAGTTTAAACTGTGTTAGATGGCAACAGATTACACAGTTGAATCACTAGGGTGATGTAAAATAATTGTTCTAAAATGCACCATCACCATTAAGCAAAATGATCCTACCGTGTGCCCAGCACTGTGCTAGGTGGTGCATTTATTAAGCATTGCTTTCACTTTTATGATTTGGAGGTGTTACAGAACACTCATTCATATTTTCAAAGGTTAAAAGACATTTTAAATGCACAATACAGCCATTACATAACAGGCATAGACTACTGTTTCATGACTAGGATAGTGGTTTTCTTAAGTGCGCTGGCAACTCTATTTTCCAATGTTATCTAATTCTTAAGGATTTGAAAACCTATACATAGGAATGGAGTGCCTCATCCTCTCATTTGTTTTGTGTATTAAGTGTTTTAACACAGGCATGCCATTTCTGAGTTAAGGGTGAGGCTAAGCTGTACTTCAGCGTTTTTGTATCAGGCAAAAGACAATTTCAGCAACGGTACTTTTCCCCCCGGTACTTTTTTTCATGGCGAGTTACTAAACGCTAGATGCTAGAGTCAAAAAGAAACCTGACATCTGGGGAGGTGTTGAAGGGGTGTTAATAGTTCTAGTTAGATGTCTGGGGGAGCGTTGAGGATAAGATTTTAAAACAGCAAATGCAAGGAGAAGGAGGGGGGGATTATGGTTTCGTAGGACTCTCTCCTCTCTCTACTTTCTCTCGCCACCAATCCATACGTGCCTCCCCCCCCCTCCCCAGTTCAGAGGCGGGTTCAGCGAGATTAAGCTGCAGGAAACCGAGAGGCTCCACAGCGCTGCCGCCCCGGCCTCGTGATGTAATTGTTATTTCTTATTCCGAGACTGAACCGAGCAGAGCTGCCGAAGAAGTGGCAGTCCTGTTCTTTCTGCCTCGTCTGGTGGGGTCAAATTCTTCCCCGGGATGATGTAGATTCGCTGACCGACTCCTGCCGGAGACTTCGCAGTGACAAAGCAGTTGAAGATAAACCCTGCTCCTGGGTCCTACGTCCGTCCAAGGAGCTGGACGGGGCACTCCTCAGGTCTCCTTCCCAGTCTTCCTCTCTGAGTCACTCCACATTGATTCCTGGGTGCCTACTACGTGCTAAGGCGTGGGGTCAAAGTGACCTGGAGTTAGTGCCCGTGCCCCCCCCCCCCCCCCCGCCAAGATTAAAGCAGGACACACAGATTACAAGGTGGTGGAAGCTGGGGGTGGGGTGCGTGAGAAGGAGCCGAGAGAACGCGTGTCGTGGGGTGAAATGGCAGCGGGGGCGCCAGCACCCCAGCGGGACCTGGGCGTCCCGGCCCCCAGGCTGGGTCCCAGACGCGAGCCCACGGCCGGCGTTAACGAGAACGAGAACAAGCCCCCGGGGGGCCCGGGAGGAGCTGTCCAGTCGCCTTGGGCGGTCGGGGGCGGCTGGACAGAGCCGGGAGCCAAGCGTGGGGGGGGGGAGGGGTCGGCTCGGGTGCGTGGAGCACCCACCTCTCCGGGCCGACGCAGTCCTCCCGCCGCCTTTGGGCCCTGCAGCCCCGGCCGGGCCATCCAGAGGGCGGGCAAGGAGGAAAACAGCAAACCGGGGGCGGGGGGGTGGGTGCTCCGCAGTTCCCGCGAGCTGCCGGGACCCGAGCGGTTCCTCCTGCCCCGGTGACAATGGGAGGGAGGGGGAAAAAAGGGTTAAGAAACTTGGCTGAAGAGCTGAATGGCGTGGAGCGGCGAGGGGAGGGACTGGGCCGCGGCGGACTCGGCGGCGGAGGGAGGAGCGCGGCTGCGGGCGGGCGGGCGGCGAGCGAGGCGCTCAAAGTCAGCCTCGCAGACATTGCAGCAGAGCCCCGAACTCGGGAGGCGGCGGCGGCGGCGGCGGAGGAGGAGGCGGCGGCGGAGGAGGAGGCGGCGGCGGAGGCGGTGGAGGAGGCGGCCGAGGCGGAGGGACGCGCCGGCCCCAAGCCTTCCCGCCCGCCCGCGCACGCCCGCCGGTGGCCCCGCGGCTGCCACTGCGCTTGGCAGCGCTGCTGACCGGAGGGAAGAGCTCGCCGGGGCGCCGAGGGAGCACGGGGCGGCGGGGCGCCTTCGTGGAGTGCGCCTGACGGAGCCCGAGGCGCGGAGCCGCGGCGGCCTCGGGTGAGTGGCGGCCGCGGCCGGGGGCTGCGGGAGCGGCCGCGGGCGCCGCCGGAAACGGCCCGGGAGCGCGGCCCCGCGGCGGCGGCGGCGGCGGCGGCGGCGGCGGCGGCTGGCAGGGCCGCGGGGGCGTCGGGGCGCCGGGGACCGCGCTGCCTGCGGCGGGAGCGGACGCGGACGGCGGGGTGGGCTCAGCCTCGGGGAGGAATCGTTTCCGGGGATATTCCGCCTCTCCTGCCGGGTCCGAATCTTCCCGGGAACTCGGGGTGGGGGGGTGGGGGGGGGGAGGCAGCTGGGCCGGCAAGTTGTGGAGTTGGCCCCGGGCTCACCGGCCGCTCTGTGGCTGTCCTGGGCCGAGGGGCGGCCTCCGTGTGCTCCCCGAGGCGCGCCCGGCACGGGTGGCCGGGCCCGGGTCGTGCCCCGCTCCACTGCCCCCTCGGCCCGGAGTCCCGGGCGCTTCTCGCCGCGCAGCCCTCGGTCCTGCTGCCCGGGGCGACCTGGGCGGCGCCGGGTGCTGCTACCCGTCTCTCGCCCGGTGCCTCCCTTCTCAGGGCTCGCGGGATTCAGGGTCTGGACAAGCAAACAGGAAAAAAGGGACAGCTCTCCCGGCCCCCACCAGACCCCCAGGCCTGGCCGGTCGGTTCTTGTCCTTCCCCCTCCCGAGAGCGAGGCTCTTTGCACCCGAGGCCTCAACCATCACTTGACCCCCTGATGAGCCAGAAACCGGCCTCACATTTGGGGTGAGCCCAGTGGAGGTCCTGGGAGGCTGCCTTTCTCTCCTCTGTGCAGCAGTGTCCTCCTTACTACTAGTGAATCTTGTTGTTTTATGAACGGTTTCCCTGGAAATATTCTACGATCCCTCCCATCCTTTCCAAAGTAGTTTCCAAATTTTAACCAAGAGTTGGTGTTCAGTGTGAAGGAACAAAGGAATCAACTGTGTGTCTCAGAGGCGAACAAGCTGGGAGTCTGTAACACATGTTGATCTCTGAAGCATTACAGGCGGTTCTACCTTCTATCTCGTTAGTGATTTAATTGGTTTCTGAAGATAGTGGAAGAAAAACAGAATGATAAGCGCTTTTGCGTTAAATATTTTTTTTAATAAGGCATTTTATTTTGGAAAAAAATTAAGACGTTTCTAGCTACAAAGACTTTTTGCTCAGACGGTGGAACTAAGTTGGAGTTTGTCTCCGGTAAAGTAAATGATTAAATTGCGAGATGGTGCGGGGGTGAAAAACTGTCTTTAGAGGAAGAAAGCCTGTCTATAGGTGTCCAAAGTAAATATGGTTGTCGTGTAATATACATGAATACCCTTTACGTTTTGGTGGGGGGGGGGGGGCATTCGTGGAGCAGAGGGCTTTGGTAATTCATTCTTTAAAGTTATGAATTGCCTTGAACCTGCTTATTAGTGGATCATATGTTTAGCAAGTGGGTGCATCTTCCAGATGTTTAACCACCACTTTGTCACCTTTGTTGAAGAGACACTGAAATAAGTGGACTTTTAAAACAAATAGTGCTTCAACTGCCTGGCACTTGAGTGTGGGTTGCTGCCTGGAGTATGTTGAAATGTTTTTCAACTTAGAAATAAGTTGCTTGGGTTTTGCCCAGTGCTTTGGTGGTAGTGTCGATTGGGTTTGGTTGGTTCAGAGTAGTGCCTTCCTAACCAGTAACAACTTTTCCCTGTCTGGAGTTAGTTCCTAGAGACAAAGAAGAATCAGTCCCTGGGAACAGCTACTATGCAGGCTGGGGGATTGTCACTCTAGTCTGTTTCACTCACTCTGGTGGGGAAACACCTCTTTCCACACTTACCCCTGCAGGTGCCCTAAGAGGGTGAGTTAAATGTATATTTTGGAAAAAAAAAAAAGAAAAAAAGAGGACTGCTTATTGTTAGTTTTACTCCAGTGAGGTCTCTACAGTGCTTTTGAAGCAGTTGAAAACCAGGTTTAATGCCTGTGGGAAGACTTGACTTAGAACTACTTTTGCGTTTATCTCCAAAACTCTGTAGAACTTGGGTTTTACTAATTTAAACATCCCCAAATACTGTAAGTTTGCAGCAAAGAAGTGTCTGTAAAAGAGGCTAAGAAGCTAAGGGCTCTTCTGACTCTTGCAGTTTTAAGAGCAAAACATCATGATAAAAAATAACCTATACCACCACCTAGAGTCTGTTTGTTAGTTTATTGCTCCTGAAGTTTGCTTAAATTGACACGTCTCTTGTGGTTCCAGTATGGCCAAAAAATGATTAAGAAGCGCTAGCTTTCTTTTTTAAAATTTTTTTTTTTTTTTCAACGTTTATTTATTTTTGGGACAGAGAGAGACAGAGCATGAACAGGGGAGGGGCAGAGAGAGAGGGAGACACAGAATCGGAAACAGGCTCCAGGCTCTGAGCCATCAGCCCAGAGCCCGACGCGGGGCTCGAACTCACGGACCGCGAGATCGTGACCTGGCTGAAGTCGGACGCTTAACCGACTGCGCCACCCAGGCGCCCCAAGAAGCGCTAGCTTTCAAAAGGCCATCCAAGAGAATAATTATTTGTGTAATAAATAGCAAGTGCCAATTTCAATTATCCATGCTACCTTTAGCATTGAAAATTATGACATATCAAGTTGAGTGGCTGTTCTCCAAAAGATATGGATTCAAAAGAATTTAAAACTGGGAATTTTTCAGTTTGCGCTCCAAGGTAGCTCTGTGATTGCTTAAAGACTGTCTTCACTGTTACCAGAGATTCAAGAAATCTTACAGATGAAATGTCATTAGGACTTTTTGAGGTCCCACATCAAACAAAAGCAATGATAAAAGTATAAGGGAGTGTTACAACTCCAGGAATTCTGGAAATTCAAAAAGTAAGAGAGAACATAGGCTGTAGTAGACTTAGGGTTCCGAGAGGTGAAAAGTAAATCAATGTGAAATAAAGTGGTAATCTGTCTGGCTGGTAGTTTATACATAGTAAAGCGATCCGTTAAATGGGAGACCTGGGGATGGCAGCTTTAGTGCCATGCGGCTTATCACATTGTCTGGAGGAAGTAACGTTCCTTCTTTAAATGGTACAACCTGAGAGAAAGATGGCCTCCAAGATCTTTAATTAAGTACCGGTTGCACAGAGAGAACTAGAGCACTGTATTAATTCTGTCAAACATCACTATTTTAGAACATTGAGGACAACTAAAAATGAATTAACTCATATCTGAAAGCAGAGTTTTATGGAAGGTGACAGATGAGGCAAAATATGTCAATCTAATGGAACAAGGAAGAAGATAAGAAGATATGTCATTCTTGGCTCTCTAGAAAGATGAGAGAGAAGAAGGTTATTATTAATTGTACAGATTTCTTTGCAAACCAATACTGGAAGGCAGTGATATAGAAGGTAATTTTAAATCAGAGTGGCTTAGGATATCATACATGATGTTAAAGGGATTAGGTTTTTAATTTTAAAACTTGAAGATTGTAGGAAACTTAAAAGCTCGTATTTTAAGTGTTGTTTTGGAAAAGCGGTAAGAGTTTTGTGTATCAGGTTGAAAGATAATTCTGCCAGAAATAAGTTCAAAACGTCTAATTTTCACCTAGAAAGAATTGTTGAGTTTAAATTGTGATGGGTACAGTTTTGTTTTTCAAACTTTAGATTGCCTGATGCAGTTAGTTTTTAAAGCGTAGGTTAATAGAGAAGAAGAATTCTAGTTTATCTGTCAGTGGTGTGTACACCTCTCTCTGTATTGCTGTCTCCTCTCATCCCCTTTTCTAAAATAAATAGCTTCTACATTTTTGGATGCGTTCTTTCATGAAAATTGCCTTCCTTTGCAGCTTCCTGTCTTGGCCCTGGTGGGGTAAAGGTTCTTTACTCTTGAGCTTTTTCCATATGCCCCTTCACGTGGCTAATACACGATCAGTGTGCATTTTGTTTTGTTTTAATACTGATTTACTGTTAACGTGGATGAAGACTGGGGAAAGAAGCATTTGGTATTTTAACAAAGCTCCTTGTGCACATGTCTTCCAATGGAGGAAATATTTTTATGAAAAGCAATTATTGACTACCATTGAAAAGTCAAACATTCTCAGCAGAATGTGGCAGGGGGAGGGGCTTCAGGATAATAAGTTTGAATCTGGGAATTGAATTGTTCAAGATGCATTTCCTTAAGTTGCTCTCCGGGGGCGAGGGGATGAACAGACTCATTCTGTAGTATTTAGATACCACAACAATCACAGAAATATAATACCAGGATGGTCACTAAGACTTGAGAAGGTAAAAATCAGGAGTGTCAGATGATGAAGCAGGCCATTGGAATGGAACTGAGGATTATGTCCGGAGGCTGGAATGAACAAAAAGTAAATGGAGGAGAGAGATCTTGTTTCCGTATCCTGTTTGCATCTGATGCTGAAGCAGGGACATGAATTGCTGATGGTAATGGATTCCCTTTTATGAGGGCTGCAATATTATATAAATAGTGGTTGTTTGGAGAGGGAAAAATGACAAATTCCACATTTGTGCCTCTGTATACTTTGCTGTTGAGTGTCTCTTAAATATATATTTAAGGTGGAAGACCAAAACTGGGCACCAGAGTAGAACCGGGAGTTATAGTTTGTTTGGAAGAAAATGAATTCATATTAGACCACTTTTCTTTGTTCTTTTAAGATCTTGTGTTTCCCAAGGGTCTTACTGAACACAGGAAACAGTACTGAGGTTTGGGTGGTGAACTAGAGAATTCTTTCCTAGGATTTCTGATAAAGATAACTTGAAGTGGATAACTACAGAAATAATATTTCCTTTAAGCACCTTTAGGATTAGGGGGAAATTGGGACTTAGAGTTCTCTGAAGTCTTAGGAGGGTTTCTTCACAAACTATGCTCTAAATGTCCATCTGTTTCGTTGTTGTTGTTGTCGTTGTTGTTGTTCCTTGAAATTTAATGTTCAATCTGATAGATATTGAATATTTAGGATTCTAAAAATTAGAGGTCATTTAGAACAGACTTTTCCTTTTCCTTTGCTACAGGTATGAAGGGTAGTTTTAATCTTTCATTAAAAATACAGCTATTGAGATAATAGGATGTTATACTAATTGTTGTCACTGTGATAGTACATACTCTGCATTATGAACCTTGAAATCCAAATGGATTCCTGCACCTCTTGCAAATATTACAAATAAAGCATTACAAAACTTGTGGTGTCTTAGAGTATCCATACACCTGAAACAAAGTAATCTTATTTAAGTTCATAAAACATTGAGAAGAACAGGAAAGAGGGGAAATATGATACATTTTACCACTGTATTAGGATTTTGTTAAAGTTAATACCTTAAACCATGCTAGGGATAACATTTGGCCTAGAACTGTAGGGGTAATATGATGAGAAGCAGATTTAAAGAATTTATGAGGAGACTGGCAATTCAAAAATGTAGCTATGAAAGAAAGGACTTCACTGTGTTTACTTAGTAGTATTAAGATACTTCTGAATGTCTATACCAGATTTTAGGATAGATTGTTTTTGAAGATAATGTTATGGATAATTACCTGATTTGGATAATTCATCTGATTTGTTTTTTAGCTGAAAAAAATTCAAGAATAACTCCAGAATGTGTTCAAACTTTGGCTAGGAGGATGCTTGTGACATCCATTGGTCTGTCCGTCCATCATCCATCCATCCTTCCTCCCCACCTTTCTTCCTTCATCTATCCTGCCTTCCTTCTTCCCTCCCTCCCTCTTTCAATAAATAGCGTGAGGGGAAAAATCATTTTGTTAAGAAATTTGGAAATAGAATTGCTTCTCTGAAAGGGTTAATAGTTGTGTTTGAAATTCAAAGCTAGCATGCTTCACTCTTCCCAGGAAATTTTTTTGACTTGGTATACTTCAGGGAATAAAAGCTCTAAATTAAAACCCATCTTGCCTCTTTAACTTTGTGTCATTTAGCAAAAATATCTTTAAGGATGAAGAAAGAGACCCTTATTTGCCTTAAATTCCAGGTCACTCTGTGACTAAGCCTGGTGTTTCAAGAAATATTAAACTAGAAGCTTGCTGGGAACTTGAGTCATCAGCTTAAGATACCACGAGGACCAGGACAACTCTGATTGACCTGATGTTGGTGTTTATTCAGAGCTTTGGTGGAATGAAGTCTCTTATCCTTGGACTTCTAATTAAGAAAGTCCTTTTTCAGTCACGTGTTAAATGATAGGGCTACTCCTTATTTTTAAATCTGTAATCTGCTAATGAATTGAGAACAAATCAGGAATTAAGGAGTTAGGAGCTTCTGTTAATTGGGGTGCTTTATTTTGCTTTTACCTTCCTCAGGAGCTATGTAAGAATACTGGGTAGAAGTCAGGCAATTAGCTTTAGGTAGATGAGAGAAAAGCTCAAGTCACATAGTTGCGAAGCAACTATGGTTTGTGGGTTCAAGCCCCACGTCAGGCTCTGTGCTGACAGCTCAGAGCCTGGAACTTGCTTCGGATTCTGTGCCTCCCTCTTCCCCCGCCCCCTCTCTGCCCCTCCGCCGTTCACTCTCTGCCTCTCTCAAAAATAAACATTAAAAAATAAATAAATAAAAGTATTTGTTTTGTTATTCCACATCCAATTTTCTAGCTTAGGATCTGCTACTAAAACAGTGTATAATACAGATAATGGGAATGTCCTTTTATCTCTCTGTAGACTAGAACAAGGGGGTTAGATTTGATTTCTAAATTCTGAAATTCTGATTCTATACATTGATGTGTGCTGTCAGTAAGCAGTAAAGATTTCAAGCCTGAGGTTTTAAATTTTTTTTTTTTAACGTTTATTTATTTTTGAGACAGAGAGAGACAGCATGAACGGGGGAGGTTCAGAGAGAGGGAGACCACAGAATCTGAAACAGGCTCCAGGTTCCGAGCTGTCAGCACAGAGCCCGACGCGGGGCTTGAATTCATGAACCGCAAGATCATGACCTGAGCCGAAGTTGGACCCTTAACCGACTGAGCCACCTAGGTGCCCCACTGCCCTTTTTTTTTTTTTTTTTTTTTTTGCCTTTTACTTTTTTATTGAGAGAAAGAGCAGGAAAAGGAAGAGGATTTGGGGACATCTGCTTTGTTCCAGGCACTTGGCTGTCTGCTTTACAATTTCCATGTGACATATAGGTATCATTTTCTCGATTTACAGAGAAAGAAACCTAGTGTGAGAAATGCCTGAGGTCACACAGCTAATGTCATTGATAATAATTTGCTTTTTCATGAGAGTATGCCATCTTTTTTAAAAGAAAGCCAGTCTCTATTTGATTTTTAGAAAGTTCTAAAAGCCTGCTCCCAAATAGAGCGTAGAATAGCCATAGAACTCGGTGCAGCACCCCCAGTCTGCCGGGCCTGGCTTTCCAAAGACCAGTCTCATAAGGAAGGCACCCTGTTTCCAACTGGTAATTCTGTAGCAGTTGATGTCAATTCTCAAGAGAACTGATGCCCTCTGTTCCCTGGGCTTACCTGAGAAATGTAGTCACCCAGGCTATCTCTGCAAGCTCCTTTCCCTCCTCAAATGCTAACCCTTGGGAGGTATTCCACACAATTACTGTAGTGTTCTTTGAGGCAGAGCAAGCAACCATGTTTCTTGATATAATTCATTAAAATACCTTGTCATGGTCTTCATCCAGGTGTTCCCAAGGCTAATTTTGTTTGTCTACTTGAAGGAGCACTTTCAGCAAATTCAGGCCCATAGCTCTTTCTGGTGGAAAAGTTAAAATTCTTGACTGTAATGGTTCTTGACATGAATTTTGTGTCATTGCCCTATCTTCACCTACCATAATTTTATTTTAAAGACTACACCATGGTAATAAACTGGGCTCTTTGTTACAAAGAGGAAATTGATAATGCATTTGTGAATTTATCAGGAGGAAACAGAGATAGATGAGTATTTGGCTTCATTCTGGGAGTAGACTATGGTCAGGAAAGAGATTTTTGGGTTAGGGAGGTTTGTGGTATACAGTATTTTTTTTTTTTTATTTTTTTTAATGTTTGTTTTCGAGAGAGCACGCGCATGTGTGACCACGAGTTGGGGAGGGGCAGAGAGAGAGACAGGGAGTCATGGAATCTGAAGCAGGATCCAGGCTCTGAGTTGTCAGCACAGAGCCCGACACGGGGCTCGAACCCACGAACCCTGAGATCATGACCTGAGCCGAAGTTGGATGCTCAACCCACTGAGCCATCCAGGTGCCCCTGGTATACAGTATATTTTTAAGTACACATCAGACGTGCTCTGTTATTGTTGAGGCCATGAGAAATGTAGTTATAAACCTCTCCACCTTTTCTTACTTGCTTCATTTAAAATTTATGGAATTCTGAACCCAAAAGAATCAAGCTGGGTGGTAGTGGTTCCCTCTGCACTAAAAGATACAGTCAAATTAAAACTGTAGTGGAGACACAAGGATGAGTAATAGGCTCATATACATAATATTTTCTAGCGTGCTTTGGATTTTGAATTGCCAAGTGAATGTTGGATAAACAAAAGGGTTTGTATAAAAGCTGCAAAGGAATGTTTTACTACAATGTTTTATTAAGAGAATATATTGTATCTGGCCAAATAAGAGAGAAGCCATGTAAGTAAACAATCTGGGGGGAAAAAAATCTTTCTGGAGTTCAGATATATGTTTATATTCTCTCCCTAACCCATCCATACCTTTTTAAGAAGTTTAACTGAAATAGACTGAATCTACATGAGGCCAGGGATTGAAGATAGAAATTTTTTTTTTATTCACCATCTGGTTCTTTCCCAATATCCAGATGTTTGGTGTTATTGAGTCAAAACTCAAAGCAATGCATTGTTTATTTTGTTAGTAAAACGCTGTGCTTACTATCCTAGTATCCTTGACTGACCTGAATCAATGTCATATTTTCTTCTTCCCTTTCTTTTCCTTTTTTTTTGCTTGGCTCTCTCATAAGTTGAAGTAATTTCATAGAATCCTTAGATTTTTCAGAGTGGAGGGGAATGTGATAAAAGCTATGGATGCTCCAGGTTTATTTGTCCTACAGGTATCTTGTCTTCCCCATTTCAAACAAGTTGGGTTATAAAGGCATCTTGCTTAATAGGAGAGTACATGGAATAGTAGTTGGTGTGAACTGTAAATCAAATAGTGTTAAATGCTACCTTTTAGCACTTATACACCTTTTTCCTTTGATCCTCCTTTTTTTTTGCCAAGGTATACATATGATACAATGGGGTAAATTACTTGCTTATCTTCCAACACTTTTGTCGTTGTTAATGCTGAAATGAGGGTGTTGTATATATTGTACACCTGAAACTATTATACTGTTCACTAACTGTAATTTAAATAAAAACTTTAAAAAAATGAAATAATATTTCCAAAACTTTTGTTGTTTGCATTTTACAGAGGAGGAAATTGAACCCCTGAGAATTTAAGTACATTTTAAAATTTATACAGCCAGTACTTGGGTAAACCCAGGATAAGAAATCAAGCCTTAATTTATTTCAGTTTATTAGTTTTTGTGAAGGCAGTCACAGAAAGAGGGCTTAGGTACCAGATGTTAAGAAATCGTTAATAACATTTGGTGATGGATCCAGCAGTAAAGTCTACACCGACCAGAAAGACAGTCTTGAGAAGCGGAGCGAGAAAGGACCAGCTACATCCCCCTTGTTTTTGGAGCATATTTTCTTCTCCTGCTACCAAAATATGGTCTTCAGAACAGTCTTGTGATTCATTTGATATTCTCGTACTTGGAACGTACTTTCTAGGCTGAGAATTTAAAAACAAGTTTTACAGTACAGGTGCGCATTTATTCATGCAGCAGCTTTGTTTCTACATGTTATATACATTTTGAGCTCTATTTAAAAATCAGTAGGGAAACTTCTATTTGTAGATTACCAGAGCCAGGTACCTTTCCTTAACTAGTGGGATCAGAATACTCACAGGTCAGCTCTAGTTATTACTGAAGAGTAATATTTTAAAATTACTAGTGCAGGTAGTTGGGTCTGTCTGTTCAACTGGGAATATAATGCAAAGGTTATGGACCCCATTACTGTATACTCCTGTGAAAAGGTAACATAATGACAGGGCACTGTGTGGACTAGTGGTGAGAATGTGCCCTGAACCAAGGGCCTCTAGATCCAGCCCTGTAGAATGAGAACAAGAGAGAAGAAACCTAATGGGAGCCACTTATATGGGCCACAGACCATATTTTGACCTTGGCGAAATAAATTGGAAAGAAATATTCTTACTCATGGGACAGTGGGCAAGAGAGTGTAGGTGCTCACTGCAGTCCCCAAGCCTCCAACAAGATCAGGTTTGTCTCCCACAGTTCTCTGTACCCTGATTGCAATGGCCACACTTGTTTAATGTTTGTGTTTCTCAGTGGACCGTCCGCTCCATGAATAGGAGCTCATTCATCAGTGTACTGTTGGTGTTGTAGATGCCTGGCACATAGAGGGCCGTTACAAACATTTGTTGAACTGTACCAATCCAATTATTGGTAAACTCTGGCTTTGTGGGGTCAGGGATAGAGCCTTTATGTATTTATATGTAACAGTTGCCAATTATTGTGCATAGCTAATTCATAATAGCTGCTGTTCTACGTTTTTTTTCTTTATTTAAATTAGGGCGTCTAAAAGGAATACTGTTTCTTCCTTAAAATTTATCATCATCTTTCCAGGCGTATTAACTATGAAGGAAAAAGTGCACCTATTGGTGACATTATAATTACTTGGCGCTTGCAATTGTTTTGTAATGCTGGGTTTCTTCAAAAATACACAAACTACAATATCTCAGAAAACACATTTAGCACAATCTTTGGGGGCAACATTGAAATATTTTTTAAAGAAGGAAATTTTTTATAGAGCTGCATAGAGAGTTTTCTTAGCTTCATTTCCTTAGCTAAGGACACTTAGCTTATGGTAGTGGTAAAGAGACCCAAGCTTGACACATTTAATCACATTGGATTTGACTAGTTGGGAAGACAGAGGCATTTCAAAATCTCATGTCTAGAGTTAATTTTGGTGTTCAGTAATCTAAAAGTTAGAGACCATCAAGAATGACCTGATGATTCAAACCCTACTAAGTTACAGGACTTAAATAGTAGATGAACCCCCTTTGTTATTATTATTATTATTATTTTTTTTTAATTTTTTTTTTTTATTTTCAACGATTATTTATTTTTGGGACAGAGAGAGACTGAGCATGAACGGGGGAGGGGCAGAGAGAGAGGGAGACACAGAATCGGAAACAGGCTCCAGGCTCTGAGCCATCAGCCCAGAGCCCGACGCGGGGCTCGAACTCACGGACCGCGAGACCGTGACCTGGCTGAAGTCGGACGCTTAACCGACTGCGCCACTCAGGCGCCCCGTTATTATTATTTTTTAAATTAGTAATAGCTCTTTTCTGGAGGTGAATTTTTTGACTGTCACAACACTGTTCTGTTCAACTAGATTAATAATGCTCAGGTAGAAAGGAAACATTTTAAAATGGAGCTCAGAAATTTCTAAACTACCAGAAATGCTAAATGCTAAAATGCTAAAATGTATAGATTATCTGGGATATATGTTTACAACACTGAGATTTCACAAATGGTCTTAAAGTAACTTTAACCCGGTTTCTTGCTTTGTGAAGATAAAGTTTTACTAAACTTCATCCATGCTTGGGAGTGGATATATTTTGTAAACAGAAAAAACAGCTCTCATTGCTCTCATGTATATGTGTGTGTGTGTGTGTGTATGTCACATGCTTATAAATTATAGCAAAAGAAGATCTGCAGGCCAGTGGACTATTGTCCAAAGTAAAAGGGTAGAAAAAATTGCACATTGACTAATTATGTGATACATTCTACTTTGTGCTTTCAAAATTGTTTATCCTGATTGACTGGACATCTTTGCTTTTCATAGTTCCTTAGCGTCAATGTGTTATAGAATGCGTGAATTCTGTACATTAGTATAAATTTTCCAATGTTAGATTCCTCAACAGAGACCCAAACTTAATTTCTATATTCATGAACTGACTCTTGTAAGTAAGGCATGATGTTTCATTTAAAATAACAGCATTTTCCTTTGTGGTAAAAAAAAAAAAAAAAAAAAAAAAAAAGGTGAATAAGATTCTAAATCATTATTTTGTGGGTAATTATTTTGTGTCTGCTACAAGTGTTTGTTCTAGCTCTGACCACTCATCCAGCCACGTATTTTACATTTTATACATCCTTGTAAATACTTGTCCTGATAATGCCAAGCCATGCTTTCCTTTGAAGTAGGGTAAACAAATTCACTTTGAGTTTTAAACTCTGGTACCATGTTTTCTTACCTGTTAAAATAGAGTAAATTCCATCATTGGATTTATTCATTTTAGCACAACTCTGAATGATCTTTCTTTTAAAAATTATGGTATGTTCCAATTAGTGGCATATTACCTTAACTTGTCAGTTTCCTGTAAAATGACAATATTGATGACTGAAAATGGGTGAAATGGGCCTTGGGACAGTCAACAACAAAAAGGATAGAAGTAAAATCTGACTTTTAATCTTTTGAAAATCTGAGACCAATTTGTATTTTCTCACAAGATTCACAGATGGTAATCCAATATTTGTTATATGTTATTGATCTTTAAATTGTTTTCATGTGTTATAGTGAAAGTAGTAAAAAATTTTTCTAGCTGTGTGAGGAAAATGGAAGAGGACTAATAACACACATTTCTGTATGTTAAAACTAAAATACCCCTGTGAAGACAGCATGTTAGTTTTGACTGTATTTTTTATTTTATAGTGAATTTAAAAGTTTTTTTTTTGTTTTGTTTTTATATTTTGAAATCCTGGTAGATGCAAACAGCAATCTGTATACGTACAGGTGTTAAAAAAAAAAAAAAAAGGTATTTTTAGAGATCTCCAGCTGTGAATTTGTCCACTGGGAATAAATTGTGAGTTGTAATTGCTTTCTGTAACTTAAGTCATTTGCTCTGTTGAATATTTAAATGAAGCGTCAGGAAAGAAAAAAAAACTGTATTCATACAATACATATTCACACATACTTATATGTGAATGTGGCAGAATTTAGCAGTTCTTGATGACCGTTGTTACTTTTAAAAAGAATTAGCGAGGGGAGAGAAAGTTTTGTGTGTGTAGGGAAATTACTTCTGAGGCCTGTTCACATGCCTGTTTGTTTTGCTTTAGTCTAGTTTGTGTGGTGCATTCTAGAGGGTGGTGAAAGATAATAATTTGTGGTGAACAATTAGTATCCTTAACACACTGTTGAGTGGTTTAACTATTAATCAGAGATATCATGGAGAATAAAGGAGTAGAGGTAGAGATTAGATAGGTTTCAATGTGGCTCAGCTGAAGCTGTGAAATGGGCTTCATTTAATGTTTTCTGGCCTCAGTTTATAAAATAAGGGAGGCGGACTAGAGATTTGGTTCCTCTCAACTCCGTAAGAATCAGTATCACTTCACAAATGAGGTTTTAACTGTTGCATGCATTGAGTAACAGTGTGCATAGAACTAAGGGCTGAGAGGATGTCCCTTATGATTTTTTGAGCTTGGCATTTCATATTTTACAGCAAAGTTTTTAGTTTAACATAATTGAACTTGTACTAGATAGGGTTAATAGGCTAGAACAAAAGGTCAAAGCATAAGGCATTAGGCTTAATTAAGGGAGAGCAGGAGTGGCAGGAGTGTGTGACAGTTAAATGGGTTTCCCACAGACTAATGTCGGTTACAGTGCAACCATGCCTCAACTTAAGTGGGTTATTTTGTGCAAAGGGCAGCAGTGATTAGCAGTTTGACATGCCAGACACTTCTGGCCAATCCCATCTGTTTTAGAGGTTAAAAAAGCACACCTTTATGAGCTGATGGATTGATTTGTGTGCCCGTCTGGTAAAGATTAGAAGTCCAAGGCCAATGCAGTAAATGTCAGTTACAGAATATTGTACTTTCTTCGTTGGCTCATTGTTTTAACCGTCAACTGTTTTATAATGGGGGATTACTGCTGTTTATGGAGTTGAATGCAAGATGGGTGGGGGAACAGGTAAGAGAGGAAGAAAAAATATTTCCTAGATGGAACTGTGAATTCACATATTCTTAGCAACTGTTTCAAGTAGAGATGATGGCCTATTCTAGATACACTTGATTTGATGGAATGTTTTTGGCCTGTTCCTTACAGTTTGAGTCACGTTGTTCTTTTCTGAGTGTTATTTGAACAACCCTGTCAGTCCAGGATTTAATTTTACATACAGAATTGTTAAGTTTCTTTATTTAGGTAACTCTGTTTCTGACAGATGGATAGTTTATCTCCATATCATTATATCTATTTAAAAAAGTGTAATATTTTGTTCATTAACCTCCTGGGGAAGAGGAAAGGGAAAAGAAAAGAGAAAATGGAAAGGCATAAGTGTGCATGCTTGCTTTGTGGCTAGGGTTTACTGGGCACACCTGAGATTGATGCATGCTGTTAAAATGAAGTGTATCTGAACCTAGACTCGGACTCCTTTCTTTCTTTGAGAGCAGTAGGAGTGATGCCATTAATGTAGTTCATTTTCAGTTCAAGGTTGTAGACCATTTAAAGATACACAAAGGCTAGATTGTGGCTATAAAGATTGGCTTTAACATGTTCTGATATCCATGGAAAGGAAAATCCTCAATTTATGTGGATGAAATAGAACTTTAGATATTGTGATCGTAATCAAGGAGCTGTAGGCACATAAGGCATTCAGTCTTTTGGGTGGACAGACAGAAGTGTTTTAGAAATAACAAAAAGTTATCATCTTTATCAGAAAATTATTGACAACCTGATATTTGAGTTTAAGTAAAAAGGTGACCAAGAACACGGAAACAATACTAGAAGATTCTGATTGGCCCCCTATGCTTTTATCCTTGTCAAAGGATGTGAACCATGAATTACCTGTTATGTGTTTATACAAATTATATATATATATATATATATATATATATATATATATATATATATATATCATGTTAGACTCTGAATTGCTTCTTATAGAAAGGAAACTTCAATATCTAAATAAGATATGGTCACTGAAAGTAATATGTGGATCATAGTAACTGGTATTTCTAAAAATGTATATATACATTTATTTTACCACTAAGCTATTCAAAGTGAATAGGCTTAACTTATAGAAGGAAATCGAGATATTTTATTTCTCATTTAAAAAAGACAAAGTGACGTTATAATATTGGAGTTTATTTAGGAATATAGGACTTCAATATATATGTACTCATCGTTGTGTTCTTGGTGGAGTAGCATTAGTTGAAACTTTTTGGCTAATACAGATTTACATGAAAAACTGTGCTGCCCTTCTGTGAAGGTAGAGAATGTGAATACCGTGCTTCTCTTTCACTAAGTCATTTTTAAATTATGAAAGATTGGCTTGAGTAGTATAAAAGTACTTGATTAGTAAATTAAATGTGGGAGATTTAGCTAATGCACAGAAACTTCTTTTTTGGGGGGGCAGGATCTTCTTAAGCAAATCTTCTGGTGATGTTATGTTAAACCTAAAACAAATATTTGATGCTCTACGTTTCATTATAAACATTTTAAAGTATCCTGGATCCTATTTTAGCTTCTTTCTTTTTTCTCCAGTAAATTCAAGCGCCAGTATTATGTAGTCTGTTCGAATTTTATAAAAATAAACGGAAATATTTTGTTGAGTTAACTTGTTTTTGTGCGTTTTGATGTATTTTGAGGTTTACAAAGAGTACACATTGTATCTTGTAATCTGTAGTAGTCAATTTCTGTCTGCTGTATTTCCTTCCTTTTACTAATGTTAATTACTGACTTTGAGACATGTAAAGTCTGCTTCTCTAAGCAAAATAGTTGAACATATGCTCGTTTAGGTTATAAAAAGTGAAAGCAGAAACTCTTAATATACTTAAGATCCTATGTTTGCAGTTCTTGGCCTAAAAACTGTTATAGCTCTGTAACCTGAATTTTAGTTGTTAGAAATGTTATTAGATAATGGAAAAATAATAGCCCTGTTTCATCTTTTGATTTTAAATGCTATTAAGGCATAGAATTGTCCTTTACCTCTTTTCGGCAGATTGATTTTAATAAGCAAGGCATAATATATGATGAACTTATTCAAATATATATGCTTAGTATATTATATCTATATTAATAGTTATATAGTTATATCCATATTAATAGTTATAAAATCAGCATGCATATGTGTGATATGTTTCAAAGAGACCTCTGTACCTGTTGATTGCATTAAAACATTTGCTATCTTCTAATGAGGAAGGAGAAGGTGCTACCACTCTAAGTGGATCATTCCTCAGTAAATTGCGTACATTTTACTTTTTTGTATTCTGTGACCTTGCAGTCAGTGACTTCAGCCCAGAATAGTTTCAAAGTCATGTAAATGAATGCAATTAAGGTATTGCTTATCATCTTACATAGTTCAGATGGAACCTTATTAGATAGAGAGATTTGTTTGCTTTATGAGGAAGGTCAAAATAAGGTTAAATTTTATTACATAAAATGATTTGGTAATGTTTTTATTTAGTTGCTGAAAAAGAAATGTCCTAACAGGAAATGATAATGCTTTTTTCCCCTTCTTTAAATCACTGGGAAGTCTTTTCAGGGTGTTTGTTTGTTATTTCTTTCTAGTAGTTATAATTCTATTTTAAGATGATGCCTTCTGTCTACTTATAAAATTTTGGGAACATTCTACGCTTAGTTGATTCTGGATATCTTTGACTCATACATGTAGGTGGCATTTCCTGCTGCTGATGGAGTGTTGCTTAGGAGCAGCTCACGTATGTGCTTAGAGGATTTGTGTTAATGTCCAGTCGTCATGACAGTTGGTGCAGGACCTCGGACAGCAGGATTGGAGTCCCAGTTCACCTGGGCAGAAGGGAGATCTGCCACCCTAGCAGGATGATTGTAAGGGTTGGGAGAGCATTGACACGGATACTAGAAGAGTCTTGCTGAGGAAGAACTGTGTGTATGTGTGTACATGCGTGCGTGTGTGTGTGTGTGTGTTTGTGTGCATATGAAGTGCTTAAAAGAAAGGTATTCTTCACTTTGTAGTTGGCCCATATAATTACCTTCTTTCCTTCTATGGTATCATTTTTACTTCAGCATGGTATATTAATTAATTGGTAAAGACTCTAAGAGATACTGGTTGAGCAGATATTTACTGCACGTAGCTCTGTGCCCTGCACCATCTTAGATGCTGGAGGATTCAGAGATGAGTGAGGGGCTCACAGTTGCAGGGAGAATAACAATAAGCATGATGCAGAGAAAGTGATCTGGAAGCATAATGATCAAAGAGCCTGCTTTGGCTGGGTGTTGAGAAAGCATTACTCAAAAGAAATTTGGTACCTCTGTATGGTTGTGGGGAAACTGACAGGCACTGGGGAATGAAGTGATAATCAAAAGCAGCTACTTTGTTTCGGGAAGTTAAAGTTCTGTAGAGGAATCAGGGAGTCTGCATCACACCTTCTTTATCCCCAGCTGGCTTCGCTGTCCAATAGCCTGTTGATCAATATGAAGTTCCCTCAGCCACCACAGTATTAAAGTGTAGGCTATGTCTCTTGCTGCTCAAAAACTTTTCACCCAGTGTGTTATTCCTGAAGGTATAAACTTTCCCACATGTTGATGTCGTTCTGTATCTAGAAGGCTTCTAATTCTCAGTTCAATATTTTTTTCATACCAGTGCTCTAGAGAAAAAAAAAAAAAAAAAAAAAAAAAAAAAAAAAAAAAAATATATATATATATATATATATATATATATATATATGTATAGAAAAAGAAAAGAAGGTGTTTCAAACTCTGTGTTGACAACCAAATAATCCTAGTAATTTTTCTCCCGGAATTCTCGATCAGAATTCCTCTTCATCACCATTAACTTCTCACCTTTAGAATAGGTGTAGCACAAAGATAGTGTATTTTGGTAAATTTTATAATGCAGATTGCTCATCACGTATGGTCAACAACTATGCCCAAGGAAAGCGTGTATAATTAAGAATATTTTTTGTCTTACATTTTTTTTGTTATTTTTTGAGATAATTTATTTTAGCCAGTAGTTCAGATTCCATCGTAAAACATACCACTGAAATTCTTTGAGATACGATGCGCTTGAAGTAATATTTATTTTTCTTAATTTTCAGGGAGTGTTGGACTGTGAGCTATTGCAGAACTCTGTTCTCAGGACCCGTTATTTTAACAGTCAGGAGAAACACATCTAGAAGGTATTGTATTTTGTCTATTGTCCCATTTTTTTTTTTTTAATTTTTTTAACGTTTATTTATTTTTGAGACAGAGAGAGACAGAGTATGAACGGGGGAGGGGCAGAGAGAGAGGGAAACACAGAATCGGAAGCAGGCTCCAGGCTCTGAGCCATCAGCCCAGAGCCCGACGCGGGGCTTGAACTCACGGACCGCGAGATCGTGACCTGAGCCGAAGTCAGACGCTTAACCGACTGAGCCACCCAGGCGACCCTGTCCCATTTTTTTAAATGTACTTAAGCCTTTCCAGTTAGAGAAGAAAGAACATCATGTTGCATTTTGTTATTTATTTTTCTTTAAGTTTCAGATGTCGATTAACTAGTTGTTTGACATCTGTAACCCAGGGGAGGAATATATTTCAGTGTCAGTAATTCTGAGTTTTGTGTAAGTGAGTAAAAAGTCTAGTTTAGATGGAACCAGTTTTGCCTATTTTAAACATTGGAAGTATTTACATTTTTTTTCTTTCCAGTATATAATTAATGAATATTTTGATTTGAAAATAAGGTATAAAAGGCTCTTCTTTTTATCTAAGACAGTATGAAATATACCTTAATAATCAGGCAGGCTTAAAGTCCTTCCTGCCTATGACAACTCTACCTTCCAGTAGAGGGATCAGCTGCCATCTATATTTCTGCCGTCTTTCATCTGGATCCATGGACACCTGATTCTGCCTGTGTCCGTCTATTATGTTCCCTATCTGCATTATCACATGTGGTTTATTATTGTAGCATAAGAATTCATCTACTTGCAGAGCCTGAGTCTTAGGACAGGTAATATATTACTAGGAAGGAAGGAAGAATCTTCCCTGCTTTTGTGTTTTTGTCTTTTGCAATCCCAGGACCCCATATAAATGTACCAAATGATTTGACTAAAGTCAGTGGTGAACGCAGTCCCCTTCAGCCCTATCCAAAGTTTCCTTCTTAGTATCCACCTTTAAACCTCCCCGAAGTTTTGTCTTTTCCTTAAAAAACCTGCCAGCTGTCTTGCTTGGAATACAAATATTTAATAAAATAATGTGTTTGTTAAAGTGGTAGTGAATAAGTCAACTTCTTTGAATATGTATTTTCTTTATTAACTGGATATTCATTATTTATATTCATATGCAATGACACAAAAATCAGTTTTACAGATTTTCTTAATCACTTCTCAAGCCATATGAATTTCTAGGATTGGATAAATTTACAGTATTTTATGTTTCCATCACACAGTGTATATTGAACTTTCTTTTTTTTAATTTTTATTTTTTTTAATTTTTTTATTTATTTCTGAGACAGAGACAGAGCGTGAGTGGGGGAGGGGCAGAGAGAGAGGGAGACACAGAATCAGAAGCAGGCTCTGAGCTGTCAGCCTGACGTGGGGCTTGAACTCACAAACCGCGAGATCATGACCTGAGCCGACTGAGCCACCCTGTATTGAACTTTTAAAGTAGTAACTGTTCAAGATTATTCACCATTGGCAAAGCAGCATCTTTTCTTTTTTATTGTCAGTTAAGAGAGGGAGGGTGAAAGCAAATAAGAAATTTAAACAAGCACATTAGGACTATAAAAGAAAATGTAGACAACCCCCCAAATATTAACTTTAATTTTGACTATGCATACTTTCTCAGTGAAAGAAATGATAGGATCAGAAACTCTGGATTTTTTGAAATTCAAAGTTATCCTTTTATTTTTTAGTTTTTTGGAGGGTGGGTTACTGGTTATTTATTTATTTATTAGCTTAAAATTTAATTTAATTTAATTCCGGTGTAGTTAACATACAGTGTTATATTAGTTTCAAGTGTATGATGTAGTGATTTAACACTTCCATACATAACCCCATGCTCATGAGGACAAGTGCCCTTCTGAATCCCTATCACCTATTTCATGCATCCCCTCATCTGTTTCTGATAATTGTCAGTTTGTTCTCAGTAGTTAAGTGTCTGTTTCTTGGCTCGTTCCTTTCTCTCTTTTTTTTTTTTTTTTTTTCTTTTTACCTCTTGCTCATTTGTTTTATTTCCTAAATTCCACCTATGAGTGAAATCATATGGCATTTGTTTTTCTCTAACTGACTTATTTCATTTAGCATTATACTCCCTGTTTCCATCCAGGTCATTGCAAATGGCAAGATTTCATTCTTTATTATGAGTGAATATTCCGTTATGTATACACACACACACACACACCTTCTTTATCTGTTCATCAATCGATGGACACTTGGGCTGCTTCCATAATTTGGCAATTGTAAATAATGCTGCTGTAAACGTAGGGGTGCATATATCCCTTTGAATTAGTGTTTTTGCATTTGGGGGGTAAATACCCAGTAGCATGATAACTGGATCACAGTGTCTATTTTGTGCCAGTACCAGACTGTTTTGATTACTACAGCTTTGTAATATAACTTGAGGTCTGAAATTGTGATACCTGCAGCTTTGCTTTGCTTTTTTCTTTTAAAAAAAAGTTTATTTATTTGGTGGGGGGGGATGGCAGTGAGAAAGGGAGAGAGAATCCCAAGCATGCTCTGTGCTATCAGTGCAGAGCTCTGCTCGAGGCTTGGATTCATGAATGGTGAGATCATGACCTGAGCCAAAAATAAGAGTTGGGCACCCAGCCAGCTGACCCAACCAGGTGCCCCACTTTTCTTTTTCAAAATTGCTTTGGCTGTTCGGCGTCTTTTGTGGTTCCATATAAATTTTAGGATTTTTTTTGTTCTAGTTCTGTGAAGAATGCCATTGGTATTTTGATAGGGATTGCCTTAAATGTGTGGATTGCTTGGGGTAGTAGACATTTTAACAATATTTGTTTCTCTGATCCAGGAGCATGGAAAGTTATCTTTTTAAATTGAAGATAAGAATTAACTGTTAAAATTAAATATTTAGAGATACAAACATTCAAATGGACTTTAAAACTAACAGATATAAACCATTTTTTTTAAAAGTTACCTAAATAAACATTTTATCAAGGTATAATTTCACTTAGTGAAATAGACTCTTTCTTGCCTGTTCAGTGATTTTTCTTTTCTTCTACATAAGCAAACCCTGCGTAGCTAACACCCAACCTCAAAAGTCTGTCTTTCTTAGTCAGTACTGCTTCCACTCAACAGAAACCAATCTTTGGTGTTTTTTACTGTGTGTTAATTTTGCCTGTTTTTGAACTTTATACAGTTGGAACCATGTAATATGAGCTGTTTTGTGTCTGAGTGTTTTGATCAACCTTATGTCTGCGAGAGTCCTCCATATGTGTATTATTTGTCTCTCCCTTTTCAAATTGTCTGTATTCCATTGTATGTATGATTAGACTACCATTATCTTTTCCATTGTACATGGATTTTGAATATCTTTCCAATTGGGGGGTATAAGAAAGGTTACTGTGAATTTGTTTATATCTTTTGGTAGAAACAAACATTCATTTCTGATGCGTATATGCACAGGACTGGAACCGGGGAATTGTGGAATATGGAAATGTTTAACTTTAGTATAATATATACTTGGAGTGCTTTTAAGGATATTTGGGAAATGTCTATCAGTGTATCTTTTCTTAATGATAGATCTTACTATGAAATGGACTTAATTTTTTCCAACTTTAAGTAAAATCTAAAGTTGTTTTTTAGGAGGTATGAAATTTTTCTGTCCATTAAAAATAAATTGCCCGTTTTCTGATGCCATTATGGTATATATTTAGTCACTGAAACTGAGGTCTGTCCTAACCCTAGGGAAGGAAAATAAGACACAGAACCCTTATATATACTTACTAGTGTAGAAGTACTGAACGTTGATTTTAAAATAAGTTAGACATTTCATACGTAGGGCTTTTATTTTATTCCTGGATTTTTGGATACCTCTTGAATATCTAAAATAATATACCCTTGAGTTACAAAATAATTTGCTTTAGCATTTCTGATAAATATATCTTGCTAACTTTATCCATGTTGTGTTAATCTTTTTGGATATCTAACGTGAAATTATTTATTCTGGAACATAAGGACTTGAGAAATTTTATGTCCATCTTTTTCTCAGTCTTACTATAGAATAGTGCTGTTCATTGAGTAGAAGTTCACACAGAAGAAGGGCGCCTGGGTGGCTCATTCGGTTAAGTGTCCGGCTTCGGCTCAGGTCATGATCTCACAGTTCGTGAGTCTGAGCCCCACATCTGACTCTGTGCTGACAGCTTAGAGCCTGGAGCCTGCTTTGAATTCTGTGTCTTCCTTGCTCTCTGCTCCTCCCCTCCTCATGTTCTGTCTTTTTCTCCTTCAAAAGTAAATAAAAACATTAAAAGTAAATTTAAAAAAAAGTATAGTGTAAGCTACACATGTAATTTGAAATTTTTCCCTAGGCACATTAAAAGAGGAAAAAGGAACTAATCAATCAATGAAATATTTTATTTAACCCCCATCAGTAAAATACTATCATTTCATTGCATAATTAATATAAAATTCTGAGATATTTTACATTCATTTTCTCACAGTAAGTTTTTGAAATTCAGTGTATATTTTCATTTATAGCACATCTCAATTCAAACTAGTCACTTTTCCTGCACATTGTTAGAGCTTGGAGTTGAGGCCACTGGCTGGCAGATGAACTTACAGGTGTATATAGTGTGCTGTAGGAGGGGGAAATCTTTTGTTAACACCACAAGGATCTCCGGCTCAGTGAGTGGAATTTGATAGTAATTCTGGCTACAAGCTATAAATAAGTAAATAAATAAATAAATAAATAATTTAATCTTTATTTATTTTTGAAAGAGAGAGAAACAGTGTACGAGCAGGGGAGGGTCAGAGAAAGAGAGGGAGACACAGAATCTGAAGTAGGCTCCATCTCTAAGCTGTCAGCAGAGCCCGACACGGGGCCTGAACTCATGAACCATAAGATCATGACCTGAACCAAAGTTGGACGCATAACCCACTGAGCCACCCAGGCATTCCAATAAATAAACATTTTAAAAAATGAAATAAAAATAAAAAAGTTTTAAAAAGGCAAACTAGTCACTTTTCAAATGCTCAGTAGCCACATGTCTATCATATTGGACATCATAGCTATTTATATCTTGGGTTTTTTAAAAATTTTTTTTTTCAACGTTTTTATTTATTTATGGGACAGACAGAGACAGAGCATGAACGGGGGAGGGGCAGAGAGAGAGGGAGACACAGAATCGGAAACAGGCTCCAGGCTCCGAGCCATCAGCCCAGAGCCCGACGCGGGGCTCGAACTCACGGACCGTGAGATCGTGACCTGGCTGAAGTCGGACGCTTAACCGACTGCGCCACCCAGGCGCCCCTATCTTGGGTTTTTTAAAGACCATGTGTTTGCCAAATTCATATCTAATTAAAAGTATCCTTTAAAATCCGGTAGAAAGATGCCATGTTGAAAGCTAATATACCATCTTTTTAGTGGGTCTCAAACAGCCTGGTTTTCCTTCGGTGTTGAAATAAGTAACGTTTCCGTTTGTTGAACATCAGATAAAGCAGTTAGTCAATGGTTGGGGCACATGTATGAAAAATACACTACCTTTATACTGTACAATTCAAAATCTGTAATAGCAGACTCATATTTTCCACCTTACTCTAGGTTATATGCTGAATAGAATTTTATTCTTTTGTATGTTCCTGTTTTTCCTTTTTTTAATTTTTTTTTGTTTATCTATTTTTGAGAGAGACAGAGACAGAATGCGAGTGGGTTAGGGGCAGAGAGAGAGGGAGACACAGAATCGGAAGCAGGCTCCAGGCTCCGAGCTGTCAGCACAGAGCCCTACGTGAGGCTCGAACTCACCAGCCATGAGATCATGACCTGAGCCAAAGTTGGATGCTCAACCGACTGAGCTACCCAGGCGCCCCCCTTTTTGTCCATTTGGTAAAAGCATGGCTGGTTTTTGTGACAAACTGAATGATGTAACTCCTCTATCTCCTGCATAAAATAGGGCAGTTAAGAACAAATGGTTATATGTATACATATAGATGTATCTATGACTTTTCATTAATTAGGATATTTAAAGGTTACCTAGATTTTGGGGGTAATGTTTCTTCATGTATATATTTGCCAAGTAGGATAAATCAAGATCTATATGCTATCTTATATGAACTTAGATCAGATTTTACCACCAATTTGGCTTGTTTTAAGCTTTTTTAGTGTTCAGACTTCAGAATGTAATTCAGAATGTGGATAAGGTAGTATTGACCTTTGAACATGGTAACACGTGGTGTTGTCATGGGGGATAAAGCTCCTGGATTAATACTTGCTATAACTGTATGTTAGCTGTTACTTTGGGCTCTAGATCTGTGGTAGTTGTTTTATAGTCCTACTCACTTTTTTTTTTCCTTTTTAATATATAGTACTACTTCTTCCTTTTTAACGAAATCTATTTTTTTTGACACCCAGTTCTTTAAAAAAAAAATTTTTTTTTAACATTTATTTACTATTGAGAGACAGAGAGACACAGAGCGTGTGCAGGGGAGGAGTAGAGAGAGGGAAGACACAGAATCTGAAGCAGACTCCAGGCTCCGAGCTGTCAGCACAGAGCCTGATGTGGGGTTCGAACTGTGAGATCATGACCTGAGCTGAAATCAGTCGCCTAACCAACTGAGCCATCCAGGTGCCCCGACACCCAGTTCTAACATTATATATTATTGGCTACTTTTTTTAGAAAAAGTATTTATTTATTTTGAGAGAGAGAGAACATGAGTAGGGGAGGGACAGAGAGACAGAATCCCAAGCAGGCTCCTTACTGTCAGCACAAAGCCCTGTGCAGGGCTTGAACTCCCCAACTGTGAGATCATGACCCGAGCCCAAACCAAGAGTCAGACACTTAACCGACTGAGCCACCCAGGGTCCCCTGGCCACTTTTTGAAAAAGAAAATCATTCCTCTGCTTTTAAGCCTTCATCTTAGTAGTAGTAAAATTAAAGTTCTTGTATTAGCTGATAAGGCTGTGGCATCTTCTTGATGAGGCCTAGCCTGGTAACCACTCAAGATGGAAGCCTCCCCTCTTGCCTTTTTTACTTCTTTTCTTTTTCCACAACACTTAACCACCTTTAAGACTACCATGAAATTAATTTTTAAAAAATTATTGGTTACTGATTATTTTCCTCTTCTATAGTGAAAGCTCCCTGAGGGCAGGAATCTTTTTATGTTGTGTCGTTCATCCCCAATATATCTGAAAGAACCTAGAGTGCTGCTGGGCATCAGTTGGTATAGCCACTATTGAACACAGTGATTATGGAACCATATGATCCAGTAGTCCTGCTTCTGGGTATATAACAAAACAAATTGAAATTAGGATCTTGAAGAGGTATCTGCACTCTTGGGGCTCATTGCAGCACTATTGGCAATAGCCAAGACACGGATAAAGAAAATGTGGTATTTCCATATAATAGAATTATTCAACCTTAAAAAAGAAGGAAATCCTGTCATTTGTGACAACATGATGAACTTATAGGACATTATCCTAGGTGAAATAAGCTAGACAGAAGAACATGACCTCACTTACATCAGGAACCCAAAATAGTCAGACTCATATAGAAGCAGGGAATAGAATGGTGTTTACCAGGAATTGGGAGGAGGAAACTGAGGTTTTGGTCAAAAGTACAAACTTTAAATTACACAAGAGGTATAAATCCTAAAGACCTGTACAGCATACTACCTATGGTTAACAATACTGTATTTTATATTTAAAAAATTGCAAAGAGGTAGATCTTATGTTAAGTGTTCTTACCATACAAAAAATAAAGAGGGCAGGAGGAAACTTTTCAAGGTGTTGGATGTATTTATGGCATTGACTGTGGCAGTGATTTCATGAGTCTGTGTTTACCTCCAATCTCATCAAGTTGTACAGCTTTTTGTGTATCAATTATACCTTTAAAAATTATTGTTTTTTAATGATAGGCATCTAGAAGGAGCTCGTAAGTATTTATTGAGTAAATATTTCTTGAATGCATGGAGAAGATACGCTTTTTTCCAATCCTGAAAATGTGCCTTAGGAATTTTCTAGGGATAGGGAATATTTAAAGCACGAGGAAACAAAGATCTTCAGTTGTATATATAATAATACATTTTGATAGTTTGAATTAGTTGAAAGTAGTTTATTTCTCAGACTGATACGTATGTACCTACGAAAGGTAGCATGGAACTATGAGGTTTCAAAAAGTAGGGTTTATAATTATGGCCAGGTAATTTATCTTTTGGGTATTTACATGTATATTTTTTCATTTGGATCATAAAAATAATGTTATCAGAGAAGGATATTTATAAGATACTTTTTTTGTTCTTGTGAAATATAGAGACATACATCGTAGTTTGGTATCTTAAAATTAGTATGAACCAAATAGACCTTGATAGTTTTTAAGAAGTGATTTCTATCTAGTATAGATTGTCTTTCGTTGTATATAGATATTTTCTAATTGTAGTTGTTGAAAGTTTTATTTTTAGGCCACCTACAATAAATGTTTTTAAAATAATACAAAAATGTAATCAAAGCCTTATATTAAGAAATTGTATATGCTACCTGAGAATATATTGAAAGCAGATATTATAAATGTTTTTTCCTTTGTAGTATAGGTAACTTTATGCAATCATTTAACCAAAGTTTTCATGCAAGTGTGTTTATAAATGTTTGGTTTTATTTTATGCCTTCATATATCAGCACATGATATATATGACTATTTCAGTAATCATTTTCATTAGAACAGGAAGAATTATGAGTTTGGGTTTATTTTTTTCTCTTTCCACTGTCATCTTCCAAATTCAAGTATTAGTACTTCATGATTGTTACTGCAGTAGCTTTCTAACTGGTCTTTTTTTTTTTTTTTTTGCCATTTAGTTTTTATTATTCACATTGTATATACTATAGGACGGTAAATCTTTCTGAAGTATCATAACTCTAAACAAAGACCTTTGCCTATAAGAAAAAGGCCAAGTCCTATTTTTACCTGGCTCCTACTTCTCAGCATCATATTCCATTTGCCTTATCCTTAAAGACGTTAAAGTGCACATTTCTTAGACGGCCACACTGGTTTCTCAGTCTTCATCATCAGTGTCTTGTGATCACCGCTCATTTTCTTTTACCAGAATGCTCCCCATTCTGTGATTTGAGTAATCACACCGAAGTGCCCTCTTACACTCTCCCTTAGTTGATGAGTACCATTCACACTGCATTTATTTTATTCATCTCTTCTGAAAGACTGTAAACTTCTAAGGGGAAGGGACCATGTCTTTTATAAAGTTGTGATGGGTAAAGCACTCAGCTTTCTGCCATATATATATATATGGTTATCAATCAAAATGTTGTTGAAATAACTCCTCCAGGGTGTATCCCGGAGCTCTAGAAATAAGAAAAGGATAAAAACTCATCCCATGTTATGTGACGCAAGTCACTTGAACTTACTGTGCAACAGTTTTCTGTGTGAAGGTGACATGATGGCATGTGTGTTAGAAATTTGTAGGTTCTGGGGCGCCTGGGTGGCTCAGTCGGTTAAGCGTCCGACTTCGGCTCAGGGCATGATCTCGTGGTCCGTGGGTTCGAGCTGCGTCGGTCTCTGTGCTGATCACTCAGAGCCTGGAGCCTGTTTCAGATTCTGTGTCTCCCTCTCTCTCTCTGACCCTCCCCCATTCATGCTCTGTCTCTCTCTGTCTCAAAAAAGTAAATAAACATTAAAAAAAAAAAAAATTTGTAGGTTCCAAAGTGTGGGCTAAGTGTTCATGAAAGGACTCAAACTGTATCGTGTTGACTACATAAGTTTCTTTGTTTTTATGTAAAACATATAGAATGTTGTTTTGTTTCTTACCTGAATAATGGCAAGATTGATTTAATGTGTTAGCTGAATGTTTACTATAATAAGTCTCTTTACTATTCATCTGAAACAAGAAAGAAAATAGGCCCGTGGTGAAAGTAATAAATTACCTGTGTGAAATGCAACAGTTTCAGAGATGAATGGATTTAAAAGTTTTGTTAACACCTTTCCAAAATTGATCCTTAATTCATCGTATGTTTGAATTACATGGAGTAAAATACATTTTTTGAAGGGCATCATCTCATAGATTTCCATAAATTTCTCAAAGGTGACCCCATCCCTGTCAATTCTATTTCCTAGGAGTATTTAAAATTAAATAGCTTACCTGGCTAGTGCAGGTTCTAAACGAGACTGAATTTGGGATGGTGAATTCTTTTTTAAATTTAATTGGGGTATAGTTCTTGTACTAAGAACAGTATGTAGGATTGGAGTAAGTTTCTGATTTTTGGAGATTTTTTTTTCTTAAAAACAAATCTGGATATTGTGTATATCTGGGTTATAACTGTGAATTAGTTCAAAGAAGAGAGGTTGAGGTTGAGGGAGGAAACAAGTTTCATAGAACCAGCATCTTGAGGCATCAATACTGTGATCATCCGTAGACCCTGAAAATGTGAGCCTGTATGTTCTTTTGTGTTTAAGTGCTCAGATGTTGGTGACACGAATTGGTAACAGAGACTGAATTTGTAAGGAGGAAGCAATGACTGCGGTTTCTAAGTCTTCCTTACTCGTGACAAAGTATGATGTGCAATTTGTAAACTGTTCTGTTGGCAACTAAGCAGGTTTGGGAAGTTAACCTTATAGGCCGCCCAGGCGTATTTTAGGTGGTTATTACAGAGAGCCCTTGTTTTATTACCTAGGTCATAATAGAAAATATTTAGCCTTTTAAATTTTTTAATGGTGACTAAAAATTTGATCCTTTGGTTTTATTTTATGATACAGACAAAAATTCAGAAAGAAGTCTAAGTGTTTATCCTAATTGAAATGGATATAACCTGACCATGAATGTTATTAATGTTACTTTGACATATGTGTTAAAAATATGTGCATAGAGTTTGTATTAATATTGAATTTGTGCTGATTTACTATTTTCATAGTAATTTCAGTAAATAAGAAATGGATAAATAATACTTTCATTTCATTAAGTACTCCCATGAGTTTCTCTTAAGGGTGAACAGTATTTCTTGGAAAGTTACAATTTAAACCTAGTCTGGTGACCACAGAATGCTATTTACTTAGCTTTTAAGTCTTTCGCAATAGTGTAACTTGAGAGAAAGCAGCAGTAGTTGTTTTGTTTCTTTGTTTTATATATATATATATATATATATATATATATATATATACACACACACATATATATATATACATATACATATATATACACACATATATGTATATATATATATATATACACACACATATATGTGTGTATATATACATATGTATATACACACACACACACACACATACACATATACATACACACCCAAAGGATATACAGTTGACCCTTGAACAACATGGGGGTTAAGGGGACTGATCCCTGGCACAGTTGAAAATCTGTAACTTTTGACTACCCCCAAACTTAACTCCTAATAGCCTACTGTTTATCAGAAGCCTTACTGACAACATAAACAATTTATTAACACATACTTAACACATATTTTATAAACACATATTTTATGTGTATTATATACTGTAGTCTTACAATAATACTTAACTTTTTCTTAAATTTTTTGGTATTTCTAGCTTACATTGGTTCATCTGTTTTTTTTTTTTTTTTTTTTTCAAAATGTTGCAGATCTCCAAAAAAATTTCCAATATATCTATTGAAAGAGAGTGTACCTGCGCAGTTCAAACCCATGCTGTTCAAGGACCAGCTGCGTTTCTCTTTTACCTACTGTGCAGATACTAAGAGTAACCACTATTATGGCCACAGTTTCACACAGTGACATGGAAAATGCTGGTCTTTAGAGTCATAAGATTTATATTTGAACCATAGCTTACCAAACAGACTGTTAACAAATCATTTCACCCGAGCCTCAGTTTCCTAATCTGTAACCTGAGCTATAACCTACATCAAAGGAATATTATGCAGAGTAAATGAGGAAATAAAATTTGTTGTCACCAGTGTAATGTTCTCGAAGGATAGTGTTGTACTCGCAATATTGTTAATTATGTTCCAGAAGAAATAAAATAGGTGATGACTGTTGATGATTGCTGTTTTACTCAATAGCACACTCTTCTAAATAAAGACCGCTGTTCCACACATTTTGCATTTTTCTTTCTTTGCTTCTATTCCACTTGAAGAGTATTCACAAACCCTGCTCCACGCATTTGAACTCCTTTCAAGTTTAAACCAGTTACCATCTGCCACCTACTGACCCAGTTCTCTCTACTTCCTTCAACCCTGCTCTCCCCATACACACTTGCTTATTTTTGTTGGCTGATTAAATTGGCCTTCAGTTGGTTTTTCCAAAGATCTGTATTAATACAGGGTTAGAAATAGCAGCTTCCAAATGTGTTTGAACTATCAAGCAAGGTGCATAGGAGCCAATAGTAATACTTTTTTTTTTTTTTTTTTTCCCCTCTAGGGAAGACAGTTGTCAGGGGAAACAAGTAGTAAAACCCCAAATGGACTTGCTTTTTCTTTCGTTGTACAGCAGTTCTGGGTTTTCAAAGTGATTTCTGCCTCCATACTCAAGTGAAGAAAGTTTTCAGTATAAAGTATGAGTTTGTAAAGTGACTCACCACATATGCAGGTGCTTCAAAATGCATGCCCTGAACTACTATTTGAATTTTTATAGGTTTGCAGTTTTGCTGACTGCAAGAAAATAAAAGGCCTGGTGCCAGTTCTTACTAGGTCAAGATTTATTTTAAAGGATCAACATTTCCTCAGGTTTTTTGGTATTTACAAAAGTCCTAGAGATTTTCCTGCAAAAAGACTTAATAGGCTTTATTCCAGTAAGGAAAATTCAGAATGCTTGTGCCATGGTAGTAACAAAAGCAATATATTTGGTGAATTTGTTTAAATACATTGCCAGAAGCCAGACTACCCTAAAGATGTATTTTTATTTAAAGAGGCTCATGGGGGCAGCAAGGACTGGTAATTAATTGTATTTGTTCTAGGTGCAGCTTGCTCTAGGTGTATTTGCTCTAGGTGCAGAAAATTTGACCAGTGATTTAAAAACAGACTGTTAGTCTTTCATGAAATGGTCAGGAGATGGGTTGACCAAGGTGATTGGTCTGACACTGTGGAGGCTTACTTCAGTAGTGGTTTGTGAAATGGATTATAAAAGCACACTGACCTGAATTTGAATCCCGGGCCTGCTTCTTGGCTGTGGTGTGACTTTGGACAAGTCATTCCACTGCTCTGAGCCTTACCTTCTTCAGCTGTAAGGTTGAATAGTATCTATTTTATAGATAATGATTAAGTGAGTTAATGTATGACTTAGTATAATTGTCAAAAACTGGCATTCACTTGCCAACCAGTTAATAAAAGTTAATTATAATGGCTGGGAGTTAACCCTCCAAGTAGTTGTTTTAAAAGCTTGCATTCCTAAAAGTACGCTTACCAGGACTAGCACTGAGTAATGTGTAGAATTGTTGAATCACTATATTGTACACCTGAAACTGTAACACTGGATATTGACTATACTGGAATTAAAGTAGAAAGCTTTGGGGCGCTTGGGTGGCTCAGTTGGTTAAGCGCCAGACTTCAGCTCAGGTCATGATCTCACGGTTTGTGGGTTTGAGCCCCACGTCGGGCTCTGTGCTGACAGCTCAGAGCCTGGAGACTGCTTCGGATTCTGTGTCTCCCTCTCTCTCTGCCCCGCCCCTGCTTGTGCTCTCTCTCTCTCTCTCTCAAAAAGTGAATAAACATTTAAAAAAAATTGTTTTTAAAAAAGTAGAAACTTCATTAAAAAAATTGCATTCCCTATTGAGAGGCATTAAAGTATAGAAATATATTTGAGGTTTCTTAAAAATCTTAAGGAAGCCACATTAGACTCAAAGCAGTATTTATAGGTAATAGATTGAATTTGACAAGCTTTGAGACACTATGGTGTGGTGGTTTTGAACAAGTGTGAATCCTAACTCTGCCACTTACTTTGTTGGCTTTGACTAATCATCTTACCTCCTAAGGCTCAGTGTTCTCATCTGTAAAATGGGGATAATTTTATAGCATTGTTTTGAGAATTGAAAGAATTAAATCATAGGGGTGCCTCAGTCGGTTAAGCGTCTGACTTCGGCTCAGGTCATGATCTTACAGTTTGTGAGTTCGAGCCCCGAATTGCGCTCTGTGCTGACAGCTCAGAGCCTGGAGCCTGCTTCTGTTTCTGTGTCTCCTTCTATCTCTGCCCCTCCCCCACTTGTGCTTTGTCTTTCTCTGTCTCTCAAAAATTAAAAGAAAAAAGAAAGAATGAAACCATAGAAAGCACTTAATGTCATTCTTGGCACATACTGTGCACAGTAAGTTTTAGTTTT
This sequence comes from Puma concolor, assembly GCF_028749965.1. Classification (NCBI taxonomy): domain Eukaryota; kingdom Metazoa; phylum Chordata; class Mammalia; order Carnivora; family Felidae; genus Puma; species Puma concolor. The sequence goes on along the minus strand of NC_141675.1, from coordinate 131,881,883 downwards.
TCTTGTGAGTCCATAGATACCCTTTTGGGCATGGCCTTGAGTACTTGTGAGAAATAAAATTCTGAATTTTTTTTTGATGTAATAGTTAATGTTGGAATTTTGGAATTAATACATTTTTTTTTTCGTTTGTATAATGCTTATCTAGTTGACTTAAATTAAGATAAAACACTAAAATGTTTTGAATCTCCTATACTCAAAATAACAATTCGTATTTGGAAAAACAGATTTTTAAATATCATCTGCTATAGTCTAAATGTTTATTTTCTTCTAAAAATTCGTATGTTGAAATCCTAACCCCCAAGGAGATGGTATTGGGAGGTGGTGCCTTTGGGAGTGATTAGGTCGTGAAGGTAGAGCCCTCACAGTGGGATGAGCTCCCATATAAAAAAGGCCTGAAGGAGATCCCTTTCCCTTTCTGCCACTTTAGGTATAGTGAAAAGATGGCCATTTATGAGTTAGAAAGCTAGATTCTCACCAGATGCTGCACCTGCATGCATGGGGATCCTAGACTTACCAACCTCCAAAACTGTGAGAAATAAATGTTTGTCATTTATAAGCAACCCAGTCCATGGTATTCCATGTTAGCAGCCTGACTGGACTAAGATAGCATCCATTGTTTTGGATAATTCCATGGCTCTCTACTTTTAATCCAGTTTTTATTCATGTTTCTGCTTTCCTTCCTCTTCATTGCCTGAGAGTAACCCAGAGGAGAAGCAGGGTAGAGCAGGATGAGGCAGGATTGCCAATAGATACTCAGCCTTACCATGATCAGATATACTGTCGGGACTAACGTCCTCAGTTAAATTGATTCGTGAATACTTTTTGGTTTTACCAGCAGAATAATTTTGATTGCTTTTTTTACTGTTGTAGTGTATGCTGAGAAGATTTTAAAGGAAATTTCTACTTTTCCCAGCATCCTTCAATAATTTTTTTAAGAGCCGTAAATCAGTAAATTTTCAGTTTGACAGCTAATAAAAGATTGGTAAGTAAATACCTACCATGTATTATAGGTATTATATTAAGGGTAGAGTTAAGTTTATCCTGTATGAAGTTAATTTTTTATATCTTCTATTTGGGGCCCATGATGTCTAAAGTGAGTTATTTAATAGCATAGGGGTTTTACATGTGTAGAAATTTTCTAAGTTTATAAGACTTTTATGAGGAAACACTGTAGTTTGGTAGGTTCTTACAGTGAGAACTCAAAGTTAGAGTTTCGGATAGATAAAGCTTTGATTTTGTTACTAACGGTTTGGCTTTGAGGTAAAAATCAAAACCTGATGACTGTTAGCCCTTTGACAAAAACCATTACTGACCCACAACCTCTCTTCCCTTCCAACCTAGAATTACTTCAAAGAGGAAGGGGAACATGTGAGATCAACTAGAAAGCTAAATTTCCAGTGTGTATACACACACAAAGGAAGTGTAGTTATTTATGTTTAATCCATCATGTCCTGATTTTGTTTGGCCTTGGGACCTTCCACCTCCCTCTTACCACCTACCATCCTCTCTCCCTCCTTCCCTTTCTTCCTTCCTTTGGATAAGTACTGACAGTTCTGCAGATCCTTGTTAGGCATATGGTGGTTTAGAGCACATTTTACTATTTAGATTATTTCAAAGCTCTATATTTGGATTGCCTTTGCTTTGGTCATATGTTTATTTTCAACTCTTAATTAAGAACACACTGTTTATAAATTAATTCCTGTGAGAAAATATGACTCACGTTGGGAGATCTTGTTTTATTGTCATATGACATGTTCTGTAAGGCATGCAGCTTAATAGAAAGGGGGGGGCACCTGACATCCATCTTCATTTTAGTTTGACTTAACACACTGCAGGAAACCGTGTGACTATTTGTAATTTTTTTTTTTAGTGTTTATTTATTTTTGAGAGACAGAGACAGCATGAGCGGGAGAGGGCAGAGAGAGAGAGAGGGAGACCCAGAATATGAAGCAGGCTCCAGGCTCTGAGCTGTCAGCCCAGAGCCCGACGCGGGGCTCGAACTCACAGACCGCGAGATCATGACCTGAGCCGAAGTCGGACGCTCAACCGACTGAGCCACCCAGGGGCCCCCTATTTGAAATTTTTTTTGTGTTAATTAAAATATAAGTAATAGAAGACATTACCAAAATAACTTAAACAGTAGGGGATATATCATCCTACCCAACATGAACAGGTGGGTAATTAATTGTCATAGTGGTGTTATCAGGAACCCACATGGTATTTTCCATTTTTCTATACTGTTGCCTTGAGTGTTTTGGCAAACTTTGGTTAAGATGGACATTTTTCCATGCTACTTTTTTTTTTTTAAAGAAATTAATTTTTTTTTTAACGTTTATTTATTTTTGAGATAGAGAGAGAGACAGAGCATGAATGGGGGAGGGTCAGAGAGAGGGAGACACAGAATCCGAAACAGGCTCCAGGCTCTGAGCTGTCAGCACAGAGCCCGACGCGGGGCTCAAACTCACGGACCACGAGATCATGACCTGAGCCGAAGTCGGCCGCCCAACCGACTGAGCCACCCAGGCGCCCCCTACTTTTTTTTTTTTTTTAAGTGAGAAAAACATTTCCAAGTAAACTTCATTGGCCATAATTGCATCATATGCCTGTGCTTCAACCCCTGATTGGCATAGTAAACATTACTTATCTAAGTGGCTTGACCTAATCAGGATTCACCTAAGAGGAAGAGGGTGAGTGTTCTGCCAGCAAGTAAGGTAAGGGGACGTGTGTCTTTGAGAGGGCTCCTGAAGTGGATGACACAGCTAGGGAAGGTCACAGTTTTGTTAATTTCTTCAGCCTTCCTCATGAGATCACAAAATATAGACAGTCACGCTTTGATTCATTCGATATATGTTTATTGAGTATCTACTGTATTCCATTTATTCTCTGTCCTAAGAGCAGTGAGCAAAAAGGGGAAAAATTGCTGCCCTCTTGAAGCTTACATTTAATTGATGAGATAAACAGTGTAAAGCAGTTCAACTTCATGATATCTTACGAGCAGTACTGAGTAAAAACTGAACCGGAGAAGGGAACATGGAAGGTCTGGGGCAGGGGTGTATGAAATTGTAGATTATGTCCAGAGAAGGTGTTGCCTAGAAGATGACTTTCATATAAAGGTGGAGATGGTGTGAGAGCCAGTGTACAGCTCTTTGGGGAGAAGAGTATTCTAGTCAAAGCCCCTGTGGGTGAACGAGGGAGAGTCACAGGAAGTGAGGTCAGAGTGGGGAACCGCTGCACACTTTTGAGCAAAGGACTGACTCAGTAAAGCATTTTCACAGAATCACTTTGGCAGTTGTGTTGAATAGGCCAAAAGGCATTACAAACAGAAGCAGGGAAGCCAGTTAGGAAGCTATTGTAATAATCCAGGAGAAATGATGGTGATTTGAATGGGGGCAGTGAGTAGTTGGATTCTAGATATTTCCAAGGCAAAGCCTACAGGATTTGCTGATAAATTGGGTGGGGCCCATGAGAAGAGGAGAGGCATTTAGGATGGCAGCCAGGTTTTTGGCCTGAACAGTTAAAAGAATGGAGTTGATATTATCTGAGATTAGGAAGAACAGGGACTCAGTTATTGACATGTTAAATCTGAGATGTCAAATAAACAATTTATAGATGTCAAATGGAGATGTCAAATAAAAAATGGATATATACATATTTCTTGAAGAGGGATCAATACATATATTTTAGAAGTATGACATTGGCCATTAATAATCGGGAATGGCTTTTAAAAGAATATAAATTAAAAAAAAAACAATAAGGGGGTAATAGGAAATAGAGAAATAAAGTATATATGGGGACATATATTTTATATTCCATTGAACAAATACAAGGAAATATTGGAAGTAATTAAAAAAAAAATTAATGTTTATTTGGTTTTGAGAGAGACAGAAACAGAGTGTGAGTTGGGGAGGGTCAGAGAGAGAGGGAGTCACACAATCTGAAACAGGCTCCAGGCTCTGAGCTGTCAGCACAGAGCCCAACGCAGGGCTCGAACTCATGAATTGTGAGATCATGACCTGCGCTGAAGTCGGACGCCCAACCGATTGAGCCACTCAGGTGCCCTGGAAGTAATTTTAAAATAGAGATTCAAAGAAGCATTTATATACTGAGCATTTATTTAGTGCCCAGTGTATTCTAGTAAATATTTATTCTTTCTATCAATATCTCATTTAGTTTTTGTTTGTTCCCTGTATAAAATGATGCAACAGTCCATCTAAAGGACGCATGTTGTTAACAAATAGGCTGTTGTCCCCACCCCAGCTTCCTCAGCCTGTTAAGTATTGTGCAGCCTGTTAAGTAATGTTCACGCATATCATTTAATAGTTATCTAAGCCAAGAGAAAGAATTGCCGTGATACACACACACACACACACACACACACACACACACACACACGTACACTATGTATGTATCAAGACAAGTGACTTTTCTTTTGAAAAAGAATTAGTGCAAGATGCCTTTTAACCAGATTATTGTATTTGTTTGTGTTTAACAAGAATGCAGCACATAGCTAAGATTTTCAATCTGTATTGCATAAAATGCTGAGAAGCATCTTATAAACTACCTTTTATATTATAGGTACTCAATAAATATTTCTAACTTATTTTTAAACTTTTAAAAATATTTTACTGCATGAGGTAGGTGTTGCTTGATAATATGTACCCTATGTTTAATGCAGGGTTGTGGAGAAAATTGAATTACCCTGGGTTTTGTCAGATAAAAGTACTACATAGTAAATATAAGGAGTTGTTTTTTGGGCAAAAAAATTCTGCTCTTTAATGTGCATTAGGCTTTTCTGCCAATCAGGTGAATATGTGACCACTAGCCTATATACCAATGAGGGGAAATGTTTATAATTAAAGGGGAAATACTGTTTGTTCAGAATGAAGTATATTGAATTACTTCCGTTTGCCTATTTCTCGTGTTAAGTAATTTGTTGCAAAATGACCATCTCCCATAAGAGAGTTCTGCAAATTTGCAGTAATTAAGCTAGCATTTATACTAGTTTTGAGACCAGATTGATGATAGATAAGAATTAGGCTCATTTTTTGGTTGACCAAGCTCTAAGTTTTTATCTATACATCTGCTTCCCAGTTCTTTGGAGTGTATCTCTTTATATACTCCTTTGCTTTTTTTTAAATTTTTTTTTTTCAACGTTTATTTATTTTTGGGACAGAGAGAGACAGAGCATGAACGGGGGAGGGGCAGAGAGAGAGGGAGACACAGAATTGGAAACAGGCTCCAGGCTCTGAGCCATCAGCCCAGAGCCTGACGCGGGGCTCGAACTCACGGACCGTGAGATCGTGAACTGGCTGGAGTCGGACACTTAACCGACTGCGCCACCCAGGCGCCCCTGCTTTTTTTTAAAAAGGAGAGTTAGGAAAATCTGTTGCCCAGCAATTAACATTTGTTCATGGGTGCAACTTAAGATGCATACCTAACTAATAATCTTATCAAAGTAAAACTCTAATTTGCCACAATGTGGCGCTTATTTTTTATTATGCAAACAGGAATATATTAATATTATAAAGCATAATATTAAAATGATCTACCAGCCAACATGGAACTAGAGCTTTACTAATAAGGTTGCATCTATTAGCATATACCTCTTGCCTGTACCTCTGCTCTTACTGCTCTCCCTGACCCCCCAATCACTGTTCAATTTTTTTATCATTTACTTTTTAATAACACTGGTTTTAATCCATGGATCTTTAAGTAATATGCTGTTTAATTTTCCTTTTTTTTTTAAGTTTTATAAAAATGGTGGCATATATAGTCTGAGATCTGCTTTTTTTGCTCATTATGGTCTTTTAAAATTTATTTATTGTTGTGTGTAGTTGTAGTACATTTATTTCACTGCTGAGTAATATTTCATTGTATGAATTTATTTATTGTCTTAGCAGTAGACATCTGGATTGTTGCTGTTTCGTATTTTTTTTTCTTGTTTGCTTGTCTTATTTATTTTTGGTGTATCTATATTGAAGTTGGTGTACATCTGTACATTGATATATATATATATACATCCACACACACACACACACACACACACACACACACACAATTAATTGTTTATTGGGCAAAGAAATTCTGCTCTTTAGGATGGATTAGGCTTTTCTTATCATACTTCTGACCAATCAGGTGAATATGTGACCACTAGCCTTTATGACCAGTGAGGGGAAATGTTTATAATTAAAGGGGAAGTACCGTTTGTTCAGAATGAAGTGTATTGAATTACTTCCGTTTGCCTATGTCTCGTGTATATATGTAGCTATTGGACACATTGCTAATGTCTGTATTCTTTTATATGTGTTCTGGTGCACATGTGTAAGACTCTAGAAAATATACCTAAGAGTAGAAGTGTAGAGAATCATGTGAGTATTATATGAGTACATTATGCAATGATATGAGTCAATGCCAATTGTTTTCCAAAGTCATTGGACCAGTTTCCATACCACTAATAATATCACAGAAGCTCCCAGTGAACCAAATCATTGCTGAAACTTGGAAATCTCGGGCTACGTAATTTTTCTTAATATAGCAGCTACAAAATGGAACCTTACTGTGGTCTTAATTTGCCTTTCTGTGATTGCTAATGACGTCTGGAACATCTTTTCATGCGACTACTCACCATTGGTATTTTTCTTTCATGAATTGCTTGTGTATGTCTTCTATGCATTATATACTTAAAACTATGCATTAAATATATTTATTTTTATATTTAAAAAATTTTAAGTAACAGCACATGGAAAAGTTTTAAGTACAATAAAGGAGAAAATTTTTCCCCTGAAGATTTGATTTAATGCCTCATCACCCCTGAATAAATGAGTGTATATTTCCTACAAACAAGGACATTGTCCTATAAGACACAATAAAGCCATCAAAATCAGGAAATTAACATTGATGCATTACTACCATCTAATCCTCAGATCTCATTCAATTTTCACAAGTAGTCCCAATAATGTCCTTTATAGCAAAAGGATCTAGTTTAGAAGCACGCCTTGCATTTTACTTGTCACATCTTTTCAGTCTCCTTCAATCTGGAACAGTTCTTCAGTGTTTGTTTGACTTTCAAGACCTTGGCACTTTTCAAGACTATACTGTATTGGCCACTTATTTTGTAGAATGTCTCTTCTTTATGTTTGTCTGCTGTTTCCTAATGACTACATGCAAGTTATGAACACTTGGCAGGGATATCACAGACGTTATGGTCTGTCTTCTCTTTGTAGCTTATCAAGTGGCACGTGATTTTCATTTTGACCCTTTACTATTTATATTAACTTGATTAAGATGGTGTCTGCCATGTTTCTTTTTGTGAAATTACTCATTTTCCCTTTGTGTTTAATAATTGTTTTGTGTGGAGATACTGTGAAACTGTGTGACTGTCTCCTTCCTGATCAAACTTTAATTAATTTCTCTGTATCAGTATGAGTTAATGATTCTGTATATTATTTCAATGAGCTATAATCAGTTACTATTGTTATTTTGATGCTCATCTTGCCCTGATTTAGCCAGTGGGATCCTTTTCAGTTGGCTTCTGTGTCCTTTTGACATGCCACTCATCACTCATGCTGCTGCTACTTCCAATTTCATTTCTTTCTATAACAGTGAGATTAGTCTAAATTTATTTACTTATTAACCTAAATTTATTTACTTATTTGATCAGTCCCACTGTATGTGATGAACCTGCCCTATTCCTTGGACCCTCTTCCCCAAATTCGGTTTGAGCTTTGAAGACCCTTCATGTGGAAGCCTTCCTCACCAGGTTTGGATTCCTACAGTATACAGCACAGTGCATCTTTTAATGGGCACCTTCCTCCCCCTGATCACGCATTGACATCTGCTGTTAGATCACTGCTGTACAGGGTCCTGCTCAACCCACACTACTCTGCCAGAGCTTGAACTCTGACTCTCATGCCACATGGTTGTCTCCACTCTCCACAGGCACTGCCTCATCCTGTTCAGGCCCTCACACCCTTAATTAGGGATACTTTTTTACATTTTGCCTATTTTTAATTAAAATGCTGTAGGATACACACACAGACACACAGGCACACACACACATTCTGGGTACCAAAATTTTCTTTGTCCGTGTGCTTCGTGGTATTGCAATCTTACTTTTCCTTATTGTATTTACAGATGAAAGGAGATTTTTAATTATAATATAGTTGAATTTATTAATCATATGCTTTATGGTTAACCCTTTCTGTGTCTTAAGTTTTAAACTTTTTTTCATGCTCTGAGTTCATAATGATAGTCTCTTATGTTTTATTTAAAAAAATAGTAAAGACTTGTCTTCTCTACCTAAAAGTTTAATCTCTCTGGAATTTGTTGTTTCTATATTATACAAGCGCGGTCTAGTTTCTTTTCCCCCCAAATGAATAACCAATTCTCTCAGCACTGTTGAATGATTCCTCCTTTCTTCAATGATTTGCAGTGTGACTTTTGTCAAATATCGTTTTTCTTATATGTGAAGGTCTGTTTCTTTTCCAACAGTTTGTTTCTTTTCCAGAAACACACTAATTTCATTAGGACAGCTTTATGATAGATCTCGGTATAGGCAGGGCCAGTTCCCTACTGGATTCTATTTCTGGTTGGATGGCTTGTCCATTTGGGCTTTGGTGCTCCACTGTGAATTTTAGAATCAACTTATAAAACCTTTTGGATTTCAGTTGGCATTGCATTAAATATATTAGTCCAATTTGGGGAAAAAATCATCATTTTATGATACAGAGTTTTTCTATCATATCATGAACGTGGTATGTCCTCTTATTTATTTAGCTTGTATTTAATGTCTCCCAGTATATTTTCAAGTTACTTTTATTCTTATATATTTTGTTGTTGGATGTTTTTAAAATGTTATTTTCTGTTTGTTACTGGTTTGTAAAAATACAGTTGACTTTTAAAAAATGATTTATAATTAGCCACCATGAACTGAACATTAACATACCTGTTTAAATAAATGTTAGACATGCCCAAAAGCGAATAGCAAGATTAGAAATCTAGATTTTTACTCTGAAATTTCTTTTGATGTTTTAATAAATCCTAGGTTAATAGTCCTCTTTTAAATAGATTTATTGAAATACAGTTCACATACAATAAAATTTACCCATTTCAAGTGTTCTTTGTAGTCACGCAGGTATGCGACCAACACCACCATCCATCTGATTTATGAACATTTTCATGACCCTAATAAGAAACTCCATACCCATTAGCAGTCACTCCCCATTCCTGTCCTTCCTCACTCCCAGCCCTAGGCAACTAGTATGAATCTGTTTTCTGTTTCTGAATTTGCCTATTCTGGATATTTCACATGAATGGAATCATAATACATGGGTTTTTTTGTGACTGGCTTCTTTCACTCAGTATAATAATTTTCAGGGTTCATCTATGTTGTAGCACGTATCAATACTTCATCTTTTTTTTTTTTTTTTTTTGGCTGGATAATATTCTATTGTATTGTATATATCATATTTTGTTTACCCATTCATTAGTTGATAGACACTTAGATTGTTTCCAGTTTTGGGTCATTATGAATCATGCTGTTATGAACATGCAGATACAGATATTTATATGGACATAAGTTTTCATTTCTCTTCTATTTATACCTAGGGGTTAGAATTTCTGGGTCATATGGTAATTCTATGTTTAACTTTTAAGGAACTGCCAAACTGTTCTCCTTAGCAGTTGTACCATTTTACATTTCCACCAGCAGTATGAGAGAGATGAATAGTCCTCTTAAAACTGCTTTTGAATTCTCTAAAAAGTAATTGTTATACATTAGGTTTATCATTAAGTATGATTATTATTTTAAATAAATGAGAAAAATGGCAATTTATTTTAATATCAGATTCATTTTATGCATCTGTATAGAATGTATCCTTTTTACGATTATGGGTAGAATATATCCTTTTTATTTTTTACAGCCTTATTGAGGTATAGTTTCCATACCATACAGTTCACTCATTCTCATTGTTCAGTTTGGGGATTTTGAGTCAATTTATTTAGATGTGCAACCATCACCACAGTCTAGTTTTAGAAGTTTCATCGTTCCAAAGGGTTCCTTCATGATTGTTGCAGTTCATTTCTGTTCTCTTCTCCTGTCCCAGGAGATGATCTGCTTTCTTTCTCTGTAATTTTGGCTTTTCTAGACATTTTACATATAAATGGAACCATCCAAAAAACAGCTATAAATCCAGCTTCCTCCCCTGAGCATTATGTTTCTTAGGTTTATCCTTATTGCATGAATTATTAATTTATTTCTTTTTTTGGTCACTACTTTATGCTCATCCCTTCACCAGTTGATGAATATTTGGGTGTTTACAGTTTGGGGCTATTATGATTGATGCTGCTCTGATTATTTGCATACAAATGCATATGTTTTCATTCCTCTTGGTTAGATATCCAGGAGTGAAATTGCTGGGTCATATGTTTAAGTATATGGGTATGTTTCACGTTTTAAGAAATTGCCAAGCTGTTTTCCAGAGTGGCTATGCCATTTTACATTCTCATCAGCAATGTGTGAGGATTTCACTTTCTCCCTATCCTCCCAACCTTTAGATTTTTCAGTTAAAAAAAAATATATATATAGCTATTTTAATGAGTTGTCTAGTGGAATTCCATCGTGGTTTTATTTGCATTTCTCTATTAGGTAATGATGATGAACATCTTTTTGTATGTTTACTACACATTTATGTGTCTTTGGTGAGATGTCTTCAGATATTTAGCCCATTTAAAAAAAATTGTTTTATTCTTCTTCAAGTCTTAAGGGTTTTAATATGTTAGATACCACTTCTTTATCATGTATATCATGTATGATTTGCAAATATTTTATATTATTATGTGGTTTGTCTTTTATGTAAATTATGTCTTTTGAAAATTTTTTCAAGTCCCAATTGTCCATTTTTTGTTTGTTTTTTAATGGATTACACCTTTGTTGCCATGTTTAAGAATTTTTTCCCTGCCATAAGGTCACAAGATTTTTTCCTGTGCCTCTTAGAAGTTTTGTAGTTTTAGTTCTTATAATTCGAGTTATGATCCATTTCAAGTTCTGATTTTTGTATCTTGTGAAAGATTTACACTTATTTGTCTTTTTATTGTTGTGTATGATTTTTCACCTGTTCCAGCATCATATATTAAAAGGACTATTCTTTCCTCATTGAAACACTATGGCACATTTGTTAAATTCAAATGACTATGAATGTGAGGGTTTATTCTGGGCTCTATCCTATTTCATTATCTGTATGTCTATCTTTATGCCAATATCACACTGTGTTGGTTATTACAGCTTTATAGTAAGTTTTAAAGTTAGGTAGTATAAGTCCTAAAGCTTTAGTCTTCTTTTTCAAAATTGTTTTGGATATTCTCAATCCTTTATACTTTCATATGTATATCAGAATCAATTTCTACAAAAAAGAAAGCATGGTAGAAATTGATAGATTTATTTTTTTATTTTAATTCCAGTATAGTTAACATACAGTGTTATATTCGTTTTAAGTGTACAATGTAGTGATTCAACAATTCTGTATATAACCCCATGTTTATCACAAGTGTGCTCCTTCATCCCCATCACCTATTTTCACACCCCTCCCCCCCAATGACCTCCGCTCTGGTAACCATCAATTTGTTCTCAATAGTTAAGAGTTTGTTTCTTCGTTTCTTTCTCTCTCTTTCTCTCTCTCTCTCTCTCTCTCTCTCCCTCCCTCCCTCCCTCCCTCCCCCTCTTTCTTTTTATCCCCTTGCTCATTTGTTTTGTTTCTTAAATTCCACATGAGTGAAATCATATGGTATTTGTCTTTCTCTGACCAGCTTATCTTACTTAGCATTATACTCTCTGGCTCCATCCATGTCATTGCAAATGGCAAGATTTCACTCTTTTTTTTTTTTTTTTTTTTTACAGCCAAATAATATTCCATTGTATATAGACAACACATCTTTTTTATCCATTCATCTATTGATGGACATTGGGCTGCTTCCATAGTTTGATGATTTTAAACAGTGCTGCTGTAAACATAGGGGTGCATGTATCCCTTTAATTAGTACTTTTGTATTTTGGAGGTAAAACCCAGTAGCATGATTATTGGGTTGTAGGATAGTTCTATTTTTAACTTTTTGAGGAACATCCATACTGTATTCCAGCGTGGCTGCACCAGTTTGATTCTCACCAGCAGTGAAAGAGGGTTCCTTTTTCTCCATATCCTCCCCAACACTTGTTGTTTCTTGTTTTTGGTTGTTTTTTTTTTTTTTTTTTGATGTTTTTTATTTACTTACTGAGAGAAAGAGAGAGAGCATGAGGAGAGAGGGGGCAGCGAGAGAGAGGGGGACAGATGATCTAAAGTGGTCTCTGAGCTGATAGCAGCAAGCCCAGTGTGGGGCTTGAACCCACAAACACGAGATCGTGACCTAAGCCAAAGTCGGCCACTTAACCAACTGAATCACACAGGCACCCATCTTGTGTTTTTGATTTTAGCCATTCTTAGAGGTGTGAGGGGATATCTTATTGTGGTTTTGACTTGCATTTCCCTGATGATGAGTGATGTTGAGCATCTTTTCATGTGTCTGTTGGCCAGCTGCATGTCTTGTTTGGGAAAATGTCTATTCATTTCTTCTGCCTATTTTTTAATTGGATTATTCATTTTTGGGGGGGGTGTTGATTTGTAGAATTGCTATCTTAACAACATTGTCTTCTAATCCATGAACATAGAATGTATCTTTGTTTATTTAGATCTTTAATTTCTCTTAACGTTTTCTAGTTTTTCAGTGCACAGGTGTTGCACTTCTTTTGTTAAATTTCTCCTAAGTCTCTTTTTGCACTTTTTGCTGCTATTGTGAGTGGAACTTTAAAAATTTAATTTTTGGATTTATTTTTAGTATATAGAAATGCGATTAATCCTTACATTTGGATCTCATACCCTACAACCTTTCTACATATTCTTAGTAGTTTTTTTTTTTTTTTTTTTTTTTTTTGTAGATTTCTTATCTACATACAAGGTAATGTTGCCTGCAAATAGAGAGTTTTAAGTTTTTCTTTTCCTGTCTATGTGTCTTTAAATTTCTGGCCTGATTGCAATGAGTAAAGTCTCAGAGTGGTATCTAGAGCAAATGTCTTACCTCTTTACCAGCGTGATAGGGCAAAGCATTCAGTCTTTCACCATTAATTATGGTGTTAGTTGTAGATATTTGTCTCAAAAAGGAAGGGTTGTTTTCACACTGAAACAATCAATTAATTGTTTGTTTCACACTGAAATAATCAATTAATATAGCTTAATATAACGTAGTAATCCATTAATGATAGAATAAAGGATAAGAACCCCATTAAGCATCTCAGTAGATGCAGATAAAAGAAAACAAGGAAACAGAAAACAAAATAAAGAGTTTAAACAAAGTAAGAGGTAGAGAGGAAGCTACTTTCCATAAAGTGATAAGGAGAAGCTTCTCTGAGGAAATGACATTTAAACTGATATCTAAATAACCTGAAGGTCCTAATCATGCAAATAACACAGTGAAGAGTAGTTTCGCACTTGGAATCTTGTTCCCTTTTTAATTCCAACACCTAGCACAGTCCCTAGCCCCTAGAATTTGTTCAACTTAACAGATAGTTTAGAACCTTGCTTTCTTAGCATCACATGCATTCCTTTTACCATCTTTATCATTAAATATTATTTGAAATAATATATTTTGATGATTGCATAATATTCTACAGAAATACTTCTTTTCTACAATTCTAACAAAGTTATTTAAATGTTTTCTTATTCATAGAAATGCTTCCTATCTTCATAGTTCAAAACACCTGGCACATTCAGTTTCACTGACTTGGACTTAAGACTGAATTACTCCTCTATTGATATAAGACAGTTTTAATCTGTGAGAGGTGTTTCTTTTATATTATCTTTTGCTAATTTTTATTTAAATACTTATTAATCCTTCACGTGATCCTGTTAGCTCAAAGGGGTTAAAACAATGTTTTAATAGAGACCAGCCATTAAACATTAATACAAACTATTCTAGAATGTGGCACCGTATCAGACACAGATTGTGAGCTCTGGATATTTTTTACTCTTTACATGGAAAATGTAGTCATGAACTTCATATACCATCCTCCAGTGTTTTTGCCCTACTTTAATTGAAACCATTGTAGGTGGGTTACACCAGAGAAGAGTCAGATTTATGTTCCAGAGAACTGCCAAGGCCCCATCTTGGTTCCAAGTAAAATATACCAGAGTTTGAATTTCACTTTAAGCTTTTACTGGTTTTATGATTTGGGGTAACTTAAACTTAGTTTCCTCATCTATAAAGTGGGGTTGATAACAGTTCTCTCATAAGGTTGTTTTAAAGATGGTGTATAGAGAGAGGTTAGTGGAGTCCTGATACACAATAAGTGTCCAGAAAACAAGAGCTTTTTAGTCTCTCGTAGTCATGGGGGTGATGGTTGGAGTAGTAACTACAAGGGTTTCTTATGCTTCAAGACCTCATCAGCAGATGAGCTTCTTCGTAATGTGCCTCTGAAGATGTTTACTGATACTTTTGTGAGGAGTTGGTCATTTTCTTCACTGAATATAATATACTTGGAGTTGTTTGGAGACTATTTCTTGTCTGCACATGTACCAAAAGAGATTTGGCCCAAAAGGTGGTATTTTAAAGTACCGTTAAGTTAGATCTTTTGACATCAAACTTGTAAGTCACTATTTGCAGCATTCATAAATGTAGTTATGGGTTCTACTTTTTTTTTTTTTTTTTTTTCCAAGAAGGAAAGAAATGCAACTGAAAACTGAGTAATCAAATTCTTGAATTTCAGTGCTTTAGTAGGTAATGTTGACCAGGGACAAGATGAGGTTGCCTGGGTATAGCTTCTGAGGTTGGGCCTGGGAATTTAGGATGTCCCTAAGGCCCCTAGCATATTCAAATGAGAATACTAATATAGTAGCAAATATGGGTATTTTTAAATTCACATGTAAATCACTGCCTTCTAGTTATACATAATCAGAAGTGATTGTCCCCTATTCCTCTTAGAATTCGTACCAGAGTTGATAGTTAAGACTCCATTTAAATCCAAGATCTGTAATATTGGGACATGACATTTACCTAGTCTTGCTCATTGTCTGTTTCCCCTTCTATAAAATGGGATAATGCCTTCTCTGCTTGTTTCACTGAGTTATGAAGATCAAATGAGGTCATGCCCATAAAAGTGCTTTATAACTGGTAAATCACTTGGCTACTAATTGTTACTCCAGTTCATCCTGTCAGACCTGCCCTTTTCTCACTACTGTTGGCTAGGTCACTGGTGGAGGTGACGTGATAGCTCAAAACTCTGTAATGTACACCCCCTCTGAGGAGTATTTTACTTGTACAAGTTTTACTTGTACTAGGGAGTGGACACTTGTAGACTGCTGCTGTTTTCATCCTTGAATTTGTTTTATTGATTACCAAAGTAATACATGTTTATTATAAAGAAACTAGGAAATATAAATCAGCAAAAAAGGAAAAATAAAAATTATCTCTAAATGAAATAATTGCTGCATTTATTTTCATATACTTTTGAAACACATTCAGTTTACTGAACATAATGCTGTTTCCTATTTTTATCACTTACTATGTAATAAGTTATATATGATGATATACTATAATTTTTTATGTAGTATTTTAGTGTATACATAGTATCTCACCATGTAATATACGAAAATTTCCCAGACTTTTTATTTGGAGATTCAATGGCTGTTTTCAATGGTTTCTACTATTATAAATAACGTATATTATGACATCCTTATGGCTAAATACTTGTATATATCTTCATTAGGATAAATCCTTGACTTGGAATTGCTACATCAAGGAGCATACAACATTTTAAGAAATTTAATTTTTTATAGCTTTATTGAGTTATAATTGACATCCAATAAACTGCACGTATTTAAGGTTTACAGTTTGATCAATTTTGACATATGTACATATGCATGATACCGTCTCTCCACAATTAAGGTAGTGTTCTTTTGTAATCCCTCCTTCCTGTACCTTCCCACCCCTGTATCCCCAGGCAACCACTGAAATGTTTTCTCTCCCTCTTGATTACTTTGCATTTTCTACAGTTTTATGCAAATGAAATTATACCCTATGTTTTCCTTTTTGTCTGACTTCTTGCACTCAACATGATTATTTTGAAACTCATCCATGCTGTTGCTTATATCAACAGTGCATCCTTTTTTGTTGCTGAGTAGTAAATGTTTCATTGTATAGGCATACCGTAATTTATTTACGTACTGATAGGCATTTGAGTTGTTTCCAACAACTTTATTTAAAATAAAGTTGCTTTGAAGATTGGGGCACAAGTCTGTCTCTGAGCATAAGTCATTTGATGTCTATTACAAATTTTGTGCTAGGAAGGTTACATAAATAGTATTTTGTAACAGAAAAAGCTTAATATGAGAAAAAACTATATATATTTTTTCTTTTTATTTTTCTGTTTTGAAAATACACCTTTGGAAGGATTTAGAATTTTTAGTTGTAACTTAATTGAATTGATTTGACTGAAATTTAAAATTAACAGAGGTTATAAGTATATCCGAAACAATTATAAACCTTTTCACAGTTTGTTTTCTTGAAGCATCTACTTTTATCAAATGTATTGTCTAGAAAGCAAAGATCTGTTGCTCTCCTTTAATGAATGATTCATATTTCATAAAACCATATTTCTCTCTTAAATGCCTATTTCTACATGGAACTTGAACAAGAAAAGATACTGGGAAAAGTTTACAGAACTTCACACAAGATATTCCAGAATCTGGTTTGGAATAGATGCAAAACTATCTTTTCCTTTTCCTCAGATGCACATGAGACTGAAGGAGGAACAGGGAATCTGAAGACTCCAGATGACAGGAGAGCTACTTTTCAACAGCCTTCTCGATTTCCTTTCTCAGAAAGTAGATACAAACCTTGTTGGAGACAGATAGTGAGAATATTTTTCCTGCATTCTTAAGGCTTAATCAATGTAATTTTAATATATTTTGGACCATAATTTCTTAGTTATAAATTAGCTCATAGTCACCAGATTTATATTTTGTGTTATATCTGTGCAAATTATTTCATTAGGCACAGTGTGGTTTAAAACAAAACAGTGAGTAAGATATAGTCTAAGGAGCTTACAGCGAAAGGAGATAAATAAATTTTATCAAGCAGTAGAAAGAAGTTAAATGCCCTAAGAAAGACACGAGAGATTGATTCTTCAGAATTCAAAGGTATAGATTACTTCTGGAGAGGGACTGAGAAGCTTGAAATCAGAAATATTAGTTGTGCTGATGATAATTTGTTTTTACCAAAAACCAGAGAAAATGGACAGTTAATATAAAACCTGAAACAGCAATCTGATTTCAGATAAAAAGTTAATTATTGTTTTGAGGAAAAATAGAAGCATGTTTGGTTATTATGGTTTTATCACAATCTGAGTCAATGATTACTTTTTGAATTATATAAAATGGTTACCTCTTACAAGGCAGATAGTATATTAGCATTTCTGAGATGTGATAAAATAATCTGATTAAGTTACCACAAGTAGGTGGGCAGTATGACAGAAAGAGATGGGCAAGTGGTTAATTCTACTTGGATTAGCACTCGTGTTATCTCGTATAGCTACAGCCTAAATGAATTTGTCATGTCTTAAGCTCTAGCACTTTGCGCTGCTTACGCCTGGACAGAAGCACTTCAAGTAAACTGGGAAAGGACATAGTGATGAATTATTGTGCTCATAATTAGTTGTGAAGAGTTCACTTTCAATTAGCTAGCTGAAAATTCTTGTTAGAAGAAATCAGATAGGAAATCCTAAAATTCACGGTATTTTAATGGACCCTGATGTTTCTAAAGGGGGATGGCAACTTTGAGCCAGATTTTTTCCTTATTTTGTGTGTGAGATGGTGGGCACAGTGCTAATACAAATTCCTGTTTCCTGACTATTCTGAGTATATTCAGAACACCCAGGGATTAAGTTATTTAATTATTCTTCTTATTTTTTTGTTTTAAGCATTCTCTTTGTTCTTTTTTGTAATTTAAGTAGGAAAATCTTTAAACCATTGTATTTGTCAAATAAAAGGACTATACAGTTACTAATAATTTTTTGGTTTGCTAGTCATTCCTCACATATTCTTATATTATTTTTTCCTCTAAATTGAGATTTTAAATCGACCAGAGTTTTATTTGTTAAATGCTAAGAGTTCTTTCATTCAGGTATAATTATGTGTTAATGACTGATAGTCCAAAATCTGCTTTTATTATTTGATGAGCATAGTTGTTACTGCGCTCTAATTCTCAACTTTTAATTTTGCTAAAATGAAAATTATAATCATGCATATTCTTGTGACCCACAAGATATAATTAGTTTGTTGTTCTTAATTTGTCAACGCCCTTGTTTTACCAAGTAACCAGCAACCACTTATGACAGTTGGATAAATAAATCATAGATAGCCAGCTGGCAAATTTACATAGCCAAAAAGTTGTCCTTGAAAATGATCAAATTTAGATCTTTTCTCCCAGATAGAAAAGACAGATTATTTTGAGTGTACAATGAATAGTTTGAAAGCATATAAAAATGAGCTATTAGTGATGATCACTTATGTACATTTAAATTTTTTCAAGATTTAAAAAATGAATATATGTTCAATATGTGTTTTCTAAAATATGTTTTGTTAAACAATTCTTTGTTTTGAACTAGAGGTCCATGGTCAAATAAATTTGGAGAAGTTGTTATAATATATCTTTTCAGTAGGCATTCTGTTAGTCAGCCGTTGGATTCTTAGTTTCCAAAGGAGGATTTTTATATATCTCAGAAGACTAGTATTCGATAGAATACAGTTGAAGAGTGTGAATTAATATATTCCATGAGGTTTTACTATAATCTGTCCGTTATACAGCTACCCTCCAGAAACAGGTATGTCATATTTTTAAGTAGAGTAATGTTCTTGTGAATGAGAGGCCAAAGAGGGTGATAAGGAAAAGGGAAAAGAATTTGATTCAATGAATATTGCAAATCATATAAAGTATGAAGTGTTTATAAAGCTTCTCCGTGCCTTAGGCCAGATTTCCTTTGCTCACTTGTCAGCTCTGTCTTTTGAAAAAAAAAAACAAAAAACAAAAACTGATCCCATATAAATTACAAAATAAAATCACCTTCTTTAATGTTTTATAGGACTCCATATACTTTCTGTGCTCTTTTTATTTCAGAGTGCAACATTTATTAGCTAATTTTGGTAAGTGTTGGTAATACAAAAAACAGTGACCATCTCGGGTGGAATTAGATAATTGACCATAAATCAGTTTAGCTTCAAATACTCATTTTCTCACTAAGTGGAGTTTTTATTGTTATATCTTATGATTTCTCCCTGGGAAGAGTTCTTTAATGTATATATTTTTCTTCTAGTTCAATTAAATTGTTGATAACTATTTCAGTAGATTTTATGTCAGATATAGAAATGTCTGTATGAAGACACAAAAATGGCCAGTGAGTGATTCAGCTGGTTCTAACAGATTGGGTTGCCAGGTTGGTAAGTCTAGTTGTCTACATGGAATGCCTTCCCCAAACTTTATAAAACATGCCTCATAGTAAGGTTTTTAATTTAAGAAATAACACTTTGAGGGGCGCCTGGGTGGCGCAGTCGGTTAAGCGTCCGACTTCAGCCAGGTCACGATCTCGCGGTCCGTGAGTTCGAGCCCCGCGTCGGGCTCTGGGCTGATGGCTCAGAGCCTGGAGCCTGTTTCCGATTCTGTGTCTCCCTCTCTCTCTGCCCCTCCCCCGTTCATGCTGTCTCTCTCTGTCCCAAAAATAAATAAACGTTGAAAAAAAAAAAAAAATTTAAGAAATAACACTTTGAAAAAGTGCTTAAACTCCTACACAACGTTTTCAGTTGATAACATGGTACTGGTGAAACCAAGATCAATCCAGAATCTAGGGGAGTTATTTTAGTTGGAATCAATTCCCATAAATTAACTTGGCTTTCTCAACTGATGTTTCCTTGGTTTTGTGGACAACCTGGGCAAGAAAATGTGGATGCTGGGCTTAAATGAAGCATTAATTACCAACGTTGCTTCCACTCCCTCTTTAATTTCCTTTCCCACAGCCAGCATTTTGTCTCAGAGTGCATTTCTCATCTGGAGTGTTTGTGCTAGAAGCCTCCTTACTTATGCCTTTGCCTCCACAGCCACTACATTTTCCTAAAACTTCCAATTCACTCCTGTTACTAGTCTGATAAAGTAATTCAGCAATCCCAATAGCATAATGACCATAAGAAAGTAACAGGTCTTCCTTAATCCTAATACACTGTTACAATGGGAAACGTTAGTATAATTAACATTTTGCTGAACTTGGTGTCTTTAAAGAATTGGCTTTTTTTAAAGTCTTTTACTTAATACCTTTAGTAAGCTTTACCTAATACCTTTAGTAAGTTAATGATATTAACGAACATCATTTTGAGAGGAAAATTCTCCACTATACCAAGCCACCATGTCAACTCGGGGTTTTTCTGTCCCATGAAAGGTGGCAAATGAAATAATTAAAATAATTTTAAAATGTGTTGATCAGAGTGTCAATTCACTTTCTCTTCTTACACAGACCCTGGTCGTCTTCACTTAAAATAACTAGGGAACCTGATATTCTCCTTGATTCTCTGCTATCTTTGCCCATCAATCACATGGCCTGCGGTTTGCACTTCTGAAATTAGTGTGATTCTAACAGTAGGGTTTATGCCCTTCATCTAGATGACTAGAATTTCCCCATTCTGGATTAGAGACATGCCAGTAATTTTCAAACCCCATTTATTTTCTTTTCTTCATTTACTTGTAGAGAGATTATTGACACTACTGTCCATGCAAGCTCCAGCATGAAGCTTTTCTCTCTAGTTTACTGCCCCTCTGTCCCACCATCTTGCAGCCTATTCTCCAAGGTCCTCAAAATATCTGTGGTGAAGAACCAGCTTTTGTTTTCACTTCATTTTTTTTTTTTTTAAACAAATTACTTTCATTGTATTTTTTAAAAGTTTCTCTCTACAACAGGTTGGATATTAAGAAAAAGACATACAAATTATAAATCCAGATTTTTCATCACTGAATTCAACAGATAACCTCAAATTACTTTATCAAATTCCATAAAACTTCCTAATTACTCACAGTTTCTGTTATTTGAGTAGATTACTTAACATTTCTAGAACATACTGTGTGCTGTTGGGCTTCCCTGCTGGGACTGATGCTCCTCCCACTGCTTAAAGAAAGCCTTTTAACTTCTGTTCCATTTGGCAAAGCCTTGATTATTGCCAGTCAATTCACATGCCACCTCGATGGTGTGCCTTCACAACTAGCAGACACGTTCCCTGCCTGTCTTCTTCCCAGTAATTTGCCCTTCCATTTTTTTTTTTTTTAACTGTGTCCATACCTTTTCTGTTACTAGTATCTCACCATGTTGTGGACTGTCTTTTTTCTGACAGGATGGTGAGCCTACCAAGGGCTAGTTTGTCACTTAGTTATCCTTCTGTCTTCAGTTCTCAATGCATAGCAGCCTCTTTATAAATATCTGTGGATTTGTTACTTCTTGCATGGTAAATTCAGAAGAGGAGTGACTGCACAAAAATAGTAGATATCTCTTACCCTCTTTAGTCTACTAATTTTCTTTTTTAAAAGATCGTTTTTTTGTTTTTTGTTTTCTTCCCCCACCTGGGTCTTTGAGACATGTCTGCACAGAGAACAGTATTTATCTGGCATTGTTAAAAGTATAAATTGTTGAAAATTAGAAAGTAGAGATATTGTTTGAAGATTGAAACCAAGATTGTGAAGTTCTTGACTCTATGTCAGTAGACTAGCAGCAGTTCTCGAACTTTTCAGTCTCAGGACCCCTTTAGGCTTTTAAATTATTGAGGACCCAAAAGAGCTTTTCTTTATGAGGGCCATATCAACCAATATTTGCCATATTAGAAATTAAAACTGAGAGGGGCACCTGAATAACTCACCAGCTTGAGCATCCAACTCTTGATTTCAGCTCAGGTCATGATCCCAGGGTCATATAGGCCTCCACGCTAAGCATGGAGCCCGCTTGAGATTCTCTCCCTCTCTAAAGAGAGCTCACGTATTCTCTCTCTCTCTCTCAAATTAAAAAAAAAAAAAAAATTTTTTTTAAAGACATTACAACTGACAAAATATTTAAAACTCAAGAATATACAAGGCTATGTTCCTTTAGTCATTAACACATTATCAGTAACACACATCACTTACTTCTGTGTACATTCATGAGAGAAAGAGACAACAAGCAGGTAACAGGTTGTTAATATGAAAGTAGTTTTGACTTCACGCACCTCCTAAGAGGTGCTTTAAGAATTTTTTCTTTACAGGAATTAACTTGTCTAATTGCCAACAGAGTATTCTCTATTGTTATTTAAATAATGTTGTATCCTACTTTTCGTGTTTGCAGATTAGTAAATTTTTTTTTTTAATCTGCAAGGCTTATCATATTACCCATCCTCATATGAATGTCTAGACATAAAATGTGCTGCAAAGTATTACAGGTAGGATGGAGATGCTTACTCAAGGAAAAGTCATTTTATTTGTAGATACTTGGGGAGGTCATCACTAGTTGTGCCCTGTCAGTACCCTGCTTTCAATTGCTAGACCTTTTTATGACCTGTGGACTTCCAAACACTTCTCCTGTGATGGATTCTTCTTACTTTAGAGGGTTTGGTGATTTGGTCATTTTCTTCATGATTTCACAGAGTAAAGTTTACTTCTTCAGGGAAGTGAGAAATATTCCCTTCAGAATCGTTCTTCTTCTCTCCTTTGTTTGACCTTCCCCTCTACTTGCCTCAACCTGATCCCTGATGCTCGCTTTCCTTTTCTGAGAGTACAGTCTGCTCTCTGGCAGATAGTTTCTTGGCTCTAGTGACTCCTGTTCTTTTTCACTCCCTACCCTCTTACCTTGGCTGATACTCTGTTAAATTTTTTCTGAGGTCTTAGCAGGACAGTCAGTCTCTGGAGTATTTGACGACTCTCTTCAAATTGCACGGGTACTGGGTCTTCCCAGAGAGTTCTGAGATTTCATTGCGTACCTTGTCAGCTGCATGGGGATACCAAGATGGCTGCTGGTTGGGACTTAATTCACTAACAGCTTAATATTCTTTGTACTTGTAGTCTGTTAACTGTGTAATGGTGTCATGGTGTGAACTATAATTTAGGGACTTATCGTTATAAGTGATACACTAGAAGTACAAAGCTGATAGAATGTTGGGGACTTTTTATTTTTTAATTCTGAGTTCTAAACATAGTATACACAGAATAAATGTTTGCTGAGTTAATTTTATTCTCATTAGTGTTGATGGAACTCTTTATAATGTGGGAGCTCCAGCAACCACATTATGGTTTAAGCCAGACATCTGTCTCTTATGGCCAAGGGAAGATACCTTCACACTATTCTGAAAAGTTATATGTTCCTGCCTTAATAGGCAAAAATCCTTACTTGATATTTAATGAAGAGTGTTATTTTAAATGTACAAAATTCAAATCTCCAACAGAATCTGATTCTGACTCTTTGTTAAATACCTCTACAGGAGTTCCTGATTTTCTTGCAACTGTACAAATCATGTCAGCAAGGTGATTTACAAACCTGGGCTTGAGATATGGTTATTATTTTCATAATTTTTTGATTTAATGTGTTTGCTATTAAAAATATCCTATTTTTTATAGCACTATTTATGTTCTACACATTGCTTTCTAAATATTCAGACCAACCTTTATCGTTTTTTGGAGTTATCTTTTTGTTCAACATTCTTGCCCCTGTCTCATTTGGACCATGTTTCCTGCGCTAGTTCATCTCCTGCGCTTCTCCCCTCCAAGCCGTCAACAACTCTACAACTTTTGTTTTTGTTTTTCACATGCATTTAATCAGACTATTGCCTGTAACCCTTCCACTGCCCACCAGATAAAGGCCAGCTCCTTGTCATGGCCTTGATTCAAAGTCCTTGGTCCCAATTGCGTTTTCATCCTAATCTCTAGTCACATTGGACCACCCCCCCTTCCTGTCTCACACTCAGCTCTTCCCTGCCTTTGAGTGCTATTTCTGTAACCTAGCGTGGTGCCATTCTCTTCTCCCTGGCCAGCCCTTCCTTGTTTTTTAACCATCACTGACCACCACCTAGGGCACATGTACCTGTGAACTGAAAACCTAGTTACTGCTCACTCTGTGTCCCTAGAGTCCTTTTTTTTTTTTTTAAACAGCCTTCAGCCACAGCATTCAGTACAGTATATGCTCTTGTCTCCTTTTGCACAGGGACTAAAGAAATGCGCACGTATGGTTCACTCTCATATATTGTCTGCTTACTAGGTGTTACTTTACCCTTTTCCTGTCCCATTCAGAAAAGTGTGTCTGAATTCAAGTAAGTGAAAGTGTGGTTGTTACTCCGCATAATCTTGGATTTACTTAGCCTATTTTTTTTTAAAGGACCTAATTTGCAACCTACCAAACCTTAATAAACTCTGTACCTTTTACTAAATATTCTCTCTGACTAGTTACATCATACCTTTTATCTGATGATGACGAATTAACATGTTCTAGATGGAAAGGTACTTAAAATGCAGTATCCTAAAGACAGTGATATGGCTATTTGTTCCTTCGACTACTTCTTGGCAGCATAGCTACTTAATAACTTTGAAAACATTGCCAGGGAAGACTCGCACCCAGTTCTTGGTTCGTGCATCGGAAATACTACAGCACAGTAACAACGTTTCACACTGATTTTTTTCCTAACAAGGCTGACATTGCTTTGTTCATTTTATGTTCCTTTTCACTATTCTGATTTTTCCCCCCTTAGCAGTGTATCCATCATGTTAGATATAAGAACTTTGTAAACCTATGATGTGATTTTGTTGACCTGTTGTCATTTTAGTAAGCTGTTTGTAATATGCATGAAGTTTGTGACTTAACCAGCTATGGCTTAGTCCTTAAAAAAAAAAAAAAAAAAAAAAAGAATTCTAGAGATTAATGTAGATGGAAATGTTTCCTTATTCTTAACCTCTCACTGTGCTACAAATCGAAAAGATAGCAAATAGAGCTTTAAGTTTTACATTCACTACACTAAAATATGGTCAAGAAAAAAAAAATTGACCCAAATTCTTTAATCAGTGTCATGGGAGGTTTGATTTTGAGAACTAATAGCTGCCCCATCCTTTGTGATTGCTTGCTTACGTAATTTGTTATGAAAGAATGCTTCTAGGTAAACTGTCTCTCCAGAAAGCCTGTGATTTGTTCTGTTCTGCTTAGGAAGGGTTAAGAGGAGACAACATCCTGTCAAAGACCTTGTTTTTAATTTTGCCTCTCACACTGGCACAGATCCTGCTAAGAGCAGCCCAGATTAGTTCGGAAAACCTTTGAAGAGATTTAAGATGTCCTTCAGCTAGTTTGAAGGTTTTTGTCTTGCAAATCCAGTACAAGGGCGCCTGCAGGCATCTCGACCCTTGCTGTGCTGCTGATGCAGCTCAAGGTCACACTAACCCGCCCTGTGACATTCAACAACAAAAAAAAAATTATGCGGTGAAACTGCTTCAGCGTTTAGCCAACCAACAACTTCCTTTAGTGAGGAACTGAGGAAGAAGTCTTTTTTTCCCCTCTTTTTCTTTTTTTGGGGGGGACTCTGAATTTTTTGCTGTAGGAAATAATCCCGGATTTATGGTGTGTGTGATGACAAGGTCATTTCTTAATTAGAACACATGTAAAGAACAAAGCTAAATGGCTTCAAAACAGCTTTGTAGTTGATGGAGAGGATTTAAATTATTTAAAGAGATAGTCACCCATGTATGATGGAAGCTGAATTCTAAAGGCATTAACTCCTTCTTTCCGGTCTACTTGCCATTTCTTTCTTTGAATTCTTACGTCTGACTTTAGAAGGTTGAATTCTAAACTAAAGAAAATTTATAAATGCCCATTTTTTCACAATGTGAAACATAATTTATGAATCAAATTCTTGGATAAACTTTTAATGGAGAAGTTTTCTTCCCACGACAGTTCTCTCCTAGAAGCTTCATCAAATGACTTGATTTAGGAGCTAGGAATCATGAACTTTTCCCTGTGGCAACTGTGATTTATTTCTAATGTGTTGGAGGGGGATGAGTGAAGTGCTTTTTATTGCCTCCCCTTGTCTTCCTCACTCTTACCCATTTGTGATGCAGAATTCTAGTTGAGCAATTTATCCCTGCTTCTTTACAAATTATAGCACCTATCATTCAGGCTTCTCAACTTTCAAAGAATCAGCGTGGGAAGATACATGCTTTTTTCCAAGGAAAATAAGGAGCGTTAGTTTAAAATGGACTTTAAGAAAGTTGTTTCTGAACATACGTAACTTTTTCAGGGCACGAGGAAACCGTGTCCATAAACGTTAAGCCATGTTGGATTCCCTCTCCTTTGTGGGCCATGTTTGCCCATTTTTGTTCCTTTTCTGCTGCCTCCCAGTGCTAACTACCAAAGACATCCGTTGGATACAGTCCAAGTGGATTGGCTTCCTATGCTTGAGACTCAATGCGTATCACCTCTGCAGGAGCAAAATAATCTGAGTAGTTTAATGTAGTTGTTTTTTTAAAAATATATATCATATAGAGAAGCACGCATTGCAGTTATTTCTTTATACACAGAATCACACTGTGCAGAGAAATTTAACATCAACATAATGATATCAGCCTAACAGTTTTCCCAGAATTCATACCCAGTTGCTTTCGGAGAGGTATTTCCCAGTAAGTGTGATTAAAGTAGCATCGGGGCAAGTACTTTATGAAGATGGATAATATTTGAGGTGTGATTATTTGAACTGGTATTTTCGATTCCGTGGGCCACACTTAAACGTAAGTGTGAGGGGATAGCATGATAGATTGTATAAGAGCAATTTAGAGTTAACCAGACTTACTGTTCTGAAGGATTTTCTTCTAGTCAAGAAATAGTTTATTTAGGTCTTCCAAGAAAAGTAAAAAGGTATGTATACTGTTAGGTAATGAGCATTTTAAAGGATTTGAGGCTTATAAAAAAGAAAATGCCAGAGGGAAAATCTACATGCAAGAAAATGCTTAGCGTGACTCTGTACATTCCCTGCCCTTGCCTGGGGTCTGGTATGCCCTATGTCATGTATGACCCAGGCTCACCTGCTAGTAATTTCTAATTCACTGTCCTAATTCATCGATTTGTTATCACTAATTGTTCTTCATTTACTTCTGTGTAGTTTCCAGTACCTAAAGGGTTGAAAGGTTGCTGTAATTGGCACCCGCAGCTGCTCTTTCTTTTGACAGGGGATAATTTTGCAGCCTATGCTTTGTGTGACAGCTGCCTAATTGGGCATTCTCCCCTTGTAGCAAGCCTGCCTCCTCCAGCCTCCCTGCTGACAAATGGTGGTGGATTATAGATGAGGACACGCTGACCCATTCGACCTTGCTGAGACAGCGGGGAGGGGCCTCCTGCTACTTGAGGGAAGCTTTAGGTCATTTAGAGGACAAGGTCATGAGCCAGGTGGGGAAATGACATGATATCACATGACAGTAGCCTGATGACACGGTCAGTGTGTCAAGGACAAATGCATCAGTATCGATTAAACATTATTGCAATACTTCATTGAAGGCCCCAGTATTTCCTAATTGTTCCTGCTGCATTTTTTTTTTTTTTTTGAAGAAAAGGGAAGAGTGCAGAATAAGACACATGTTTTTTTATCAGTGTTAAAGCATTTGCGTACATGAAAATAGAGCTGGTTTAGGAAGCCTCCTTTTAAGTTTCTTTAATTATGTAGAGTGTTTTGTTCTTAATTGTTTCTTAGTTTGCAGACCCTTGACTATCAGTACTTTTTAGAGTTATTTGAAAATTAAGGCAAGCAAATGAAAATGAGGTAATATGTGTTGTTAAAACATATTTAACAACTTCTGTCATCACCCTACTCAATGATTGGCATACCTTTTAACATTTTGGATAAAAGAAGAAGCCAAGTGAAAATCCTTCATAGAGAGGAACCTCAGCATTGTGGATTTATGAGATCAAAATTACCACTATGCTACCATAATTATAAAGTGTTTAAGATGTTTTTTTAAGTAACATTTTAAGACCTGGAAATATTTTTTAAATAGGTTGGGGTTATACCTAGTATAAAAACTTTAAGATAAATGAAAATCTTCCAGACATCTTTTCATTATTGGTAATGTGCATCCTTTTCTTGAAGAAGTGGACTTGAGCTATTTTCTTACCTTCTTAAGTTTAAAATTTAAAGAATCTTTGCTGTGTCTGTTAACCCTATGTTAATACCAGAAAGTATAAGTCTATGTACACTGTATTGGATAGTCCAATTTAGAAAAATGCCATGTTTAAAAAACTGAATACTGTCATGCAGAGAATACTGATCATGATCCTCATCTCTGGAAAATCATAATTATTGTTGGGTACTGTTGGATCTAAGCCCCCAGTCCAACAGGAGGTGATTTTATGCTCTGAAATTTAAAAAAAAAAAAAAAGAAAAAGAAAGAAAGAAAGAAACTATTAGTGGTAAAGTGTGATGAATTAGTTCACCGAAGTAGACACATCTGTATTTTTGTGGCATGTGCATGGTGTGTGTGTGTGTGTGTGTGTGTGTGTGTGTGTGTGCGTGCGTATGTGTGTTTAATTTTGACCGTGCTGTGCATGTGTTAGCTGCTCTCAAGCCCTGACTCAAGCTTGGTGGAGGTTTAATCCTGTGCCCTTGTACACGTAGACTTGATTAGTAGTTGTGGTTATCTCAGCAGAAGACATACCGCCCTCCTCCTAGTATTGGTCGGGACCTGGGCATTGGGGAGTCAAGGCAAAGGAGAAAGAAAAGAGATTTTACATTAGTATTCTATGAAAGCCTTACTGTCTGCAGAACAAATTGATTGCTCCGGTGTACCTGTGCTTGGCACCACTGCTGTGAAAGAAAGGTAGGGTTGTAATCTGTTTTATTGTATTACATATTGTGACACTCCAGGAATATTTAACATGCGCTCTTTCTATGGCACGTGCTTGAAGTCTAAGTAAAGAAAAAGGAAATAAATGAATGGAAAGTATGCAAGAGCAGTGGGCTACAGCTTTGTTTACTTCAATCCATGAGAGTTCATTCGAATAAGATAATTTTGCTGAAAGCGTCACCGGGAACATAACCTGATTGATAACGAAACCCTGTAAAGTGTTCTGAGGCACTAATCTGCTTCACTGCTTGAAACGTGTCAGACGGAGATGAAATTCAAGCTAATATTGTGAGGATTTTAAGCACAAAATGAGTGGGAGAAGTCATGGAGGACCTAGTTGGTTTAGGAAATGATTTTTAATTATGTTTCAGGGTATTACATTGTTAAAGGTCCTACCTAATGTGGTACAGAGAATGAGAAAAAGAGATTTTCAATTAAAAAAAAAAGAAAGAAAAGAAAAAGAGGTAGCCACTATACTACATTAAACTATATTAAGGAAATTAAGAAATGTGTTATTTACTTTATTCTTTTACTAGTTTCATTCATTTGCATAAACACTGTACTGTTTGATTCTGTTTTGGGAAATTGAAACAGTTTTTCTAGTTTTTTTTTTTTTTTTTTTGGTTTGTTTTTATTTCTGGGAATGTTTTTCAGAGAGAGACTTAACAGTATAAAATTCAGGATTGCTCAGTATGAATTAAATAAATGTTTTAATATTTCACAAAACGGTTGAAATATCTGTGATTGGGATTTGACCCCTTGCCATTTTCAGGCATTCTTGAAATGTTGTAGCTGCACTTTTGAGGTTACATATAAATCTGTACTGTGAAAGGGAGAGGAGATATTCCTCTTGTCCAAGCCCCTTGCCACATTGAACTGCAGGTGCCCTTTGCCTCCTCTGTCCCTATCCTGATCCTTTGATTATAATCGGAACACTTGATTTAGGAAAGAGAGGAAGCAGAATAGCTCACTGATGGAATTAAAGTTGTTTTCCATTGTTTACTTTAACAATGAAATTAGTATATAGCTTTACAGGTTTTACATTACATTTCGCTTCTGTAAATATATGAGTAATTGTTGTGTATATACTAACTTTATCTCACAAAAACATCCTGATACAGAAGATCAGTGTAATCAGAGGTCATGGACATTGGTTTAGACTTGCTCCCCGATACTTTTATAGAAAATGAGTGAATGGAGAAACATGTATTTTAAGCATCTGTTAAATAACAAATACAAATGTACCAATTCCTGATATGATTAAAATTTAAGGTTATATCATCTATAAAGGGAAGGGATGTTTTCAGAGAACTTTTAAACTTGATGGCAAAATGAAGACTATTAGGTAGGTTTTCAGTTGAATGTAAGTCATCAAAATGATTAGTACTATACTCTTATACACTAAGTTTTGTGGGTTTTTTTCTTATTGAAAAAATGTAAATTGAGATAATGTAAAGGAAAAATAAACCATAGAACTAAGAGCCAGAATATTTTCATTTCTAGAATAAAACATATTTTGAACTTCTTCTACTTTTAATTTTAGTTTTTAGTTTTGTAATTGCTTTTCAAACTTTGAAAATTTTGGACTCTTTTACCTTTTTAAAAGAAATGAATGATATGAATATATATAATCTTCAGCCAACTCAGAATGGGAACACAGAGGAGAGAATACCAAGTAAAAGAAATTGATATTTATGTTTTCTTGTTGTTGTCTTTTTTTTTTTTTTTTTTTTGTGGAGAGGGAGGTTGCTTTTTGTTTACCAAAGTACCCACAATTCTTACTGTACCTGGCACATAATAACTGCTCAGTAAATATTTCTTGGTCAAATGAATAAACAGCACTCAACCAACACCCCTTGCCCCCCATACACACACACTTGTTTTTTTCCTCTGGTCTATTTACAGTTTCAGTTTTTGCTGTGCTGATGATGGTAGTGAGTTTTTAGCGTCAGCTTCTCTTCTGAAAATACTCTGTGTGTTGAAGGAATAGAGATTTATAGCTTTAGAACCAACCTAGGGACCATGTTTATAGAATTGTTTTACAGTTAGAGTAATTCACTGTGCCTCACATCGTTCTTCCTCTGAACATTAGATGAGCACGTACGAGTATATGAGTTCCTCACTTCAGATCGACTCGTCTTTTTTCCTCCTATACTGGTCTATGATAAGACATTTTCTAAAGCTATGAAATCTGTTTCTTATTTAGATTCTTTTTGCGAATCTAGGCACATTATGCTTATCAACCAACACCAACACGTTACATTGAACATCCAAGAAAACTGCATGTTCACTTTAGTGTTCACTTTAGTCAGAGATACCTAAGCACACTAAATATATGACAAAAACAATGTTTAGCATGTTATCATGACTATTAATTTAGGCCATGAAATGAAAGTCATTCATGAGGACAACTTGAAATATGTGGGTGACAATTCTCTAAGCTCAGTTAATGAGCAAAAGTTTTTATTTGGTGTCCAGCATTAGCTAGGCTGGGACCAGAGTTTTTGCATGGTAGCAACCTCAGAAAGCAGTTAATATAGAGTATGTTTAACAAATGAGAAATCTTATAGCCACAGTAAAATTTAATTCATTCCCAAATAGGATGTATATTAAAGCAAACTGATGTTACATCATTTTATATACACACAATTATGGATTGGTCCCCATGAATGTGGACCCAGTATATTTTTATACTGGAAAGAATGACAAAATACTGAGTATCACTAAGAAAGATATTAAAAACTAAAGAAAAATCTTTATATAAAATTGTAGTGTTTGTATTAGTGTAAATATGTGAATGGTGCAATCACAAATAAACGCATTATAGTCTATTGATATTTAATATTTTATGTCAGTGTTTTCTTTAATAGTGTAGTAATTGCTGAGCAGAGAAAGAGGACAGCTAGCATAGACTCTTATTGGGAAGGAACCTCCAAGAGGGGATACTAGCCAGGCATGGCCTCTTTGAAGCATAATTAAATGCTGAATTGCCAAATTCGAGAAATATTCTGATTCAGATTGTCTTCAGAAAGATTAGACTCCTGGGGATGGAGTTGGGGTTTGTGGATGGGTCCCAGCATGTCAGATGGGTATCCAAGTTAAAGATGGTCTGTCCAAAAATCAGTGCCTGACAAGAGTAGACTTGCCTTCATATAGCTGGGCTGAGATTCATAACCTAATTTTGTTTCTAGCTGAGAAATGAATAGGGAACTAGAGAACTGACAGAAAACCAAATTGACCACCCATGGAGGCAATGGGGAACCTAGTCAGCATTGGAGGTGTGGTTTGGGGACTTGGCCATCTCAGGCTCAAAATTCAACTCTATATGAAGCTTATAAGTCATAGGAGTTGACTATGGAGCCTTTCCCCCACATTAGTGGGGGAAAGAATTCCATATGTATCTCTTTGATTCAACAGTTGGGCAGAGCTGTTTATAGGCAAACTATTTAACACCTTTAAACCTCAGTTTACCCATCTTCAAAATGGGATTATTATATATCTGCCTTTTGAGCTTATTATGAAGATTAAATGAAAAGACACATGAATGGTGCGTGGACCTTATACATATTTGATAGTTTTGGTGAGCGGGGGGGGGGGGGGGGGGGGCTGGTGGTTTGTGTGTCTCAGTGTAAGACAGCCAAGCCCTGTGTAGATGTATTCTTTATGCTACTAATGATAACAGAGGACTTGACTAGTTAACCATAATATGATGCAGTAGAACTGGGTATTTCAAAATGAATGATATAGTCTTTACATCTTTTATATTCAACATGGTAAAGCTATTTATAAACTCTTATTCCTATTTTTTACCTATCAATTTAGTTTCAGATTTCAACATTAAAAAAAGTCTGTAGTTTTAATAATATGATTCCTTGTCAAAAGTACATACTTGATCAGTTATCTGAGTTTTATTTGTATTGACTGTGTTAAAATATGTATAAAAACTGTGCATGATTTCAGTGACCACCTTTCCATGTAAGAGTGTAAAACGCCTAAGTAGATCATGGCTCTCACTTTAGAATCTAGAAGTTTACCTTTCTTCAAACGCCACTTGTAGTTTCTATACTCTTCTTTTCTCCCTTAAGTTGTAGAAATTACTTAGCAATTACAGACTTTTGTAGATCTTAGGAGACTGGGATGATCTAAGTTTAGAAATGTGAATGCCAAATAAATAGCAATTAATACAATACTTTCTCTGGAAGGCACAGAAAAGAGGATATTAGAAATGCTTTATGATTGATCTGAGTTTAAAGGTAAACTTTTTCATTGGGTAGTACTTGTAATTTTAAATGAAGTGATTATTTCTTTTGATCTTTATAAAAGCTCATTACTTAAAAATCAAAGGATTTCTTAAAGCATCTTTAGTTGGCTTACATGATAAATTTAAATGATTATATATATATATTTCTTATACTGTAAGTTGCTTTTCAGTATAAAAATTATGTGGTCAGAGAGAAATATGTATAGATACCCACTTACTCAGCAAAAATTTAGCATCTCAGACATACCTGTGGCAAACAGAATAAAAGTAATCCTGGTCCTTGTGGAGCAATAATTACAGCATAGTACTAGAAGACAGGCGTTAAGTACTTTAAAAGCAAGGAAAAGCAAGTAAGCAAAAGTATAAAACTACAGAATGAGAGAACTCCTAAGACAACTGTGTTTTCCTGGGTGCTTTGCTAGGGAATAAAGCCATTGGGAAAGGCTTGTGGGAAAGGAGGTGGACATATAGGCCAAGCTGGGGAAGGAGGCAAAGAAGCAAAGGAAGAGCCTTTCAGGAAGAGGGAACCACACATGCAGAGGCTAGAAGGCCAGTAAGAATTGTCTGTTCTGGCACCGAAGGACGTTTGCATAGCTTGAGTGATGCTGTCCAGTATAGCAGCCATGAGCCATACATGGTTTGTCTGAATTGAGATGTCCTCTCAGTGTAAAATACACTCTACAGAAGGCCTGACCTGATGAAAAGAATGTAAAATATCTTAAGAATTTTATATATCACAATGTTTTGGATATATCGGGTTAAATAAAACCTGTTCAAATTAGTTTTACCTTTTTTAGCTTTTAAAAAATATTGCCAGTAGAAAATTTTAAATTACGTTTCTGATGCTCATTATATTTCTGCTGGACAGCACCTTAGTAGGATGTGATGAGCAAGGGACTCAATGACTGGAGATGAGATTGGGTAGATTCACTGGAGCCAGTTTACAAGGCCTTGCGGACCCGTAGAGGGGAATTCAGACTTTATTCAAAGTGAAATAGGAAACCATTATGGGTTTTTAGCCAAAGGGATTTACCTTTTACAAAGAGCATTGACTACAATGTGGAGAATGTATTGGAGGGGGGCCAATTAGGAAGCTAGTACAGTAGTCCACACATAACACACAGCTAAACTGGTTATCCCAACAGCTGTCAGATAATGTTATATAAAAACTAATCTCTGTAATCATCAATGAGTTTCTCAGTGTTATTTGATAGAATTTCTTAAGCTGTGGATGCAGACATTGGTTTAGGTTTACATGTATAAGAATTTTCTTTCCTCCATGTTCATGGAATATTAAAATTCTCACAAATTTAAATATCGACCAGCCTCGGAGAACGCTGTTCATGGAAATAGCAATACCTGAAAAGCCTGTAAAAGGTTTTTAAGAGTTTTGACAAGCCTGAAATATCTCTTAATACTTTGGGGTTCAAGTACTTATTTGATGATTTGATGGAGGCTGTTGATGTCATGGGTCTCTCAGGCCGGCACAGCCACCTGTCCGGGAGCCTTGGATCTCAAATTTAAGAAATGTCATCATGCCCAACTATTTTCTTGGTAATCTCCCATCTCTTGTCCCAACTATTTCATCCTCCCAACTATTCTCTTGGTAGAGTTTATTCTCCCTCTTTTGTACGTGAAGAAACTTGAGACTTAAAGTAATTAAGCAAGCTGCCAAGGTTGTAGGGTAGTAAGTGACAAACCTTAAGCTGAAACTCAGATCTTTCAGATATGTGTTGTGATTTCCTCTTATCTAAATTGTTCCTTTTATGTAATGTGTGTGTGTATTTGTGCACATGAATGTGAATTAGATTTGTCATTAGTTTTATTTGGCTCAGAAGCTATATTTGTAGTACCACTGTTTAATTATATAAAATTGGAATGATTCATAACTTTGGCTTTTCACTATTGCTTGTACTATTCTGTGGTGGTACACGTTTTGAGTTATTTTTCATAGTATTGGAAAAATGACGAACATATAGTCTAATTTTGGTTTTTTTGAATTGTTTTTGGTTTTTTGCTTTAGAGGGAAAGATAGAGTTTATTTACTATAGAATCTGCTTCCACTTATGAGTACTTAGAGGATACCAGCCACAATTCTATGTACTTGGCATGTTTTATTTCATTAAATCCTTTTTACAGCCTTATTAGATAGTAATATCATTTCTAGAATCACAGAAAAGTTAATATCTGACTTAAGATTTAAAGCCCAAATCCTCAGCTTCAGTATGTTATCCACTTTTTAGGTATATTTGAAACAATTATCTTCTCAGTATCCATTATAGAGCACTTACACTGTCGATAGTATTTTTCACTGCAAAAAGCAAAGGTTGTTTAAACATTAAGTTTTTAAAAATCACATTTCCCTAGCAAAATTAAAATTGGTCCAAGTTTTATCACTGACAAGGCTGATACTTTTCAGTAAACTAATAGTTTTATTTCCTTTTGTTAAATGAAAACAAGAGACGAAAAATCAGGTAGCACTTAAGTTCCCACTGTAACAGCATAAAAATCTAGCATTTTGCTTGTAATGGATGATCTTATAAATAATTGGATAGTGGAATCAATAGGCCCAATACTGTGGCTAAGCAATGTCCTATAACTTAACGTACCAAGTCCTAGTAGAATACATCTTATATGGTTTTACTTTAGATTTCAGATTCTATTTGTTAGATAATTCTGTTAGTTAGGTATGTGGTATTATATAAAAGGTTGTTTAAAATACTTGAGTATCTGGGGCGCCTGGGTGGCTCAGTCGATTAAGTGCCTGACTTTGGCTCAGGTCATGATCTCACGGTTCATGGTTCGAGCCCCACTGTAGGGCTCTGTGCTGACAGCTGAGAGCCTGGACCCTGCTTTTCCTTCTGTGTCTACCTCTCTCCCTGCCCCTCCCCTACTCGCTCATGTGCGCGCGCATGCTCGCTCACTCTCTCAAAAATAAACATTAAAAAAACTTAATAAAATACTTTACTATCCAAAACATTTGCAATATAGTACTACCTACTGTAGTTTCCATTATACTATTTGATTTTGGAAAGCATAGGTTTTGCCTGATTAACATAAAATTATATTAAAACAATTATGTAAATTATCATCAATATCTGTTAGAGATGTAAGCAGCGCAGAGAAGGGGAGAGTACATTACCATTTCTTAAGGACTTGCTGTGTTGGGTGTTTTATATCCGTTATTTAAGTCTTCACAACTGTCTCTGTAGATAAGTTGATATCGTACGTATTAAACTGAGGCTCAGACAGATTTACCCAGAGTTGCAGAGCTAGTGGATGAGCCCCAGTGCTACTGCGTTTGAAGTTCACAGTATGTTTTATAAATGAAAACTGGAAGGAGTTTTTGATTCTACAAATTGTTTGAAGGTGTAAAAGAAGCTCTTTCCAAAGGGAACTGTGGAAAATCTGACTTTTAGATTTTCTTCATTTTAAATTATTGACATGGAAAGCTGGTGAGATTAGAGTGATGTCTAGTCCTGCGACTAGCCAGTGCAGTAAAACAGTTTATGGAGTCTAGTTTCTTAGTCACCGATGGTTTGCTGTTACTGGTCTCGAGTTTTGTTGGTTACTTCCAATCCTCTCTTGTCCCCAGGCCCATCCCTTGATAAAACAAAAGTGGAAATACTTAACATTGCAAAATGCAAAGATTATCTTCTGCAACTGTAGAAGTGTTTTTCTTGTTGGCTTTTTTTTTTTTTTTAGTAACTAAACACTGGATATTGAACAGATTTTAAGGAGGTTGAATCATTTTTATTCCTTCTCAGTCATAAATAATTGTATTAAGAGCATTTGGCTAGTATCAACTACCTGCTGACCACTTTTCTTGATTATGTAGTTATAAGTAGAAACTCAGGGCACATTCTTATTTAGTCTTGTTCCAGTGTGTAGATTTTAATGTATAATTTTATTCTTTCATTTTGTGGGTACCTAGCCCTTTTAATTCTGAACATGTGTTCTGACCCGTTTTACTTCACAGTATTTATGCTATTAAATAATATATTTAGAACAAAAATATTGTTAAATCTGGGGACTGTCTTTAGTACACTGTAGATGTTTTTAGATATGGAAGGAGTTTTCCCCCTCTTTGTGCCACTTTTCTTGAGAGTACTCCAATAGCATACATATCTTTTGAAAGGGTGAGGGGATACCATAATCGGTAAGTCAATTTTGGTAACTATAGCAAACCCATGTTTGCGGTTAGACTTTTTTAGGGGTGGGGTGGATTCTAAGTTTTTTATTTGAAAAGTTTGAATGGTATTCTCTTGTGTAAATCGATACAGAAACTTATCAACCATTTCTATGAGTATATCATAAACCACAAAACTCACTGAAGCTGAATTTGTAAGTTAAATTGTTTAAGTGTTTTCCTTGCCTCTGGGACTTATTTCAAACATAGACTGAGTTTATTTAGATACTATAGGGTATTCAGAGTAGAGGAGAAAACATTGGTCAGAGAAACAGATTATGGGAGAGGAGAAACATTTCTTAAAGAAAAAGCCACCTTTTAATCCTGGATGAGGTTTCTTACCATCTCAAAGGTAAATGGACAATATTTATATAAAGTCTCTCCCACTTTAATGCTGGGAATATTTTTTTTTAATTTATTTATTTATTTTGAGAGTGAGAGAGAGAGAGAATGGAAGAGAGGTGGAGAATCCCAAGCAGGCTCCACGCTTGGCTTGGAACCCTAGATGAGGCTCAATCTCAGGACCTTGAGATCAACCTGAGCCAGTATCAAGAGTCAGATTTTTTTTTTTAATGTTTATTTATTATTGAGAGACAGAGCATGAACAGGGGAGGGGCAGAGAGAGAGGGAGACACAGAATCGGAAGCAGGCTCCAGGCTCTGAGCTGTCAGCATAGAGCCCCACGTGGGGCTTGAACTCACAAACCACAAGATCATGACCTGAGCTGAAGTCGGACGCTTAACTGACTGAGCCACCCAGGTGCCCCAAGAGTCGGATGCTTAACCAACTGAGCCATCTAGGTGCCCCAGTACTGGGAATGTTTTGGCAAATCTTTGTCACATGCCTGGGGTCTAGAGTATGTTGTGGGGAAAGTAAATGGAGCAATGGATACCACATTTTCTCTGATTTCTTCCTTCTCCAAGAGGAGTTGTATTAATTTTTCATTCTAGTCACTTTTTGAACATTCATTATCATTTATGCAAGTATTTTTATTTCCTTTCGCTGTCCATGATACTTACCTCTAAAGCTCAACTGCAAAAAAATTGGAGTGGCACTTATACAAGTCCCCCTTGTGTGAGTAAGAAGGAAGACGAAGAAGGCATTTTATTCCATCTGGAGTGGGAATACACACTTAACCCCTGAAAGGAGCTTCGGTTCTAAAAGATGGAGAAGAGAAAGAAAGGCAGAGTGATTAGGCTTAGCTGTACTAAGAACATTCTCAAGAAGGCCTTTAAAATAACTAGAGCCTGGGGAGACGTGATAGAATCTTAAAGAGGATCTTGTTGAGCCTTCTACTTTTAAATGAGTAAAGTGAGGCACAAAGAGATAATATAATAACACAAGGTCACTTTTTTCTTTTTTTTTTTTTTTTCTTCAGTATCTGTTGTAGCCACAGAGTTCCAGGAGTTCGTCCAGATGGCCAAATTCTGTATCCTCCCTCTGTTGATTCTGCCCAGGTCCTATTAGTAGGAAGAGACATTATATATGATATGCAGGAAGGAATTGAGGAAGAACTAGTTGGAGAACTATTGCGGTGGAGCCTTCTGATTCTTTCCTTGTTTATCCCACCATGGAAGAATCATTATTTCTGACCAAATCATTATTCCTTTGGTCAATTATTGTCAAAACATTTTGGGCCAAGGCTGATCTAGGATCAGGAGCCACCAAAGTTTAGTTAAGAATTGGAGACAGGTGGAAATCCAATAGTTGACAGCAGCAGATGAAACAAGAGAAGCATTTAGAGCCCTTAGGTACAACCTGACCTTGCATGAGACAGGGTAACCCTGTTTTCCACTCAACTTCACTAATGAAGTTTCGCTGCAGGCACTGTAACAGTGTGATGCTGCTCACTGTTCAATGCCATGCCTATTTTCTATTAGAAATAGGGTCCAGGCGCCTGGGTGACTCAGTCGGTTGAGCGTCCGACTTCAGCCTGGGTCGTGGTCTTGCAGTTCGTGAGTTTGAGTCCCATGTTGGGCTCTGTGCTAACAAACAGCCCAGAGCCTGGAGCCTGCTTCAGAGTCTGTATCTCTCTCCCGCTCCCCTGCTCATGCTTTGACTCTCTCTGTCTCTCAAAAATAAATAAATGTTAAAAAAAAAAAAATTAAAGAAATAGGGGCACGTTTTTCTAGAGATGGTGGAGGTTAGCTGAATCAAGATCCCTCAAGAGCCCTCTGAGCAAGAACCATCTGGTCTTTATTTGCTTGCAAACTTCAGCATAACCCATCTACCTATCCTTATTGCTTGGTTCTACTTTAAGAATTCACTTTCCACATGCTTTCACACATATAGCTTGAATACAAGTGTCTCCCTTAAGATTTTATCACCTCTTATCTGATTCCTAATGTAGCTCCATGGCATGGATGCGTACCTTTCAAATTAAGAGAAAGTAACTGGATTGTATATTGGATAGACATTCCCTCTAAGCTTGCCTTTCTTTCTGACATTGAGTCTCAAGGCGTTAAACCCTGCTCAAGGCTCATCATGTAGGGGTTGGGCAACACTGGCCTGAACCACAGTTAGACATTAATACCTGCATTATTAAGTATTAATAACCTGCCCTCTCCCACTCTTAGAGACAATTCCCAGCATAGAGAATGTGGCTTTCCCATCAATACGAGGACCCTTTCTAGTTCTGAATACCAGCAGTATTCATGAATAAAACAGGCAGGATTAATTTAAGACTGGAGAATTATAAAAGAAGAGTAAACACCTTGAGAGCAGAGGAAGGGTGGAAGGATTCAGGAAGAAAGAAGGAATGTGAGGGGAAAAATACATGCTTAAGAGCTGGAGCAACTCTTGACTGTTGCCTTAGGCTTGTGGTGCTAGAGTCATGATCTGAACCCACTTGATGGATATGAGTCTGACTCTAAGATCTTAGGGACTGCTCTTGAATTCAGAAGTCCAGATTTGTGGACTTTGTGCAAAATTACAAAGTAGAAGAACTCAGGAGCATGGACAAGGAAATAGGCCACCTGTGCTCTTTCATGGTTCCTTCTTTTCTTGATTGAGAGGAAGACCAATACTCTGTTTTACTTTTCATGTGAAAAGAACAATGAGTCTTTATTTCTTTTCTAGTGCCAATGGTTTAAATGAATTGCTCTCATTTTGAGTATGAGAAATCATTTTTAACATCAGAAAATTTCAATCCCCTTCACCCCCCCCCCCACACACATAATATATATGTTCATGTAAATTCAGTAACTTCAAAGTCAGTTAAGTTGCTTGGCTAATAGGAAAATAAAGATTTATCTACTTTTAGATTTAATAGAGTAGAGGGAAAATGATAAAGCAAATTAAACTGTAAAGTTCTTCAACATCAGTAAGTTTCACACAGCTGCAGGGATAACTTGACGAAAGGACATGTTCAGCCAGATGGCCTGTGCTGGCCTCCTTCCCATTCCTGCAAAAGATACGTTATTCACTCCCAGGGTAGCTCAGGGAAAGAGCTGATTATGGAATTAAAACAACCAATGTCCAATTAACCCCTGTTTTGGTCAATGTTTCCTACACAGTTTGGATAATTGGCATACTTTAGTTCCGTCAAGGGAGGCAGCTGGTTTATTGGTTAGTTCAAGCTCACGGGAATAAGAAATTTGAAATTCTCTTATCAGCTCTGCCCCTACAAACTTTAAGTATGACCTTGGACAACTTATTTACCTCATTGTGTCATTAAATCTCCCCATTTGAAAA
Source organism: Puma concolor (assembly GCF_028749965.1). Lineage (NCBI taxonomy): Eukaryota > Metazoa > Chordata > Mammalia > Carnivora > Felidae > Puma > Puma concolor. The sequence continues at coordinate 131,840,802 of NC_141675.1, read as the reverse complement.
TTGGAGATCCATGTTTCTCCAAGACCATACATGAAGCAGAGGCACAGTAGGAAAAGTAAGGGTGAGTATTAATATTTGCAGAGGTCTTTAAGACTGTAGATACAAAGGTGCAGTTTGTGTCCTATAGTATTACTGTAATATCTTAAGGATGCTGTGATTGCACAGAACAGAAGCCCACTGAACAGCACTCAAGCACGGGGCATTCATTCATTATGGGAGACATGCCGGAGGCTCCACAGGAACCTAGTGACGAGTGCATTGCCCCTTGTTGAAACTGGAAAACCATTCAGCAGCTTGTGTCTCTTCTCTCTTCCTTTTGCTTTCCTCATCTTTGCTTCTCTGTATGTGCCTACTTCATTCTTTCCTTTCAACATACTAAGTCCTTGGTATTCTAATCTCTGCATTGTGGCCTCATTAAAGCAACCCAAAGTGAAGGTTTTCCATCTCCTTGAATTTTAGATCCCAGGAGAAGACAGGAATTGATGCCGTGTAGTTGGGTTCCTGACATTCCCACACTTCCCTGTGGCTAGTGGACTGGGAACAGATTCTTTAAGAAAAAAGGTCTCGGAAAGAAAGAAATGATAGGCATCTTTTGTACCTAAAATTGCTCTTTGATTTATGGGAACATGTCTTATAAAATTATAAAAGTAAAGAATTAATTAGCTAGGTTTTTAAAATATTTTATGGATACAAAGTTGTGGTGGGTTTTTTTTTTTTTGTTTGTTTCGTTTTTTTCTGAGATATTTGGAGTATATGTTAAAGCATTCAACAGATAATTTTGCGTGCCTCTAATCTATCAGGTCCGGGATTATAAACGCAAAAGACAGCCCCAGTTCTCAAGAAGCTTTGTGTGTAGTGACCGGCAAATGAAGATTTTTTTTTTCTTTTTTTTTTTTAATTTTTTTTTTTTTCAACGTTTTTATTTATTTTTGGGACAGAGAGAGACAGAGCATGAATGGGGGAGGGGCAGAGAGAGAGGGAGACACAGAATCGGAAACAGGCTCCAGGCTCCGAGCCATCAGCCCAGAGCCTGACGCGGGGCTCGAACTCACGGACCGCGAGATCGTGACCTGGCTTAAGTCGGACGCTTAACCGACTGCGCCACCCAGGTGCCCCAATTTTTTTTTTCTTTTTACAAAAGTCTGTTGCTATGGCCATGGCTAGTAGAATAGTTAACATTAATCGAGTGCTTAGAAAATGCCAGATGTTCTACTAAATGTTTTACATACATATTTCATTTAAGGCAATAACTTTATGAGGTAGACACTATGATTTCTATTTTACAGCTGAAGGTACTGAGCCCCAGGATGGATAGGTAACTGACCAAAGTCACTTACTGATGAGTTACAGAGTCAGGAATCCACAGACTGTTCTCTGAACCACTGTGCTTGGTGGTCTTTCTAATAAAAACAAAGAGACTTAGGACAACCGAGATAAGATTTTGAAGTGGAAAAAAAAACCCAAAGTTCTAAGAGTGCTATAAGAGCATTTGTCTTACCAGATGTTTCCAAATTCACTTTTGTTCTATACTCTGTGGCAGCTTAACATACTACTAGGCAAGGCTAGAACTGAGAAGACCCTGCTTGGGTTTGGATAAGCTACTTAATTTGCAGTTTAAACAATCATTCAATTACTCTTAGCTTTAGTACCTTTTTTGTTAAAATGTGAATGAGGATAATATAATATTAACCAACCCCATGAGGAAAAACAAAGAAAATACATCTTGGTATTTCATTTAAGGAGGAGGTATGGTTTAGAGCACTGGGGGAAAAGCAGGGCCTTTGTAGTTACAGTAAACTCTGTAGGAGTCAATAGTTTGTGGCAATACACTGCTTTGGCCAGTCAGGAATTTGTGAAGAATTGCATCTTTGCAGCACCCACCACAGACTGGAGCCCTGGAACATTCATCTTCTCTTGTTTGCCCTTTGTTAGCCCCCTGTCAACAATGGAATTTAACTATCTTATCTAGACTTTAACAAGGTGATAGACTTAGTCAGTGGAATATGGCAGCTATCTTCTAGTGTTTGAAGGATAATTGAAGGATTAGCCTGGTTTTCTGAGGCCTCTAAAAGACCAGCCATCAGACTAAAAGGAGATAGATTATAGCCCAGTGCAAGGAAGAATTTTATGGGAGTGCAGTTGTGCAAATGTGGAAGGAGTTCTCTAAATAATGGATAACCTTTACTGAGTGCCTGCTTTGTACCCAGGCACTGTGCTAAGTACTATATGAACATTGTCACATTTATCTCTCACAGAGGCTCTGTGACAAAGGTACTGGTTTTTATACATTTGTATATAAAACTTTCAAGAGTAGTTAACTTACTTGCTCAAGGTCAAACAGTTTACCAACTATTTGGTAAGAACAGTTGGAAGAGTTAGAAATTGAACCCAGAGCTCTCTGATTCCAAAAGATACTGTGTTGGATGACAATCCATGGTCACTAGAGGTCTTCAGGAAAAAAACAAAAACAAAAGAACAAAAAAAACGAGACAATCAGAGTTAGGAAAAAGGTTGTAAAGGGGTTTAAGCCTTCTGTGGGAACGATTGGTTAGGCAGATGACCTTTCGCCTCTCTTTTAAACTTTAAATTCTATGATCCAGTTGTGTTTATAGAAACAATTTGCAAGACATACTGTTAGGAAAATGATGGCCGATGGTAGAATCATTGTAAGAAAATAGCTTTCTCTTTCTAACCATTAGCTCCTCTGCCAATTTTATACAAGTTCTATAAATTTGTTTTCCTATGATGTTTGTCACTTTAGCTTTAAAAAGAAGTGATTGGTCTAGGTGAATAAAGTCAGGGAAAAAAATCATAATAAATGTCAAGGAAATTTGATGAGAAAGTTCAGTATCTTTAAAAGAAATGACTAAATAGTTTTTGATTGGTTTTGTTTTTAATTAAAGAGTACTTACTGTACATTTTAGAAAACTCAGATTTTCAAAATCTTACCCATCTACATCAAAGTTAGATATTTTTTTAGACTTACATGACTTCTTCGCTTCCTCAGACCCGGGAAACATTATTTCGGTTTGATACCATGCCACATGGCAAGAAGAGACCTAAAGCTTACCCCTTCAGCGTGGCTCAGAGGAGCGAATGTCATAATTTTATATTGCCACTAACAGAAACATTGCAGGTAGGGTGAAGGGTAGAAAAGGCAGAGCAGGGACACCTGAGTGCCTCAGTTGGTTAAGCATCCGACTCTTGGTTTTGGCTCAGCTCACGATCTCATGGTTTGTGAATTCAAGCCTCACATGGGACTCTGTGCTGACATTGCAGAGCCTGCTTGGGATTCCCCCCCCCTTCTCTGCCCCCCCTTCTTCTCACTCTCTATCCCTTTCTCTCTCAAAATAAATAAATAAACATTTTAAAAAAAGAAAGAAAAGGCATAGCAATGACACACTGACTCTTCTTGCATCAGTGTTCAAGACCTGCTTGGATAATATTTGTTTTTATTGACTTGGTTTGTAGTTTTTCATGTTCAAGTCCTTAAACAACTATTTGATTATGTTTACATACTCTCATTGAGTCACTTCATGGTAGGATATTGTTTTTATTTAGCCAGACACAGTGAAAACTCACACTTAAAGCATTTTAAGTTCACATGAAAAAGATTATCCTGAGAATAGTTTTCACCAATTTGATTTAATCTTTATCACATAATTTAAAGGGTTCAAGTTCTTTACTATATGGTGATATATGCTGCAGTGATTGGTTTTTAAAATGGGTATAGGGAAACAGTTTCTCAATTGTGGTCGATACAGTACAAAGTTATCTCACAAAGCTTTTCTTTCCCCATTTTACCATAACTATTTTTTAGGATGAATTTGATTTGTCTAGTATGGGGGAATAAATCTTTCAATGTATTAACTTCATTGCTTAACACATGCCCATCATATGAAAATTTAACAAAGTAATGTTTTAATGTTAAATATATTTGATTCAGGGGCGCCTGGGTGGCGCAGTCGGTTAAGCGTCCGACTTCAGCCAGGTCACGATCTCGCGGTCCGTGAGTTCGAGCCCCGCGTCAGGCTCTGGGCTGATGGCTCAGAGCCTGGAGCCTGTTTCCGATTCTGTGTCTCCCTCTCTCTCTGCCCCTCCCCCGTTCATACTCTGTCTCTCTCTGTCCCAAAAATAAATAAACATTGAAAAAAAAATTAAAAAAAAAAAATAAATAGATTTGATTCAGTTTTCTATAGGATGAGTAGTTTGAGAAAGAAAAATGATAAAAAGTTGTATGATACCAGTATTCTGAAACATTTATCCATTCTAGATATAGTCTGTGGGCATATTAGTTCTTATAAACCTTGACTGGGAAGACACTAATTAAAGGAAATTCAATGACTATGATCATTTTTTTTTTATGTCAACAGATGTTGAAAATGATCTTATGAAAACTAAAATCTTCTAGATATATATATATATCTCTAAAATGTTTAAATGTTGTGTTTTTCTTTAAAAAAAAATTTTTTTTAACGTTTATTTATTATTGAGAGACAGAGATAGAGCGTGAGCCGGGGAGGGGCAGAGAGAGAGAGGGAGACACAGAATCTGAAGCAGGCTCCAGGCTCCAGGCTCCAGGCAGAGACCGCAAGATCATGACCTGAGCCGAAGTCGGACATTTAACCAACTGAGCCACCCAGGCTCCCCTAAATGTTGTGTTTTTCTAACAGAATGCTAGTCACACTGTCTTCCAAACAGAGAAAAATATTTTATTGCTCTTTAATTTTATGATTTTGTTAGTTTATATTCAGGGTGGGGGGCACAAAAAAGAGATAAATTGAATTTGAAACTAAACATTATAAAGAGCTTTATCATATCATGTTAAATCTTAAGATACCTTAGAATTTGTGGTAGCTCACCCCTCATTTTACAGACTCAGTCTCTAAGAGGTTGACTTTTTTTGCATGTTCCATTGGGAATGCTACCTCTGCCAGGTACTGAGATGTAAGGATGACGAAGACATAGTCCTTGCCTATCAGGAAGTTACCCTCTCTTTGAGGGCCAGGCATAAACAAACCAAAATACAACATTATGATGAGATGATTGGAAGATCTACTGAGTACTGTGGAGCTCCAGAGATGAAAACTATCGCCAGCCTGTGGAGGTGAGGGAAGGTGTCCAAGGAAGGGGTGAGTCCTCAGCTGAGGCTTACAGGATAAAAGACATGCCTTAATCCTTTAGCTTGGTTGTAGGCAGTTGGGGCTTATTTTATGATTGAGAATTGCATTATATGATGATGCATTTTTCAGTCTGATATATTTCACCAAATAATGATTATAGGGACTGTGTTGGGGAAAGGGCACTGAGCAGAATGTTCTTTACTTTTTGTACATTATTGCTCCTACTCTTATGTCTTTTTCAAGTGTAATGACAAGAATTTAAATGTAAAACAAATTATTCATTTTATAGAAATGCTATCATCAAAAGCACAATAAGGACCAAAACAACAAAGCAAAATATAAACAGTAGGAAATATTTATATAAGGATTTCAGTAATTGATGTTAGAATTGAACAAACTACTAAGCATAGAAGTGATGGATATAGTATATATGTGCCATTCCACATAAATGCTATTCTATCAAAAAAAAAAAAAAAAAGATGTATATGATAGATTGAGGGTCTCATAAAGCCAGAGTGTGTAATTATTTTTTATTAAGTAATGCTAATGGAAGACAGTAGTGGTTACTTTTAATGATCTTAATTGCTCAAGTGAAAGTTGTTCTGAAATGTTTCTGTCCAGTGAGTGAGATCAGAAAAGCCCTGACTTCTGTTACTGCTGCTCTTCTTGTTTCTTTGCCAGCTCATAGGAGCCTCTGCTAAAGCATCCTTACTACCCCCACCCCCACCTCGGTCTATGTCTGTGTCTGACTGTCAGGTGCCCTGGCAAGGGCCACATGCAGGCTGTCCCTGCTGCATGGACTGAACACACCAGAGACTTGGACAGCAGCAATGCTGGGGCTCAAATTGGCAGCTACTGCCTATAGTTACTGAGATTATTCCTACAAACATTTGCTTACGTGTATGGATGAGCAAAAGAGAGGTCAGAGGAAAGTATGGGTGGCAATTTCTTCAATAAAAATGAAACCACTTAAAATGAATAGCCTGTTGATGGATGGTATGCCAGTAGCTTTATCTTCCTAGTTGAAGAACGTATTTTAATGTTACCCTTTAATATTTAAAGACATAGAAATTCTCCAGGTACATTGTACATGTTCTTGTTTTTGTTTATTAATCCCCTGGGGTGGGACCCTGTCAGGTTTATTGACTTCTTCTCTTTACAGATATCGTCATGATGTCTGTCTTCCCAGGGATCGTGTCTGTAGTGATGTTTCTCTGCCTCAAGCTGACTAAAACCTTCAATCTGGAAAGCTTTGTATTCTGGGCCAATACAAGCAAGAATGATGTCATGATGTTTTCCATTTCTGGAGAATCAAGTCAGAGTTCATGGACCATTCAAAGCAAAGTAACACTTTTACCAGGCAGCACACAAAGGAGAATGTTAATTGATTAACTGATTAATTGATTAAAAAGCAATTCCTGCAAATAGACTTTAATAGTGTATTTTATAAGGAATTCTGTTAGTTTTAAAATAAAATTAATTGTCAATAGACTTCCTGATCAACTTTTGATATACAAATTAGTGTCCACTACTAGTAATTTTTCTGTACCCACAGTTTTTTTCTCCTGGTAAAGAATGGTCCACTTTTTGTGGCATTTAATTTGATACATATTTCTTTCTTTTTACTTTGTTACCTAGAAACCCCAGTCTTCCTAATATAGTACAGTTCTCGTGCTTTGATTTAAACCTATTTAATTCTCAAAATAATTTGCAAAATGAAAATCTGGTCATTGAGAACATTTGCATGTACATATATCTTGATTGGCAAATTATATAAAGCCGTAGCAGGTGATATTTGATTTAACAAGGAAGGCTTTTCTATTATAAATTTACCCCAACAGCATGATGTATCCTTAAAAATGATGATTTCTTCACCAGAACACTTTCAGTAAGAACATTTATCACAGAGTTTTTGGTTCATAAATATAATTTAAAATCAATTCAGTATCTTATTTGAACAGCTAAAACAAAAGCATGGTTTTGTTAGATAATTGCCCTGTTCAATAATATGATTTCATTAAGAATCACTTTTGTTGCTGTTGTTGATGACAAAACTTTCTTCTTCTATGTATAATTTAGAAACTGTCATGGAAAGCTATGGTTATATTATAAAATTTTCCTGGTTGAACCAATTTTTAGCCATTAAATCTGTGTATTTGGGAAGAAGTGGCCCAAGATATTCAGGAATACGCAATTAATTTCCATTTCAGCTGGTACAAAGACATGGAGGTGTGGGGGAACATGGGATGATTCAGGAACCTGCAAGTGAAATTAATTTCAAATTGTCACATTGCAAAGATCAGTAGTAGCAAATTAATATGAAAGCATACATATACATACACATAAAAACTTATGATTCTGAATTACACATACACAAGTTTCTTCTCTTGTTCTGTGATCAATGCAACATTTTAGCAGAATATGCTTTATAACAAAAGGTACATGAAGATCTTGTCTTCAAAGATGGGAAACATTTTTAAAACAGAGTGTACCCTATGAGTAAATGCAGACTCTCTGGTAAGTGTACTAAAAACTCCAGGAGCTTTGATCAATTGCCAGCTGTTATATCCGTTCTGTTGGTAATCTTTCTTACTGATCTGTGACCTTGACCTTGTGCTTGTATCTGTATGTCAGATCTATTTTAGGGATGGGGAGACCATAGTTGAATTTAATAGAATTTATACTCCAATCTCAAAGAATGTCCCAGTATGTATGTATGGTATGTATGTATGTATGTATGTATGTATGTTTATAAACTATACTATAAACATTCAATTCCAGAAGAAAGCACCATTTTCCAATTATATTTTATATTTTGATAGAGTTTGGAAAATATGCTTTTGAAAACTGATAGAAAGAACCAGTTATTTTGAACAGCTATTGAAAAAAGTTAGGAGAACCTATACTCTCTGTTTTATACTTAAACCCCCCTTTTTTTTTTTCACTTTTATGTGCTACCAAAATAATTTGTTAGTGATTATTTTGTGTTTCTTCAAAGAAGCTGTTTGTTATTCAAGAATAGTAGGAGGCAGTGAGAGACATTAATATTAATGCTAAATAAATAATTATGTATTTATCATATAATGTTTATCTTCTGGGTTTTTAACAGTTGTAGTTAGAATTAATTTTCGTTAATGTTATTCTAGTTTTCCGTGTTTTCAAGAAAATGCAACACAGTATCCAGGAAAATACTACATTTTTGGAATAGGAATTGTTTGGCAGTTAAGCTCTTTCTCTAGCTCCTGTGATTCGTGGGCCTTTTTTTTTGCTTCAAATCTTAATTTTGATTTAAGATTAATTTTTTTAATGAATTGTAAAGGCAGAGTGAAAATAGTGGCTTTTATTGAATTTGCTTCATAAACATAAGCCTTCTCATAATTCAGAACAATGAAGCTCTTTCTTTTGCTATATCAGTTATAGGAGATATTTGTTTCTGTCACCAGGACAATAATTGTCCTCTCTCTCATATGCTTTTATCTGCCACCAAGGATCCTGAATCTTTATTATTGCATTTTATTCAGTATGTAGTCATTGTGAGATCAGCAAAAGCTCCAGTTTGGACATAAGCTCATTTTTAGCTTTGAAGTAAACATCTGTTTGAAATTCTGTGACCCCCTTAAAGAAAGTAATGAAGATAAATAATTTGGGGCGATTGGATGGGGAGGTTGTATAGCTATTACAAAATCATTTCCTTCCCCCAGAATTCACTGAGAAGACTATGACACATATTGGTCAGGACTGTTTCCACAACTTTATGATAGCATTATCAACTTTCTGGTTAACATGCTTGTCCTATTTATCAGCTACAATTTGATAAATTACTTGGAGTCATAGAAATAAAGTTTTAGGGTTGAAGAGGTCCTCACATACACATGTCTTTATATTGAACACTTGAGTCAGGCAAGCATTGGCGTGTCCTAGTGAGTCTCATTTAATAGAGAATGTGAATGACACAATTTTACTCCTATGGAAGCAGCTGACAGCAAGTTAAAGCTGATGGACCTCGAAGTCAGGAGCAAATTTGGCCTTGGGCAAAAATATGTAAGTCCCTCAGGTTGCAATGGAGAGCAATCTGGGCCACTGTTTTACTCACACAGTGTCACTGGCTTCTGTTACCAACCTTTGAAGACTATTTACTATTTAAATTGAGAACCCCTGGGAGAGGGCAAGAAGCTCTTCTGTTCTATAATGTTGAGGCCCTCAGTTGAGCAAAATGTTTTCAGATAAGTTTATTTTCTTGGCACCCATCAAATTGTACAACCACACATCCGTCTTTGCACAAAGATAATACTACAAAGAAAGTTACTGTCTCAGAATTCAAATTACATCAAAGGACATTAATATCTATTCCTTTTTTCTCAATAGATTAGAAATGTATTCTAATAAATTTCAGTCGTCCTTTCTTACCATGTCCTTATTATTCCCTGCTTGAAATGACAACAATTGAATGTGGTTTTTTTCCTTAAATTTTTTTCAAAAACCAACTTTTCTTTTTTCCCTTTTCTGTCATTTATTCTGCTCCTGTTGTAGTGATGATCAGTCTTTTAGACTGAGTTACTGAAACTAAATCTAAATTTAATAACTAGTTTCCATTTATATATAAGACAGTTTTATTTATTTATTTTTTAAATTTTTTTAATGTTTATTTTTGAGAGAGAGAGAGAGAGAGAGAGAGAGAGTGTGATCAAGGGAGGGGCAGAGAGAGAGGGAGACACAGAACTCAAAGCAGGCTCCAGGCTCCGAGCGGTCAGTACAGAGCCCGACGCAGTGCTCAAATTCACCAACGTGAGTGAGATAATGACCTGAGCCGAAGTTGGGCGCTTTAACCGACTGAGACACCCACATGCCCCTATATGTAAGACAATTGTAAAGTGGAATAAAACAATAGTTATGATAATTAAAAGAATAGCAAATGATATTTATAATTTTTTTAGACACAATAACTCCATTTTTCAATTGTTTACAAATACTTAGAATTCTTTTGTTTTTCCAGCTTGAGAAGTAGTTGACATATGTCACTGTAATTTTACAGCACAGTGACTTGATTTTCATATATTGTGAAATGAATACTACCATACATTTAGCTGACTTCCATCTTCTCATATAAATACAATTTTTAAAAAAAGGAAAAAAAAATTCTTCTCATTATGAGAACTCTTAGGATTTACTCTCTTAACAACTTTCCTATATATCATAGAGCAGTGCTAGCTCTAGTCATCATGCTGTGTGTTACATCCCAAGGACTTATTTATCTTATAACAGGAAGTCTGTATCTTTTGACCACCTTCCTCCCATCTCCCCTCCCCCCAACTCTCTGATTCTGGTAATGATAAGCGATAAGTGTGATCTCTTTGAGTTTGCTATTTTGTTTTGTTTTTGTTTTGGATTTTCCATATAAGTGATACCATATATGGTATCTGCCTTTCTCTGTCTGACTTATTATTTCACTTAGGATAATGCCTCAAAGGCCATCTATGTTGTCACAAATGGTAAGTTTCCTTGTTTTTTAATGGCTGAATGATATACCATCATGTCTATTTGTGTGTGTGTATGTGTGTGTGTGTGTGTGTGTGTGTGTGTGTGTGTATTTCACAGCTACTTTGTTCATTCATCCATCCATGGACACTTAGCTTATTTCCATGTCTTGGCTTTTGTTAATAATACTGCTAGGAATAAGGGGATGCAGATATATTTTCAAATTAGTATTTTCATTGGCTTTGGATATATTCTCAGCAGTACAATTGCCAAATCGTATGATTGGTCTATTTTTAATTTTTGAGGATCCTCCATACTGTTTTCCATAGTGGCTGTACCAGTTTAAATCCCACCAAAAGTGCACAAGGACTTTTTTTCTCTGCATCCACATTAGCATTTGCTATGTCTTGTCCTTTGATGGTGGTCGTTCTAACAGGCATGAGGTGATAGCCCATTGTAATTTTAATTTGCATTTCCCTAATGACTACTGATACTGAGCATATTTTCACATACCTGTTGGCTCTCTGTATATCTTCTTTGGAGAAATGTCACTTCAGGTCCTTTGCCCTTTTTAAAAATGATTTATTTGCCGTTTTTGCTATTAAGTTGTATGAGTTCTTTATATTTTTTGGTTATTAACCCTTATCAGATATATGGCTTGTAAATATCTTTTCCCATTCCATCAGTTGTCTTTTCACTCTGTCGATGATTTATTTTGCTGTGCAGAAGCTTTTTAGTTTGATGTAGTATACTTATTTTTTTTATTTTATTGTTTGTGCTTTATTTTATTGCTAGGTGTTGTATCCTAAAACTCATTACCAAGACCCACATCAGGGAGCTTTATTCCTATGTTTTCTTCTAGGAATTTCATGATTTCAGATCATATATTTAAGTCTTTAATACATTTTGAGTTAATTTTGGGGAGTGGTAAGATATATGAGTCCAGGTTTATTCTTTTACATGTTATCCAATTATCCCCATACCATTAATTAAAAAGGCTGTCTTTTCTCCATTCAGTATTTTTGGCTCCGTTGTCAAAATATTAGTTGATCGTATATGCTTGAGTTTATTTTGGGGTTCTTTCTTCTGTCCCATTGGCCTGTTTGTTTTTATGCTAATACAAGCTATTTTGATGAGTGTAGCTTTATAGTATAGGTTGAAATCAAAAAGTGTGATGCCTCCTGCTTTATTCTACTTTCCTAGGGTATGTATGTGTGTGTGTGTGTATATATATATATATATATATATATATACACACACACATATATTTTACTATTTGGTATCTTTGTGGTTTCATATAAGTTTTAAGAGTGTTTTTTATTCTTCTATGAAAAAATTCCATTGGAATCTTGACAGGAATGGCATTAAGTTGATGGCTTTTGGTAGCGTTGACATTTTAGCAGTATTAATTGTTCCAGTCCGTGAACACAGGATACCTTTCCATTTATTTGTGTCTTCTTCCTTTTCTTTCATGAGTGTCTTGTAGTTTTCAGAGGAGAGATCATTCACTTCCTTAGTTAAATTTATTTCTAACTATTTTGTGACATAAATAGGATCAATTTCTTTTTCAGAAAATTCATTGCTAGTGTATAGAAATGCTGCTGATTTTTGTCGGTTAATTTTGTATCTTGGAATTTTTACTGAACTTATTGATTATATCTAACAGTTTTTTGCTTGGTTGAATCTTTAGGATTTTCTATGTATAAAATCATTATAAATAGAGAAAGTTTTTACTTCTTCCTTTCTAATTCTGACACCTTTTATTTCTTTTTCTTGCCTAATTGCTCTACCTAGGACTAATACCATTTTAATACGAGTGGTGAGATTGGACATCCTTGCCTTGCTCCTGATCTCAAAGCAAAAACTTTTAACTTTTCACCATTGAGTGTGCTGTTAGCTGTGGGTTTGTCATATAATGGCCTTTACTATGTTGAGAGGTTTCTTCTATGCCTATTTTTAACGAGTAGATGTTGAATTTTGTCAAATGCTTTTTCTGCATCCAGTGAGATGGTCATGATAATTTCATTCCATTAATGTGATGTATCACACTGATTGATTTTCTGGTGTTGAACCACCCATTCATCTCTGGGATTAGTCCCATTTGATCATGGTGAATGATTCTTTTAATATGCTGCCGAATTTGGTTTACTAGTATCTTACTGAAAATTTTTGTATCTATACTCATCATATATAATTCATCATTGTAGTTTTTTGTTTGTTTGTTTGTCTGGTAGTGACCTTTTTCTGGTTTTGGTATCAGGGTAATGCTGACCTCATAAAATGAGTTTGGCAGTGTTCCCTCATCTTTGACTTTTTGGAAGGGTTTGATAAGGATTGGTGTTAATTTTTCAAATGTTCTGTGAAATTCTGGTCCTGGGCTTTTCTTCATTGGGAGATATTTTAGCACTAATTTGATCGCCATACTAGTAATTGCTCTATTCAGATTTTCTATTTTTTTCCTGATTCAGTCTTTGGAAGTTGTATGTTTCTAGGAATGTTTCCATTTCGTATAGGTTGTCAAGTTTGTTGGGAGTATAGTTGTTCATAGTAACCTCTTATGATCGTTTTCATTTCTGTGGTATCGGTATTGGTAGTATTTCCTTTTTCAGTTACAGTTTTGTTGACTTGGTTAAAAAATAACTTTCAATTTATAATAGGGGATTCACTGTAATCTTGACTTTTTAAAGAAGCCCCAGAACTCTTATCTGAAATGTTACTTTTTCTTTCTTGTTCTGTGAAATTAAGTGTTGAGTGCTATGTATTACAACTTTTCATAGGCCACTGGTTTGGAAAGCCTAATCTTACACATTTGGATAAAATGTTTGGTGTTACATCCTCCTGATAAATTTTTCTTGGATTTTGTTTCCTTTCAACTTTTAAATTTTTTATCAAGGCCTCACCTTAGAGAACATCAAGAATTTTCTGAATTATTTACCTCAGTTTGTATTGTTTTAATAAAAGGTTCAATAATTAGGACTTTGGAATCTTCTTAAAACTTCGATATTTTTCTTCTAATCCTTAGTGAAACATCTTAATATTTTTCTTAGCCTTTTGTATAAAAAGCATCCCTAAAATAATCTACAGTGGAATTTAGGTAATGTTATCCAATAGAAGTTATTCTTGAATGTCACAAATAAGTAGACTTTCAGTTAATTTTACATTTTGAGGAACCAGAGCCAAAAATTGAAATGCTTATTAAAGTGGCATTGGAGAAATACGTTTAAATTCAGCAAACTGGTATTACTTGCTAATGCAAAATAAATTAGAAGAGATTTCACAGAAACAATTGGAAGTCATGAAGTGTTCACTAGACATAATTTAACCACCATACAAAGTAACTTCATGGATGTTTAGTCATTGAAATGTGTTGTTAATGGAGAGTTTAATGACAAGTAAGATACTATATCCTTTCCTTAAAAACAGCTGGAGGAAGACATTTCTCATTATTTATGTGCTGTCAACCAAAAGTAGTCCTACATATAAGAATTCTATTAGATTCATCCTTCATTTATCCAAATAAAATTTTATTTTGCCATTTTCAAAAGTGGTTAAAAATTCAGATTTTCCCTTTACTTAATAAGCCATTTCCAAATAGAAAGTACAAAACGCATTTCAATGAAATTAGTTTAACTTCCTCAAAGATCAATATAATACCCATTTGGGAATGGTTAATGTGCACATTATTTACAACTATCTTATTGATTAAAACTCTACATAAAAAAAGTTAGACTTCAACATAATTTCATATTTTTCAGGTACTTAAAAATGTAGCTTTTAAAAAATACTCTCTGAATTCAAGCATTTTACTAGATATTTAAATAAACTAGTCTGTGTGTTGAAGCTTGGATCTTTCTCCAAATCTGTGCATATGGTCAAGATTCCATGGAATTCTTTCACAGTTTAGTTTGATTTTATTGTGTTTTTAAATCTAGCAATTTTTTTTAACTGTAGGCTAGGTAGAGCAGTGAAAAGTCAATTTTATGAAATTTAAAAGGTTTTTATTCTTATAAATAATTTTAAATTAATAAAAGGAAGATTCAGTTTATAATTTTAACATTGTGAAGTAGTTGTACATGAATTTTATTAAATTGCCATGAAATACATTAATCCTTGATATACTCTCAGGCAGCATTCTTTAAAACATGTAATGTTAGTTTTTTAGTTGTTTTTTTTTAATGTTTTATTTATTTTTTTGAGAGAAAGAAATAGCAAGCAGGGAGGGGCAGAGAGAGAGAGGGAGATAGAATCAGAAGGCTCCACGGTGTCAGCGCAGAGCCTATCATGGGACTCGAACCCACAAACCATGAGATTATTACCTGAGCTGAAATCAAGAGTCAGATGCTTAACCCACTGAGCCACCCAGGCACCACAAATCTGGTTTTAGATTTTGAAGCTTTTTTTTTTTTTTTTTTTTTAAATATTTCTACGTAGTAGCAAGGATTATATGACTTTTATTCGTTTTTAAAGTTTTAATGAATGTATTTTTAATAGGAAAGAACAGTGTTATATTGCTATTACTATATATGTCTAATAGAACCTTTTATAAATCAAAGATACATTATTGGAACTTAGTGATCTTAATTTTCCTATATCTATGTATATTTTTCCATTTTCTGATCTTGAGAATTGATTCATTATTTCCAGTTGTGCCAAATAAAGACTAAATAATAAGCCAAGGGAAAATAATAGAAGTGCCTAGAAAGATGATGCAATAATGAAATAAGTCATCACTGTATCATCTTCAGTTTCCTTATTGCATAGCCCATTAATTCTGTATCATTTCTCATGAATGTTTAAAAAGAAAAGTCTGGAGACACTGTCTTTGTAGTCTTCTTCTTCTGTTTTAAGTTTTTAGGAAACACAATAGAGAATTCAGTATTTTTCCTTCCCATCTATAATGTGAAAGAGAAGAAAGTTGGCATAGGAAGATGCTTCAATTAGATGAATCAGAGGATGGCTGCAAAGAGAATGATAGTTGTACTCTAGACATGAATGATGATGGTGACATTGAGTGCACAAGCAACATCACTGACTGTTGTCTTCAGAGGACAACATCCTAAATGAATTTTCTCAGACTCAAGAATCGATGAGTGAACAATATATATAGTTCAAAAGTATGGTTCTCATTTTCCCACGTTTATTGAGATATAATTGACATATAACATTGTGAAGGTTTAAGGTGTACAACATGATGATTTGATATGCACATATATTGCAAAATGATTATCATAGTAAAGTTAGTTAATACATCTGTCACCTCACATTGTTTCCATAGCAGTATATTTCTAAAGACAAAAAGGAAATAGGGTATTTCCGTCTAGTCAGCTATTCAATAAGAAGGACTTCGTCACTCACTATTTCGTGACAAGAACCTCAACTGCCCTGTTTTGCTCAAAGGATGCATGGCAGTACTCTTTCTTCTCTTATCATGTTGGCACACCAAAATTTATTTCAAATGGTTCATAAGTGGACAATTATTGAAGGCTGGTATGTAAGAAAAGAGATTAGAAGAAAATAGATGACGTGGAAATGAGATAATCCATTGATTAATCGTTGTAATTGGCGTTAGAAAATCTAAAAATAAAATACATATTTTGCAGTTTACGGAACAAGGAAGATGTCTGTCCTCTCTTCAGCATAATTATGAGCTACCGAAGTTTTCCAAAGTAACACATTTTGATTTATACAGGTACAGAGAGCAGACCCAGAAGTGATAACGCCTGCCTCTTAGACATGTATTTGAAATCTGGAATTGATGTTTACAAGATATTTCCAAGTTCATGCATGACAGTTAACAAGCTGTCAGTTGCCCGTATGGATATGTTGTCTTTCAAAACCAGGAAGATACGGAATTAAGAATGGGTTGGCTATGTGTAAATTCTTATTTAAAATTATAATGGATTTGTTTTTTATTATCTCTTCGTTCTTACTTTGTTATTTATAAATTGACTTAAATATTAATAAAATGCAACGATTTCTCCTGCTTCAGTTATTGAAAGGAAAGAAAAGGAAGTTTTCTGAAGAGATTTGGCTCACTGGATTCCCTGAAGAGTTTTTAATAGCAGAGTCTGAGTGAATTCAGGCCTTAAGTAGTCTCAGAGTTCCTAATTTCTTCAGCATTTCATTTTTTGCTAGAATGATGGTAGGTGTTGTGGCTGGGTGCCGCCTGAACCAGTGTCATAGGAAATACAATCTTTCATTTACAGAGTCATCTTATTAAAAAGCAGGTTTCTCTAAGAAGTTCTTTCCTCACCGTTTCATGTAATGGTGCTATTTGTAGAATTTCTTTCCAAAGAAAGTAATGAAAAACAACCACATTGACTTAGAATTTTCTGGAAGAAGTCAATTATCTTCCCTTCAAATCTATTCTAAATTCATTTCCTGCCCATTTTTCAACAGGATGCTGTGATAGCCTATTGTATACACACAGTTATACATCTTAGAGTAACCACATTTTCTAAACTAAAAGTAGGTACAAGTACCTTAACACATTTTTCTAAATTAATGATTTTTATTTTAAAATCTTACAAAATTGTTTCAAATCACATACGATATTTTAATTTATTTATACTCAGTAATAGCAAAGCCACACAAAAAGAGATAGCATGCGTGGGGAGAAAAGTACTTTATATTAGGAACATCCTAGGAACTTGGGAGTTACAGGTTCACCCACAACCTATGTTCTGCACGTGCTCAGAATGGACCTCACATTAAAATTTCTACATAAAGCAAACGAGTAAAGATTTCAAAACAAACATTAAACCTCGGATACACTTGATGAGCAGCTAGAGAATCCATCTCTTCTGTTTTTAATAAGTCATGGTAAAAATTATGGGTGAATAAGTTTGTGATTACACTTAAATGTTTATGAATATGACTAAGACTGTCATAGTTTGCATAGGCCCACAAAATACTTGTATTTGTTAGTGCTTCCATTTCTTTGAAAACAGAAATTCTACAGATCACTTGTGGAATGTGTGATATTTCAAGGATGATGTCAGAAGTGCATCTCTCTTCAGTCCTCACCTCCACATCCAGCTCATCAGAGGGGTTCATGTCATGTTTGTCTCTTTTCTTGTTTTCTCCTGGACTGCTGCTTTTGTTCCTTGATAGGCTCCCAGGCACGTCAGAGAGCAAATTCTGGCTCCCTTACTATAAAAGAGACTTAGCATTCATATTACTTTGCAGAAAGAGCTCATGAAAATTCAGAAACTTTGTGCTCTTCAGAAGACAGTCCTATAACACCTAAGTGCTTTCTCTAAATGATTTGATCGTTTTAACAATATGGATTAATTTATAGGCTTTCCAGTGGAGATTTCCGATCTAATAGGAATGGCAAAATATATTACTAAAGAAGTGACTGTAATGCATACATATGTATGTGTATTATGTTTATGTACACACACACACATATACAGAAACTTACACATATTTGATTCTTTTGCTTATAGGTATCATAGCATAATTCTAGCTCTGTCCCTTCCTAACTTTTTTATGTATTTATTTATTTTTTAGAGCACTGATATTTGCATTTAATTGGAAGCAAGATGAAGAAGGAGCAGTGCATTCACTAAGGAGTCTGTCTGCTTGCTTCTGTAGACCTACGTATTAAGGAATTCTTCTGCTGCTTCTTGGTTAGGAGTTGATCTGCTCTGTGGTCCTACTGCTTTGGAGTTTGCCTGCTTTTTTTCTTGTCATTGCCAGAAGAAATCCTGGTTGGAGTGAAACAGTGCATCTCTGTCTAATTACCATGGAAGGTGATAAACTGACGCCCACTTATTAAAGTTACATCTCACTCCCCAACAGAAAACCATTCTTCAGCGTGACTAGAAACCAAGCCCTTGTGAACACTTCTATTGAACATGACTCATGGAGAAGAGCTTGGCTCTGATGTGCACCAGGATTCTATTGTTTTAACTTACCTAGAAGGATTACTAATGCATCAGGCAGCAGAGGGATCAGGGACTGCTGTTGACAAAAAGTCTGCTGGGCATAATGAAGACGATCAGAACTTTAACATTTCTGGCAGTGCATTTCCCACCTGTCAAAGTAATGGGCCCGTTCTCAATACACATTCACATCAGGGATCTGGCATGTTGCATCTCAAAAAAGCCAGGCTCTTGCAGTCTTCTGAGGACTGGAACGCAGCGAAGCGGAAGAGGCTGTCTGATTCCATCGTAAATTTAAACGTAAAGAAGGAAGCTTTGCTAGCTGGCATGGTTGACAATGTGCCTAAAGGCAAACAAGATAGCACATTACTGGCCTCTTTGCTTCAGTCATTCAGCTCTAGGCTGCAGACTGTTGCTCTGTCGCAACAAATTAGGCAGAGCCTCAAGGAGCAAGGATATGCCCTCAGTCATGACTCCTTAAAAGTGGAAAAAGATTTAAGGTGCTACGGTGTTGCGTCAAGTCACTTAAAAACTTTGTTGAAGAAAAGTAAAGCTAAAGATCAAAAGCCTGATACCAGTCTTCCTGACGTAACTAAGAACCTCATCAGAGATCGGTTCCCAGAGTCACCGCATCGTGTTGGACAAAGTGGGACAAAGGTCATGAGCGAACCCTTGTCGTGTGCTGCAAGATTGCAGGCGGTTGCAAGCATGGTGGAAAAAAGGGCTAGTCCTGCCACTTCCCCCAAACCTAGTGTTGCTTGCAGCCAGTTAGCATTACTCCTTTCGAGTGAAGCCCATTTGCAGCAGTATTCTCGAGAACATGCTTTAAAAACACAAAACGCCAGTCAGGCGGCGAGTGAGAGACTTGCTGCGATGGCCAGATTGCAGGAAAATGGCCAGAAGGATGTTGGCAGTTTCCAGCTCTCAAAAGGAATGTCAAGCCATCTCAATGGTCAGGCAAGAACATCATCAAGCAAACTAATGGCTAGCAAGAATACCACGTTTCAGAATCCGGTGGGTGTTCCCTCTTCCCCCAAAAATGCAGGCTATAAGAACTCACTGGAAAGAAACAGTATAAAACAAGCTGCTAGTAATAGTTTGCTTTTACATCTTCTTAAAAGCCAGACCATACCAAAGCCAATGAACGGACATAATCATAGTGAGAGAGGAAGCATTTTTGAGGATAGCAGTACACCTACAACCATTGATGAGTACTCAGATAACAATCCTAGTTTTACAGATGATAGCAGTGGCGATGAAAGTTCTTATTCCAACTGTGTTCCCATAGACTTGTCCTGCAAACATCGAATTGAGAAACCAGAACCCGACCAGCCTGTTTCTCTAGATAATTTAACTCAGTCCTTGCTAAACACTTGGGATCCCAAAGTCCCCAGTGTCGATCTCAAAGAAGATCAAGATACCTCAAAGAATTCCAAGCTAAATTCCCACCAGAAAGTAACACTTCTTCAATTGCTCCTTGGCCATAAGAATGAAGAAAGCGTCGAAAGAAACAGCAGTCCTCAGGAAGTACACAGTGATGTGACAAAGTTCGGTTCACAGAATTACACGAGGACTTCTGTAATAGAAAGCCCCAGTACAAACAGGACTACCCCAGTGAGCACTCCTCCATTACTGGGATCCTCAAAAGCAGAGTCTCCCATCAACCTTTCCCAACACTCTCTGGTCATCAAATGGAACTCCCCACCATATGCCTGCAGCTCTCAACCTGAAAAGCCAGCAAATACTGCATCTAACCACTTGATGGACCTTACGAAAAGCAAAGAATCACAAGGAGAGAAACCAGTCCAAAATGAAGGTGCACAAAACTCTGCAACTTTCAGTGCCAGTAAACTGTTACAAAATTTAGCTCAGTGTGGAATGCAGTCTTCCGCAGCAGGAGAAGAGCAGAGACCTAGTAAGCAGCTGCTAAGTGTAAACACAGATAAACCTGTAGGCATGGTTGACAGATTAAATAGTCCTCTGCTCTCAAATAAAACAAATGCGGTTGAAGAAAATAAGGCATTTAGCAGTCCAGCAACAGGTCCCGAATCAGGACTTTCTGGTTCTGAAATAGAAAATCTGCTTGAAAGGCGCACTGTCCTCCAGTTGCTCCTGGGAAACCCCAACAAAGGGAAGAGTGAAAAGAAAGAGAAAATTCCCTTAAGAGATGAAAGCACTCAGGAACACACAGATAGAGCTTTAAATGAACAAATACTGATGGTAAAAATAAAATCTGAGCCTTGCGATGACTTACATATTCATAATACAAATGTGCACTTGAGCCACGACGCCAAGGGTGCCCCGTTCTTAGGTATGGCTCCTCCCGTGCAGAGAAGCACAGCTGCCTTACCAGTGCCCGAGGACTTTAAATCGGAGCCCGTTTCACCTCAGGATTTTTCTTTCTCAAAGAATGGTCTGTTAAGTCGATTGCTAAGACAGAATCAAGAGAGTTACCTGGCAGATGATCTGGACAATAGTCACAGAAATAGTGAACTGACACTTCTAGAATCAAAGAATCTTTGCATGGTTCCTAAGAAAAGGAAGCTTTACACGGAGCCTTTAGAAAATCCGTTTAAAAAGATGAAAAATAACATAGTCGATGCTGCAAACAGTCACAGTGCTTCAGAAGTGTTGTATGGGTCCTTGCTTAACCAGCAAGAGCTGAAATTTAACAAAAGTGATCTTGAATTTAAATATCCTGCCAGCCATGGTTCAGCCAGCGATGGTGAACATAGGAGTTGGGCCAGAGAGAGCAAAAGCTTCAATGTTCTGAAACAGCTGCTTCTCTCAGAAAACTGTGTAAGAGATTTGTCCCAGCACAGGAGTAACTCTGTTGTCGAGAGTAAAAAGAAAGGACACAAAAATACTGTGACCAACAGCAAGCCTGAATTCAGCATTTCTTCTTTAAATGGACTGATGTACAGCTCCCCTCAGCCGAGCAGTTGCATGGATAGCAGGACATTTCCATACCCAGGGGGAGTAAAAACTCCCATGAGCCCTTCTTTTCCCGAGCACATGGGCTGTGCAGGGTCTAGACCAGAATCTGGGCTTTCGAATGGGTGTTCCATGACCAGTGAGAAGGGACCCATTAAGTGGGTTATCACAGATGCAGATAAGAATGAGTATGAAAAAGACTGTCCCAGACTGACCAAAACTAACCCAATACTGTATTACATGCTTCAGAAGGGAGGCAGTTCTGTTACCAGTCGAGAAACACAGGACAAGGACATTTGGAGGGAGCCCTCATCTGCTGAAAGCGTCTCACAGGTTACAATCAAAGAAGAGTTACTTCCTGCTGCAGAAACTAAAGCTTCTTTCTTTAATCTCAGAAGCCCTTACAATAGCCATCTGGGAAGTAATGCCTCTCGCCCACACAGCGCAAATGGAGAAGTTTATGGACTTCTGGGAAACGTGCTAACAATAAAAAAAGAATCAGAATAAAATGTACCTGCCATCCAGCTTTGGATCTTTTTAAAACTAATTAGTATGAACTTGAGATCTGTATAAATAAGAGCATGATTTGAGAAAAGCATGGTATAATTGAAACTTTTTTCATTTTGAAAAGTATTGGTTACTGGTGATGTTTAAATATGCATACTACTTTTTGCTTTACGTTAGATGTCATGAGGAAACTACTGAACTAGCAATTGGTTGTTTAACACTCTGTATGCATCAGACAACAACTGTGAGTAGCCTATGAATGAAATTCTTTTATAATCACAAATAATAGGCATAAATGAAAATGTAAATCTCCATCCATAGTGGATTAATGCATTTTACTGCCTTTATTAGGGTACTTTATTTTGCTTTGCAGAAGTCAGTCTACATAACACATGTGTTTTTAAGTCCAAATTGTTAAATAACTCTTTAAATGTTAATTATTGAATAAAAAAAACCTAATTCACTTCTCATTCTCCGATTCAAAAATAAAATAGAAAAAATATGCTTACATTTTTCACTTTTGCTAAAAAAAAATTATTTTTAACTCTTGGAAGGGGTTTTGTGGTTCCCAATGTGTCTACCCCACCCCAGTCCTTTTCAATACCTAATTCTTTAAACCTTGTACTACTTAGTAAAAATTGATTACAACTGATGGAAGTTTGATAGATACTTAAAAACAAAAAAAAGGCAGATTTCCATTTTTGTATTTTAACTACTTTACTAAATTAATATTCCTCCTTTTACAGAATTAGGAAGTTAACATTTATCTTCAGGTGGTTTCCTGAATAGTTGAATATTTAAGAAGTTGTTTTTAACAGAAGCAAAATGGCTTTTCTTTGGACAATTTTCACCATCTCTTGTAAAACTTACTTCTCACCATTTCTGTGGTACCTGTGAGTCTTATGACCAGGGTTTCTTAAAAGCTGGACTCAGACCACCTGCATTCGAATCATCTGGAGCACTTGTTTTAAAATGCAGATTCCTAGACGGCATCTCAGATCTACAGAACAACAATCTGTGCTAAGTGGACCTGGGAATCTCCCATCTGCATCTTAACACACTCCCCAGATGTTTCTTCTGCATGTTGAAGTTTGAGAACCATTGCTTATGACTTTTCTCAGAACACAGGATTGTAAAAAAAACAAAAAACCAAAAAAAAAAAAAAACAAAACCCTATTTGATGCCTATATTTTCCCCAGTACAGTTATACATCAACCCAAAATTTGCAATATTGTAGTTCATATATAACCGCTATGTCTTTGGAAATCGGGTTCAGAATACTTTTTATGACAAAAAAAAATTGGGTGGAGGGGACAACTTTCATATCTGGCTCAACATCTCAGGAAAATCTGTGATTATTTATGTGTTCTAATGAGTAACATCTACTTAATTAGCCTTAGGGATGGAATAACAGGGCCACTTACCAAACTCAGGTGATTCCAGGATGGTTTGGACACTTCTCCTGAATACATCCTTAATTTCTATTAAAATCATTGTCCTAAGAACATTGCTGACAAAGGTGAAAATACTTACTTCAAACCCACGAATGGCACTAAACTCAGACTGACTAACAGAAAAGTAGAAAAGGCATGGCGTGACAGGAGTTGTACACAACCACTCCATTGGATCTATTATTTTAAAATAGTAATTAAAAGTAAACACGGGTGTTATCTTGGAAGAACTTACTATTGAGCCACATGGGGTTTTGATCTTGAAACGAATCCATATAAGTGCAGTTTTTACAGTCCACCATTCATTCACCAGATATTTTTGTTTTTAAAAGTGAACCAGGTTTGCAACTGACCTATCAAAAAATCATTACATAATCAACTATTAATTAGAAGGATATCTATTTGAAGTTGTTCTACTTGAAGTTGTTTCTAAGATTTTTATATTAAAAATGGGCGTTATTTCCTAATATGATCCAAAACCCTAAGTGATTATTTTTTCTCAAAATGATTTGTAAATAGTTACTGGATATATTATAAAGCAGTAGTCAAGAGTGAATATTATGCTACATCATGGAGAGATGAAGGCATATGCTTATTCTGAAATGGAAATTCCACTGGCCAGTGAATATATTCTACTCCATCCCATATTTACTCTGTGACAATCTTGTGACAATATAAATGAGCTTTTAAGCAAGTCATTTTTTTCCTGCCATTATGAAAAGTCTGGAGACTTAGAGGTAGGTTAGAAAAATTGTTGGTATTCCCTTTTGATTAGGGGAAAAGAGGCTTTTACAAAGGAGTGAAATTTAGGTCAAGGAAAAGGACATCAAGGGCCAGCATTGCTACATTTTTGTTTGTTTCTTTGGTTGGTTGGTTTTGTTATCATTATTAACAGTTAAAGGGATGAGGGTATATAATACGTAGATAAACATGACCACAAGAATGATGTTCTGATGTACTGGAGAATGTCCCCAATTTGAGTTTAGGGTGATTTTAAAGAAGAGTGGTGAGAAAGGGCATACATCCATATCCACTTTGTTTATGCATATGTAGATACAAGGATGCACATACACACGTTTTCAAGGACTATTTTAGATATCTAGACAATTTCTTCTTAATGAAGTCATTTGTGAAAGGGTACTACAGCTCTCATTGGCATCAGTAAGGTAGCATTACCTGTTTATTCTCTGGTACATCTTACAGAAGAGTAAACTGGTGAGAATATATATTTTATATATATATATATATATATAATATGTATATATATATATATTGACTTGTTACATGAAGATGTTAAAATCAGTTTTTAAAGGTGATGTAAATAGTGATTTCCTTAATGAAAAATACATATTTTGTATTGTTCTAATGCGACAGAAAAGCCTTTTAATCTCTTTGGTTTCTGTATATTCCATGTATAAGTGTAAATATAATCAGACAGGCTTAAAAATTGTGCATGTGTGTATACAGTTGCAAGTCTGGACAAATGTATAGAATAAACCCTTTATTTAAGTTGTGATTACCTGCTGCATGAAAAGTGCATGGGGGACCCTGTGCGTCTGTGCATTTGGCAAAATGTCTTAACAAGTCAGATCAGATGTCCGTCCCAACAGGACAGTATTCCATTTCCGGACATGACTTCTGTGGTTTAAGCTTTGTGAAAGAATGTGCTTTGAATCCAAGGGTCTTAAAACTTTTTAAAATCAAGTCAACCACTTTTCAACATAAAGAGTTCAGACAACTACTTTCATGAATTTTTTAATCCCATTGGAAATGTAACATTATACCAAGAGTGTTCCAGTATACTGGAATACAGGCACATTACCATTCATGATATGAATTCTGGGGTTTACACAACCAATTTTGATGCAATCTGCTTAGTAATATAATTTGTCATTTTTATTAGAAATTTAATTTCTTCATGTGATGTCATGAAACTGTACATACTGCAGTGTGAATTTTTTGTTTTGTTTTTTAATCTTTTAGTGTTTACTTCCTGCAGTGAATTTGAATAAATGAGAAAAAATGCATTGTCTTTGGTTTGAAATGACTGTTATTTTGTGGGCTTTCTCTGGTTTTTAGGTTTTCCATAAATATAAAAGTCTCTGGTTATGAAAATAGCAAGTCTTCAAGGATGCTTTGCCCTTCTTAGAAAAATTAAGGCGGTGGGGGGGAGGGGTGCGGCGAAGAAGAAGGTGGCCAGCAACTTAGTGTATCTAGAAGCAGAACAATTAAAGCATCTCTCAAAAAGATAGTCAGCCTACCTGTCCTCAATTCTGTTATTTGGTGTATAACTGAATGATCACTGTAGATTTTAAAAGGGAGAACGAATTTGTACAATGTTAAAAAATAAAGACTTGATGAATATTTGTTTTAAATTAAGATTTTATTAGAAGGTTTTTATCCAGTTTTCAATGAGTGTTATGTTTATTTTAAAATTAAAATGGTCTTCCATCACATTCCAAAAATGAATGTATATGTGTGTACAGATGCATCCATATATATATATATATATATATATATATATATATATATATATAAAATATAGGTATAGGTAATGAGCAATTGACAATAATAAGTGAAATACATATGTAATAAATAATAGAGACCAATTTTTTTTACGGAAAAAAAAAACAATTTTTGTGAACTGACAGCCTGGGAACTTTTATTTTACAAATATGTTATTAATGATAATTTAGGAAGAAGGCATTTTCCCAAAATGAGTTTATATTTTCTGTCACTTAAATAAGTCTATTACAATAGTGAAAATTTTGCAGGTTCTCTCCTAACAGGTTTATAAACCTTGTCTAAAACATAACCGAGTAGCAGAAATACATTCAACTCTTCTACATTATTAAAATACTGAAAAAGTTAACACTTTGCTATAACATACAGACACCATCTTTAGAGTCAGAGATGTGCAACCATGTTTTTTTGTTTGATCTATTGATTTATATTGTGAAAATACATAACAGGTGCACAGAGTAATTGCCTAGTAAGGGATTTTTTTTAAGTTTACCTATTTATTTATTTACGTAGTCTCTAAGCCCAATGTGAGGCTTGAACCCATGACCCCGAGATCAAGAGTTGCATATTCTTCTGACTGAGCCAGCCAGGCACCCCAAGGGATTTTTAAGAAGAGAACCATTTAGGTCTTGACTACAAGATAGTGCCAGTGATTTAAATGTGGAGAGTCTTTAATAATCAAATTTTTTTCTACTACTGGTATCACTAAGCTGTGACCTATTTGGTTATTAAAAATGGGTTTTAAATATTATTAAGCATGTCACTTTTTGTTTATTCCATGAAACTTAGAGGAGTATCTGACACCGGCACCTTGTAGGGTTGGTGGAGGAATCTATTGGTATTATTTAGCATTATCTTCTTTCTACATTTCTCTAAATGGTCCAGGACTATTTACAACATTTTAAAGATGCCATGTTATGGGTAAGTTTTGAAAAACCAGAATTAATGTACTCTTTTGAGTTGTAGCAGAATAATTGGAAATAAAATTCAAATCTTACAAATGTCAGCCCTGGGGAAATGCTGCTGCACATAAGATGTCGTCTTTGAGTAGCTAACAGGAAATATAAAAAACCCGAATTTTAAAATAGTGTACTTCTGCAGTCAGAGGAAGAGGATTTTTGAGCCATTCCAAGCAGTCTTTTTATAGCATTTTGTTGACACAAATACTTAGACAAATTCTGTCCTCCAATCTTTGCTTTTACCAAGCTTCATTGGTAGGTGCTCTAAACTTTGAGAAAAATTCATGTGGACTGTGTTTTACTCATTTTTGCTGATAGAGCATTCACCTGTGGAATCACTTCTGGAAAGGAAGTGGCCTAACACGTGTGGATGTCATAGCCTATAGTTTTGAAAACCACCAACAGGACCACAAAGGAGAGCCGAAGTGCCAGTCCACTGTATAAGATTGAATTTTCCCTTAGCTAATTAATATGAAATGGTAATATAAAGATAAAATAGTAAGATGACTTTCTTATAATTAGAAAACCTCCCCTTTCTCCTGCGACTGAAGGGGTTGACTGTGGCAGCCATTATAGCTCATCTTTTCATAAGCAAGCTGCAAATCCTTGTAAGACTGTTTGCACCCCATTGGATGTGCCAGCTAGCCTTGCTGCATCTAGTAGTGTGCTCTCTGACTTCTGGCTCTGCCTGCATTTTCACACTTTTAGCTCATTGTCTTACCACCTAACACCTTCCTGCCCACCATCACCAAACATTCCAATGTCCATACCTTCCCAAGAATAATTCACTATTTCCTGAGCACATCCACCTTCTTGGCATCAATGCCTTCAATCATATAACATTGTCTGCCTAAAATACTTCCTTCCTTTCCCTCTCGTTCCCAATCCCAGCCTTGTAAACTTATATTTGTCTTTAAAACATAATAAATAATTACCTGCTGAAGGAAGCTCTTCTTCTGTGATTCCTTTAGGGCAGAGTGTTCAGCCCTCCATAATCCCATAATGCTTTGTGTAGACCTCTTTTATTGCACTCATTAGAGTAGTTAACCACTTACCTTGTATTCCTTCTAAAGTCAAGAAGTGTGTCTTCTAAATTTTACATTCAGCGGCAAGTCCAAATCCTAATAGATGGCAGTTACTCAATAAATTCTGCCCAGTCGGAAAATGAACAGAAGGTGATCTCTTCACACACAAAAAACAAAAGGCTTCCTCCCCTCACTGGTCTGGGACATGAACAAAGTCATTTATGTGGTAGGAACACGTCCATTTCCCTGAAGAACTGGCCAGCCTCCTCTAGCCCTAGAGCTAGTGATCTCTGTGGTCCAACCCAGGCATCCTCCCTTCTACCTTCTCTAATCTACAGAAATTTGTTCTGCTATGAAATTCCTGATAAGAGGAGCTGGTCCTTGAAAGGAGAATGGAAACTTTGGGGGTTTTGCCAGTAAAAGTCTAATTACCTGTTGTACCATATTTTCCTACAAATAGCCGTGAGCATCTTAGAAGTCTTGCCTTTTAGCAAAGAAACTATCAACTCTTCAAACACCATGGTGCTGAGATAGGCCTTGGGCAAGAATTCATGGCCTCTCCTGAGAATCATGAACATGTTTATGTTCCAGAGGGCTACCTTTGTCTGAACTATCCAAAACCAAACTCAGGCAGAACATGCTGTCTTGATAAGTGTGGCACAAGTAACTCCTTGATGATAAGACCTTCAACCAGGGTAGGAGCTGGAATTAACATTAAGCTATTTTAGATTCTAAAGGAAATCTGAGTCCGTGTGGTGTAGAAATGCAAAAAAACCAGTGCCACATACGAACTAGTGCACTAGAATGAATATTCATTCATCAGAGGGCTTTGATGGCATTTAGCTATAAGACCAAATGGCCAGGTTCTAAGAGTTATTAGAAAAGTAAAACATTCAGTAATTAGGTGCTGAGTAAAGATGTGTTAAATTGATGTAAAAGCAGAAGCTCATTTCATATGTGTGGAATTGGGCAGAAAGATGTAATTTCCTTACTGTCTTACGTAAAATTAATGTAATAAACATTTTAATTTTTAATTATCACATTTTATTCAGAAAAACTACACTTCCTGTCCCCGGCCCCAAGAGAAGAAATAAGGTCTTAGTTGAAATCGTGCTTTGTTACATGTCCAAATGGCCTTAAGGAAAAGCAAACTAGTATTAAAGATGAAGTGAGCACACTAAAGTTATAGTCCAGGACTCTCTTTTGCTCCAAGTTGTAAATGATAGTAGTCTGAGGAAGGTTCTGAGAAGCCAAGGGTCTTGGAATAGTCAAAGTGCAACTTTCTAAAATAATGATGACCTTGATGCCAGTAGGTGAGTGGGATTGTAAGGTACTTAGAAGCTGCTTCTGATCATCACCAAGCAAACTCACTCAAGCAGAATTACAGGCCAGAGCGTCCTATGTATCAGATTGCTTTCTCAATCTCTCTCTCGTCGCCCTCTGTTTAAAATATAATAGATTTATGGAGATATAATTCCCCCCATATAAAGTATATAATTCAATGATTTCAATGATTTTTAGTATATTCATAGAGTCACTATAATCTCTAGGAACATTTTCCTCACTCCCAAAAGAAATTGCGCTTTTTCCTATATTCTTTGATAACCACTAATCTAGTTTCTGACTCTGTAGATTCATATAGTCTGGACATTTCATATAAATGGAATCATATATGATCTTTCGTGAATGGCTTCTTTCACTTAGCTTAGTATTTCCAAGGTTTATCCATGTTGTAGCATGTATCAGCACTTAGATATTTTTTTATTGCTGAATAATTTCCCATGGTATGCATGCCACACTTTACTTAGCAACTTACCAGTTAATGGATATTTGAGTTATTTTCATTTTTAGCTGTTATGAATAACCGTGCTATGCTCTTTGTTGTTTTAGTCACTCTTCAGAAAGAAAACGCAAAACTAACAAAAATTTGGTTTCGATATTGCCACACATGAACTCGGACAGTATAAAGTTTATTGACTGTAAACGTGTGGGTTGATTTCTGGACTCTCAATTCTATTCCGTTGATTTATATGAGTATTCTATGCCAGTACCTCACCATCTTGATTACTGTAGATTTGTAGTCATTTTTGAAACCAGAAAGTGTGAGTTCTCCAAATTTGTTCTTCTTTTTTCAAGATTGTTTTGGCTATAGTTGGTTTCGTAAATTTATATATTCAAATTTTACAATAAGACTATCAATTTCTGCAAAAATGACTGGTGGGATTTTGACGGGGATTGTACTGAATGTATAGATCAGTTTTGGGAGTATTGTTATTTTAACAAGATCAATCCATCCAATCCATGAACATGGAATGTTTTCATATATTGCTCGGCTTTAATTTCTTTCAACACAGGCACCCTAGGATGATGGCTGTAGCAGGCTCTCTCTTTGACTGTCTTTTTCCCTGATCTGTTAAACTGTCTATTTCTTTTGGTGTCACACCCAGCTGTTAGGCTCCACTAATTGCCTCATCCTTGCTCTATTGTTTTTGACAATGCCCTGAGGCATAAATAGCTCCATTGTCTGATCTAATTAAATTTGGGTCCTTTTGCAAGAGTAGTTTTTGAGGCCAGTCTTTGAGATTTGTTCTGTTCCCAGGAGGGCTCTTCTACAGTCTCTTTCCCTGATTCTCTCTGGTAAATAGCTGGCCTATGGTTTAGCTTCCTGTTCTCATGGAGCTACTAGCCACCCATCAGTTGCTTACCACCAAAATCCTCATTATTTTCAAGAGCACATTAGGCTTGAACTTCCTCAACTCTATTCTAAATGGAGACTTTCAGAACTCTCTGTCCTTATGGCTTGCCTCCTCCCCTAGGCAAAATTTCTGAGCCATTGTTCCCTTGCTAGAGCAGAGGTAGTGGCTTGCTTCTCTCAGTTAACACTCCAGATTTATAAGCAGGGTGCTGGGTGGAGATGATAGCTTCTAGTCTTCTCAGTTCGCCATTTCTGGTGAGAAACCTCTAACCCTATGATCAAGCCAGAATTGGGGCAACCAAAGCCAACCATTCCTGGCCTGCCACACTGAGGGCAGACTGTCTGCCCTTAGAGTGGAATCTGGGTAGAGGAAGACAGCCCTTGACTTTTGGTATTCACCTGAAATTTAGCTGTTGAAACACAGAGCTTTGCAGAAGACGAGAAATGCTGGTGGCCTGGCCCTTCCAAGGAAGTAAACCTTTAACTAGGAGCTGGGGAGAGGGATCCTCATCTTCTCAGCCACACCCACCTTGAGTGGAGTTTCCATTAAACTGTGGCAGAGGAAAAGGAGCAGGCCATAGCTCAAATGTCATAGACTCTCACTGTTCTTACCAAGATTTAGCAGAGATTTTCCTGCATAAATGTCTTCCTCATTTGCTCTATGCCCTTAGGAAAATTGTCAGAGTAATTAAAAAAAATGTCTCTGGTGATGTTGTTTTGCTGGGGAGTGGGTTTGTAGAGCTCCTTACGCTTCCATTTTCAAAGTGGATCCTTCCTACGCACCTTACATCTAATGACTAAATTCTAATGACTAAATAAATGCATTCAAAGCCATGGTCACCTGCTCGAGCAACATTGTGCTGCAGCATTATTTCTATCCATAAGATGGCACATTTCTGGCACATACTGTTTTGAAAGACTCTTTTTTCCTCACTCTCATTAACCATAGTTTGCCTAAATCTATTCATATTTCATTAAGAATCACTTTTTTTTTTTTTCATATCCCACCAGGATAACTTTTAGTTTCATCACTTCTTGCCCATCAAATGTTCCACAGTTGAACCCACCAGACCAACCTCAATGCGACAACAACCTGCTATCACTTACATATTCAATTTGTAATAGTTCAAATGGCTCTTTGGAATCTAAATCAGTAAAATTATTCTTAACTTTTCTTTTTTTTCCTTTTTTTCCTTAGTTTTTTTGAGCAGTTTCAGGTTTACAGAATTGAGCAGAAAGTACAGACATTTCCCCATACCACCATACCGCCACTCCCTCACTCAGTTTCCCTTATTATTAACACCTTGCATTAGTTAGTGTGGCACATTTTTACAACTGATGAGATAATATTGATACATTATTAACTAAAGTTCATAGTTTGCATTGGGGTTCACTCTTTGTATTATACCTTCTGTGTGTTTAACAAATGTATCATGACATGTAGCCACTGTAATATCATACAGAATAGTTTCACTGCCTTAAAATTTCCCTATACTGTTCACCCCTCTCATCCACCTTTGCTTCCATCCCGACTTCTCCCCAGCCCCTGACAACCAATGATCACTTTATCATCTCCATAATTTTGTCTTCTCCAGAATGTCATAAAATTGGAATCATATAGTATATAGCCTTCTTGGATTGGCTTCTCTCACTTAGCAATATGCATTTAAGTTTCCTTTGTGTCTTTTTGCAGCTTGATAGCTCATTTCTTTTTACTGCTGAATAATGTTGCATTGTATGTATGTATCTCCATTTGTTTATCCATTCACTTGTTGAAGGGCATCTTGGTTGCTTCCAAAGTTTTAACAATTATGAATAAAGCTGCTATAAACACCAATGCGCAGGTTTTTGTGTGCACATAAGTTTTCTTTCTTTTGTTTTTAGTATGTGCTTTCAGAGGTAGAGCTTACCATCTGGTAATTCAAATTTCCTACCATTCTTATGCTGCCAAAGTGCTTAACCATCAGTTCCAAGTCCACCAATTTCATTGGATGCATCGGTTGGGTAGGCTGAGTTATGTTGCAGTATCACACAACCTAAACTCTGAGTGACTGAAAAACACAAAGGTTTATTTCATATGCTTGCTATATGTCTGACTTGAGTTGGCACAAGCCTCTTTCTGTGGGACCCACGCTGGCGGAGCCTTCACTATCTGAAAAGGTCACTAGTTGCCATGCTAAAGAACAAGGTGAACTGAGTACCGACTTCTAACAGATCTAACACCTCCCATTACATGAAACAGAAGTTTGGTCAGTTTAACTTCATGGATGTAGGAAATGCATTACATCATGTGCCTAGAAGAAAATGAATCTGAAATATTGATGAGCATTCAGCAATACCAACTTTTATTTTTCAATTTCTGTGAGCATAGAACAATTATCTTTTGATCACTAAACTTAAGGTCACTATATTTTAATGTTTACCTTCCCTCTCCAGACTATAGACAATAGACAAGAAGCTACCACTAACTAGACTTAAGGGATCACACAATATTTACTAACCCAAAAGAAAGGGTTCAGGTGGTATCTGAAGCTTCTATAGGCTGACTGTAAGGAAGACAGCAAGAGCCTGAGCGTGATTGATAGAGTTGGAACTACCAACATCATAAGACTCAAAATGATTGAGGATGAGTTCTTTTCACCAGGGCTCAGCGTAACAACAGAGAAACGATCACGTGTGGTGTCACATAACTGTATATTCATACACACTTATTGATCTTACTATTTCAGTTTGTTTATTTGATTAAAGCTTTTCTTCTCTTTCCAAAATGGGATATTCCATTTGACTCTAACATCTTGAAGCAAATATTAATTCAAAAGACAGTTTGGGTTTAGACCATCACAAATACCTTTAATTGTTCTTGAATCCTTAAGTTAAATACATGACTTGTTTGTTTGTTTGTTTACAAGATTTGCCAACAATTTCTTACTTACCAGCACCCACCTCATGGAAATCCTTTATTTATGAAAAGCTCCTAGAACTGGATACTCCTTTACCAGTCCATCCCCAGACACTTCTCTTCCTTACAGAAGCTCCTTGTGATTAAATTTAGGATTTGGAGATGAAAAGATTATCACAAATTATCCAGATGCATATTAAATATAATCACAAGAGTTCCTTTTTTAAAAAAGTATTTATTTATTTATTTAGAGCAAACTTGAATGGGGGAGGGGGGAAAGAGAGGGGAGAGAAAGAATCCCAAGCAGGCTCCAAGTTGGAAGCACAGAGCCCGATGTGGGGCTCAAAACCACAAACCGTGAGTTCGTGACCTGAGCTGAAGTGGACGCTTAACCAACTGAGCCACCCAAGAGTTCTTATAGGTGAGAAGCAGAGGGGACATTTGACACAGAAGAGAAGGCAATGTGACCGTGGAGGCAGAGACCGGCATGTTGCAGCCACAGACCAACATCTGCCAGCAGCTACCAGGAGCTGGAAGAAACAAGGAATAGATTCTTCCCTAACACCTCTGAAGGGATGGTGGCCCTGCTAACACCTTAATTTTGGCCCAGGAAAACTGATTTTGAACTTCTGATCTCCAGAACAGTACGAGAATAAGTTACTGTTGTTTGAAGTCACCAAGTTTGTGGTGATTGGTAACAACAGCCCTAGAAGATTTATATATCACCTGCTGCTGCAGAGGAAATAAATGACATTACAAAGAAATCCATTTTAATGTTCCCCAAATATCTTCCCAGGGTAGGTGCAGGCTCCAGTAAACATGCACAAAATACATTAGAGATCTTTGTCTTTTTTTATGTGTTAAGTATCAAGTATTTATTGTCCTGTGGAGGGTAATAAAGCAAAGATAAGATTCTCGTGTTTGAGGTATATATATTCTAAGTTGGACACACACACAC
This sequence comes from Puma concolor, assembly GCF_028749965.1. Lineage (NCBI taxonomy): Eukaryota > Metazoa > Chordata > Mammalia > Carnivora > Felidae > Puma > Puma concolor. The sequence continues at coordinate 131,806,364 of NC_141675.1, read as the reverse complement.
ACACACACACACACTCACCTGGAGCAGAGTACAGAGCCCTGTGTTTTCTCAAAGTCCACCTTGAGGGACACACTTTGAAATATATCAGAATTCAGAGCACATAAACATGAAAGTGTAGTTTGAATCCTCCCCCTTTGGAGATATAATTGCAGTCGTGGAAAGGAAAACAACAAGGAGTCACAGATAATAGGGCCCCAAAGATCTCAAAGAAATAGGTTAATCTCACTGTGGATCCTAACATGTCATAAAACATCAGTGTGCACTAGCTTCTCTTTCCCTTCCTTGGTTAAAAATGTCCCTTTATTGTCAAGGTCTGAAAAAAGGCAAGACATAACAAATGAATCCGCAGTGATGTTTGAAAAATATGCCCTGACACATTTGGAACATACCCACTGCTCAAAATCTGCCGGCTAAGAGAAGCTGATTAGAACCCCTGATGGCCCGTGGGGAGCCCCGTCCAGGTGCCTGCTACCTGCTGCTGTCCACCCTGCCTTGAGCCAGCATGGAGCCAGAGTATCCAGTTGCCTCTCATCTTTATGTAAACACCAGACCAGGAGGCAGCCACTGCTTTTGATATAAACATGAAGGGAAGGTTGTGCTAGCTAGGGAATCCATGAGGCCCCTCTCTTCCTCTTCCTTGGCATTAGACTTCACTTGGGTCTCTCCAGTGATGAAAACATCATCTTTTTCCTTACGAAGGGCCTTGACTTCAGTAGTTTTTGTGTATCTCTTCATTTGAAATCAGAAAAGATTCTTTCTACACATTCTCCCTGACAGCTCAGAACCAAGAGAGACTTAAAATGATCATCTCTGTTGGTACGTGGATTTGAAACTGAAAGGACAATTCTAAAATTGGCCAGAAGCCTCGTAGGCCATCCCCACGTGGTGGATTTTAAATGTATTTACCATCCACATTTCCTTCCTGAGGGTGGGAAAAAAACCTGCCAGATTTCATTCAGCGTGTATCATTTTTTATACTACAATATATTCTGAAATAAATCATTAATGTGATTATGAATAATAAAAGTTTTCTAGGAATGAAATAAGTCAAAATGGAACATTTGATGCTGTAAGCCATAGACAAAGCAGCCATGATCCACGGCGTAGAGAAATTCTTATTAGGGGAAAAATGGTTCATACGTATATTTATTCACTTAACAAAACATTTATTAGTGCCCACTCTCTAACATCACTGTGTAAGCTGCTAGAAAAGCAATGAGGAATGAGAGATCTTGTGTCTGCTCTTAAGGAATTTAAAGTCTAATTATTTTAAACACTAACAGGAGAGAGACACTGCAGTTACCACTTGGATAGAAAAACATCTAACTCAAACTTGACTGGTCATCAGGATTTGCAGAGGAAATAATATTTCCCTTGGAGTTTAGACGATGGAAACATCACGAGCAGTGGCTTGGAGGTAGGAGATAACTTGAAATATATTAAAATACTAAAATAGGATCGCAGTAGCTGAGAGATGAAACTCTAAAGGGACAATGGGACCCCTTCATATGGATCTTGTAAATAAAGACACTGGAGGTTATTAAATGATCTTAAGCAGGTTAATGACGTGATCCAATTTACCCTTAAGAGCTCTGTGTCTACAAGGTACAAGATGGCTGTCAGAGCTATTTCAGGGAGAGGTGATAGAGACCTAGGTAATGGCGGGGATAGTGAGGAAGCAGATAAGTGGCTGCTCCAACAGATTCTTAGGAGAGGTATTTGTCAGCCTTGGTGATTGAGTAGGCGTGGTGTGAGAGGGGAGAAGGCTAAACCGAGGACGACTCCTAGATTTCCAGACTTCACCAAGCAGCAGGTGAAGTTCATGGGCTCAGTTTTGGACAAATGCATCAGATATCTAAGCTATGTTTGAGGAAAGATGTTCAGCGGAGAGTCAGACAAACGCTCCTGAAGTATCAGGAGCGAGATTCAGGCTGTAGGTATAGATTTCAGAGTTGTCAGCGTGCAGTTGATAACTGAAGCTACTAGAGCCGAAGAGGGTGCTCAGGGAAACTTGTACATTAAGACAAGACGAACACCTGGGACAGAACCTGAGAAATATGATGTTTTCACCAACGAGAAGAAGAGAATCCTGCAAAAGAAACTACTAGGTAGGAGAAAAACTGGAAGAGGCCGAAAGAGAAGAGCATTTGAAGAAAGATGTCACGGTCACAAATGCTGAACGTCGCCTTGATCGGTACCCAGTGTATTTAATACCGGGGCAGAGTCCCTGTTTCATATGGTGAAATAAGTTTTAGTCATCATCGTGTAAGATCATAATCATCTGTATTTTATTGATTTGCTCTTTAAGTTTAAAATGAGCACAGTTTTAAAAGAATAAATTGTAGGGGCGCCTGGGTGGCGCAGTCGGTTAAGCGTCCGACTTCAGCCAGGTCACGATCTCGCGGTCCGTGAGTTCGAGCCCCGCGTCGGGCTCTGGGCTGATGGCTCAGAGCCTGGAGTCTGTTTCCGATTCTGTGTCTCCCTCTCTCTCTGCCCCTCCCCCGTTCATGCTCTGTCTCTCTCTGTCCCAAAAATAAATAAACGTTGAAAAAAAAAAATTTAAAAAAAATAAATAAAAAAATTAAAAAAAAAAGAATAAATTGTAATTTATATGTACTATTCAAACTCAGTAAACTAGTTCATAAAATTTGTACGTACCAAGCAAATAGCACCTCAAAGTTCACACTCTGTGCTGCTGTTTTCAATTTTATTTTATTTTAAAGATTTCCTTTTTTTTAAAGTTACCTCTACACCCCTACTGCACCCCCCTACCCCCAACGTGGGGCTTGAATTCACAATACCAAGATCCAGAGTGCATGTTCTACCGACTTAGCCAGCCAGGTACACCCCTATTTTAAATACAAATAAAAACTCCTAAGATGTGTTGACATTAAATGCCAGAATTAAAATAACTCAATTTCTGTGTCTTTGTTTTTACAATCTCTGTGTTGTGACGGCTTATTTTGAAGCTACTGATTAAACATGGGAATATGTATACCGTATGGTTGGAGACACAAACCATGCCCAAAGCAAGCCTGAATGGTTTGGAATCATTATGGATTTACTCTTGAAATAAATATATGTAGCTGAGTCCCTATGTGTCTGAGCTGAACTGGATAACTGCAGACTCGTGAAATTAACTTTCATGTAGAATATGATATTTGTTAAAAGATAATTAATAAAAGGGTGCTTATTTTAATTTTGCATAATATGCATTTGTACAGACAATATGCCCATCATAATATACATGTATAGTGGCTCAGTAGGTTAAGCTTCTGACTCTTGATTTCTGTTTAGGTCTTGATTTCACAGTTCGTGGAATGGAGCCCTACACTGGGCTCCACGCTGACAACACAGAACCTGCTTGGGATTCATGCTCTCCCACTCTTCTGCCCCTGCCCTTCTCACATGTGTTGAGCACTCTCTCTCAAAATAAAAAACAAATTTTAAAAATATAATATGTATGTATAGTAATAACGTATATGTTATTAAAATAAAGTAGCAACCATAGCAATTACATAGATCTTGGATCAACAAAAGAATTTTGGGAAAGAGTATTTTATACTTACGTTGTTTGAATTGCTCGTGCATTGTGATAATAAAAAATGACAAACTTTTAAGTTTTTACTCTTTCTAAATTCCTTATAGAAAATGTACCCCTTTATCGCCTATACCCAAGATGGTCTCTATTCTCACTGCCCAGCCTTTGGTACATCACTGGCCTAGATGATAAGAAAAATGAGACCAGAAAATTACGCATGTATTCAGTCGTAAGAAGGTCATCAGTGACCTTGGCAAACAGTGTCAGAGGAGCAGTGGGAAGGAAGCCATTTTACACTGGGCTGAGAAAACACTAGGTGGAGAAGCAGTTTGGACAGTGATTTACCTTACTGGTCTATTTCCTTCAGCTTCCTGGTCACTTTTTATCTTTTCCCTTTCATCCCTGCCTGTGTGTCCTACTAACCTGGCAGATAGAAATTTACCAGCCTTCCCTGAGCATAGCAAGACCTGTGCTAACTTGCCCTTACATTTACCATTCCTCCTCCTCCTGCTTGGAATGCCTTTTCCTCCTGGTGAATTCCTTCCTTTCTCAACGTCAGTGATCCAGTGGAGCCTTCTCAAGTCCCCTAGGCAAAATTTCAGTCTGCACCACCATCTCTGTTCCCATGTACGCACTACCTAGTGTGTAAAATGTTTTGTCTTTCACATCTCTAACAGTTAACATCATGCCTGCCTGTTTCACCCATAAGGTTTGTTGGGTGGATAAGTGAGCAAAGGAAGAGTAAGTAAGAAATTAAATGAGTGAACAAGTGAATGTGGAAATACAATTGAAGAAGACCCGAACCCTTTAGCTGTACGCGTGTAGACCATGTGCAGGCTAAATGGGCAGGGGGCAAGGTGATGATGAGCCACCATTACAGGTGAAGTTGGTCATTGGCAGATGATTAGCTCAGTCTGACAATTGTCGTCATAGTTAGTCATACTTACGTACGTACATACACATACTTAGTCAACATGTGGTCCTCGCTCAGTCCCTGCAGCCCTTCCCTCTACTGGCATTTCTCTGGCCCTTCTACTGCTGTGATTCTCTGGCACCGTAACCCAGAGAAACTTTTTAATTCTCCAGGGGAAAGGAAGTAAGCGGGATTTCTGCAAGAGCAGTTTTGTCAGCTCAATCTTAAAGATCAGTTGAGCAAAGCAGGAGTCATTGTTGCCTTAATGTGTCTGACTTGCGCAGGAAAGCCTCTGCCGGGTTTTCAAAATGAATGATTCAGGTGTATCTAAGTATTTACATTTGTTTGGGAAAGATTGAGATTTCAGAAAGTAATCTGATATGTACCTTTCCCCCAATGCGTTAGCCTCTCTTTTCCTGTGCTTTGTTAAGTGTTCAGTGACATGAAACCAGGTGGCACTTGACACTCGAAATAACTATAAGCGGGCCATTGTTGGCTCCAAAGTCAACCGTGTTTGCCTGATGTCAGGAAGGAAAACTGGGTTGTGACTTCATTTCCTACTGCTTCAGACTTAGGGTTTCCCCCTGCCTTCCTCTTACCCCTTTCTTAGTGTTTTTTCTCATTGTTGTTAAGCTTAAAATGGGGCTTTTCGACGTCTTGAGTTCACAATGTGAACTGAGAGAGACTTGATCAGGGAACTGCTTGAGGCTGGTGTCCTGGATGTAAAATTGGGCTCTTTATTCTGAATATTTGTTTTCAGAGTGTTCCCATGGGGCTCGCCAGCCTATTTGGGCTGAAACACTCTGTCTCTCACAAAAGCCATTTAAATATTTGCAGTACGTTCTCCTCGGTGAATTCAATTGAATGAATAGTTGAATAAATAGTAAAAGATCAATTTCTGTGAAGGAACAGTAACATTCAAAAATATCTTTTTAAGTATGGTAACCTTTATGACTTTTAAATATTAGAAAATCTTAACAACGTGTAGCTGGTGAGTGAATGCCCTTTTGATAATTGAACATTTTTCTGGGATATAACCTCTAGATTTAACACGTGTCCAGTCAACAGTGAAAGCTATACTCAGTTGTGTAAACACTGACCTTTTCTTACCCAATTTTCCCCCTGAGTTTGTTGATACACATCTAAGCACTCTTTACAATGGCCTCTCCAAATCTTGCACAAATTTTTGTTATTTACTAGCAACTCAGCTAGAGTTGGACACAGTAAGACCAGGATGAGAATAATAAGATCTTGTTATTTGTTGATAACAAATGGCTATTTGGTGATGTTTTTCAAGGGAGGATATTCATGCTAAAATTAAATTCAGGAAATGTAATGATGTAATAGAAAGATCTTGTTGCAGTCTTGTCTTGGCCACGAAAGCTACCATGTGACCTTAGAGAAAATCCATGAACATCTCTGGGCCTCAGCTCCTTCATGATTATAATAAAATCACTGGGTTAGATCACCAGTGTTCAACTATGTTTCTAAAAGCCCCAAAGACTTTCAGAAAATGTTAAGTTGAGTACCATATGGTTTGTTTTCTCTGAGATGTGTTTTTTGTTTTGTTTTGTTTTGTTTTGTTTTTTGCAGCATGTTTCTATAAAAACTGGCATAAAACTTTGCCATAATTTTATCTATTTATTTATAAATATTTATATATTTTTGTTTATAGATTTATATTTTTATATATTATTTATATATGTGTTATCTATATTGTTTATTTTAAATATTTAATTTACTTTTTATTGATTTTTAAATTTTTAATTAGTTTAGTATTTCATACTCGTACAGTAAAACCTTGGTTTGGGAGTATAATTCATTCTGGAAACATGCTTATCATCCAAAGCACTTGTATATCAAAGCGAATTTCCCCATAAGAAAGAATGGAATCTGAGATGATTCATTCCACAACCCAAAGATATTCATATAAAAATGATGGCAATACTGTAAAATGATACAAAATAATGAAAGAAAATACAAAATATAAATGAGCAAATTGACCTGAAGTTACCTTTGAAAACCTTGATGGCTGGTGTAAGGAAGACCGGGGAGAGGAGGGTTATTGTGAATGATGACTTTCAGTATCACTGACAGAACCACTGCTATCTACTGGCTCAATGGAATCTTTTTCTGCATGGGAGCCATTGTATACACTTGCACAGATATTGACTATAATACAGGATTGAGAAACCCTTGTCATATACTACATTTAATGTAAGTGGCAAGAAGGCAGCAGAGGAAAGGGTCTCTATCTGTAGGCAGCCTGACCAGAATGAAGCAAAGCATCCCTAAGCTTACTCTTGGAGGGAAAAGCAAAGGACTGTCCATAGGTGCTTGGAAGTGACAAAAAATACACAAGTGTCAGTTATGGGCACCTTGGAATGTTCTAAAAAAATCACTGATTTCTGCCAAACACTGCAGCCTGAGGCGGAGCATCTGAGCATGGGAGATGATCACCCACAATCCCGAGACAGCTAGAGAGAGAGAGAGAGAGAGAGAGAGAGAGAGAGAACCACCTTTGGCTCAGTTGTGATCATGTGACAATTTGGCGTCACATACTACTTGTATTGCAAGACATCACTCGTATATCAAGTTAAAATTTATTAGAAACGTTTGCTTATCTCGCAAAACACTCGCAGAACAATTTACTCACAATCCAAGGTTTTACTACATTTTATTTATCTAACATGCACACACACACACACACACACACACACACACATATATATAATTATATATTTATTGTCACTGTTTATGATGGAGTTGATGTTCTGACTTTTATGTCCCAGCTCCATTCCCACTGTCAACCCCATGTCTTTCTGATGTGGCTTCTCCAATCCAAGGACAAACCCCAAGAACTCCCTCTTATGATACCATTATTAATTTTCAACTCATGTAAATTGTTTTATGTCTCTGAACTTCAATGAAATAAACACTTTGTGTCTTCTTTTATATAGTGTTATTCTGTTGTAACTTCAGACTCAGCAAGTAGATTAAAGATGTCATGTGGCAACCTCTTAGTGACCTCCCCAGTATCCCTTCCCCTTAGGCACAACTTAATGGATCCTCTGGCTATGTTCTTATCTAAAGCCAGAGATTCATGATTGGTCTAAATCAATTATAGAAATCCTGTTTCCTTTTCTCAACTTCTCTACCACTGAGCTTCAGCCTGTGACCTAGTGAGATTAAAGCTAGTAGAAGACTACAGGAGAGATTAAGGGAAAGAAAGCATTTGTTCTCTTGGGGAGAACTGTTCAATTTGCTTTCTCATTCTTCCTGCCTGGACCACAGATAAGAAGCCTGGAATAGCAACAGCCATATTGCAACTATGAAGCAGCCGTGAAGGAAAGACCAAGGAAATCTCAGAGACATGACCCTGACCTTGTTAAACGACAAAACAAATGACATCAATGTACCTCTGGAGTTTTTTTTTTTTTTTTTTTTTCAGGAAATTTTATTTAATTAATAGTTAGAATTTCAAATTCATTCATTCATTCAACAAATATTTATGATGTACCTATAATTTCCCAAACATAGGCATGAAACACATTAATAAACAAAGTATAAAAAGTTCCCACCCTCATGGGGCACCTGGGTGGCTCAGTCCGTTAAGCGTCCGACTTTGGCTCAGGTCACGATCTTACGGTTTGTGAGTTCCAGCCCCGTGTAGGGCTCTGTGCTGACAGCTCCGAGCCTGGAGCCTGCTTTGGATTCTGTGTCTCCTTTCTCTGCTGCTCCTCCACTTGTACTCTGTCTCTCAAAAATAAATAAACGTAAAAAAAAAAAAAAATTAAAAAAAAAGTTCCCACCCTCACAGTTTACATTCTAGTAGGGGAGAAGAGACAGGAAATTAGCAATAGCCATAATAAATACCCTCACGCCTTTCCATATATACAATTTGGAAAATGCTACCTGTTATAGAGAAAAGAAAGAGCAGGATGTGTGGAGTAGGAAGTCCACGCTTGGGGGTCAGATGTGGTTGCACATAGGATAGAAAGAATTTAAGAAAGTGACATTTGAGCACGAACTTGAAGGAGGTGAGACATTTAATCATATGGTCTGGGGGAAAAGCAATTCAGACATTGGGTGTGATCAGCACAAAGATTGGAAGGCAGGAGCAAGCCCAATCTGACCAAAGAACTGCAAGGAAACCAACATGGCTAGAGTGAAGTGAGCATGGTGGACAAGTGCATGTGTGTGTGTGTGCGTGTGTGTGTGTGTCTGTGCGTGTGGTTGATCATGCAGAATCATGCAGTGATTGTAAAGACTGTCTTTTTTTCTGCGTGAAATGAGTAGCGATTTGAAGGGTTTGAGCAGAATTATAATATGGCCTGGCTTACATTGAACAAGATTACCTGATTTGCTCTGGTGAAAGTAAATATAGGAGAAATCAAGGGTAGAAGCAGGGAGCAGGGCTAGAAGATTAATACAGTAATCCAGAAGAGAAATGGTTCTCACTTGGATTAAGATAGTTGGAACAGAAGTGCAAGTGGAAGAAGCTTTTCTCTTCTAGATATATTTAAAAAAATGTTTTTAAATGTTTATTTATTTCTGAGACAGAGAGACAGAGCATGAGTGGGGAAGGGGCAGAGAGAGAGGGAGACACAGAATCTGAAGCAGGCTCCAGGCTCCGAGCTGTCAGCACAGAGCCTGACGCGGGGCCCGAACTCACAAACCATGAGATCATGACCTGAGCCAAAGTCGGTCGCTCAACGGACTGAGCCACCCAGGCGCCCCTCTTCTAAATATATCTTAAAGGCAGAAACAAGATTTCCTAATGGATTTGAGGAATAATTATCAAGCTTTGTTATTATCAAGCTTTGTTATCAAGCAAAATAAACATCACAAAATAGATAATTCTAGTTTTTATCTTTTTAATGTTATTTATTCTTGAGAGAGAGAGAAAGAGCATGAGTGCGGTGAGGGGGGAGCAGAGACAGAGGGAGAATCCGAAGCAGGCTCCAGGCTCTGAGCTGTTAGCACAGAGCCCAGGGCGGGGTTTGAAGTTGTGAACTGCAAGATCATGACCTGAGCCGAACTCAGATGCTCAACTGACTGAACCACCCAGGCACCCCCAAAATTCCGGGTTTTAGTCCAGGTCAACTGAACAGAACTTTAACAATCATTTAATGAAAAAGTTTTCATCTAACATGGAAATGTAACATAGCAGGCAATACCTTATAGCCAAAAAACGTTTGTTGATTTTTAAGAAGTTATCTCATTATTCACTCAATCCTAGCAAAATTACCTCATGAGTAGATAGAACTTCACATACATAAGTCTTCATTTGCTAAGGAGCAATTCCTAAATACAACGTATAAAATTAACATACAGTCCTCTTTTGCTATTCTCCTAAAACTAATTGGACTGAACCTGAATGAACTTTTAGTGGCAATAACAATTTTTTTAGACAAAACGTGGAGAAAAGTGGAAGCACTCGATTTCATAATTTCAGATGCAGAATACCTGCCACAAAATAGGTGGCAGTTGTTCAGATTTGACCTAGAAACTTTGCAGAACACCTTTGAGGATTTCTTAGCAGCCAGTTATTGGTCATCTTGGATCTTCAAGATAATGTTAAGTGTGTGTGTGTGTGTGTGTGTGTGTGTCCAAGTTTAATGTTGACAAATCAAATTGGGTGACCTGTCTACAAAGTATACGTACTGGTGAGACTTGGGAGCTTGTTGAAAAGACAATGCCTATGTCTAGATAGCATTCTAGTTTTCCATTGTATTGTGTGAACTTTGGTTGTCAGAGGAAGGATGGTGATGTAACAGCAATTTTCTTATGTGTATCAGATACATTTATTGGCAGCTCTCAGGCTATAATGAATTAAATAAAAACCACAGGAGAAGCAAAGGTATTTGCAAGCTTTTTAAAGTTAAATCTCTTAGAAAAAAGACTCATTCTTAGATCTGTTGGGGAGAAAAAGTTTTTCTCGACCATCTCAGTGTCCCTGACTGTCTGAAAATTAAATGTACAGAGACAGCAGAACAAGAAAAGCATACACATCTTATCGAATTTTTGCACGTACATGGGAGTCTTCACAAAATAATGAAAATCTAAGGAAGTGACTGGAGCAGAAAACTTTTATAGCTTTTAGACAAAGAAACACTAAATTTGTGAACAACTGGTAAGACAGAGGGGGTTTGTGCTTGATGGTGAAGAAGTAACTAAGAGGTTAAGGGTGAGTTTAACAAGTTTGTTTGTACAGATGCCTTGGTGTCTCTGGTGAGACACCTGTCTCTGGTGATATGAATGTCTTCCTTCCTCCTGGTACAGCAAGGGTACCTTTCACATGATAGTTTTATGGCCTGTTTTAGGGAAGAAGGGGCAGGGGCAGGGGGCAGGTCAGAGTGAACTTCCTCCTTCTGCCATTTTCTGAGACTCCTTCACTTAAGATACCTAATATATCAAGGTGCCAAATTTTGAGATAGCATGCCCTGAACCCCATCAGATATTTCTCAGGAAATGCATAAATTGTAAATTAAATACTTCTGACTATTCCCCATTTAGTATTCTAAATACAAAGCTTCTTTTGAAATGCTTGGTTTTTATTTTTGTTTTTGTTTCGAATATATGTCAAATATTTTTACATTTCCGAATACTCGACACATATTTAAAGACCATCTACTGGGTGCTAAGTTCTGCATTATGCAATGGTGACTGAGATGGGCATGATCCCTATTCTCAAGAAATTTTTCTTATTCTATTCAAATGCCAGTGAAATTTATGGAAATGTCCACACAGCATGCGGTGAGCTGGAATATCAGGGTTTTAGATCTGGAAGAAATCCTTACAACTTACATGATAAAGCCGAGGCAGAAAATGGTTAAATGACTTGGCCTACATTATGAAGTAGCAGACCAAGGAAAGGATCCAGGTTTGTCAAACTTCCATGTTCCACACTCCATCACAGGGGTACAGTTGGTTGGGAAGAGAAGATGATGGAGGGAGATAGGAGAAATCTTTTAAATTAATCAGCTAATTTTCCAGCAGGAAAAATACAATTTTAAAGATTAAATCAAATGAATATATAGAAATTTAAATGGATCTTGGAACTGACCCACTTATTCTGAGGACTTGTTTTAATGGTGCAACCTACCAAAAATAATGTGAATCCTGTCCAGACACGTTTCAATACTGTGGAGCTCATACCCTGCCCTTACTCTGTCCAGACACAAGGTAAAAATTCACATTGTGGCTGCTTTTGTGGCACTGAACTGGTTCCCCTAATGGAGGTCTTAATTCTTGTCTAGTACTTAGGGACTAGACTATGGAATATGTCCTGTCTTTTCACACTCTTGCTGAGAAGCAGCTTAGCTCAGTGAGAGATAGCAGAGTGGCAAGACTGTAGACCTGTCCTTGGAGTGTAAGGTTTGGCTTTCCACTTACTAGTTATATGAACTTGAATAAGTGACTTAACCTCTCTGAGCCTTAGTTTTGTGGCATAAAAAAATAGGGATCATAATGCAGATGTTCTGAAGATTGAGTTACTATGCGGAAATCCCTTAGAATAGTATCTGGCACATAGGAAGATCCAAATAATTGCTATTTTTAGAGTAACCACCACCATTTGTGTGATATGGATTGGGGCTACAATTAGATGTCAGTGAAGCAATATTGTGTGTGTGTGTGTGTGTGTGTGTGTGTATCTGTGTGAGTGTGTGTGTGTGTGTGTGTGTGTGTATGGCAGATCCAGTGCTTAAGACAAAGCAAAACTGTCCAATGTAAAGGCTCCCAAAAGTATTCATTTTTTCCCCTCAATTTAAACTGATCACTTCTCCATCAGAGAATTGTTAAAAAGCAAATGCTTACTGTGTATTATTGGTCTGTTCTCACAAGTTTGTGGGCCTTACACAATTCTTCTGCTTTGTTAAAAAAATCAAAACCAAAACCAAACCAATGAACCCTCAAAAAACCAAAGTAGCAAGGTGTTTCAAGCATTTTATGCAGTGCTATTAAATCCAGAGTTTCTGTTTTACTTCCTCACACAGCAAGAGGTCTTCAAGTTTGGTACCGTGAAAGGTATGCTGTATCCCCCATCCCCTGTGGTTCCAAGATGGGAAGTGCCCACGCAAGTCCCCACATTCAGTTAGTCATCACCCCCTACCTGTATGCTCTTACTCTCTGAAGAAATTGTTTGCTATTATTGCAGAGGAGTGTTTGGGCATATGAGTGGGGCTCTGCTGAAGGGTCAATAACGGCATTTCGAATCTTCCCTCTTCTTTTCAAGAACTGGATTCAGTATCTGAACAATCTTCTGTGAGAGAGGGTTTCTGTGTGCTGTTTGACTAAGCTGAGCATTTGCTCATTCTTGCAAAGTCTGTATTGTCTGTTTTATTTAAGTAATTTCAGGCCGTTGTAGAATAGCTAGAACAAAATAGGAGGTGGATTTCATCAACCTATATGTCTAGCAGGCCACTACTGATTCCTGAGATTTATGAGATTAAAACGGTTTAGGAGCTTTTGTGTTTTACCCCACACAGATCAGATAAAAAATGATACAAATTATAGAGAAATTGGAATATTTTAATTTTGCCATTCACATTGTGTGTATGAATGATATCTGTGAACATCCAGCTAATTAAGTTAAGTTTACTAAAATATCAAATAATGGTCTAATGATAACTTCAAAATACACATCTGTGAAGAAGCAACCATCTCTCAAAACTTTAAAAACATTATCTTGAAGTGTGTGACTGCATCAGAAAGAGACCGCGGGTATGATGTCCTTAAGTGAAAAATATCTCTGGGTGCCCCAGGGATTTGGTTTTTCTATCAAATATACCTTTGCCCCATCTTTCTCATGACCCTTCATGGGACCAAGTAAGGAGAGACAAGCGAATTTTGAAAGGAGCTGCATTTTATGATGTGATGCTAATGAAACTATCTGTGATACTCCATTTCCGAATTTCTTTTTCTTGTATCTACATGGACTTAAGGGAAGGCTAATTTCTACATATCAGGATACATGCTTCATCTATGGAAAGCCTGGAAAGTTTTTCAGATTGGAGTTTATACCAGAACACATGTATCGGACCTTTGCAAAATCAAGATGATGTGTTGGAGGCCAATACTCCAGTAATGACTGGAATAGGAGGTTTTTAAAAGATACTTGTCAAGTGGATGGCAGTGAAGCCACCGATTAAACTTAGTTTGAAGAAAGTTGAAGATGCATGGCAGTCTGTCCTGGGTAGACTTCATAGTCCCCTTTAGTTTCAGAGAATCGTTAGTTTTCAGGGAATTCTTGGCATTGTGACATGATGTAGCATTCATTGTAAAAAAAATGTGCTAATAGACAAAAAACTAGAAAACATTTCAGCAAAGGTAGTGCATTCTTGGCAGAAATGACTACATTTGGCATTAACCTCAAGGGTACAAGAGGAAGACTGAAAGCATATTTACAAATTAGTATTTTTTCCAAGATCCATTTATTTTTACACTATGATTTAGAAGCTTTAACTCTTATTCTCCTAATACTCTCTTGCAATTTTCACATACTTCTTAAAGGTTATTTTTTTTTCTATTTGATATTTAGGATTAAAACTAAGGATTAAAACCCCCAGAAGAGTGAGAAACTTCATTTCCATTTTCTTCCTCACTAACTCCAGCACCTTTAATATTCAATTTAACTGAAATGTTTGCTCCAAGTGTTTATTATGCTTTGAATTTTGCACTGCATATCAACAATTATTTAGGTATTACTAGGAATGTGCCATTACTCTTGTATATTTGGGGCTACCTCATGCCCCTTTTTTGGATTCATTCCTTATTTGTTGGTGCGTATCTTCAACTAATTTTTTCAGAGATTGCTTACCTTGGTAAACACTCTGAGGCTTTGATTTTCAGAATATTTGTTTATATTATCTTTCACTTTATGCCAGTTTGGCTGAGTATAGGATTCTAGGTTTGAAATGCTTCTTCCCTTTATTTGGAAGATAGTAATCCCTATCTTCCAGTATTTCTTAAAAATGTTTATTTATTTTTGAGAGAGACAGTGGAGGAGGGGCAGAGAGATAGGGGGCAGTTTCTGAGGCGGGCTCTGCACTGACAGCAGAAAGCCCAATGAGGGGCTCAAACTCATAAACTGTGACACCATGACTTGAGCTGAAGTCAGACGCTTAACCAACTGAGGCACCCAGGTGCCCCCGCTGTCTTCCAGTATTGAATGATGCTCATGAGAAGTTATGCTGATGGCAGCCTGACTTTTCAGGGTTTGTTTGTTTGTTTGTTTGTTTTTTAAGTTTCCTGTTTTGCTCTCTTTTTCTTTCAGAAGATTTACGATTTTGTTAATCCTTGAAATTCTGAAATGTCACAATGAGGCATGTGGCTTTGGCTCTTTTAAAGTCTAGCTTAGCACTTTTAATTTGAAGATTCATCCTTTATTCAGACTTGAGAATTTTTTGCTTTGTATTTATTTGATCATATTCTCTGCATTTTTTCTTTTCTATTATTCTGTAATTCCTATAATCTAGATTTGGGGATTTTTGGATGTACTCTTCACATTAGTTAACTCTACGCTTATTTTTTCCCTCCTTTTATCCATATGTTCTGCTCTGTGTGAGAATGTCTCAGCTCAGTTTTTCAACCCAGTATAGTATTTTACGATATAGTATGTATTACTGCTACTGTTGTATACCTATTTAGGTTTTCATTTCTGTCTTGTTTTATTCTAAGAGCTTCAGGCAATATATTTCATAGACGCACTGTTCTTTCAAATCTTTCTAAGTTTATTTATACTTATCCTGAGTCTTTCTGTTAACTCTTTCCTGGGTGGGTGGGGGGGGGGAGAGTTATGGCTTAGTTCCTGTATTATTGTATTGTATAGTTCTGTATTATTGGCTTCCTTTTTGTTATGGCTTAGTTTTTGTATTATTGACTTAAGATGTTTAGTGTTTCTTGGCTGCCTGTAGCTTTGATTTTGAGAATCACCGCTCATGTGCCCTTTGTATTTCTATAACCTGTCTCCAGTGTATGGGGAGGAAACATTTGGAATGGAAGCTTGTCTTCCAAATGTGAGTTTCCATCACTCCCGGAAGTGAGTTACTACTATTTGCCCATTGCAAGACTTCTCCAACACCAATATGCCTTTTTTAGCCAGCTGTTAAGGCCAATACAGTACAAAAGAAGGAGAAAGGAAGAAATTGACGAGTCTGCTGCTCCAAATGCAGCTCTCCAATTAAATCCCCTTTTAAATGCCCAGGGTTTTCCCTTAATTCTTGCAATATTGACACTGGGCTTAGAGACTTTCAAACTTCCACAGCAGGCTTCTTCTACATGTGTTACAGCCCATCATTTCCTTCAGTTCTGTTTTGTTAAAGATCTGATTGTATATGCTGTGTCTCAGAAATTCCAAAACTTTGTGGTTCATTGATTCTATTTTTAATACTTTAAAAGATATTTTCTCTACTTGTACTTTTTTGTTCTTATTTTGTGTGTTTTTGGGTAAGGGAGTGATAATAATGGTATACTATGTCTCTCCTAAATAACAAATCATTCTTACAAGAAGAGCTTATGAAAGTAAAATTATTTTCCTCAAGTTCAGAGGAAGGCTTCTTACTCAAGAGTTTATTTGCTCTTCAGGGCTTTACAAATATGGGCATGGTAAATTATATGCCACAAGTCTCCTTAGATCAAAAATATTTTCTTAGGTCTTCTTATGAGACAATAAGGTGAGGAGAAGGTTCTTTCAATTATTTTTTTGACCTCATACCCTGCTATTTGGGGATATTTTTTCCTAGCAATGTTCTCATTACAATAAAGTTTCACCACAATAAATGTGAAATCTCTTTACAGTTTATTATAATTGGTTGAGATATTAATTTTTAATGGAGTTCTCATGAGGACAAGGAGACATCCTTTGGGATCGTGTGGTGGTTTTATCCTTAGAGAAGATGAAGTCATTTTGAATATAGAGCATCCTTTAACTTGCTTAATGGGATCATTGACCAATAACTTTCTATCAGTGACCTGACTTGACTTCTGTGCTGAGTTGTCTAAAATATATGCAAGACTGTGACATTTAATTACAACACAGTTTTCAGAAATAGTATCATTACATGTTAGCCACTAGATCATGTACTTTTGGCAGTGGATATGGGCTAATTTCAACAATGCAAACTTCTTATTTTAAACTGCAGTTACAGATAGAGAACGCAGAAACCCTCTGTGCTGCTCTATATGGCTATAATCCTAGAGTAATGAATGAGAAGGCATTGCAGACGGTTGACAAAATAATGCTGAATATTAACTGTATAGTAATCTCCCTTTCTTCTCTTTTTATTTATGTCTTTCTTGTAGGCTTGTGAATATCTATGTTGTGTTGTGTGTCTTTCAGCATGTTTCTGCATTAAAATATCACATTTTCTAGATTTTTGAGATAACTAGAAAATTACAAATAATAAAAAAAATTTCAGGAATCCATATAGTCTTTAGTTGGATTACATGCTCCCACCATCTCTTCTAGTAACTCAGACTGACTTAATACTTTCTTATTTGCAGGAGATGAGCCCATAGTAGAAAAATGAACATACTCGCTGATTTAGCAATTGATTCAACACTATTGGATTCACAATATTAATGTTACAGATCAATTTAAAAAGAATATCTATTTGTTTTTCTATAGCAAATTTGATTTTGACTTTCACATTCAGTTCAACCAGAACCCATTGGGCTTCTTTTTTTTTTTTTTTATTTTTTTTTTTTTAATTTTTTTTTTCAACGTTTTTATTTATTTATGGGACAGAGAGAGACAGAGCATGAACGGGGGAGGGGCAGAGAGAGAGGGAGACACAGAATCGGAAACAGGCTCCAGGCTCTGAGCCATCAGCCCAGAGCCCGACGCGGGGCTCGAACTCACGGACCGCGAGATCGTGACCTGGCTGAAGTCGGACGCTCAACCGACTGCGCCACCCAGGCGCCCCGTGGGCTTCTTTTATATGCATGTTAGCTCTTTAATGTTAAGGCACCCTTAATATACATGGGAATAATGATTCTTATTCTATTTTAGCAGCGAGATGGAAAAGTTCAGTAAGTTCACCGAAGTCATCCAATCAGTCATTGGTAGGTCCAAGGTTAAAATTCAGGAATTCTGGCAGAAATGCAAAGAGAATTTTCCAGTGACTCAAAAATCTAGTAACAGGGCTATAAATCAAAAAAGAGATGGCCCATGGTTCAGAAAGCTGGAAGCTGGATGAAAATTACAAAGAAATCTCCAGAGTATCTCTGGTGCTGAGATTCCCAAGTGCAACTGAAGGGAAATTCCTGATCCCATTCTCAAATAATTTGAAGCCAGTCTAAGCAAACCTATGAAAATGTGCAAGCATAGCTTGATTATAGATTAGATTGACCCAGCACACCAAATTTATGCTCTGAAAGAAGAAAGGGTATGATTTTTCTGGGAGACAATAATGTTATACTTTAATATTTACTGTTCTTTTACACACTGTGTCCAGAATACAATAAATACATTATGAAGCAAGTAGTAAAAGAAGATATAATACATGTTAAAGAGAGGACACAGTCAATAGAAGCAAATACCGAGATGTTTCAGGTGTTGGAATTACCAGACAGGGACTTTAAGGAAACTATGATCGATAGGCGGAAAAGGTGAATGTGTGAACAGATGGGAATTTTTATCAGACATATGAACATTTTTAAAAAGTCAAATGGAAATGTTAGAAATGAAACATATAGGAAGTAGAGAATTCATTCAATGGGTTTACTGACAACTGGAGTGGGCACAGAAAAGAACTGCTGAACTCAAAAATGGTTCAGTAGAAATTATCCAAAATGAATCACAGAGAAAAGAAACCCAACGATGAAAATAATGAAGAAGAGTACCTGAGATCAGTAATTCGATGATTTAACATCTGGGTTATTGCTGTCCTAGGTGAGGAGAGAAAGAATGAGGTGGAAGCAATATTTGAGGATATAATGAGAATTTCCCAAAGTTAGCGAAGGACATCAAAGAAGTACAAAAAACGCTAAAGTGGACTATATACAAAGACATATCCACCTAAGTCATATGTTTACGTGTTTTTAAAATAGAAAAATAAAAGAGACAAGAGAAAACAGTGATAAGAGCAATGATAAGCACATGGCTGCCTTCTCATCACAATGATGGCTAGAAGAGAAAGGAACAACATTTAATGCTAAAATAAAAAGCTATTTACTTGTAACTCATATCCTTCAAAAATGAAGATGAAATAAAGGCAGTTTCAAAGAGAAAAATGGTTGAATTTGTCTACAGCAAATCTGGACCACAAAAAATATTTAAAGAAGGTTTTTGAAATGAAAAGAAATTATGCAGTGTGAAAACTAGGATATGCAGCAAAGAAGAACAAACACCAGAAAGGGAAATACATGGATGAATATTTGAATGGCTGTCACTACCTCTATTCCACATTGTACTAGAAGTCCTACTTACTGCAACAAAGCCAGAAAGGAGAGAGAGAGAGAGATATAAAGATTAAAAAGGAACAAGTGAAACTGTCATATTTCACAGATGACATAACTGTGTGTGTATAAAACTCCATGGAATCCACGCAAATATAATAATAATTACTCAAACTAATAAGTGGGTTTAGCAAAGTCTGAGACACAGGTTCAATATTCAAAAATCAATTGTATCGTATTATTATCACATGTATTATTAAAAGCTATAAAATGAAATTTTAAAGTACCATTTAAATACTGTCAAAAACCTTAAATACCTAGAAATAAATCTAACAAAAGATGAGCAAATTACAAAAGATTACTGAAAGAAATTTCAGGGAGCCTGGGTGGCTCAGTCAGTCAGTTGAGCAACTGACTTTTTTTTTTTAAGATTTTTTTTTTTTTAAGTTTGTTCATTTTTGAGAGAGACAGAGACAGCATGAGCAGGGGAGGGGCAGAGAGAGAGGGAGAGAGAGAATCCCAAGCAGGCTCTGCACTGTCAGCATAGAACCTGATTCTGGACTCGAACTCATGAAACCTTGAGATCATGACCTAGGGCAAAACCAAGAGTCAGACACTTAATCGACTGAACCACCCAGGCACCCCAAGCAACTAACTCTTGATTTTTGCTCAGATCGTGATCTCCTAGTTCGTGAGATAGAGCTCTGCGTCTGGGCTCTGCACTGACAGCATGAGGCCCACTTGGGATGCTCTTTGCTCCTCCCTTGTGCACGCAGGACCTCTCTCTCTCTCAAAATAAATAAATAAACTTAAAAAACATTACTGAATGAAATTTTAATGAACCTAAATAAATACCATATTCATGAATTAGAAAATTCAGTATTGCTAAGATGTCCATCATCCCCCAAATTATTTATAGATGTGACACAATGTCAATAAAAATATCAGCAGGCTGTTTTGAAGAAATTTCAAGTTAGTCTAAAAGTGCAAAGGACTTGGAGTAGCCAAAACAATGTTGATAAAGAAGAACAAAGTTGGTGAGTTTACACTACTTGATTTCAGGACTTAATACAATGTCACAGTAATCAAGTCAGTGTGGTATTGGCATAATAGTAGACAAATGGATTGATGGAACAGAATTTAAAAATACAGAAATGGGATCACACACAAATATGTGATGTATATACACATTATATTATGTATGTGTGATATATATACAAATAGGTGATATATATACATACACATATGTATACAAATATATGATATACACATTCACACACACACATATGATATATACACGCACAAATATTTGTTACCTGACAGAAGTGGTAAATCAGGTCCCTGACGAGGGAGAGAAAATTCTTGTAAACGTGATGTAGAAACAGTGGATATCCATTTTAAACAATGTTTGTTGATCCAACCTCACTCAATACACAAAAATGTTATTTGAAGATGGATTACGAATGAAGGATGGCAGAATGCTCCACCTCAAAATATGCCCTGTTGGCATAAGGATTATTTTGAGCTAAAGTCACCGGAAAGACAGCAGGTGCAAGAAGAGCCACTCTAACCTTCCCTTTTCTTTCTAAAAGTTAAGAGGTGAAATTCCCATGTGAAAGGTGTCCTTCTATACCAGGAGGAAAGAAATATTCTCATAAGCAGAGACAAGGGCTTGAGGCCAGGAGAAATCTCTAGAAACGCCTTGTTAAAATCATTCTTATCTTCCTTTCTCCGCCTTGTAATTTTACTTTTCATTACATACATTGTCTCTCTTTGTCCAACCTTGTGTAGAAACACTTAGGCCTGACCACTTCTCTGGGTCTTCATTTTCCTATGGGGCTCCCACATATATGTAAAAAAATCTGGATGCTGCTTTTGTCCTATTAATCTGTCGCATGTCAATGTAACTCTCAGAACTAGCCAGAGGCCCTAAGAGGGTAGAGGTAAAGTTTTGCCTTCCCTACATGAACTTAAATATAAAAACTATAATAAAAAAATGTTCTGGAAGAAAACAAGTAAGAGTATCTTTGCCATCCTGGGGCATGCCAAGATTTATTAGAATTTAAAAGACACCACTTTTAAAAGAATATTTGGATTTCATCAAACTTAAAAATTTCTGCTCATGAACACGAAAGGAGTCGGCAAGCAACCAACTGGGAAAGATAGTCTTATCATTTCTATTTCATGAATAAATAGTATCAAGAATATATAAAGAACTTTTGCAAGTCAACAGTGAAACGTTAAACAGCCTAATAAACTGTGGGAAGAGACTTGAACACACACTTGGCAAAAGAAATTGTAACTATGAGCCATCCTACGTAGGAGTGAGGACAAGAAGCACACAAAAAGATACTCAACATCATAAGTCATGGGGAAGGTGAAATTTAAATATAATGAGACAGCATTTCATACCTATGGGAATGACTAAAAGACTGACCTTACCAAGCATTAACAAGAATGTGGGGCAACTTGGATACCCACACATTCTTGTCAGTAGGGCAAAACATTACAGCCATTTTGGAGTATGGCTTGCCAGTTTGTTACAATTTAAACCTTTATATACTAGGAGCTCCATTCCTAGGTATTTATCCAAGTGATATAAAAATATATGTCTATAAAAAATGTATGTCTATAAAAATATATGTTGCATTCTTACGTAAGAATGATCAGAGAAAACCTGGAAGTTGAGCATCTATATTCAGGGACATCGATGAACAAATTGTAGTACATGCAGACAATGAAATATTGCTCAGCAATGAAAAAGAATGGCCTGGAAATAACTGCAACAGCATGAATGAATCTCAGAAACAACATGGAGCAAAAGAAGCCAGATTCAAAAGAATGCATATGGCGTTATTACTTCAAGGACAGGCAAAAATGACCTATGGTGATAGAAAACAGTCCAGTGGCGTTTGCCTGGAAGACAATTTCTGGAGTAACCGGAATGTTTTATATCTTGTTTTGGTGGTATTATGTTGGTGTATACATCGATTATCAAAACTCACACAAATGAACATTTAAAATATGTGCATTTAAAAAATTTTAAAATTACATAATTTACAAGAGTGTAAAAAGAAAGCAGGGAAAAAACAACAGCAGTTTCAGGCCTCATGACTCCCTATGAACTGCCATTTTCAAAACACTTGTTTTTCACCTAGTAAATGTTTTAAAGCAATGCTATGGTGACCAGTGCAGGGTTTGCTAAGAGTATTTGCTAAGGTGGAAGGAAAAGGTTAGGTCGGCACCACCTGTTTCTGGCACTCTTCTGACGAGACAGCAGATTGCCTGCTGGCTTTTTCCAGCTTTTCTGAACACAGAGAGAGTCACAATAATACCACAGAGCCTTATGCTTGCAAGATGGACACCGTATGTTTTCAGTATCTGGTTCTTCTCCTTTCTTTCCTCTGCCCTTTTAGCATCGAGATCTGATGACCCCAAGAAATTTAATATAAGAGGACACCATGAATGAAATGTTAATATTTTTTAATCAAACACAAAGGGAAGACTTACATGTGTTTATTCTCCTCAGTTATCCAATAGCTGTTAGTCATCAAATTATCACCCCGACTTTCAAACTGTGTCTTAAAATGAATACCCATACAAATAGTTGTGAAAACTTATTAAGAAATCCTGCACATATTACTTAAAGGTACCTGGGGCGCCTGGGTGGCTCAGTCGGTTGATCGTCCGACTTTGGCTCAGGTCATGATCTCACGGTTCCTGGGTTAGAGCCCCACGTCGGGCTCTGGGCTGACAGCTCAGAGCCTGGAGCCTGCTTCAGATTCTGTGTCTCTCCATCTCCCGGCTCCTCCCCTGCTCATGCTCTGTGTCTCCCTGTCTCTCAATAATAAATAAATGTTAAAAAAACAAAATTTAAAGATACCATTTACCCACGATAGGAATTCTAACTATAATACAGTAGATGTCAGAGGAATAGCAACATGAGGCAGAATTTTCAGAAAAAGAAACAAATCAGTACTTGAAGACCTTCAGGCAGAGATATTACATT
The DNA here is from genome assembly GCF_028749965.1 of Puma concolor. Lineage (NCBI taxonomy): Eukaryota > Metazoa > Chordata > Mammalia > Carnivora > Felidae > Puma > Puma concolor. The sequence continues at coordinate 131,783,498 of NC_141675.1, read as the reverse complement.
TTTAAGGGAGAATGTGATGGTGTATTGAGCTGGGTCTCTGGTTTTTTAAACGACCAGATTAGGATTTGATCACAAAATAATTTATGTATAATCTGAGATTTCAAAGACTGTACCTGTTAAATATATAGTGTACATTCCTGCCTCCCTTTGGTTGCATTTGTGTGAGTGCAGAAAAATTTACGTGGAAAACTTTGTGCTTTTGGCCACAGACAGGCATCTGTTTAAAGTTTTTTATCCTGGAGATATTTGAAGTGCCCGGAGGAGGAGAGGGAAAAAGTTGTGTGTGAAGGGTGATTTTAGTAAGAATGGACAGAAGGAGTGCAAAACTTGCAGACTGGTTCTGCGGGCTTAGGCAAGTTTTAGAATTTAATTCTATGTGGGAGCCCAGAGAAACATAATCCCGTTGTCTGTATTATGATTCTTATTTTTTCAAACTGCTCCTCATTTGTGGAGCTAATTTCTTCCCAGCCACTAAAAATAATTACTTGCCTCTAGAGCCACATATTGTAGTAATAAAACAATGTAATTTACTTCTAAGGAAAAAAACCTGTATGTAGTTTTAACGCTACATTTAATGCCCATACTTTCAGAAGCTCTGTTAAGGAGTGAGGACGATCTGTAGAGGTTTCTCTTTAGTGTGGGAACTCCCCCTCCCCCGCCCCCAGAGCCTTAGGAAGTAGCTTTTCTCTCCCATCTGATACACAGAAATTACTCCCTTTCCTCATTATTTTATGGCTTTACCTGATTTCTTCTCTCTCTCTCTCTTCCTCTCTCTCTCTAGCTCCTGTATGTTTTTCAGCTCATTCTTCCAACCTTTTGATGTGTGTGATTATAACTATTTGTCATGTTTGGCTTTGGATCAAATGGTTACGGTATGCCGTGCCCAAAAATAATTCGTGAAAAAGAGTAATGCCACGTGAAAATAAATATTATTTAGAGAAGAAGCGTTAGGCCACTTGAGAACAATTTCCAGGCCTCCATCGCGAATAAGATGTGCCGGTGATTCAGGCGGAACAGAGCAGACACCGAAGGATGTGGTGATCCAAACAGCTCAGGTTTTCCAGCGCTTTCCAGCTCATTGTGTGACCTGCGTCTCCCAGCCAGCTTTGGAGGCAGCTGGAGGGTAAGAGCAACACGTGTGTCACATAGCTTGAATTCACACGCGCCGCATTCCCATATTTCTGATCTTTGGTAAAGTAGCCCTCCCCTTTGCCATCTTCTCAGGAATTTGACAGGGGTCACAAATTTAGATGACTCTGGGATTAGGCCAGTTTTCCCCTCCCCAGGCGCTGCAAACTTTCACACAATGCACTGGGGCCTTTACTGCACGTGGGAAGCTCTTCTTATTAAAGCGTCAAGGGTCGAATAACCGGTTTTGTACTTGCCAAACCGGAGTGAGTTGTCTGTACTTTATCACTCAGGAGGATTATTATCACTATTATTCAGGTATTTGTGAGCCTCAAGTGTGCGTGTATGTGCATTTGATTTATCTGTTTATTTGTTTACTTTTATTATCCCATTTGATTTATAAGATGGCACCATACATATTCATAGCTCAACGTGTACTTTGATCTCCAAAATTTTGATTCATGAAAACACTCTCTGAGTCATCTTCTATTTCCGTCGTTAGTGTTTTACAAGTTTCAGAGTACAGGTCTTTCGTTTTCTTGGTTAGCTTTATTCCTCGGTATTTTACTCTTTCTGGTGCAATTATAAATGTGATTGTTTTCTTAATTTCTCTTTCTGCTACTTCGTGGTTGAGGATTTTTATCATGAATGGATGTTGTACTTGGCCAAATGCTTTTGCTGCATCTATTGACATAGTCGTATGCTTTTTATCCTTTCTCTTGTTTTCGTTTTGTTTTGTCTTTAGTTTTTGTTTAAATTCCAGTTAGTTAACATACAGTGTAATATTAGTTTCAGGTGGAGTGTGCGTGTGTTTTAAAACTCATTGATGCTTTCTCCTGGCTTTATCTGGTTGCCAAGGTAACTGGAAGGCTACTGTGGGCTCCTTAATTCACTTGCTATCAGTCTGTACATTATTCAAGGCTTATGTTCCCCTGAGTTAGTTTTATGTTCCATAAAGCCACATACTTCTTGGACTGAGATTTGAAGTTTGTCTTTTTTTTTTTTTTTTTTTTTTTTCTGTCACTTGCCTACTAAACTCATGGGGCTGGGCAAGAATAGACCTGAAGCTTCTGCTAGCATCACATACAAAATCAGGCTTGTTCTCAGAGTATTTGAAGTCTTACCAGGTGCCCACTTGGTTACCTCAGACCTATGTTGGTTGCAAATACTATCTGACTGGGGATATTTTAACTGCCTCCAAGGGCTGACTTTCAAATCTAATGAGCTTTCGCTTGCTTTGGCCTGGCCTATAATAATCCAAAGGTATTTTGGATATTACCTCACCAATGGTAATTCTGACCCACTTATTCTACAGGAGCTTTTGTTGCCGTGAAATGCTGCAAATATCTGAGATACGCTTTATAATGCTAACGTATGCTATATTTGGCCATATTACATTTTTTATTGTCTATAAGCAGTACACTTTTCTTCGTATGTGTGAACTGCAGAAACATAGATTTAAATGTAGGTTCACAATTTCAAAACAACTTAAGAGCACAGGAACATAGTTGATGAGAATTTACATTATACGGGATAGGATGCATTTTCTTGACCCCAGTCTACTTATAGTAAAACACTAAACTAACATGAATAATAAATGACATGACATAAACTTTCTGTAACATAGTGTCAGAAACATTCTAAATGTCAAAATGGCTGATCTGAAGAAATGGTTATCGAGTTAGGAGCACAGTGGTAGGTAGGGAAAGGGGATTTTGTCCCCCGGGGCGGGGGGGGGGGGGAGGGAGGGGGCAATTAGCCACATCTGGAATCATTTTTGGCTGTCAGTTTTGGGAATAGGGATGTTAATGGCATGTAGTGGGCCAAGGCCAGGGATATTGCTAAACATCTCACAATGCCCAGTACATAATCCACTCTACCGTCACTGAAGAATTATCCGGCCCCAAATGTTGATGGTGCTAGCATAAAGCAACCGTGAACTAGAGACTACATCTCACAGAAATGACATCCTTTTATGTCTTTTGGCAAAATAACTACATTAAATTTCATTCAATTGTGAAACAGAGAATGTAGGCTGTAAGTCCACCACCTGACGATACCCATGTCTATTTGGGGGCTAGCCTTTGAACCCTGATTCCACTGCCTACTTTCATTGTATTGGAGCTCTCATATTCCTCCCACTTTTCACTTTCTATGGTTTGACTTTTGAAACAAATATACGGTATTTTAGAAAAAAGTTAAATAGGTAGGAGAGACATAAGTTTCAAGCATGAGCATTGTAAAGCTGAAAGACAGTGGACTGTACCTCCTAAAGCCTCTCTAGGCTTCAGGGATTTGTGGCCCACATCCTATAACTTGATATCATATTGAATATTTTAGGAGCTACAGAACACCTAACTCAGCAGTCTTCGCCAATGAGCACAGTGGTAGGGAGAAACGTTTTGCATAAATAAGTTTGGTTGACTTGATATCATTTAAATTGTAGTAGAATGGTTTTATATCAAATTGAAGTTCTAGAATTTATGGCAAAACATTCTTTTACTTCCTTTGGTATCAAAAATTTCCCATGTCAATCATAGGGAAATATGTAAAAATATTAATAGTGATAACTGATGAGCCTAAGAGAAGTTATAAAAAACATTTTCAAAAGGAGAAAAATCTTTAATAAAATACGACACTATAAGCGGTATTAAAATTCCTGTCAAAGCATCTTGCAGAGTAGACCTTTACACAGAAGATGGAAAGAATTAGCTAAAAGTAATCGCACATTTTGGTATATGTTTTTAGAAGTGAATCTGTTGCAAGGACGTAGCTTGAGTTATCAATGGTGGATTTAAACTATATCTGGACAGCAATATTTTCCTGCTAAATATAAATGAATTCTGTGGATTCTTTGCTTTCACTATGTAATGAAACAATATACACACGGGTTACCTATTTTCTTTGTGAGGAACAGAATTTAGGATGTTACTAATTTTGAAAACAAAGGCAACAAAATTAACTCAAAAAAGACTGGAGAGTGTGAGGTATAACAAAATTAATAGCTCACCAATGGGAAATACATGTACAAGGATACAGCCAAAGCTTTTCCAAAATTTGCCTTAGGTTTTTTTTTTATTTTTTTATTCATTTTTTAATGTTTATTCATATTTGAGAGACAGAGCGTGAGTGGAGGAGAAGCAGAGAGAGAGAGAGAGAGAGACAGAATCTGAAGCAGGCTCCAGGCTTTGAGCTGTCAGCACAGAGCCTGATGTGGAGCTCAAACTCATGGACCGTGAGATCATGACCTGAGCTGAGGTCGGAGGCTTAACCAACAAAGCCACCCAGGCTCCCCGCCTTAGTTTTTTATGATATTGCCCAACTTAATTATCTTTCTTGTTCTTAAGATTTACTTCTGACTAACTTTTAGCTATTTATAAGTCAAATTTACACTCAAAGGATGAAGATACGTTACCGTAAAGGCATTAAAAAAAAAATTTGGCACAGAAAATGAAGACCGTCTTCAACAAGGAACTCTTAAAATGTTTAGAGTAATAACAGCTTTATTAGAATAAGTATGCAGCCTCCCAAATGGATACTTTAAAGGCAACAACACACCCTTGGATGTGTGAAGACTGATTTTTTTTTTTTTTTTTTTTAAGTCATGGTAGTTTATGCCTTACAGTTTTGCTAGCAATACATTTCTTTCTTGGGAATGTTTCTAGACCGAAGGCTGCCTGTTACCCCAGCAGCAGGCGTGCTTGCACGAACATACACTCATGGAATTTAGAAAGGACGCTTTCTCTTTTGTAACTAGGCCAACATAATATTGTGATGCCTTGGAAACATCCTTAGGTATGGACTCCGAAAAGGGGATAGCACTGATTCAGGCTCATGAAAGCAGTGGGACCTGATGATCCAGTTTGTTTAAGATGTCAATCATATCTTCATTCAATTGAACAGAACTTTGCATCTGAAAATAATATGTAAGTCTCACAATTCCTGAATGATGGAAAACAGAATAGACTCAGAAGATTTTGTATTCAGAGTACAGATTTGTCTCTATTTGGGAAGTAACAATGTAAACATTTTCTAACTACCTAGTTTAAAAAACTACTTTCCTCTTTGCTGTGATAACTGAAAATTTATAGAGCTTACATACTATGTCCTAAGTTAAGTTTTTCTTCCTGGCAAGGGAGTCATTGTTTTTCAACACAATTCTTCCGTTTAGGGCCTTGAGATCCTTTTTCATTGAAATATCTCTGCCCCCTTCTTCTCGGTTTTAGCTCCTGTTTTTCAAGTCCTCGGTTGGGTCACTCCTCCTGAATTGCTCCTGGGTCATCTCACTATTCAGTAGCACACCTGAATCAGCGTGCCAACTCAACCCTTCTGTTGAAAATGAATTTTTTCCACTTCCAAACTCCTTGTACTGTGTATACCATGCATAATACCAGATGACATAAAATTATACCGGTAAAATAGATGATGTCTTGTTGTAGTTATGAACCACTTCAGGCCATCTCTTTCATGTATAACACCTATTAATTTTCTCAGTGGTGTTCCCAACTTGTGTTTATTCTACTGTTGTACTCTCTTCTTTCTATCCATGCCTATTCCATCTGTTTGACACGATGGGATGGAAAATCTTTCTGTTTGCCATTATTCCCCGTGAACAATATGACATGTCATTTTACCTTGCCAGCACTAAGTTTTACTCCTACTTCAGCACATTTCCATTCAAATTTTTTGGCAAGCTGGGAAGAACCACGGTGTTCATCCTACTGAAAATACAAAGGACTAAGGTATAAAGGTGACTCTGCATCTCATCTTTATTAACTATTGTCATCTGGTGGTTTGAAAGGAGCAAATGTAGATGTAGATTGAGGTCTTTTCTTAGCTTAAGCGGAGAACAGCTTTTTGGATTCAGCAATACTCCCAGGCATATATTTGTGTCTAATTTGCATTTGGAGAAGGAAGGAGAGACGAGAGAGGAGGAAGTTTTGTATCTGAAGCCCTGAGAAGGCTTTGGAAGATGAGAAGGAAGGAAATATAGAGGATAATGTGGCATTTCATTCCTGGATGGGGAGGCAATGAAGCGTCTGAGCCCCCAGAATTCAGGAATTAGAAATATTTTCCCAGGGCACCTTGATGACTCAGCTGGTTAAACATCTGACTCTTGATTTCAGCTCAGGTCAATATCTCATAGTTTGTGGGTTCCAGCCCCACGTCGGATTCTGCCCTGACAGTGTGCAGCTTGCTTGGGATTCTCTCTCTCCCTCTCTCTTTCAAAATAAAGAAAGAAAGAAAAAAAAACATACTTCAAAAAAAAAAAAAAAAAGAAAGAAATATTTCCCGTATTTCTGCTGAACAGGGTAGACTGAAGGAAAGACAGTGCCCTGAAAGCACGGCTGTGCTGTACAACATTGGGGACCCCAGAAGCTGTGTCCTCCTTAAGGATCCTAAGATTGGAAAACACTCTGATGCCCCATGGACCATGGTAAAAAGCTGGGAGAGTCTGAACCAGCACAACTAGCTGTTTTTCAACACTCAAAACACGAAACTGCCAGAATTTCTTGGGTGCTAAGAAAAACTCTTCGGAGCCTAAGATTCTTTAGAAGGAGGTAGTAGAGGGGCACCTGGGTGGCTCAGTCAGTTAAGCGTCCGACTTCATCTCAGGTCATGATCTCACGGTTTGTGAGTTCGAGCCCCCCATCAGGCTCTGTGCTGACAGCTCGGAGCCTGGAGCCTGCTTGGGATTCTGTGCCTCCCTCTCTCTTTTCCCCTCCCCCACTCATGCTGTCTTTCTCTGTCTCTCAAAAATAAACATTAAAAAAAAAAAAAAAAAAAGAAGTAGTCAGCAGAAAGAAGCCTGTAACTTAGTGCTCAGATATGTGTCTTTATTCTACTTGCAGACTGAGGCCTGAGGATGTGAGGTTTCATAAATAAAGAAAGAGGAAGAGAATGTCCCATACCATTATGGAGGCTGGGAAGAACAAATCACAAATCTGACAATAAACAAGTATTTAAGATAAAAGAACATATTAAAATCTCCTTTCCTTGTTTCTTGCGACATGTGACTTGAAGCCAGAAACATGAGTTACAACCATTAGTCTCAGTTTGGAATTAGATTTGAATTTCCAGATCCAATACTTTTTAATAGTTCCAAAATTTTTCAATTTTTCCTCTGTAGCTCTTACAAATGTGCTTTGTTTTTCTGGGCCAAATCTAATGTGCTGAGTGGAAAATTATAGATCTGATTTGGGCTCTTTCTATGCATATAATTATCAACCAAGGCATAGATACCCATTTTGATTCTAACATGGACACCTCAATCTACCTTACCTTTGGAAACTTTGCAGTCTTTTGGCTTGAGTTTCAGCAGGAAACCTGATGTTAACCTACTTATCAAGTTGTCTTTCTAAACCTTAATAGAGAAAGTATTCCAAGAACAAGACTACCAAACTTTTGTCTTCTATACGTGATGAAGTCCCCAAAAGATCACTTACAATCTTACTTCCTTTTAGCATGTGCCTCTTTTTTTTTTTTTTTTTTTTAGCGCTTATTTATTTTTGAGAGACAGAGAGAGACAGGGCATAAGCAGGGGAGGGGCAGAGAGAAAGGGAGACACAGAATCCCAAGCAGGCTCCAGGCTCTGATCTGAGCGAGATGCAAGGCTTGAACTCACAAACTGTGAGATCATGACGTGAGCCAAATTCAGACGCTTAGTGTACTGAGCCACCCAGAGGCCCCTAGCATGTGTCTCTCTTAAGTATAACTGGTCATAGGTCATACTCTCAGAGGTTTTTGCTTCTTTCCCCACACTCTAGGTGTGAGTAAGGACTCCAGGATCTATCTCCTTGAGCGTGTGTTCTGGAATCTTTTATTTTACAGTACAGTAAGCCTCTGGCAGCAAGGTAGGGTAGTTTCTGATACAACTATCTCCTTCTGAGGGGTCTAGTTCCAAGGACCTTTGGGATGAAGGTTTGGGTGTCCCACAGCCAATAGTTTCAGATCACTGAGATCATTCAGATGACTGAGATGCACAAATTAAACACTGTACCCAGGGGCAAAGAAACTACTCAACAGCCAAACACATACCAGGAGTTAACTTTTAAACAGTGAACCCCCAAGCTGTTTTAACAAAGCACTTCAAAAAGATCACAGGGAATTTGGTCAACTATGTGGGGAAAAAATTCTGTTTCATCTTTTTCTTGTGTTGTGGGCGTGGACAACTAAATAATAGAAATTTTCCAATGGCTCTTGGACCTTGTATAAGTGCTAAATTTTCTAAATTCATACAAAAGCCCCATAAAACTGATGAAATATTTTTCATAAATTTTTATTTTTCAATAAATTTTTCTGATACTAGCCTGAAATGTTCTCTTCAAAGTTATAGATGGCATTCTTAAATGCTTAATTTACTTTACGACAATTTAAAATATTTGATTTTTAAAATTTAAAAAAAAAATTTTTTTTAACGTTTATTTATTTTTGGGACAGAGAGAGACAGAGCATGAACGGGGGAGGGGCAGAGAGAGAGGGAGACACAGAATCGGAAACAGGCTCCAGGCTCTGAGCCGTCAGCACAGAGCCCGACTCGGGGCTCGAACTCACAGACTGCGAGATCATGACGTGAGCCGAAGTCGGATGCCCAACCGACTGAGTCACCCAGGAGCCCCTTGATTTTTAAAATTTAAGTGGAATAGAAACTCACCGGAACAATAAATTAATCTTTTCTCTCAGAATTGCTGCAAAGTAAAATCCTATGGAAATCTATGAACTCTCTTAGCATAAACATATGATCAAAATGGCTTTAAAACCGGACTTCTAAGCCAATGTTTATATTATCTAAAGCTGGCTAAAGGCAATTTTAACAAATTACAGTGGGAAAAAGAATAAAACTATTGAGAGGTAAGTGTTTGAATGGGCTTTTTCAGTCATGAGATGTACAAACTAGCCCAAAGTAGTTTAATTTAAGTGAGAGAAAGAGGTATCTTTGGAATCCAAAAAAATGAATGCTGAAACGACAGGACTGATTAGCCCTTCTCTCAGAACATTCTTCCTCTCTCGAGTTGTCTTTCTTTCAAGGACCATGTTTTTCTGGATGTTCCTCCTTAATTTGCTTTTATTCACGTTCTCTCTGTATCCCAACTGGTTTTTTCCGCTTATTTTTCACAGGGCTTCAGATGGTTACCCTCCCTGGCTTTGATCTTGCATGAGCCCCAGGCTCAAAAGCAAATAGTTAAATTGGCCACAATCCTATGAGTCTGGTAGAATTAATTCCTAAGAAGGAGAATCTGATGGGTCAGGCCAATTGAACTATGGTAATTTGAGCCTCTAAGACCACCAATATTATTAAGAAGACAGTTGTGTTATCTACCTTTCCCCCTTTTCTACATAAGGCTGGCACAATTTCTCTCATGTATGTGAAGATGGAAAGGTAGGGAAAATTGAAATGTCATTTGTGGAAGATACTAAGCAAATGGGGGACATCATCCTCCAGGATCCTAAACAGGATTAACTTCTTCTTTTTTTTTTTTTTTCAATATATGAAATTTATTGTCAAATTGGTTAAACAGGATTAACTTCTAAAAGCATTCATTCATTCTTTCATTCATTCATCAATTCATTCAAGCTTTCAGTTACCTATCAAATATTTATTGCATGTCTAATATGTGCATGCTAATATGTCACACAATAATATGACATTGTGTGAGGTCCTGGAATTGCCTCTCATCTCTAGGCCATTCAGAATAGGCTCTACATGGGGGAGCCTGGGTGTCTCAGTCGGTTAAGCATCTGACTTCGGCTCAGGTCATGATCTCACAGTTTGTGACTTCCAGCCCCGCATCAGGCTCTGTGCTGACAGCTTGGAGCCTGGAGCCTGCTTCGGATTCTGTCTCTCTCTCTCTCTCTCTCTCTGTCCCTCTCCCACTCACACTCTGTTTCTCTTTCTCTCAAAAGTAAACAAACATTTAAGAATAGGCTCTACACAATTTAGTACTTAAGAGAATATAAGGCAGGATATAATTGTTTCCTGATTGCTAGGCTTGTACCCGCAACTGGATTGTTTATTTCTCATGGGCACAGACTACCATAATTTGTTTTCTAGCACCAGCTGAGGGTATATCTAATAAATAAGAAACACTTTTACTGGCTGGTTATCCATCTTCTTCTTTGCCGTCTTGCTTTTGAGATTAAAGTCTTGGGGAAAATAGGGTTTAAATATTGCTGAAAATAAAGTCTGATTACAGCCTAGAGTAGTAAGTCTCTACCTTCTGTTTTTTTCTCTTCATTTTCTAGAAAAGTTTTCTAGAAAGATTTCATCTTTCCCTTGTTTTGAAGTCTGAAATAAAGTATACTATTTTAGAAAATATAATATAGTATTCTGTCTTGAATTTGACTCTAAAAATGATGTCAAATTTTGTTTGACTTTGGAAGAATTATCCTGGTCTTGGAAAAATTATTGTAGCTTTTTTGTATCATTCTATAGACAATGGCACTTGGGAAGCTTTTTGCATATAATATTTATCTAAAACCACTACATACCTTCATCAGTATTTTCTTTCTCTTCATCATGAGTAGACATCTCTCTTGAAGTTATGCTGGGTATAAAGGAGGTGTGGAAGGGAACGGATATGGGGCCAACTAAAGAGTGTAAGGTCCTGAGGCCGATCGTTAAATTTATAAATCACAACATATATATCCAAGTTATGGTTTCAACCGTGGCTGAAGTTATTTATTCATCAAATACATATTGAGCATCCAACTCTGAAACTTTTCAGAAGAACATATGATGTATCCTAATGGCTAGTCCAAAATAAGATTTAGTTTTTTAAAAACTGCATAGTCATCTTCACATGGATGTTTAACATCTGATGTTTTTCAAAATTATGTCCGAGATTTTTTATGCACATTTCACATTGATGGACATCTATTGTTTTATTTACCAAGTACTATGTTCTCCTTTAAGAAATTCAGCTTTAGATGGTCCAAAGAAAAATCTGCCTACAATTACATTGTTAGAATTTTGTCCAAAGCTATTTGTGTTGGTGTTTAATATCTATTCACATATTTAACTAAAACTTGGGAGATGGGGATGGGGGTTGGGAGGAAAGGATACCAAGTTTCTTTGAAAGTAGATACCTTATTTCTTTTATGTATGTATTCATTTTTATTTTGTGCATCTGGGTTTTAGGCCTGTTTTCATTCTGAGAGAAATGGAATGTACTCACAGTCTATCGATGGAAAAAAGTTTTGGGGCTGCTGGTACACGATGTTCTCTGTTATCTAGATTTTTAAAAAAATTACCTTAGCATCACCGGGTGACGAGAGATTTTCTGTTCAATTCACTGCATCTAGTGACCTTTTGTGGAGTCTGTTCTTGCAGAGCATTTGAGATGGGAACACACAGCATCTCGTGTTCCATGTCATGTCAGTCATTGCTCTCTTTGACTTTACTTGTGTTCTCAAGTCAATATGTTCCAGATTAATGAGGCATTTGTTCTTAATCAAGAAACGATTTAAGAATACACTTTTAATTTTAATGACTTGTTTATGATTAATTGTTTCTACATGCCCTTCTCATACTTGAGGATACTTCAAAGCTGCTGCGTTTTTTTGGACAGTTCCCAAATGTCTGAACACTGGTAGTTGCTATGACCCAGTGATCTCAAGGGACTGAACAAACAGAGTTATTGATTTCCTTCAGAAAATCATTCAGAAAGTTCCCTTAAACTAAAAATTACTTCAAGTAACAATAATTTTAAAAAGCAGTTGTTAAACAAACTGTGTGGTAATACATTATACACTTTTAATGTTCCCTCTAAACATCTATATCTAATGAGGTCCTACTGTTTTATGAGGAAACATGTTAGAAATAATTTGTGAAGTAAACTCATTCTCCCAACTGATCTATACTATGCCATTAGCTGATTTAATCAAAATGTACTCTGTTGATTTAGGTTTTCTTTTTTATTTAAATAACTAACAGGTGTGTGTGTGCATGTGTGTGTGCGTGTGTGTGTGTGTATGTGCGCACAAGCACTTTATTTGAAGCTATAAAACTAAGTGATTCATAACCTCTTAATCATAACGGCTAACATCTATTGAGGGCTTATTATCTGCCAGGTTTTGTTCCAAGTGTGTTAAATATATTAATTCATTTACTATTCTCAACTGCCAATTTGTGAACCCTGTTTTGTTTTTTTGTTTTTTTTTTTCTGTGTTACGGATCAAGAAACTGAGGCATCAAGATGATAGTGATTTGCCCAAGGTCACATGGAAGTTAAATGGCAGATTGGAGATTGGAAACCTCATAGTGTAGCTCCAAAACTCAAGTTCCTAAACACAAGGCTATATCACTCTATACATGAAGAGTCTCCCAGTATGGTCAGTTCCTTCTTAGGAACCTTAGTTATTGCACTTTGTTTTGCATTACTTGAAATGTGTTTGTAAACCTTACTTATCTGTGGTCACTGTGCTAGTTATTTTGTCCTTTGGTCCTTCTCCTATAGGTGATAAAAATGGAACAATGAGTTAGACCCTTTTAAAATTTATATTTTTGTTTATTTACTAGATTTATGTTTCCTTTAAACAGAGTATGTATTGACATTTTTAGAGATTGTGGAAAATTTAGATGAGAAATGAAAACTTGGACTGGCAGAAATCCTCTGTGTCCCTATGATGGCTATGAGCATATGAAAGAATCACGTTAGCTATTGTGTGATAATACAAATCATGTGCTTGCTTAAGTACTTGACTTTCTTTTGGACTTCACAATGAGTTCCTTCCATTTCAAAGAGTTGTAGGAGAAAAATGGTCCACTTAGCTTTTAAAATGAGGATTCAATATAATTATGTTCCACCCAGGAGTCCATGTTTTAGAATTATTTAAGATTCATTGTTTTTCTCAGATAAAGCCTAATGATAATGATGGATTTTTAACTTTCCTGCCACTGAAGACAATATCACAGCAATAGAAAATTGGTCAGATTCAAAAAAAAAAGAAAGAAAGAAAGAAAGAAAAGAAAATTAGATTCCTTGATAAGAAATGAATAAGCATGGTTTGAATTTTTCTTTCATAAGTTACTTTCTACATGTTCCTGACAAGTCCATTGATCTCTCTGAGGCTCAGCTTCCCATTTGGTAAATTCAGATGGTGGGAACTTCATTCATCAGGACTCTTCGTCTTACTTGTAACAGAATCAAATAAAACTAATTGGAGGAATGTGAAGAATTGAGAAGGCCCAAGCGTAGAAATCCAGCTGGATTTTAGGCAGAACTGGAAATAGAGACCTGAGCACCATCAGGATTCTGTGTAGCTCTTGCTTCTTTGACCTTCTGGCATATGAGCTTTATTTTTCTCTTTCTTTCTTATTTCCTCTCCTCTTTTTTCCACATGACTGGAAAGATGGTTACTGATAGTTGGCCTCCTGGTTTTATACATCATACTTCAGGCACCCAACGAATGATTGTCTGTTCTAGATAAAATACTCTCAAGGGTGGATTCCAGTTGTTCCCATTTGTGTCACGTGCCTGACTGAAACTTACAAGCTTTGCCTAAGGATATGAGTTCTGTGGTAGGGATTATGATAAAGTCATTTTGAATTTACTCTTCACACCTGGGCCAAAAAAACTGTTGCTCTAGAACAGCATCTATGATAACCTCATGAATGAGGTGACGAAAACAGACATTTCCCAATGAAGAGGCTGGGCAGGTAACTCCACGTGTGTCTGCTATAGTTAATACCTGCTTACCCAGAATAATAGGCCCTTTTCCCTTTTTGATCATAAAAAATGAGACATGAGAAGTCTACTTCCTGATGGGTATAAAATATTTAGCCCCAAGCCTACTGAACACATACAGATTTTGTTATAAAACACCTTTGTCTATGTTTTCCCTATAAGTGGATATGTGTATATTCATTAATTGATTAAAACTGAACTTTTGGATTTATGGACAGTAACTGATTAATTTTTTAAAACTGAGTTTGTGGGTTCAGGGAGAGCTTGGAATAAGAAATAGAGATTGTAGGGAGAACATTACATTCTGGGTTATCACAAATATAACTAGATAATAAATAAGGAAGATTTGGGACCAGGAAAAAATAATAGTGTTGATTGGAGGACTAATTGAATATGGAAGATTAGCAGTTAAGAAGTGAAATTAAAGAGAGTCTTTTATGAAAGCTAGAAACCAGTATGAATTTGTAGTTTGAGTCTTAGAAGAACCAGGCTATGATGGATATTTTCTGTTTGACAGACTTGAGAAGGAACCAGACTTGGGTAAGGAAGAGGACACCTTGTATAGAATAATTATACATAAGATGCAAAATGCAGAGAGCCTCTTTTTCAAATAACTGTCCGGTTATGATGTGAATATGGCGAAGTTTCATGCTTTCCCCAGTGTGGCTTTGTAGTACTCAAGGCTACTGTCAGTGTTTGGCCAAGGAGGAAGGCTAACACGAAAGTTCAATTCCTGCAAGTCCTGGTGGCAAGAGGAGTGATGGGGAAGGTAGGCACCTTGTACTTGACACTTCATTGTACCCTCTTCTCAGTAGGCTTATAATTTTGTGAAGAAGAGCAATCATAGTTCACAAAGGATCAGAAAGCAAGGTTGTGGTGTGTGCACTATTATTTCAGTCTAGTGCATTTTTCTCCCATGGGTCCAGTGTCACCTGGCATCTTTCCAAGGTTGTTTTATTTTTTTACTCTTTCTTGCCATAGAGGTCATGTGTTGTAATTTGGACTTTGGTCTGCGGTTCATGTTACTGCATGCGCTGTAAATTCAGTCAGCATCCTTATTGAACAGAAAGTACTTTAAGCACTGTGTGAACCCTGAACCTAGTATTTTAATTGGGAAGGGTCACTGATGAATAGAATAGTTCTAATCTGTATGGGCTCCAGATCCTTCTGCCTGTTAGCACTGGGCTAGGTGGCAGGAGGTTCTGAATCAAGGCCTGGGAGAATTTCATACAAAGCTTGAGAGAAGGCTTTAGACCCATGTGGGTCTAAAATCCCAGGCAGACCACACAGATGAAAGCCATGGGAAAAGAGACTGAGCCAGAGGAATCAGGAAATAAACACAAAACAGTTATAAATAGCAAGGGACAGAAGTTAGGTAAGGAAATGGGTTTGAGGACCAGGAAATTAAAAAAACAGAAAGAACGCTCTAGTCTCAGGGCTGGCGATTTAGGTGGAATCTGGAACCAATGTCAGCCTGACTATCTGGAGGTTTAGAAGATAAGAGCTACTGACCCATTGACTGAGGGGCAGAGAACAGATTCCATCCTTGACTTCCTTTACAACCATCTTGACCTCATTCCGTTGTACATGGAGATTACGTTTTATTTAGAATATTTTAGATGAGCTTTGTTTGGAACTCATCTGAACTCTGGGAGGGGCTGATACCATCCTACCCACCCCCCCGGACATTTTTCTTTCTGAAATAACAGATATTTCTGAAATAGGTTATACCATCACTCACAGCCTAAGTGTAATTGACATAATGGATGTCAGACACAAAACCGTGTGCTTGCCGTGTAATAAACACCCAGTACATGTTAGTGATGATGAGCATATGATCATGTGATTGCCATTTCTTTCTTTTCTTTTCTTTCTTTCTTTCTTTCTTTCTTTCTTTCTTTCTTTCTTTCTTTCTTTCTTTCTTTCTCTTCCTTCCTTCCTTCCTTCCTTCCTTCCTTCCTTCCTTCCTTCCTTCCTTCTTCTGCTTGTCCTGGTAGGTGCTGCCACATACAGTGTCAATCATGTGGGGAGTCAGTTACCTATGGCTCACACAGACCTCATAATTATTTTAGAAACCCATCTGAAATTTCCTTTTATCCCAACCCCAGATTCCAGACACATTGTAGCTAATCTCTTTTCTTTGACCTAAGTGTACACTATAAATGATTCGAGTTTCTTTAGCTAGTTTAAAACAATTTTTTAAATGTTTATTTATTTTTGAGAGAGAGAGAGAGAGAGAGAGACAGAGATGAGCAGGAGAGGGGCAGAGAGAGAGAGAGGGAGACACAGAATCCAAAGCAGGCTCCAGGCTCTGAGCTGTCAGCACAGGGCCCGTCGTGGGCTCGAACTCATGAACCATGAGATGGTGATCTGAGCCACCCTGGTGCCCAGTCTTCAGCTAGTTTTAGATACAAGAAGACATCTGATTCTTCATCTCAAACCTTTTGAAAAGCCAAGTGCATGATGTTGCTCTGCAGTAATTAATCATTTCAATTTTAAGGCTGGAAAGTGAAAATTCCCGTTACTGCAGAGATAATGGGAGGTTTCAATCCCCAGATTTATTTGGTACTGTCCTCAGATTTACCCTAGCACAAGACAAAGTTCACTTGTCTGAATTTCTGGTATTTCTTTTGGTTTCTCTCTCTCTCTCTCTCTCTCTCTCTCTTTAAAGGACACTGTTAGAAACGGGACAATCTTCAACAACAGTTGCTATTTTTAGGAATGTAGTATCTGTCCTCATCAATCTCTGCTGTTTCACACCTTATTTGTTTCAGAACACTCAGATAAATGCCATCTGGCCTGAGTGCTTTATTGAACTTTACTTTCTTTGATTGCGGCATCTCTCCTTCATTGGAAACTCTAATCTCTGTCTTTCTTGTGAAAAGTGTTCTCAGAAATTAGAATTTCCCCATCATTTCCTAGAGTCAAGTGCTGCCAAAGAACCAAACAAAAACCCTCTCTGGGCTCATGTCCCTCTAACCTTATACTCCCTTTTGACCACCTACAACATCATCCGGTGGTTTATAGACTGGTGACTCTATTACCTGGCCAAGCTGGATTTCTACTTCAGAAGACTGCCTTTAATTCACAAATGCTTTCACTTTCTTCTTTCAGGAGTGGTTCTGTTCAGTCATCTGCTTGTCCTTTTTTTTTTTTTTTTTTTTTTTTTTTTTTTTTTTTTTTAATTTTTTTTTTTCCACGTTTATTTATTTTGGGGACAGAGAGAGACAGAGCATGAACGGGGGAGGGGCAGAGAGAGAGGGAGACACAGAATCGGAAACAGGCTCCAGGCTCTGAGCCATCAGCCCAGAGCCTGACGCGGGGCTCGAACTCACGGACCGCGAGATCGTGACCTGGCTGAAGTCGGACGCTTAACCGACTGCGCCACCCAGGCGCCCCTGCTTGTCCTTTTTGACTGTTTTCTTTGATATAGTCAGGTCTCTGCTCCTGGTTGTCTGCCTTTGATGGACAACCAGTTAATTTCTTGGACTGATATTTTGGGCAAGAAGAACTGGAGGAAATTTAAGCTCCCACTGGCCCTGCATTCTATAGTTCTGTAACTTTTCAGTTCACATACTTTTATTACTTCTTTCCCAATAGTCTTTGTTAAATGAGAACAACACCACTGGTAGATTTTGTATCACAATGCTAGATCATCTGGTTTGGGATTTTGTCCCTCATACTTCTTAGTGGTATGAATTGGCTGAATTGTTTAACTTAAGCTTTCTTATTTATAAAATGGGAATAATAAAACTATCCATTCTTCAAGGTTGTTATGGTAATTAATGATCATGTACATTGGGAGTTAATAAACACAATATGCCTAGAAGGTGCCTGACACATTATAAATGTGTAACAACTATTAGTACTGTGCTGTTACCCTTGATTCAGTGGATGTTAGATTAGCCACGATATCAAATACCACCTGTCACAAAGCTGACTCTTCAATGGAGGATAGACCAAAGTCATGGTGAGAAAGGAAAGTCATTTTATACAAATATGAAAAGGAAATCAGATATACCTCACAATATTATCAGACACAGGCCATGATCAAGAAAATTTGGGAGACGTTTTTAAATTTTGAAGACATGGAAACAAAAGTAATGCATGGGAAAGGCATTATTTACGGGATTGGTAGGTAATAAGTTTTTCTAAGACAGCTTATCACATATGACAGTTTGATTTCATCACTAAAATCATGGGTTAGAAGATGCAGGCTTGAATAATTATTTGGGTGATATGAGGACAGTGCTTCCTCTGCTCCATGCGGGCCATGTACTCCTGGGAAAGTCATTTGACTTACTAGCTCTTTCTGATAAGGTGAATACCAAACTTTGACATCAAATCAAATCAGAACTTTTGCCACTTTGAGGCCTAGAAACCCCTAGAAAGAGGAGTCTTACCTGTGTCTTGTTTTTTTATTTTTTATTTATTTTTTTTTTTTGAGAGAGAGAGAGAGAGAGAGAGAGCATGAGTGGGGTAGAGAAAGAGGGAGAAAGAGAATCCCGAGCAGGCTGTATGCTGTCAGTGCAGAGACCAAAGTGGGGTTTGACACCACAAACCGTGAGATCATGACCTGGCTGAAATCAAGAGTTGGATACTTAACCAACTGAGACTACCCAGAGGCCCACCTGTGTCTGTTTTTAACCTGTTGTCTTTTGGCATGGGATCTTCGGTTACATGGAGTCTGGTGTTCTCAGTCTTGAGGGTTAATCTTGTTCTAGCATGGTTAGCATGAAAGAAAAGGGTTTTGAGAGTCTGTAGCCATATGGATGTATTTGGATGTATGTATTGGATGTATAGGAGTCCTAAAACTCAGATGAGAATATTCCATGGACTCTGACTTATAAATTATATATAATCAGTCAAATATATACAATTAAATATATATAATATGAAAATACATAATATGTAAGTATTAAAAATCAAGACTGTCAGTCTGGACTAAGTCTAGGCTAATCCCACAACTGGTTTAGATGTTGGACTTTAGCTGGGGCTGCCCAGTCTTGCCCCAAAGCTGATCTAGTAAACTCTCTTCCCTGTGGTTGGGACTATGAGACCAATATTCTTGGGGCAATCTTCCTAATGTTTTCTGTATAGAGCTTCCTTATTGATAAAAGGACCCTGAATTTGCTTGAAGGGTGAATTAAACTGTATCTACTTGCAATTAAAAAGTAACTTGAGTGATTGTTCATGAAAGCTGTCTATATAAAAAACAGAACTTCCCTGCCTTGACTTCGTTTTTTTTCTTCTTAAGTTAATAATAAGTGACCACACATGTTTAATGCTTGGCTGGGTAGGAGATCTTGAAATCTCTGGCAACACCAACTTTGAAGCTCCATGTATTGGGAATGGGAAGATGTTTGCTCCCCCAACCCCTTTGTGGGCATATAACCAATATTAATATTTTAATGAAACATTGTATTTGGGGCTTGCATTAATGCCTGAACAGCATGGCAGTAGACTTTCTCTTTGCAATGCTTAGAAACTATACCACCTCAGGCTATGAGGAGAGCAGAAATGTCTCAATACAGTGGCTCAAAAGTCCAGACCTCTCAGGATTATTGGGTGGAAAAGCGCAGAGTTCCTGGAGGCCTCAGGTTCTTTCCATCTTCTTTCTCTGCTCACTTCCGGGATGTTTTTCTCATCTACATGGTTGAATATGTGAAATACTATCTCCAGGCAACGGTGTGTCTAGCTAGAGCTTCATTACTATAAAGGAAAACACTTCTTTGGGGAAAGCCTGGCACCAAAACATGTACTTTTTTGTTCCCCTCTAGTGAAAACTGGCAATTGCAACTTCCGTTATTTCGTAAGTACAGATTGATATTGCTAGTAAAACAACAGAGACATCCTAGCTGATGCTCTAACAGGATTAAAATTTGGTTATGTGCACAACTCTTGTACTGATTGGTAACCAAACTGTCTGGGGTAGGGAAAATGAGAAAAACGGAGTTTTATGTACTTGTGCCAGGAAAGAAGGTAAAGAAGGAATGAAGAGGCTGGGGAGACATTTCTTCCACCCCCACCCCCCGCTGGCCTGAGTCTAATGGAAAGTGCCATTAAGGTCTAATGGAAAGTGGGGGCAGAGTTGTGCCTGGCTGGCTTAGTGGGTGGAGCATGTGACTCATGATCTCAGGGTTGTGAGTTCAAGCCCATGTTGGATGCGGAGCCTACTTAAAAAAAAAAAAAAATTAGAAGGAGGGGTGAAGAGCGTAAGCAAAAGAAGCTATTTCAATGAATGAAGTGGCAGTGATAAGAATGATGAAGGTAAAAATAATAATATTAATATCTATATCCTTTGTTCAGTGCTTACCAACTCTGGCACTATGCTAAGCACCTGCTATGCTAAGGTATATTAAGTATTCTATTTAATATTCAAATAATCTTATGAAGAAGGAATGATTATTTCCGCCATATTAAAGAAGGAAAAAATGGAGATTCAGGTTCAGAAAGTTTTCATATCTTGCTGAAGGACAAAGAGATAGTAAGCACCAGGGGCAGGTTTGGAATCCAGATGTGATTTTAGAGCCCAACTCTAGAGCACCAGGTTAGTGTTTCAGCCCACTTCTAATGAAGTATGGCTCAGAAGCTGAGGGAGAGTTTATTCTTATGCTTTTCAACACCTTTCCTCCCCCAACTCCCATCACTTCCTCTCATACCCTCAATCCTTTATTTCCCCCCTCCCCCCCAAAATACTCTTGAGCAGCAGCCATGGAGCTCTTCCACAGAAGATAGAAGTACATAGGGAAGACTCTTCTTAGAGACAGGCCCAGAACAGGGAACTTGAAGACAGGTCCAAGGACAAAGAACATCAACTGGCTTGTTTCTTAGTGTGTGTGAGTCCCCCTGCTCCAAGACTTCTTGGAAATTGAGAAAAACTTACAAGGGAACCTGAGTTCCTAGATGATTTGAGTGTTAAGATTGCTATTTCCTCATTGGTCCTCCTGTCCTGATGAGGCTTAGAGCCATTCAGGTACACAGGTAACTTCAAAGACTGTATTTCCCAAACTTTTCTAAGTGCTTCTAGGTCTGCAAAATGGAGGAGTTGGGTGAGATGATCCCTAAAATTCTTTTTGTCTCTAACAAACTGTGAGCTCACAATTAACTTCCAGCTGGAAATTAATTTGAGAGAAGAGGAGTAAATGCTTTTATGCTTTTATACTGATTATGATTCTATGAAGAAAAACCCAAGGCCAGTGGGAAGAACCAGTGGAAAGTGATGTGGCTCAGGGATAAATAAGCAATCCTCTAGAAAATTAGCATGTTTTAAACACAAAATGACTAGAATGTTTTGTTTCTGTTTCCTTATCTAGAAAATTCTAACAAAACCAAGGAAATCATGATTGTAACCCTTCTGCCTGGGGCCACCTGCCCTAACATGAAGTCTTTAATGCCTGCCATTGGTTCAGGCTACTGGCTCTCCAACTTCTGGAGAAGAATAGGAAAGAAATATTACAGGAAGTTATTATTCCCTTTCCTCAGTGATGAGTGCCATGAAAGTCCCTCTAGATGTTAAACAGATGAAGGAGTTCATTTATATAATCATCTCTTTATTTGTCCATCCCTCTATGTATCCTTCTGTCCATTTATTCAGTAGCTATTCACTTAGCACTTTCTGTATGTCGAAGACTGGATATTGAGGAAAGTGGGTCCAGAAAAAAAGGAATCTAAAACAATGCAATGTAAGTCATAGACAGAAAGCTAGTTTTAGCCAGTGTGTTAACCATTACAACCGAATGGCAAACCAAGTTGTGTGCATTACAGAATAGGAGCACTTTATGAAACCAGTGGGACTAAGAAAGGCGTTCAGAGGAGGATCAACCTGAGCTGGGTCTTGAAGTATGAGTATGAATTACATGCAGGAATAAGAGGAAAGGCATTCCTGGAAGCAGACACACAGGAAGATACGGGAAGGGTTTTATATGGCATACTCAGGCAATAGCAAACAGTTTTGCATGACTTAAGCACACATGATATTAATAAGAAAGAAGAAGAAAATGGGACCATTTAATGGAAAGCTGGAGTAACATGCTGGCTGGCCAAGGTGTTCGATTTTATCATGAGGTTAATAGGGAGTTGCTTAAGCAATTCAGATGGGAGAATAACTTATTCCTCAAAAGAATTATGAAAAATAAGGTGTCCTTAAACTGATAGTCCATTTGTGACTACCAATGCCAAAGGTGACTTGTAGAAGTGATTCCCACTTCATAGCATCTTATGGTACGGTGGTCCTCATCCTTAAGTTCTCATCACCACAGTTATCACCTGAGAGCATTTAAAAACCCTAGTGGCGCTGCCCTACCCCAGTCCAATTAATTCAAAATTTCTAGAGCTTCTAGCCAGACATCAAGAATATTTTAAAGTTCCCAGTTGATATCAAAGCACAGCCAAAGTTGAGAACTGCTGTGCTAGCAGTATTCCGGAGTTCACACCGTTATATACCCTGTTGATTTCAGCTCACCTTTGCCATCCACGAAGGATTTATTGAATCCTGTGCCTGTCAAGTTTCATTCTGTGTTTCTGAAGAAGGGCCTTCCAGGGAATTTCATAGGAGTTTTCTCCATCAATTCGATCATAATCTATTGTTGGAGGCAGAAAAATTAGCCAAACATTACAATGTGGTAAGACAGTTAGTCTGATGTTACTCTTTGCACAGATTGCTGTGGAAGGGACACTTACATCCAGAAAGGGAAAGGGAGGTGATGTGTGGAGGAAGAGCAGTATTGAGGTGGAGTATAGGGTTCCAGGGATCAAGGACAAGAGGGTTCTTCCAGGAAGAGAGATCAGAATGTGTAAGGCAAGGAGGCATGCAAAAACATGGTGAAGACCCAGGGTTCTCATGGTACCACTGGCAGTATACTCCTAACCTTGTTGTGTATGGTTGATTTTATATGGATCCAGTCTTATTTCTATCCTATGAGAACATTCAGTGTAGGTAGGCCCAGCACACAGTCTTACTACATAATAGCCTCTTACCAGCTTGAAGAGGTTTTCAGAAAAAGAAAAAAAAAGCTAATAAAGAATTTAGGCAGAAGGCTGAAAACAGCTAACAAAAATACAATGAGGTGACTTAATAAAACAGAAGAAACATAAATATACATGGGAATATAGTCACAAGATGAACTGAAACCAGAAGTTATCGTCATGAAAGTAACACCAGTCTACATGTCTCAGCAGTGTCCCAATCCTCTTCACCTCCTGATCTGACTTAATCCCCGATTTTCCCTGAACGTTCTCCTAAATGCAGTGACTTCCTTTGGTCAACATCCTAATCAATATGATCATGTCTCTCAAATTTTATCCCTCACTTTGAAGTCACACTTTGACTCATGAGGAATTTCCACCCTTCCTTACAGCTGTTGAGTGGGGAGTCCTAACAAGAGGAAGTAGCCTTGTGGGCTGTCCCCACTTCCTTCCTGTGGCTGTCATTCCTGAGCCTGGGTCATCCAGCTGCATCCAGGAGTCTCAAAGTATGCCGTGAAAACTACATACGTGTAAATGAGTCTAGGTCACAACCTCTTCAAAGCCGTATCTTCTAGCTTTAACTTATATTAAAATTAGTCAGAAAGTCCAAGAACTGACATTGTCAAAACTGACTGCAGTAGAAAGTATTTATTATGAATGTGTTTATTGTATATCTTTATTTCCAGGTTCTCACCATTTTCTGTAGTTTTCACACTGATCTTTACAAAAATTATTAAGGTAGAAAAACAGGTGGTATTACCCTCATTTGGATAGAAAAATTATGACAAAGGTGCTTAAAAAATTTTTGCAACAATTGTTGGTAGGACTCTTTTTAAAATTTTTAATGCTTATTTATTTTTGAGAAAGAGAGAGAGAGAGAAAGAGAGAGAATGAGCAGGGGAGGAGCAGAGAGAGAGGGAGACACAGAATCTGAAGGAAGCTCCAGGCTCTGAGCTGTCAGCACAGAGCCAGACGCGGGGCTCGAACCCATGAACCACGAGATCACGACCCGAGTCAAAGCCTGACGCCCAGCCAACTGAGCCACCCCGACACCCCCCCCCACTTTTTTTTTAAGCAAGTAAAAGCATTCCCAAGAGGTACACGTTGAAAAAAATGGACACATATATCATTTACTTTATTAGAAAAGGACACTTAGGGGTTGTATGCAATAACAGCTTCATTTGATGGTGGTTCAGGAGTTTTTCTAAGTGAGATTATTGGATTGGGTTAATATTCAGTTGGTGGCTCTTCCATACTTCTTAATTTGCCACTGTCACTAGTTGTTCAAGAAAACTAGTTTTGTTTTTATTAAATACATATACAGAGCTCGATAGCTGTCCTCTTGGCTTCATGTTTGAGCTTTATCATTTTGAATATCTCAGATATATTCCATTCCTTATTTCCACGAGGTTTATTGGGTTCATTCACCCATTTCTTTATTCTCTCCACATTCCCCACTGTGTTTAGCAAATATTTCTTAATTTTACAGTCCTTTAAATTGCTCTGATTTAAGCCACATTTTGTGGTTCTTGAACTCCTGTTTGAATAAAACAAATAAATAAACATAAATGGTGTAGAATTAGTTGCAGAAAATGCCTTAAGATAAGATTGTAAACACAACTATTTAAAAATGTCTTAGGTTTATCTTTTGCAGATATGCTAATCTCAGGGCAGAGGTAGGTGAGGAAAGAGCTTTTGTGACTCCTCTTTCTCTGAGATTCAAAAAATAAGAAAATATATTCTGATGTTCATTCCCAAGGCAAGTGATAAAGATCAAACACTCATTTTATTACAATATTTTCATTTTTATTGAACAGATTCACTTTGGATCTTGCTTGCATTTGGAATGTTTACTTTTTAATAAGTGATCTGTTTAAATGTGGATCAGAGAACAAGGGTTTCTGTTTTACAGTTCAACTTTTGACCTTGGGGGATGAATGGGTGGAGGCTAAGAGGAAAAGTCCACTGTGTTTTTACTGAACTTTTTACCCTAAAAAAAAAAAAAAAAAAAAAAAAAAAAAAAAAAAAGAGCAAGTTTAAAGTTCACACAGTGCACAAGAGGTCTCCACTGGGGATTTCTGGTATTATTAACTTCCTGACCTCAGATAATTAAAAAGAAAGAGCAGAGCCACCTCAGACTATGACTCAACTTTGAACTTTTAACCTTCCAAGTAAAGTATTTAAATTGTAAATGGTAGACCCTGGAAGCTTTCTTATTGCTATTAACTTCCTTCATCTCTGGGCACAAAGTTATAATTTAGGCCAAAAGCACAGCCCGGACTTTCCTTTTGATTTACTTAACCTCTTTTAGCAGAAAGAATTGAGAACTCTATTTACCTAGAAATGACAGGTATTCCGGAGGAAGAAGTGAAGCCTCCAGGGTCACTGAATTTTGGAGGGAGAGGCAACCCTAGCTGATCTTTCTAGCCTGCTCATTTGTGAAGGAGAATGTTGAGAACCAGGGAGGTGAGGGATTTCCTTAAGGTCGGATAATTAATAGGACAACAAAAGGGCATCCCTGATTCATTAGCTGTACTTGCTTCAGTAGTGGGGGGATTCAAACATGACTGGGGGTAAGAAATAGTCCCCTATGCAACAAAGGGGTCCAGATTTTTACATTAAAATTCATAAAATGGAAAACACTCACTGGATAGGGAGTCGAGAGGCCTGGGTCCTAAGTGACCCCTTCGCCCTATTGATTGTATAACCTTAGGAACTCATTTAACTTTTCCAAGTCATAATTTGCCTGTTTGTAAAATGGAATGTAGCTGGGAAGAGGTGATAAGCACCTAAGAGAATCCTTTGACGCTTAGATTTTGGTTCAAGAATCCTTGCTCTGATGCATGTTTAAACACTGTATAGATACACAATTCTCGGCAACAGCTGGGTTTTCTTAACATGAAGGATAGGGCTAGGTGGCTGTGATCTTTAGGGTAATTGGCTATATCACATGGGGCTTGATGCTGAGTCTGAGGCTCTCCTTACCGTAAGAAAAGACAAAATCCCAAAAGAGAAGGGAAATACCATGTAAAGAGGCATAAGGGATAGGGAAAAGAAGAACAAAAGAACCAGGACAAAGAAAGGAGGGATGACCAGGAAAAAGGCATTAGAAAGGAGAATGACAAAGAGACAGGTAGCCCCCTCAGTTGGATAGGACCCCAGTCAATGCCTGTGATACTGAGAAAGCCAGTGAGTACATTGTGAATCTGCTGGAGCCACATGCTACTAATACCCGAGCTTAGAGCTCTTACTGGCACTTGCACAACGCTCAGCATGAGGAGAGCCAGTCATCGGCGGGCCCGCTCTTCCCTCCTGCTATTTGCTAACACCTTTATTGCCTCCAGTGAGTTACTCACACCACTCTCATTCCCATCTGTCAAGAAGAGTTCCCTTCCAACATTCTGTCCTCTTTTTCTTATACAAAAGAGACCCTCCCAGTGTGGCTGCTCAGAACGGGAGCTGGTATTCAGCTGAGATGTGGCAAGTTTGGAGTGGGGTGAACCATGAGTTTCTAGTTTCCTGGTCCTGAGATGCAAGGGAGATGTGACTCTGTGATCCTGCCTAAGACCCTCTTGGAGAGACAGCTGGAGAGGAGGGAGAGCATGATGGCTGTCTGGCTGGAGGCTGTCTGCTTGGCCTGGAAGCAGAGGGTCCAGGGTCACTGCCTGGTCAAAGTGCTAACAGCTGTATGTGACTCTTATCTCATCACAGATGTTTACCCCCCAGTCTCTTCAACCACTCTCAGCTGCTTTAAACTAATTTACTTCTCCTTTACAACCTCCTCCATTCCTTCTACCAGTCCCCTACTCCCTGGGCCGGCCAAGGCAGGTGATTAAGATTTGAGCAAGGGATTGCACTGTTGAGAGTATGTCTGATTAGGTGATTAAAGTTGCTGTGGGCTGCAAATAAGTGTTAATCCTGGTTTTTGGTGGGCAAAATTACCCAGTGTTTTCTCTGCTCTGTAAGCCCCACTCATTCACTAAATGTCTTCCACATTTTCTAGTCCTGAATATACTCTTTCCTATGTAGATATCCAGAGTACAGTCATGTTAACCTCAAGATCCCCTGAGGAAAGAGGTCACAGTCATCAAGCAAAGCATGACTGTCATCATGAAATAAGTAATATTGCCTATTGACACTTACCTTCATCAACATCTAGAAAGGAAATAAATAGAGGACTGGGTCTTGTCTGCCAGCTACCCCTGCAATGGACAACATCACAATGTAAATAAGATCTATTGTGCTTGTGAAACTTAAAAAAAAAAAAATCTCAGTTATGGGCTAATGCAAATTCTAAGTGGCTCAATTCAGGGCAGTGATGACAATTCTATTTTTAAAAATTAATTTTTCTTCCTTCCTTCCTTCCTTCCTTCCTTCCTTCCTTCCTTCCTTCCTTCCTTCCTTTCTCCTCTTTCTTTCTTCTTTTCTTCTTTTTATCAACTGTATTATAAGACAATGGGAGAAGAGTGGAGAGTCAAGCACAACCCAGAGAGTCAGTGATAAATAATTCATTATGTGAATTATCTGCAGTGAGAACTCTCCTAAAGCCAGGCCCAATAATCCTCCCTGCAAGTGGGAGAGTCTAAGGGTAGCCTTCCAAGGGTAGCCAAGACTCTCATCCCATTTCTCAGCTGCCCTGGCCCAACCCAAGTGAGTGGAAGAGGAGTGTGCGATAAGTAGTCTCTGCTGATTCTAACTACACCCCCGCAATCCCCACTCCGCTGAGAAGCTAAGACCTTGTCTCCAGAAGCAGCCAAAGGCTGATGGATTCTCTGTAGTTTTCTATTGTCCCTGGCAATATTGCCTCTTTTGGTATGAATACTTCAACTGGCAACAAAACTGAAAAAAAAAAAAAGATTAGAAAAATCACACCAGCAAAAAAGGCCATCTTCTTCATTTTCCTCTTCCATACATTTAGATAAAATAGATCCCCATGTATTTGTGTGATATTGTTTCTTTGGTTTGATGTACCCAGCTAGCAAGAATAAGTCATCTTTTGGTTATTAAATTTAGTAGAGTATCCACACAAGCGCCAGGAGCTCCAGAACCCTTAATGGAACTTTGGCAGGCAGGACAGCAATAATTGTACAGCAGGGACAATAGAAGTGGGAGGCTAGGGTACAAGGAGCTGCAGTCTTCTCCCTTCTTTTCACCAGCAGCTCTAAAAGTGAAGTGGTATCTAAATTAGGTGTTATTTTAGATTACAATTTGTCACACCTCATGGAAGTGATACCATCAGGCAGACAGATGCCAGTTGGAAATTGGTTGGTATCTAGGGATGGCAATTGTTGGCTCCTTTATTTATTCAATCGATCCGTCAAATAACATGTATCATGGCCATCAGAAAGATATGTCAGTCTCTGGACACAGGAACCTTTTGGTGATCCCTGAGATATAAAAGAGCAAGTTAGGAATGATCACTGCTAAATGGCTGCTTATCCAGGACTTATCCAGGGGGAAAAGTAAGAGGTCCCCTATAAATTTATGGTAGCCATATGGAGGGGCCTCCCTTTTAACTCCCACCACCTTGAATTAATGGAGATACAGTTGGGCCAAAATTTTACTACTTTATGTATTGAATGTCTACCAAGTGCAAAGCATTATATGGGATAAAGGATAAATTAAACACGAGTCACACTTGATCTAAAAGGAGAAAAACCTTCTCATACATAATTGTAATATAAGAATCATTCTGGTAGAGGCTATATATTTTAGAAAATGGTCAGTATATGGCAAGTTGTTTATAGAATCCCAGAGAGAAAAGTTATTCCTTGAACATAAGAAAAATAAATATACATGAAATAATAATAATATAGTTTTTTTTTTTTTAACCAGAGGCACTCATTTATAAATACTGGAAAACAATCAAGACAAGAATTTTAAAAATTGAGCAAGCAAGATGGATCAGGTAGTAAATAATAATTCCTTAGACTCTTGAAAATGGTAGTGTTTGAATTTTTTTTTTTTTTAATGAAAGATTCCAGGAAGCTAGAGACTTCTGGGTAATGTTTAAATCATTGGGAATTGATCTGACATTTAATGGCAAAATGTTGACTCTCTAATGCCGTAACAAGGTCAATAGGTCAAGGGACCTCCATTTCCTAACCTTAGCTGTTCTCTTTACATGACATATCAGAGTATTGATCAAGGCTGTTATGCGGGATTGGGCATAGAGTTCTATATCCTTATTATAGTGTTCTTAAAAAACTAGGTCTAGCCAATATATTGTATTCTGCTATGATCTGCATTTTTTTGTGTGATCCCAGCGAAGGGGTCTTGCTCTGTTTCTTGTTTATCCTCCTGCTTTGATTTGTCGGCATTCCCTGGGCAAAACTTATGTCTTCTTCTGAATGTTCTGTATCCCGGGTTCATTCACTGATGGTCTTAAGACTCTCTAGGCTTCCACACTATATTTTGTCTTCAAACTTCATTGATCTTCCAAACTCAGTGATGCTACCAAAATGGTAGTCAGTTTTGACGTCCCTAGAGCTATGACATTGAATGATTGAATTCACATTCATATTTGCTAGTCATTATATTTTATGTGATTATGGAAATATTGGGTACTGGTTTCATAGGCCCAAACTAACTCCTTCTTAGATTTAAACAATGAAAGAATAATTCAATTTAATTTCTAACACTGTAGAACTATACTACTTTAGCTTTTCCAAAGAGCTTTTATACATTTTCTCATTTTATCCTCATAACACATCTGTGTATAATAATTCATAAAAGGACCCTAACATTTCATCAAACGCATTTCCATTGCAGATGACTAATGTGAACCATAGGAATAGGACAATTGATTCTTGAACCTTTAGTGTATCCTCATGTTCTTAAATTAAAGTCATAAAAAGGTTGAGAGGGTATGGTGGAGACTGTGAATTGTCCACCAAATCTGTGTTCCACTGTTTCCATAGCAAAACAGAGTCATGACTGGGATGAAGCTGCCCAGGCATGGACCATATTTTCCCCTTTCCCTTGGCAGCTAGTTGTGGCCATAAGACTAAGCTCTCTCCAGTGAAGTATGAGCAAAAGTGATGGATTCCATTCAAGCCTTGCCTTGAAAATTTGTGTGCTCACTCCTACAGCTCATTCTTCTTTGTCACAGCTGAAATAGCCATGACAAGACAAACCTTAGAAGCCACGTGTTGACAGTGCAAGGACCGCTTTCATTCTGGGTTGGTTCCTAAATGACTGAGTGGAGCAGAACCCTTCCATTGCCTTCCCTCCCCTGCACAGATTAGCATATTATTACTTGAGAGAGAAATTATTAGCATATTATTACTTGAGAGATAAATCCACTTCTATATTATTTCAGCCATTACACATTTTCAGGACATTTACTTCAGTAAATATTGCTGTAGATGGCTACTTGATTTTACTAGGAAAAACTTCAGAAGCATTCAAGCTGGGGTTGATGATGAGACTGAAAATTATCAAGTCCTGACTTTATTTCCTCTCTCCATCAGATATTTGATGGTGGGGTGGGGTGGGGGGAGGTTAGGATAACAGGAATAAAAGAGAGGTAGGTCAAGGTTGGAAGAAGCAGTTATGGAGGCAAGAATTGTACTACAGAGATGTTTACACCTACTCAGAAATGAGAGTGAATAAAAACATTAAAAAAAATAGAACCAGAAAAGTACTCCCTCCCATTTTTTTTTTTTTTTTACTACATAAAGTCTTTATTGAGTATTCAAAATTCATTGGGTATCACCAGCTAATGGATTCTTAACTCTTTGTGTTTGATTTGCTAATTATTACAGTGAATTAAGCACAAAGAATTCAGCAAGGGTTCTAAAGTAAGCCCTGCAGAATAGTCACCCTGGACACATTGCAGAATGTAACCCCAAGTTTTCTTCTTAAGTCTTTTCCAATCAAATTGTGTCTTTTCTCTTTAACACTTGTCACTTAGATCTTTATCTTAGTAGGTCATCTCAGAAGTCTTGCATGCTAGAATCCAGAGAAATAGAGAGATAAGCATCACCAACATTTATTGATGAGCAACGACTTAATACCCTCCAGAGGTGCTCCTACATACATTCACATGAAAACGGGACCAGAGAGAAACTTTAAAGGGACCTCAAAGGAGAAACCATGGGGATAACGTGTGCAGTAGCTCACAGTCACCCCTACCCTAATAGTATCTGATCTGAACCTGGCATAGCTTCAGAAAAAGCCATGTGTTCAGGCTAAAACAAGAATGAGAAAAAAGGAGAACGGTTGCTTTCTTCTAATGTGGTAAATAGGGCATGAAGTTTTCATGGTTAGCTAGTAGAACCAGTTTTACAAGTTTTCTACTTACCCAGAGGGCTCAGCCTGAAGGGAGAAAAAATATTTTTATTCAGGAAATATCCTAAGACTTTTGGTAGGGCGTTTAAATTCGGTATACCGAATAAAGACCTATATTCATGTTGTGTCTCCATTTATTGGGAAGAAGTTTGAAACTGAAACTGTTACATTTTAAAAGTTTTTCATGAGTGCCATACCTTCCCCTTCTGGTTTTGGCATGAGGAAGCGATAAAAGAAAGCTTCCTTCTTTTGTATCCTCCTTATGTGTCCTCTTATTACTAAGTTTTGGTAGATTCCTCATATTCATTTAGGTTTCTCTCCCAGATCGTTTATTTTAAATGTCAGGAAATGATCAGTTAATGGATCCAGGTTTTGATTCTTCTCAGTTTGGAGAAGAAATAGCTTTAAGTAAGAAATTCCCACAAGGTGCCCATATGTGTGTCCCTCTGGGTGAGACTGAGTGAGAGAAAGCCAGGCCCACAGCTAGTGGCAGAGAATGTGACACAGGGAAAGGAGACAAAGAAACCTCAAGGCAATAAAGCGAACTCTTAAGGCAATAAAATGTTGAACATATATATTTGCACATTTCAAATTTCCTTTCAAGTTTCAGCATCTCTCAACAGAGTGGAGGTGCCTTCTACATATGGCTGCTTCTGCGGATGGTACTGGTGGGGGAAACAGAACAAGGGGTAGTTGAAGAGACAAGAAATACATGTGTGTTTGTATGTAAGGTTCATATCACTCTTTCCTCTCTCCTAGTTCCGTTGGTGGGAAGTATTCTTATACTGATTCTTTCATTTAACAACTTGTCTGCTTTGACAAAGACAAATCAACTTCAGCTTTTGGTGACCCCTAGGGAAATATTCTATATCTAGTGGTGAAACGGATTGATTTTATTAAAGCCACTGTGAAATCTCTGCTTCCTCAGGAAGAAAATTATATTTTTCTTCACTGAAGATTGAATAAGAGAAAATAATCTGAATAAATATTATATGTCATATTCAATTTATAAATATATAACTAGGGAGGGTACAAAGATTGCCTTTAAACTTCAAGTTTGGAACTAAATATATATACATATGCATATGTTTTACATATTCTTAGTGGAGAATACTAATAAAATTATAAAGTCTTAATAACTGAGTGTTTCACCCACTCACAAATTAGAATTTTTAATAACACTTAAACAACTTTTTCTGAATCAAGAGCAAAGTACTTTTCTTCCATTTTTCATTTGAGGAGCTGAAATTTTATCTTCAAAGTTTGGTTATGCAGCTGATAGCTGGCTTAACAAAATATCCCTGATTCCTCTTCCACAAGGTCCTCTCTTATACTTAAATTCAACCCTGTGCAGCAGTTTTGAAGCTCTAAAACAATTACAAAATTTTCTGGTCTTTAATGATTCTCAAAGACTGTGAGAACTCAGGTATGCCACAAAGGCATTTGAAAAGAACAAGAGGGACAAGTATTGGCTTCGTTCCATTCAAATTAGGGTAGCTGCATTACTGCTAATTTTTTTTTTCCAGTAAAAGCTGTTTCTCTACGTTTTCCCTATCCTCTAAACTTTAGCATCCTGGATCACAAAAACATGTGACAATCCTATCAACAAACAGCCCATATTTTTATTAAGTAGACGGAGGAAGGTAGAACTGATTTCTTTTTAAAATTTTATTAATTTTTTAAAATCTTTACTTATTTTTGAGAGAGAGAGAGAGAGAGAGAGAGAGCAAGTAGGGGAGGAACAGAGAGAGAGTCACAGAATCTGAAGGAGGCTCCAGGCTCCGAGATGTCAGCACAACTCCGGACGCAGAGGTTGAACTCACCAACCGTGAGATGGTGACCTGAGCCGAAGTCAGAAGCCTAACCAACTGAGCCACCCAGGCACCCCGGAACTGATTTCTTATTACTGAAAAGTGATGTGAGCAAGAAGGGAAAATCCAGCCTGTCACCATCACTCAAGGCAAGGTTGTACTCAGCATCAAAATTAAAGGGAGACCAGTTGAAAATGAAAACCCTTTACATACTTCATTTTACTCAACTCTTCTTTCAACCTCTCCTTGGAAAAAGAATGTTTTGTTTTGTTTTCTTTTCCTTGTTTTACATTTTTAAAAAAATGTTCATTTATTTTTGAGAGAAACAGAGACAGAGTGAGTGGAGGGGAAGGGCAGAGAAAGAGGGAGACACAGAATCCAAAGCAGGCTCCAGGCTCCCATCTGTCAGCACAGAGCCTGTTGGGGGGCTCGAACCCACAAACTGTGAGATCATGACCTGAGCCAAAGACGAACACTCAACCCACTGAGCCACTCAGGTGCCCCTTGCTTTGTTTTTTCTAAGCAAGGAGCAGTGGAGATGATCTTTTCTTGGACAAGCCAAAGTCTGTCTCCTTGTCAGGTTGAAGAAGACTCTGCCTCCCAGAACCAGAGTGCAGAGCTGTGATTCTGGTTCATGACAAGAACAAAGGGTGCTTGTTGGGGGAGCAGTCAAGCACGATGGCATCTCCCTTGCTGAACCAGAAATTAAAGCACTGCTTTAAAAATTATACATATGACACTTTGAGCCATGCCAAGGATCCTTTTCTCATTTTAGTGTCACTAGTGGTTAGTTTGCTTGTTATGTGACATCATTTTTTTTTTTAACGTTCATTTAGTTTTGAGACAGAGAGAGACAGAGCATGAACGGGGGAGGGTCAGAGAGAGAGAGGGAGGCACAGAATCTGAAACAGGCTCCAGGCTCCGAGCTGTCAGCACAGAGCCCAACGCGGGGCTCGAACTCACGAACCACGAGATCATGACCTGAGCCGAAGTCGGACGCTTAACCGACTGAGCCGCCCAGGAGCCTCTGTGACATCATTTTTTAGGAGCCATGAAACTGTGAGAAGAATGGAAAGACCATAATATGGTCCTGTGGGATACCACTGCTTGAAAAGCAAAATGTGTATTAAACATGTGCGAGCAGGGATTAGGAGTCAACTGTCTGAAGCAGAACACATGTGATTTCTACATGTCTCTTCCCTCCAACTTCTTATTTTGAAAAATTAAAAAAACCTGAAGAAAATTGCAAGTATAGTACGCTAAACACACATATGTCCCTTATGTAGATAGGGGTCGTCACTTTCTATATGTGGCCATTGGCTACTTCAAAAGTGGTTAATCCATATTGAGGTGTGCTAGTCTACATGCCTTTCTAAAAATAAATATTTCCATAAGTTTTCTGAAAAGTGAACAGACATGCACACACACAGATAATTTATATATATGTATATATATATACAATTATGACTTGTATACACACACACACACACACATATATATACATACATATGAGTTCATACCAACAAATAGAGAGAACACATATATGTGTATATCTATGTGCATATGTTTAACTATGGATCTAGTTTTCATTTTCAATAAATCACTGAGAAAAAAAAGAGATACTTTGGAGAGGTGAGATGAGGGTTTAGGCATCTTTCTTTTATTTTTATTTTAGAGAGAGAGGGAGACAGCATGGGCAAGGAGGGGCAGAGGGAGAGAGAGAAAATCTCAAGCAGGCTCCGTGCTCAGCACAAAGACCAGTGTAGGGAAGCCGTGTGTAAGCACAGTCCCACCACTGTGAGATCATGACCTGAGCTGAAATCAAGAGTCAGACACTCAACTGACTGAGCCACCCGGGTGCCCCAAAGCATCCAGCTGTTAAAAAGTTCTTCACATTTCTCCACGGAGTGGACCTACGCCTAATTAGAAGTTTATTAATTCTCACATGGAATATATTAGAAATAACAGAATCTCTCTTTTATTTTGCAAAATAAAAAATAAAAATATGAGTTAAAAACAGAAAGCTTAAACATTAAGATGTTTCATTTTGGTGATTATGATTTTACAAGACAGCTTAAATCCCAACCTTGCCTGTTTGAAATCTTCCTTGTTTCACTACCTACTCCAATGCAAGCTAAAATATAGGCTGGTCAACATCTATCTGAGATCAATTCTAAATATAATAATCAATATCCAGAGATTCACCATTGGAAAATCAGTGAAGCCATTAAAAGAAGGTTTAAAAACCAGCAGTCAGTGACTTTGAACCTCTTTTAATCTGCTCCCATATAAAATGGAGCCAGACTGTTTAAGAAATAAATAGAATATAGTCAAATGGATGGTGTTGCCTTCTGAGTCGTGCCTTCCTTTGAAAGATGATTCTCTCATGAAAGTGTGTTTTTTAAGCATATTTCTATTACTACCCATAAAAGTACCATATCATGCTTCTTGGTAAGTGGATTTGAATCTTGCAAACTGACTTGTCTAAAAACCAAGTAGGATGATAAGATTGATAAAGCTTCCTGTGTTAGTCAACTCAGGTTGCCACAATAAAATAGCAGAGCCTGGGTGGCTTAAATAACAGACGTTTATTTCTCACAGATCTGGAAGCTGAGAAGTCCAAGATCAAGGTGTCGGCAGGAAAGATTTCATTTGGAGGTCTCTTCTTTTGGCTTGCAGGAGGCCACCAGGTCACTGTGTGCTCACATGGCCCTTTCCCGGTGTGTGAGCAGAGAGAGAGGGCTCTGTCTCCCTCTTCTTATAAAGCCAGCAGTCCTACTGAATCAGGACCCCACCCTTGTGATTCCATTTAACCTTAATTTCCTCCTAAAGGACCTATCTTCAAATACACTTCTATTAGGGGTTAGGATGTCAACATATGAATTTTTGAAAGGACACACTATCTGAATTTTTGACCGCCCCAAAGGCACTAATTATAAAGAACAAGGCTATTTTTTAATTTATTTTTTATTTTTAATGTTTATTTATTTTTCAGAGAGAGAGCATGAGTAGGGGAGGGGCAGAGAGAGAGAGAGAGACACAGAATCCAAAGCAAGCCCCAAGCTCTGAGCTGTCAGCACAGAGCCCGACGTGGGACCCGAACTCCCGGACCATGAGATCATGACCTGAGATGAAGTCGGACACTTAACCGACTGAACCACCCAGGCGTCCCAAGAACAAAGCTATTTTTATGCACATGTGTGGTTACAGCTTAAACAGTCCAGAATATACTTCCAAATGAAAGCTTTAAAAAAAAATTTCATGGCGTGCTAGCAATGTTTGAAAAAATAGGTAAAGCACTTCTTTCTTTTTTTTTTTTTTTTTAAGTCAACAAAATAACATATTTCCTTTTCAGAAAACTTGGGAAATGAAGAAAAAAATTGAAGAAAATTGAAACAATTTTATGTTCTTAAAATTCTCTCAGAATCACATTTTCCCAGTACCTTTCCTAAAAAAAATATACAAACTTGGAATTGTATCACTGAGAAATGTTGTGTCCTGTTCTTTTCCATTTAAAATTATTCCATGAACACTTTCCAAATTAAATAATTTATGAAAACTTCTCTTTGAGTGCTTTTTGTTGTTTTCATTTCTCCCTGTTGTACGTAAGAGTTTATTAATCCTTGCTTTTATTTATTCATTCTTGTATATAAATATTTGTTGCAGGCCTGTTTATTTCCTTGGGATAATTCTCAAAGAGAGAAATTACTAGGTCAGAAGATATTAATAATTGTTAGATACTTGATTCATATTGCTGAACAGCTCTCCAGCTAAACTGCATCACATGAAACTCTCACATGATATTTGAGAGGGGCAAGTTCATTTGCCAACACTGGTCATTACACTTAAAAACATCTTTCTCAATTTGTAAAGGAATCTGCATCTGGTTTTATTTTGCAAGTGAGAATTGACTTTGTTTTTTTTGTATCTGCTTATTCATCCTTTTCTTCCATTTCTGAATTGCCTATTTTCATCCTTTGTCCACTTTTCCCTTTTCCTTTGAGAAAGTCAAGGTTTTTGTTTTGTTTTTTTTAATTAATTTTTCTGCTGATTTATGATATTTCAAACCTTTGTTATGTAACATTATAATTCAGCTTTTTACCAGGTTTTTTTTAACTCTTGATTTTGTATGTTTCTTAGAAATATCCATTTCTATGTAGTAAAACTATCAATCTTATTCTGCCTGGCAGTGGTTCTCCAATTTCATGTGCTCCAGAATCTCCTAGTGTGTTCACTAAAACACAGATTCCTAGGCCCTGTAGATCAGGGTGTATCATTCATTAATTCTCTGGTGGGGTCCTGGCAACTGTTTTTCACAAGAAATGCAGCTGATTCCAAATGAAGTAGTTTATAAACTACACTGTGAAACACTGCCTTGCAGTTTCTTGCTTTCGATTGATACTTAGTTTCTCTCAGTCATGTCACATGAACAGCAAGGTAAGTTTTCTTCTATTTTCTCATGCTTTCATTTCTCTACATCTAACTATTCGATTCAGCTCGAATGTATCTTACTGTCTGCTTTACCTCAAAATATTGAACCATTTTTCCTAGCACAATTTATTTAATAACAATCCAACATTTCCCCAGTAATTTACGATTCCAACTTCACCGCTTACTACAATTTTGTAAATATTTGAGCTTATTGCTGAGCTTTTTTTCCCCTGTCCTATTGATTTATCTATTTCAGCCTACTGCTTTAATTACTCTAGCCTTTGAGTATTTCTGTTACTATGAACAATGTCCTCTCCCCATTACTCTCCTTATTCAAAAATATTTTTGGTAATTCTCACCTGTATAATTAAAAAAATTAGTTTGTCAAATTAAAATAATAACAATAATAATTTTTTTTTTTTACTGGAGTTGTATTTAATCTATAAAATAATTTGAGGAAAATCACATCAGTGCAACACTGAGCCTTCACTAAAACATATATTTCTATTGATTTATACATTCTTTTATGGCTGCTATAGTCTGAGTGTATGTATCCCTCCCTCAAAAGTCATATGTTGAAACCCTAACCCCCAAAGCTGATAGTATTAGGAAGTGAGATTTTGTGAGGCGCTTAGGTCATGAGTGAGATTAGTGCCTTATTAAGATGCTCTAGAGAGATCCTTAGCCCTTCCCATCACAGAAGGACCCAGCAAGCTGGCTCTGAATCAGGAAGGGGCCCACACCAGAAGGCATGGTATACATATGTGATACTCAGATACTTATCAAATGGATAGAGATGGGTCTCCTTACTTGAATTCAGTACCATTTTGGTATTGTAGCCATGATGAGAAATATCAGTAACCAGAAAAGTTTTGGTAGTAGTTTAACGATCTGCTCTTTTCACTTGTAAAATTCATATTTAGTCTTTGTTTAGACCCTGAGTTTACCAATTCTCCTGATGTTCATGACTCGAAAACACGTCTGTTTTTAGATAAAATGCCATTTTCTGGATACAAAAGTATAGAAAAAAATATTAAAAAAAGATTTTAGCTGGTTTGCGAAGTCCTCATGATAGACAGTTAGATTATATCCCAATGTTCTGGTTTTTAAAAATCGTCATGGTTGACCCTGCCCAAATTGAAAATTGGTCATTGATCTCCCTCTATCCATGTATGGAAAAAAGGGTTCATTTGAAAAATTATAACTAAATAAACACAAAAAGATTTTTTTCTCGACAGTTCAGAACTTTATTATACTGTTAAAGTTGTTCCAAAGTAGGATAGAATTTAGTTTAAAGCTACGAAAGAAAGGAATTCTGGATGCAGAACAGAAGTGGATCCCTTCCTGGTGGCCTCTAGGGCAGACACTCCCTGCTTTGTTCTTGTTTCCTCGTCTCAGTCAGATCTGTAGCCTTCCCTTGGGCATCTTTGTCTGACTGGTTTCCTGCCCTCCACCTGGGGCCAGAGAGAGAGGAAGAAAGGCTTGTTCTCATATCAGGCCCCTTTGGAAGCAATCCTGGAGTGTAGGAGATGACAACAAAGGAAGAAGGGAAGGGAAAACATACCAAAATGGACTTTCAAGACTTTTCTAACTCACCTTTAGGACAGGGATTTATAAAGATGTGTTTCTTATTCTTAAGGATAATATAAAAATGAGAGGAGGTGACAAGCCCTATTGCAGAACTCCCAGGGAACATTATCCTTGGTAACATGGATGAAAGAATGGTTAACTCTGAAAGGGTAGATGAGGCTTCTGAATATTATTGAGTTTGGTGTGCTTCAGGGAAAGATGGCCAGTTCGTTGGCCCATGGAGCTTTAGATAGGTTCAAATTTAGATATGAACTAGACAGGCTCGAACAAGGAACATGAAAATGGAGAAACAGTGAGGAGTCCTGTAAAGTGTGTAGCAGGTCTCCTGGAATAATACGGTGTGGTGAAAACCTATGAACAAGAATATTTTAAGAAAGTACGTTAGTGGCACCTGGGTGGCTCAGTGGGTTAAGCATCTGACTCTTGATTTTGGTTCAAGTCATTATCTCATGGTTTGTGGGTTCCAGTCCCGCGTTGTGCTCTGCGCTGACAACAAGGAGTCTGCTCGGGATTCTCTCTTTCTCTCTCTCTGCCCCTCACCTGCTTGTGCTCTCTAAATAAATAAATAAATAAATAAATAAATAAATAAATACTTAAAAAATGTTAGTGAAGGCCAAAGGTTTTCTCAATAGCATCTATGTTAGTTTCCTATGGTTGGCAAAACAAAGTACCATAAAATGTGTGGATTCAAACAACAAAAATATATTCTCTCAGGGGTCTGAAGGCTAGAAATGGTAAAACGAGGTGTTGCCAGGGCCATCCTCCCTCTGCAACCCACAGAGTTATCCTTCTTTGCGTCTTTCTGTCTTCTGGTGGTTTGCTGACAATTTTTGGTGTTCCTTGGCTTACAGCTGTATGATTGTAATCTCTGTTTTCATAGTCACAGGCATTCTCCTTATTTATGTGTATGTGAATATGATATTTATATATATATGTATATTAGTATTTATATCTATACATAGGTATATAGATATAGTTAGAAATACTAACATTGTAGTAAATTGGTTATTTTCTATTAATGTAAACTCCTCAGCTATTCCAATCAGTATTAAAACACTGATATAAGCTTATTAGATTCTCTCTCTATAGGTTTACTTTTATGTGTCTGTATATATATACACATATATGGGTGTGTATATATACATAAACACTTTCCCATACTTTGTACTATTTGCCAAGATTCTTAATATTACATAGTCACGAAGGCAGGCAATATTGTCATAAGATGAAGGTCTGACATGAGGAAGGCATTTGCATTTTATAGTCTAGTGTACCTATTTTTCCTTCAGAGTTCAGAAAATCAGCTTATTTGCTTGTTCTATGTTTAGTAAAAAGTTGTTTTGTTAGAATCCTATTTCTGCCCCCAAATTTTCCAGCATAATAAATACCTCTGAGAATTTTAAGATTTTCTCTGCCAAACATGCTGCCTATCTTTAAATATTTGTGAGTATATACTTCCTATGTACCCTCTAAAACATATATAGAATGTGTTTTATTATTCATTAATAAATATTTTGGTTAATTAAACATATATTCGAATTGTGCATCACTATAAGGTTGTTTGATTTAGAACAGTATTTGATTTCAGGGATAACTTGCATCATGAAAACACTTAAAAATGTGAGCTTATTTCCTTGTAATCTCTCCTCAGGAAAGTAAACAGGAACTGTTGAAGACATACCCAGCGTGGCTCAGGGACTACTTTATTGGCTCAGTCCAACTCTCAAGTGTGCTGGCATTTTTCCTTTTAAGGACAGTGAAGTCATATCTCTGAAGGCCACGGTGTCATGCACAGGGAAGCCGCCGCCATTCCCTGACCAGGTTCAATATTGCCCCCATCAGGAGCATTTCTGCAATGGAAGGTTTCACTTACCTCCCAGCAGTTTAAAGAGCAGGGAGAGAGAGAGAACTTCTGTTTTCACAAACAAATGAACAAAACAACAGAAATGATAGAAAAACCATTATTCTCCATCTAAATTGGAGGCCCAAACAAATCCTGTCTGATTTGACTTACAGATTCTAGTCTGACTTTCACATTCTTCCTTAATGTCCGTCCTTTTCTCAGGGCCACGAGGCACACTTTCTGTTATGATGTGAGTCAGCTGCAAGGATTCGTCTACTTGTCTCTTGACTGTTAGACAACCTTGCCTTTTCATTTGGCTTTTAACTGGGCAGGCTGTGGTCTCTTAGGTTTAGCTTTGGGAAGCTGCCCCCTACTGGGCCTTGGTTGGTGGGAGAACTTCAGGACCTAGGAAGGAGAGCTAGTGTAGTTGTCTGTGAGTGGACCCTGGACTTTGGAATCTTTGGATAACACAGTTGCTTACCATCTTGTTATCAATCTGGAAACCTAGTCAAGCGATACATTTCCAATCCCCTGACTGTCTCATGACCAACCTGTAGGTACTAGGCAAAGTTTAGTCCAGAAGGACTGCCATAAAGTTGTTGACTGGACCCTGTCTCAGGAAAAGTTTAGCGTGTCCTGGAAAACTTTATCACACACCACCAACTCTGAGAGGTCAAGGGTATTATGTAGAATAGTAACGTTCTTAAAACTGACTCATGAACTGGGCTGTGAGTAACCGATTCATCCCTAGTCTGACAGAGAGGATATCAGGTGGCCCAACATGCACTTCCTGAGGATCAGTGACAACAGGGATAAGGAAGGGGTCAGTCATGTAAGAGAAAGTCTGGACAAAGGCTAAGTCAATACCAAAGAAGCTGTCGGTCTGTCTGCATTTTTCACACTGCCCAAATGTTCCACTCAGCAGATTCTGGCGCAAAATGTAGATAATGTTATAAGTAGTTGGTTCTGAAATCATGGTCACTGTTACAGGGCACACGCTTTCTATGAGAATACTTCTGTTTCATTAATTATGCTTTCTTTTGAAAATGTAACTAAATGTAAGTGATGTCACTTCTGCCGCTTTTACAAATAGGTTTTGAGTACTTAATTGTATATGATAGATGTTAATATTTCTGTGTTGGATGTAAGAGAGGTCATTATAGTAAGCAATGCCGTAAAATATTTGTTTTATGTTAAGAGAGAAATACTCGATCATTTTTATTTACATTCTTGTGCAGCTTGGGTCAGGTTGCCCTAAGGAGTTCTATTTTCTAAAGAATAAATCTATGGAACGACTACATCATAGATTCAAGGTACAGTGTGAAACAAATACAGCCTCAGGACTTTTGCTATCCTAAAGAGAAGAAACAGTTGTTTTGTTTAAACTTTATTCTTTATATGTAAAACTAAAGAGTTTTATATATACTATCCTTAATTTTCTAAAACAGTACAAAAAAGTCATTACAAATCATTTTGAATAAAACTTTGATTTATTATTTTATTTTTAAAGACCTTCATGAGTTCAAAGTAATCAACAAAAACCTTTCTGCCCTGATAAAATATAAATAACAAAAATAAATCTACTAGTGATATAATTTTAAATGCAACTTTAAAATAAAATATATATATATTTTTAAAAGACTATTTTTTTCCTTATGATCAAAGAAAGACAAGTTACCGGATTACCTTTAGGCATTTATGTTGATATGTTTGCATTTATTCCAATTAAAGAAAGATACAGTACATTGAAAACAATGACAGAAGGTTAAATTGTGTCTTAAATATAGGTAAGGAAAGAGATTTTTATTTCTTATTTTTTTTTTTTTAAAGAAGCAAATAGGGTAGAGAGCAAACAGGCTGTTATGAAATGACTGAGCCACAGAAATGAAACGTACAGCAAAGGGAATATAGTCAATGGTATTGCAATAGTGTTGTATGGTGACAGATGGTAACTACACTTGTGGAGAGCATAGCATAATGTATACAGTTGTTGAATCACTATGTTGTACACTTGAAAGTAATGTAACATTATGTGTCAACTGTACTTCGATAAATTAAAACATAAACAAAAACCAAAAAGTCCAAATAGGGTAGAAATTGCAGTGGCCAGCAGGGGGCTTCTTTTAGGTTCCTTTTTTCCT
The DNA here is from genome assembly GCF_028749965.1 of Puma concolor. Classification (NCBI taxonomy): domain Eukaryota; kingdom Metazoa; phylum Chordata; class Mammalia; order Carnivora; family Felidae; genus Puma; species Puma concolor. The sequence goes on along the minus strand of NC_141675.1, from coordinate 131,740,609 downwards.
TTAAATTAAGGGCTACACTGAGAATGCATTTTACTCTTTAGTTTTGCATATAGGGAGTAAAATCTAAATAAAACAACTTTTTCCTCCTTTTAGTTTACTTTTCTACTTCCTTTCCCACCACCAGTCTTTCTCGAGACCTATAACATGTGATCCCTGCTGCCTGACCACTGCTGCCTTGGACCCCACCAATTAAAATTCTATCTTTGAAAACTGCTCAAGGGAGGATTTGGATGATGGGCTTCCCACCAGACATAAATTAAAATTAAATTAAGAGCAAGGAAGCATATTCTTGTTTGATGATTTAAATGGTAGTTACAGAGACCTGGTTTCACCCTGAACCATTTGGGAAGGACTTTCTGAAATGACTGGCTTGAATAGTAGTATAAAAGGTAATGAATGGTCATGTAATATGACATTTTAATAGTGTTGTGTTTTCCCCGGAATTTGAGAGTGGATGAAAGGCCTCCAGAACTAATAGGCAGATTCTGACCCATTTTGGAACATAGCTTCAAATCGCCTTCTCATTTTTTGATTTGCATAAAACTACCTCCTATTCACCTCCTTTTTGCGGGCCCATTTCATAAATGTAGGCTCAATTAGTTTAACGGCAGTGCAGAGCAATTCAAGAGATGGTGAATGGGAAGGTAAAACTGTGTCATTTGTTATCCAGGTGAAATCTCAAGATAAATTGAAACTGACTTCATGTAACTTTTCAAATAAGAATGGGGCTCCAACAGGGGAGATGAGCAAGATAGTAATAGTCACTTTGAAATCAGTAATTCCAGATTCAACACCCAATGCACGAAATTGTTAGGATTTTGTTTTAACTCAAAGAAAATGAAACTTTGACTGTAAGGATAATACAGAACAGAATGAGTTAGGGTCATGTTCCCCAAACTGGGATACATAGCAGGGTGACATGGGTTACCCAATTTACATGAGGATTTGGAATAAAAGAAGATAAGTGATATAGCTGGCAAAAAAATTTTCAAATACTTTTTTACTACTTTGATAGGGCTATGTTATGAATGGGAGTATAAAATTCAAATGATTCACCTAAGATAAAATATGAAACTTCAAGAAATTTTGAACAAAGGGCTCCTGTAGAGTGAACCCCTCCTTTTCAACCCCTACCTTAGATATATTAATTAGATAAATGCTTTGGAAGCCAAACTATCAGATTTTTCATCTTGGCATAGTTAACTTGTCACACATCAGTACGACTGGTCATGACTTCTAGCACAATTGAAGAATTCTTAGAAAATTAGGATTATAGAGTTGAATATTGCCTTAAACCATTTGTGTGGGTAAAGGTATAAACACCGCTGTAAGTGTGTTTGTTCGAAGTCTTAGGATCTACCTGACAGGATAAGAGGGAGAAGTTGGAAGCAAAGATATCACAACTATTATGAAAACATAACTCTGATTTATATGTGCTTGAATAGCTTTGTCTTCCACTACACCTTCATTCTCAGGGTTATCCTTCAAAATAGGGAAGAAATGTATTTTTACTACTGAATGATTTAACCAGTGTCCAAGATTATGAATTACAATGTTGAATTTTAAGACTGTTGTTTATGGACCTAATTTGAGCCTAAAATTTAATAGGTTCCTTCTCTGGTCCTAAAATAAGAAGTCAACAAGAAAAGAATTCATAATTTTATCTAGTTGTGGTTTACAATTCCTGGGAATGATATCGAATACAATTTACTTGGTCCAAATTACTCCTTAATATCTATCAGTATAACTATCCTAAGGAAAAGATGCCCTTTGATACCATAAGGAGCCTCTGATGAGCATTGAAGGAAATGTGCAAAAATAAAGCCCCTGTATTCTTTCTTTTAAACAAAACTATATCATTCTCCCCTTTTAAAAATTTTTTTCTTTGCTCTTTTTATTTCTTTTTCTTCTGTGAAAGTTAGTGTATGTAATCATGCATTCATTGAACATGGTTACCTCTCAAATTTTTCTTCCCTTGTTATTATATTACTTTGGAAAACTTTGATACAAATATCTTAGGAGGAAAATGAACCAAAGATCACTTAGTTACATGGCACTAACGTTTAATTAAAATATAGTTTATCTTGGTTGATAAACCAAGGTTGCTCAATTGGTTGAGTGTCCAACTTTTGCTCAGGTCATGATATCATGGTTTATAAGTTCGAGCCCCACATCGGGCTCTCTGCTGTCAGTGCAGAGCCTGCTTCAGAGCCCCTGTTCCCCTTTCTCTCTGCCTATCCCCCTCTCATGCTTGCTTCCTCAAAAAAATAAATAAACATTAAAAAAAAAAGAAATACTGATATTCTAAAAAAAATAAAATATAGCTAATCTTTTGTTCAGGTGTGAGCCATTCATATCAAATTACCCAGAGCCTTATTGCCGATGCAGAGGCAGTTGGATTTCTTTCTGCCATATTCCTTCTTCACCCTCGGTCTATTTCTCAGTAGTTTGTCCTGAAGGCATCTTAAAAAACAAACAACCCTACACTCAATTAATTACATGCTGAAAAAGAGCCTTAGAGATTACAGTAAACTTACTGTATTAGTGACTTCAAATTTCTATGCAAAATTATTCCATGCCCATGGTAGCAACCTCCCACCCTGGTCCTAACTTGGCTGTGTGACTTATTTTGGCCAATGGACTTACAGCTGACTTGATGCAAACAGAGACTTGAAGCACACTTCCTTCCGCATTTCTGCTTCCTTTTGTGGACCCCTGGAACTGCCATGGGAATATGCCCTGGCTATCCTGCAGGAAAGATAGAAGAGGAGTCCAATGAAGGAGAGCTGAGTTTTCCCAGTGATGCCACCAAGATCAGCTAACTACACGGACCAGTCAGCTGATAGCGGATGCCTGCGCAGGCCTAGCTGAGATCAGCGAACACCGCTGGTTGAAAGAAAGAAGTGGCTTTTGTCTTCAGCCACTAAGTTTGGAGTGGTTTGTATGCAGCATTAGCAGATAAATGCAGGTTTATTTGTTCCAGACTTTCATTTTAGAGTGAGAAAACGGATGCTGGGGATTTACATTTCCCCTTTTTAGAGCTGCTAAACCTTCCCAATATTTTAGAATTGAGAACTCTAGTCCTGTATTATGTAAGAGCCCAAATAACTAGTTATGGATAAACTACTCAGTCCTTAGCAGATAATTCCAGACAATAACATAGTAAATAATGTTGCCTAGAATTGTTTTGGTTAGTATTATGTTTAAGGTTAAAGATTTTGTCAAGACGAAGCTATGCATTACATTGCAGAAATTGTGATTTATGTGAAATTACTCTCTTGTGCAATGCAAAGTCTTGTTAGTTTGCTGAGTTTGTAGTTGTGTTTGATGTTTAAGAGGTTAACCCTGTGACGTAGGTTACTACTGTCCTCTAGAGACTGGGCTGGTTTCCAATTGCTTTCAAGTTGCAATTCAAATTGTTGTCTTTCGTATATAACAACTACAGTAAAACCTTAGATTGTGGGTGGCTTGTTCTGTGAGTGCTCCACAAGATGAGCAAATACCTGTAATAAATTTTAACTTGATAAACAAGCGATGTCTTGCAATACTTGTAGTCCGTGACACCAAACATCACATGGTTACAACTGAGCCAATGGTTCTCTCTCTTTCTCTCTCTCTCTCTGTCCCGCTGCAGGATTGTGGGTGATCATCTCCCTTGCTTGGACGCCTGGTCTCAGGCCACAGCGTTTGGCAGAAATTAGTGATTTTTCAGAATGGTGGAAGGTGCCCACAACTGACACTAGTGTATTTTTTGTCACTTCCAAGCACCTTTGGACAGTCCTTTGCTTTTCCATATAAGAGTGAGCTTAGGAAGGCTTTGCTTCATTCTAGGTCAGGCTGCCTGCAGATATAGACCCTTTCCTCTGCTGCCTTATTGCCAGTAACATTAAATACAGCAGTTGACACAAGTTTATTAATACTGTACTGTAGTCAATACCCATGCAAGTGTATACAATGGCCCCCATGCAGAAAAAGGTTGAAAAGAAAGGCGGTGAGAAGGAGATGATTACTGTGTAAGTTAAGAAGGAAATCATTGAAAAGTGGGAACAAAGTAGGTGAGTTACCAAAATTGCAAGATTTTATAAGAAGTCTACATTTACATCTTGTCAGCAGAGGAAGAGGGGGAAAAGTGGAGGAATCCCTCACTTCAAATGAGGTTAGGGAGATGTGTAAAATGTGGGAAACGGTGCAAAATTTCGTAGAAAAGAACCACCTGAATAAGGCTGTTGCAGTGCTAGCGATAAATCTGTTTAACGGCAATGCCATGTTACATTTCTGCGAAATCCTCGAAAGAACACAAAAGCAAGTGTTATTGGATAGGTTCCTGGTTAAAGTTGCGTGAAAAGAAAAAGATTTCCAGTGAGCCAATAGATAGCAGTGATTCTGTTAGCGATAGTGAAAGTCGTCCTACTCAATAAGCTGCCTCTCTCTTGTGTCCCTCACACCAGCCACAAAGATTTGCAAAGGTAAGGGCAGGTTAATTTGCTTCTTTTTCTTTATGTTTTGTACTTTATTATTTTGTATTATATTACAGTATTGTAAACATTTTTATACGAATATTTTTGGGTTGTGGAATGAATCATATGAATTTCCATTATTTCTTAGGGGGGAATTCGCTTTTATATACAAGTAATTTGGATTCCAGACATGTTTCCAGAATGAATGATGTTCACAAATCAAGCTTTTACTGTACACTGTTTTAATTCTTGACTCGCAAACATGACTGACAATAAAATTCTAGTCTTTGGAACTGGAAGACTTGTTACCCTGGAATATATGTAAAAGTAACAACATATGAGTTAGGGTGGTTCTTGTCTAACTGAAGCTTTCAGGTCTAAAATATGAGGCATTCTACCAAAATGTCTTTTCTTATGGCATACGTTTCTTATGACCATATTTTTGGATTGAGAAGTGTACATTCAGATATTTTTCTCTTCTAATATTTTGCTATTTAGTATGATTTCCATTTACTAAATGTATTCCTTATTTTCTTCAAAATTCTTACTATTTTGATCTGGTATATTATTAGTTACATATCATTAGTTAATTATATATAATATCTGGTATATTATTAACTCCAGGACAGCACTGCAATTGATTTACTCTGATTTTCGTTTATTTAATGACATGGCCAATACTGCAACGTCATTAGTGCACCACAAGAAATCTATATTTATGCTTTATATTAAATCTATAAATTAAGTTGGTTTCTCTAGTCTTTCTTTCTACTCAGGTTAATTTTTTATGTGTGTGACAAGATATAAAGAATTTAAAAGGAAAATCTTAAAAAAAAATAGTTTAGTGAAGAAGGGATAGTTCAGTGAAGAAGACCAATGCTTCTCTCACTAAAATTCGTAAGAGACCATATTAATATCATTGTAATTGTTACATTGTTCCTAGTAAGTTATTGAGTGCTTCCAACACAAAAGATGAAAAAAAAACAAACAAAACCCTAGAATATTAGTTATCTAATAAATACAAGAAATTACAATAGGTACAAAATGTACAAAAAATTACCCAAAATTTAATGGCTTAAAACACTTAGTATCTCATGGTTTCTGTGGGTCAGGAATCAGGAGCAACTTAACTGGGTCCTCTGCTCAGCATATCCTACAAGCTACTATTATGGTATCATCTGGGGCTGTGACCTAATCTTGAGGCTCAGCTGAGGAAGGATCAACTTCCAGACTCATTCATATGGTTGCTAGCAGAATTTAATTGCAAGTTTTTGGACAGAGGGTTTCATTTCCTCATTGACTGTTGGCCAGAGGTGAGCCTCAGTTCCTTGATACATGGACCTCCTCAACATGGGAGCTTGTTTTATCAAAGCCAGCAAGAGAGATAATCTGCAACCTAATAACTTAAATGACATGACATCACTTTTGCTATATTCTATGCATGAGAAGCAGGTCACTAGGTCTAGTGCACGATCAAGGAAGTCAAACAAGAACATGAGATTATTCAGAATGTAGGGATAATCGGGGAGCTTCTTAGAAGTCTACCAAGCATAGTTAGAGTGGTCCAATTGTCTTAATGTTGTCCCCTTTCATATATACATCTTTAAGCTTAATTTTTCTTACCAATAACATTTAATTACATTTACTGTAACATCACAGGCAAATGAGATCATTGTAATATACACCAAAAAATTGCATAAAGTTTGCATGAAGTGGTTAAGCATTTAGTTCTAGAGTACTCTGGCAACATTAGTGAAAACGTGGGTGTTCAATAGTGTGTTGGGGTGCTGTTTTCAGGTTTCATTTTACCGGTGAGTTGTTCTCGTCTATAAAAAGAAAAAGTTTTGGCACAAAAACAGACACATAGACCAATGGAATAGAATAGAAACCCCAGAACTAGACCCACAAACGTATGGCCAACTCATCTTTGACAAAGCAGGAAAGAACATCCAATGGAAAAAAGACAGTCTCTTTAACAAATGGTGCTGGGAGAACTGGACAGCAACATGCAGAAGGTTGAAACTAGACCACTTTCTCACACCATTCACAAAAATAAACTCAAAATGGATAAAGGACCTGAATGTGAGACAGGAAACCATCAAAACCTTAGAGGAGAAAGCAGGAAAAGACCTCTCTGACCTCAGCCGTAGCAATCTCTTACTCGACACATCCCCAAAGGCAAGGGAATTAAAAGCAAAAGTGAATTACTGGGACCTTATGAAGATAAAAAGCTTCTGCACAGCAAAGGCAACAACCAACAAAACTAAAAGGCAACCAACGGAATGGGAAAAGATATTTGCAAATGACATATCGGACAAAGGGCTAGTATCCAAAATCTATAAAGAGCTCACCAAACTCCACACCCGAAAAGCAAATAACCCAGTGAAGAAATGGGCAGAAAACATGAATAGACACTTCTCTAAAGAAGACATCCGGATGGCCAACAGGCACATGAAAAGATGTTCAGCGTCGCTCCTTATCAGGGAAATACAAATCAAAACCACACTCAGGTATCACCTCACGCCAGTCAGAGTGGCCAAAATGAACAAATCAGGAGACTATAGATGCTGGAGAGGATGTGGAGAAACGGGAACCCTCTTGCACTGTTGGTGGGAATGCAAATTGGTGCAGCCCCTCTGGAAAGCAGTGTGGAGGTTCCTCAGAAAATTAAAAATAGACCTACCCTATGACCCAGCAATAGCACTGCTAGGAATTTATCCAAGGGACACAGGAGTACTGATGCATAGGGGCACTTGTACCCCAATGTTCATAGCAGCACTCTCAACAATAGCCAAATTATGGAAAGAGCCTAAATGTCCATCAACTGATGAATGGATAAAGAAATTGTGGTTTATATACACAATGGAGTACTACGTGGCAATGAGAAAAAATGAAATATGGCCTTTTGTAGCAACGTGGATGGAACTGGAGAGTGTGATGCTAAGTGAAATAAGCCATACAGAGAAAGACAGTTACCATATGGTTTCACTCTTATGTGGATCCTGAGAAACTTAAGAAAACCCATGGGGGAGGGGAACAAAAAAAAAAAAAAAAGAGGTTAGAGTGGGAGAGAGCCAAAGCATAAGAGACTGTTGAGAACTGAGAACAAACTAAGGGTTGATGGGGGGTGGGAGGGAGGAGAGGGTGGGTGATGGGTACTGAGGAGGGCACCTTTTGGGATGAACACTGGGTGTTGTATGGAAACCAATTTGACAATAAATTTCATATATAAATAAAAAAAAAAAAAAAGAAAAACCACAAAAAAAAAATAAAAAGAAAAAGAAAAAGTTTGTTATATCTTTTTGCTCTGCTCCAATGTGGGTCAAATAAAATACGGAAAACAATACTGAGAAATAGAGAATGCAATGACCAGAACGATTTGTACTCACAGCTGCTATTTCACATAATATTGGAGAAGTAAATTTCTCAAATTCTTAACTGTGCCAAGCTTTGCAATAGCTAGAGCTATAGAAAGAGTGAACAAAGCCTTTTTTACATGACATTTAGATGTGAATAATTTCTGATATTGAGAATTCTCTGTAATTAACCATATAGATTCTGATAATATAAGGAGCTGGTCATCCCAACACAAACTGGCACAAAAGATCAGAGCACTCTCTACGTTATGAAAGGATAGAATCTAAACGACACCAGGTAGGAAATATTTCTCTTCACTTTACTTAATCAAGGTTTTCATCAACTCCTTCATATAAGGTTGAGGCAGACATTACAAATCCTCTCCAATATCAAGCTCACAAAAGTTACAATTTATAGCAGCTTTTCAGCTATGTGGGATCATGTGACTTTCTGGCCAAAACATCAAAATCCAAAGTGATATCTGTCACTTTCTAGACTAAAGTTAGAATAGAGGGTCTGAAATCTTCATGTACTCTCTTCCTCCTGCCATGGCAACCCGTGATTTTCAAATGATGGAGTCTCTGTCAACCTGAGTCCTTGATTATGTAGAGGAAAGCTTCTGCACAGTCCAGTGATGGACATGTATTATATCTAAAGTGATAAGTTTTTTTTTTAATGTTAAGACCCTTTGTCTTCGTTTTTCTATTGCTGCTGTAACAGAGTACTCAAACTAAGTAGCTTATAAGCAATGCAATTTATTATCTTACACTTCTAGAGGTTAGAAGTTCTAAAATCAATGTTTTGTCAAGGTTGCACTCTTACTAGCTGATTTAAGGGAGAATCTGTATTCTTGCCTTTTCCAGAATCTAGAGGGCACTTACACTCCTAACCTTGTAGTCTTTTCCTTCATCTTCAAATCTATCAGCATAGCATCTTTAAATCTCTTGTATCTGTCTCCTTTTTTTCCTCTTTTTCTCTCCCTTCATTCTCTGCTTCCACCGTCACATTTCTTTCTTTGACTCTGACCCTCTTGCCTTCGTATTATAAGAACTCTTGTGAATACATTGGCCCATCCAGATATCCTGTGTAATTTTACCATCTCAAAATCCTTAACTTAATCTGCAAAGCCCCTTTTGTATGTAAGGTAACATATGCATGGGTTCTGGAAATTTAGATATGGACATCATTGGAGATATTTAGCCTACCATATCTTTGAATTTAGGGGTTTATGTTACAGCTTACTGTATGATGAGTAATACATAAGTCACTGGAAGTTAATAGCAGAACTTTATTGTGCATTAACAATAGTATGAATATGCTTAAATTAGCTATTTAGTGGATTCAACTAGTCTCAACTTTCTCTTTATGGGATTGCAAATTACAGAACTTGCTTATGAAAGATATGTACAAAATGCACAACACTGATAGTTATGTATCACTCTCAGGTTTCCATTTGTGCATGTGATGTGGTACTGGTGGGGGACTGTGTGGAATACTCTTGTTGTATGGTCTTCAGGTCACAATAACTGCCTTTGCTTTAGGGATTTAGCCTTATCAACTTTGGAAGCCCAATGTGTCAACCTCTTTAGGCTGGTTCTAGAAAGCAATTCATACTGGCAAGATATATTAGAAAACAGACATCTACAATGAATGATGCTTATACTGTAAAGATAAGGACAAAGGTTTCTTATTCCAGGTTGATAGTTCTTACCAAGAAGTCATAGTCATTCATCTTTGTATGAGATTTAGTTTGAACATGAAATCAGAAAGTTTTAATTTGTATGAGGAATTTTATGCTGATGGTGTACGAACAATAAGGAATGCTTATGAATTTTCTCATTCTACCCTTTTGAAAGGAATTAAATACAAATTAATTAAATGATGTATTTAATAGATGAGAACTGTATTTCCTAAATAGCATTGGGCTCACATAAATTCTTCTCATTCCAATGGTCTGTGTAAGATAAACAATTTACTTGTTTACTGAGCCTTATCCTGAAATATTTATTTATATAATGGTCAATCTATAATATGGCTTTAATATCAACCAGAGTGCTCTGTTTCTATTGGCCTTTTTACTTTTGTACATTTCTCCTCTGTTCCTTTTTCCCTCTGTCCCCTTTCAGCAGCATCCTCATTTACTTGCTACCTTTGAATCTGCTGGCCCTGAACTAAAGGCTTAGCTACTGTGGTGGTAGTGGTTGGGGGGCAGTGAAGCTCTTGCTGTCTTCACTTAGGTAAATGACTGAAGTTAGGGCCGCATATACCTAACCTAAAGGGGGGAGGGGAGGAGGAGAAAATACTTCCATGGGAGGAACACATGAGTTTCTTTAGGAAACATAAATGGATGCTTAGAGAAATGAATGAGGGAGATAAATTTGTGTGACAATGTTTGTTTATGTAGGTGTGGGTGGTCTTTCTCTATCTTCTTCGTGGCCGTAAAACTCCCCTAGAGAAGGGATTTATGATAGTTTAATTCTTTTGGGAGGCTCTGCCTGTAGGCAGATAAGGGGAATTCAGAAAAAGTTTCTTCATGTGGCTATATTCTGGATTCCTTAATTTCCACTGTCTGAAACTTTCCTGTAAGTTTCAAAAATAAGACGATGTGTTGTTGGATGGCCCCATATCCCACTGAACTTGTCTCCTAGTCCTGGGGCTAGCCCAGTCTAGTTAAACAGTTGTGTCTCATTTCTGGAGGTAGTGGTGCAGATGGTGATGGGGTACCCATCAAAGTGAGGCCTTTGTAAGGGACAAATGGGCATTTAATGACTGATCTTTCCAGGGAAACAAAAGAAAAATAAAGATTAAAGTTTAGAATAGACTCTAAATCCAGGTTGTTGGTTTTTCGTTTTCGTTTTTGTTTTTTCAGTCCATTTAAAGCGTCTTTAGACGGTGGAATGAGGATGGTCATGGCAGTGTCACCGTCACAGCTATTTCCTAGAGCAAAGTACAGAAGATGCAGGTGTTCCAGTGAAGTTTCTGAGTGGCCCACACTGTTACAGTGATCAATCTTTTGTATTAATTAAGTCATCCAGCTGATTGAGCTTATGCAAATAACTATATTGCCAGAGTTTCCTGAATTCTGGAGTGATCAAGTAATCAGAAAAAGATAAATGCTTCATTTTTATTTACAAAGGTGTGATCTATTAAATTGTTGTATATAGGTGGCTCAAGAGAAAAAAAAAAGAAAGGGTTCTTTATATCAAGCAGACAGAACATTAATGGATCATCAATATTCCAAGAAAAAGTCATACAAAATTATAATAAGTCTTCATTAGCTATTCAGTCCCACATAATTAATTCTTGTCCTGCTTGATCTTAAGTGGTTAGTGGTTTTACAAACTCATCACCTTCTCCGTTAGTTGTGGAAAACCTTACTCTATCCAGTGCATGATCTTAAAGTTATTTAGGCAATACCCTCAGAAGCTTGTACTCAGAGTACCTGTCATAGTCTTTTCCATAAGTCTCTGAGACAGTTTTTTGTTGTTGTTGAAGTTGAAGCCTTTTGAGTACTACCTGACTGTAAGAGCTTTCAGAAAAGCATCAGGGTAAAACAATAACCATATGTAAATGACAAGAGACTTAAAATGGCTGTGGTTAAAGATCTAATGAGGGCTTACTATAATGCAATTGAAAGGGAAACTTGGTTGTCTGTCACATACAACATTTTAAGTTCATAACCGGAATCATGCCTGATAAAATTATACCAAGACATGATGGACAACAAAGACATTGTCAAATTTCTAGGAACTTTATATAATTTCTGAAATACCCATATTAATAATACGTACACATACAAATATAACCTAAGAAACTTAATAATCTCTACTTATTTGACAATGCTTCCCATACAAGTTAGCATATCAAATAAATCTAATTAGTTTGGCATCTTTCTTTTTACAAGGTGAGGGAACAAATCCTTTAAGATTAAAAAAATAATAATGTTTATTTGTTTTTGAGAGAGAGACAGAGCTTGAGCAGGGAAGGCGCAGAGGGAGAGGGAGACACAGGATCCGAAGCAGGCTCCAGGCTTTGAGCTGTCAGCGTAGAGCCCAACGTGGGCTTGAACCCGTGGACCCCCAGATCATGACCTGAGCAGAAGTTCGACGGTCAACCCACTGATCCACTCAGGCACTCCTCCTTTGAGGTTTTCTTAGGGTTCCTTTGAGATATCTCAAATTCATTTCAAAGTCAAGAAGACTTCCTTTAAAATTTGATTTGGAGAAGTTGTCAAAATGTCAAAACATTTGAACACTTGACTAAACAGGATCATAGATCACTATGAAATAATACTTAGTTATCTATTTAGCCAAAGTGATAATAAAAGATTTTTAAAGTAAATATAGGCAGTAGCATAATTTTAAAAAGTACTTAGCTCTTTTCACGTTAAGAGAGGTCAAAAAGATTTGGTTCCATTAAATCTGTGAGGACATGATAAAAACAATATAGCACAGGAAATTATTCAATAAAACACAGGATCTTTGTTTCCTAGGTAGATTACTCAAAAGGTAAAGAAATACCTTTTGCAAGCTCTTACTAAGAGAAGAAAACTATGTCCTTTTAAAAGAAAAAAAAAAAGCCAAACTCTAGTTTTTCGTTGGTACACTATTGATATGAAAGCTCATTTAAAAACCTTGTAATAAATCCATTCAATCTTAGCCAGTTTGACCATGTGAGTGATTCTCTCTTGCTCTCTTCTCTCTCCTATCTTTTCTGCCAACCCATTATAACTTTCTATATCCATTCAGATTTTTTTCTTTCATTTTCCTCTTTCTCATTCTGGAACAACCTTTTAAAAACCTCTAAACAATTAGTTTAGGACAAGATTACCTTCCCTTTTTCCTTAATGAAATCATTCTACATTCTTTGAATACTTTGCATAGAGTTTTTTTTTTTTTCTTTCTCTCTTCAATCTTATTATTGCCAGTAGTTTCATTTACATATATTGATTAAAATTTTTACCCCTTAGTGACCTTAATTTGTAGGAAAAAGAGTAGACAATATGAACTGTCATAAATCAGCCTTCTGTCTTAGATTAGCAAGTTTATGAATACATCATTACATAATTTCTAGAGGCATATGCTTCTTTTTTTTAAGTTTATTTATTTATTTGGAGAGAGAGCACATGCATGAGGGGAAGGGCAGAAAGAGAGGGAGACAGAGAGAATCCCAAGTAGGCTTTGCACTGTCAGCACATACTCACAAACCTGGAGATCATGACCTGAGCTGAAATCACCAGTTGGACGCTTAACTGACTGAGCCACCCAGGTGCCCCATCTAGAGTCATAGCCTCCTGAGAGTAAAAATTTTTAATATGGCAAAAAGAACATGTCTATTAACAGACCCAAGTCACTCTCTTCTCTCTGTAAATATCAGAAGCTAAAAGTATATAAATTTAAACTAATGCTTAGTAATTAATGTCTCAGTATTCTATCTTATTTAGAAACAATATTCAATAAATATCAATAATTTAAATTAGTATAAATTTAAGGTTTCAAGTTACCAAAAAGATTTTGGAAACTACTTCTAAGCAGATAAAGTATAAAACCTAATTATTGTTGAATTGTATTGGCAGGATTGTCCGAACACTGACTCAGGTTGATTAAAATCAAATCTGTAAATTTTGTAATCTTAAACATCTAATACATGTTAAGTAAACACAAGCCTACTTGACTAGTAAATCAAGGCAGAATAAAAATTGTATTTCTGCATATATTTAGTGCTAACAGTTCTGAAGGTAAGCAATTTTTACTAACTTAATGTTACCAAACTGTTCTTATTTTAAAAAATTTCCTAAACTATGTGACTTTGAAAAAACATTTGGGTTAGCTACCATATTGTTGAGAGTTTTAGGAATATTTAATTTATCAGCACTTTTTTTTTTTTTTTAAGTAGGCAGGGAGGGATCGAGAGAAGAAATTCTTTGTGTTGGGCATCTACAGTTTGAGTGAGACCTAATTGAGAAGAAGGCTCAGAGGAGCCTGATTGAAAAAGCTGAGGCTTGGGGCAATTGCTATTCAAATTTTCCTTTCTCCTAAGTATAGGATAGTCCTTTTCTTAAGGTCCTGGCTTTTTACACCATCTACAAGTATCTTGAAATGAATGGGGAAGGCCTTGTGGTTGATAAGAAAAATGAGTGGGCTTTGTTACTCCTAGAGTTATATTTCTGTTTCTGCAAAGGCTCGATTTATATGATAAAGATTATTGATTTTAATTCCTCACTTTTATTGCTTTCTTGCGAGCTACTTCCAAAGAAATGGTTGGCAGCCTCAGCAGTAACGCTAGGGCTGACCTGTCCGTCCAACATTATTTTGATTCTTACAATATGTTTTTTACATCAGGAATAAGATTTCCAACTAAGTCAGAAATCAAAAGATTCCTATGTTCAGCGGTCCTGGATTTAGAGTTGTCTGCCTTCGGAATATTTGTATAAGTTGTTCAAGAAAGGCTTTAGGACATATTTTCTCCTTCTGAGTATAGAGCTCCACTTTAGTCCAATTAACATTTGGAGAGAAAACTCATAAAACAGCTCCTATAAAACCCTGAATATTGCCTGTAACTAAGCCAACATTGATTTACCAAAGGGTCTAGAAGAGGGTGTGACTATTTGTTATCCTGGTGAGGAGGATTTTTTCTGGTTTGTTGCATAACTACACTAAAACTGTGGGTGGGAGGGTTTATGGTCGGTTTGGATTTAAATTTTTGTTCTGAATCTGAATTCTGCTCTTTAATTTTGTCAGGAAGATATTTCAGGCCAGCCATGATACTTTTGTCCTTCTTTCAATCTGATCTTCTCATAGGTACCAGTAGCACATTGGTGTAGGATGAAAACTCTCTGCCCTTTAAAAATCTTGTTAAATATAAAAGTTTCTCCGAATCAAAGGATATGTTATCTGGCCATTGATGACTAGGGTCTCCAAAGTTATAACTGTTCCAAAATGTAACTCAAACCAGTAAGACTTACAGCTTAACTATGGACACAAGACACATCCCCCAAAAGAATGCAGAAGGTACAATCACCATGATCCAAAGTCACTCCCAAAGATAACCAAAGACCAAGAAAGAGACTTAGATGAAATTGAGAGTTGGCAGTGGTCTGTAGTTCACCAATTGCAAATGAGATGCCCAGGCTACCCACATTTCTGTCTAACCAACTACAAATTCTTAGGGCCTCCCGATCTCTGTGAACACAGACCCAGCATACAGAAAATCACAGAGAGAATGCTGTCATGAAAGAATGCTCTCAAGGGATCAAAGCCACGCCATCAGGACACAAAATAAGACAAAGAGGCCACAATAGCTACATGTGGGAGGGAAAGGATCTATAACAAGAGTACTCAAACCAGGAGTCAAAAATACCCGAAGTACTAGTTCCTTCAAGTGTTTTCTCCTGGTCATCTACATCCTGGAAAGAAAGATCAAGGAGAGGTTCTTATTGCCCTAGCCCAACTAGACCTTTAGCAGAGTTCCAGGAGTTTGACTCTTCAGGAAATTTCCCTTTTCCAACTTAGTCAGAGATCCCAACGTCTCAGCTGCAGCCTCCAGAGTGATTGATAGATCCTAGTCCTTCCATCCTCGTCATCAAACTGTCAGGGAGGAAAAACTTTTCCTTTACCCGCTTAGATTAAGGAACTGTGTGCCTCAAATTAACCTGACAAAAGACAGATTAGCAAGAGAAAAAAAAAGTTTATTTGTAATGAGGAGGGAGCACACAAAACAAGTGGTTCACTAAATGGCTAAAGTTAGTGGTTTATATATCTAAATCAAAAGGTGGAAGGGAGGAGAGAGAAAAGCGTTCTGGGATGAACAAATGAGTTTCTTTAGGAAAAGCAAATGGGTTCTTAAGGAACAAACAGGAGATAAGAAAGCTTGTGGTAATGCTTGTTCCTGTAGGTGCAAGTGGTCTTTTTTCATCATCTTCATGGCCATAAAACTCCTGGAGAAAAGATTTTATGATAGTTAAATTTTGGGGGGAGGCTCTGCCTTTAGGCAGATAAGAGGAATTCAGAACAAGATCCTTCACAGTGCTATACTCTAGATTTCTACCACAATCCCCTTACAGCTACTCTCCACCTTAACTTCCATGATTGTCCTGTTCTGTAATGCAAGACATAATTCCCTAAAGCCTCATACAAAATGACAGTGAGGCCTGATGTATTAAATATAGCATGTACTGTGTCTATTTTATTTATTTATTTATTTATTTATTTATTTATTTATTTTACTGTGTATATTTTATTTATTTTTTTTTTCAACGTTTATTTATTTTTTGGGACAGAGAGAGACAGAGCATGAATGGGGGAAGGGGAGAGAGAGAGGGAGACACAGAATCGGAAACAGGCTCCAGGCTCCGAGCCATTAGCCCAGAGCCTGACGCGGGGCTCGAACTCACGGACCGTGAGATCGTGACCTGGCTGAAGTCGGACGCTTAACCGACTGCGCCACCCAGGCGCCCCTATGTATATTTTAAACCACTGGCTAGTTGAACTAGATTTTTCAGTTTTATATATATATATATATATATATATATATATATATATAAAGTTTATTTTGAGACAGAGTGCACGTGTGTGTGCAAGTGCATGTGCGTGCTCGCCCGCGAGTGGGGGAAGGATAGAGAAAGAGGGAGAGAGAGAATCCCAAGCAGGTTCTGTGTGGTCACTGCAGAGCCCAATTAAGACCATGCATGAGATCATGACCTGAGCTGGAATCAAGAGTTGGACACGTGACCGACTGAGCCTCACAGGCATCCTTATGTACTTATTTTTTAAATGATCATGTGCTGTAGGGAATACATGAAAGACACCAGAAACCCTGACTTACTTTCCAATGTCTCATAAAGTTGTTCAATCTGAAGTTGATTTCTTGAACTGTGTTTTTTTTTTTTTTCTTATGTAAGGTGAGGATAGTAATATCATTCTTATAGGACTGATAAAAGATGAGATAAAGAAGGATGGAAAAGCTTGGTAGACAGTAGTAGGCATTCAATGCATCTGTGTTGAATCTAGATATCGTTGAACCCAACTTCTTATCACGGCCACAAAATAAGACATTACGTTTTGTCTCTGTTTCCATTCAGTGGCTTGTCTTACTTTTAACACAGTTTTAATTATAGCAAAGATATAATAGTGTATTCTTATTTTTTCAGTTAATGTTATTTGATATATGTTTACACTACATTAGTACCATGTTATCCCCTTTAAGGTCATTATGCTATGTTGTCACTAAAACTCAGTCAAGTGGAATCACACAGTCATTCGCAAGTGCTGGTTATTTGTTTGGCAAGGTGGAAGCTTATACTTTTAGATCATAAATTAATGACTAAGTTAATCTCCCTTTTTTAATTAAGAAAAGTCAACTAAGCATAAATGTTGATTAAAAAGACAACGGTACTGAAGGCAGCATATAGATAATATATGTTACACAAATTACTTAGCCTGTGTCTTTCCATGAAGAGTAAAGAGGGAATGAAGGTGATTGTCTGAAATACATGAGCATAAAATCTAACAAAACAATGTTTACCTCAACCATATCTATGACTTTTTGCAGGAATTATCTGTTTAATTATTTCAATAATCCACTTAGCTTCTTAAAATTTTATCTAAACCCTCTTTGTTTAGTTACTAAAAAATCATGATTTTTCCCTTCACTGTTTTATACATGTAAATATTGAGAAGATAAATAATAAAGAGTGACTACTAAGCTCCTTATAGGAGGTACTGAGAATAAAGGCAAAATACAAAAATAAAATTTCAAACTGTTAACATTATTTTGGGTGGAATTTTTTTTCTTTTTATTGTTTTTGCTCAATATTTCTTAGTCTTGAGGTAAACTTTAGGGAATAAGTATCCTAAATGATTTCTATAGGGTATAAATTCATCTGCTATTCCTTCATGTAAGTTATTTATTTTTAGAGAAAAGTTGATTTTGAAGTTGAGACTTTATCAGGCCAAAAGGCAGCTAAAATCCAGCCATGAAACTGATCTCATTTGCACATCAGTTTGAATTCAGGTATCTGTGAAACTCTTGAATTTTTGGATTTTCCCTCATTTTCCAGCTGGCCTTATGGTCAAAGAAGAAAGGGGTATAATGTTTGTTGTCTAAATACCAAACATTAATTGAATCATTTAATGGGTACAGATACTAAAGAAAAAGAATAAAACAGAGGCATTTCATTCCTCACAAAGAATAAAATAGCTTGCACTCCATTTATTTAGTATTCAACCTCTTTTGGCACGCACTCTTTTCTTCTTGCTTTCACTGTTTATATTCCAAAATCTAAAGGCATTTATCAGATTGCCTTTGGAGACTGCCTGTGAGGATAGGGATTTGCAATCACTTTCAAAGATCACAGCATCTTGTCATAGAAAACATTCATACTATTATGAAAAGAAGTAGTCTATACTAAAAATATACAAGTGTCACTTCAAATCTAAGCTCTTAAATACGAAGGAGGATATCTGGTCATGCTTCTGCTCCCTCAACTCTCACAGTCTGGAAACTTGCAGAAATTTCTCTTAGCAAGTAACCCAACAACTAACTACGCAGTATAATAAAACCTTAGGAACGTACCCTGCATTGATTAAAAAATGTAAAACAACAAAGAGCTGAAGTCTAGTTTACAGTCATCAATTTTGCAATACACACTTGTAAGAGTTTAGAAAGTATAAGTAAGGGTTAAGTGCACAATATCTTCAGAGGACCTTTGTAAAATTTTTGAGAATATGAAATAGTATACAACATTCTAAAGGATTTATCATTCTGACCTGTTCATGACTTGGGATAGATATCTCCTCCAACTCAGTCTCGATCAGTTCATATCATGAAGGATTTTATTACACATTCTATCTTCTGCTATGGGGTGCTCTTTCCCCAAATACTCCTGTGACTTAATTCTTTATTTTCCTTTAAGTCTTCACACAAATATCACCTAGATAAAATAGCATCTCTGCTGTCTCCAGGGCACATTCTAGCTCTCGCCCTGTCTTTTTTTTTTTTTTTTCTTCTTAGCTCTTGTCACCAATTTGACATACTGTGCATTTTTTTTTTTATTGCTTCTCACCTTCCACTAAAATGTAAACGTTATGAAAGCAGAGACATTACTGGTTTTGTTCGTTCTTTGTTCTCACGGCCTACAGTAGCTCCTGGCACATAGAAAGTACACAATAAATATTTGTGGAATAAAGGAACAAATGGACTTGTTTGCTTGACTCTGATGCAGAAAAATAGACTAAGGAAAAGACACCGATTGATAAATAACTGATAGAATATTAACACAGAGAAAAGACCCTTTCTATTTGTGCCTGATGTTCTCAAATCTATTTGTTATTTGTTTTTTGCTGGGCTTGAAATGTAGGCATTCAGCCAGGAGCCTGCATGCTGACTAATGAGAAAGAGATACAGATCTAGCCCAGCAATATTCATACATTCTATATGCATTCATTTTTCTCTAGTGACATTTTAATATATTTTGGTGAAGATATTCCTAAGATAATGAAGATATGTCGAGTGAGCATTGAAAGTGATGAGTCTTTTTTTCCATTATCAAAGACAAATACAGGTGTGTAATATATGCAGAGCATTGAAAGTAGGGAAAGAAAATGAGAGAATCCCAAGTAATGAAAAGAAATTAAAGCTCTCCAGTAATGAAAAGGAAGGCCAAACTGAAAACATAAATCTCTAGACTCAGCAACGATTTATGCTGATGTAGAGTGAGTGGACCAATGGCTTTCATGATGTGATTCATTTTGAAAAAAATGTCATTTCCACTGCCAAGTAGAGTTCATGGTTTAGTGAAAATTTCATCTTCAGTCTAATCACACGAGCCAAATTCTGGCTCTATTAATTCTAATATGAGGAATGAACTAATTCCTGAGCTTATTTGTGAGATTCTAGGAATAATATCAAGGAGGGATGGTCACAGCTAAGGTGAGATCTTGGTATATTTACATCAGTCCTTATGCTACACACTGAAACTTCTGTGTAATATGACATTAATAGAAGAAAAATCACTTAATTCAAGACTGCTTTAGACTTCTTCAAAAAGACTCAGAAAAATATCAACTCACTTATAATGCAGTCCTGATTATGGTACAACCATAGGGTATGCGATCATGAATTATGTTACCAGAGATTCATAGAATTACAAGGCAGGGGAGAATGCAGGTCATTTTCAAACCAGACCAAATCTGAATCAATCCAGAGATACTTCACAAGGTTTGGAGATTGGGTTTTAAAGAACCACTATCGTTGATCAATTTTTTTTTTTAAATTGATAACATGGCAGTAAATTAAATTAGGACATCTCTAATACTGGATATGTAATAGCAAAATTCGTGCAAGTAGTTCACACAGTTTGTACCAAGAGACGATTAAAATGATGGGACACCTGGGTGGCTCAATCAATTGAGTGTCCTACTCTTGATTTTGGCTTAGGTCATCATTTCACAGTTCAGGGGATCGAACCCCAAATTGAGCTCTGCACTGACAGTGTACAGCCTTCTGGGGATTCTCTCTCTCCGTCTCTCTCTAACCCTCCCCTGCTTGTATGCTCTCTCTCTCTCTCTCTCAAAATAAATAAATAAACATTTAAAAAAATGAATCCAGCTATTTTATTGGGAGGATGGGCAATTTCTCTAGAAGATAAATTAGGTAGTAGTAGCTAATACAAATAATAGTCACACAGTGTAGGGCTTCCTACACTAGTCTGCTCTATATTGGGTGTCATGCATTATACCATAAAATTTGACTTCAGTATTTTTCCAAAAATTAAGGATTGGTTGTTTAATTCAGTCACTAATAAATTGATTTCCAATTCTTCTGGCTGGAGTAAGTAAATATTCGTAGAAGTAGAGAAGAAAAAATGAAAGCCAAAGAGTAGATGTAAAGATAGATGCACCAGACTGCATAATGTTGGTTGTTGTTGAGCTGAGGTTTAGATCAGGAACAGGACTGCTTAGTACTGTTCCAGATGACAACAACCACTTAAATGGTCTTTTGCTGAAAAATCATCTACTCTTTCATCTGCTGGAAGGGACTAAAACCCACAAAGTTGAGTCAGCAGATTTTTCAAAACTCTGGGTAAAGTTGTTATACTCGAGAGGAATATATTTTAACAACACTGTTAAAAATCATAATGTCACATTGTGACACAATCCTCAATGTGTATATCTTCCGATAAGTCTCTCAGTTACTATAGATTTTCCCAGTCATTGTTTGTTTGTTTACAGAAAACAGTACCCATCGACTTAGGAAGATATCACTTGTTTCAAGTTTTGGCCAGTATTTCCATTTGCTCTAGTTTGAATTCTCTCAAAGTGGTTGGCTTCCAAAAACAAACGTAGAGTATGAAATAATAAATCAGAATCTAAAATACAATACATATTTGGAAAGCTTATTCTTCTATCTTCTCAAATGAGTGGAACTTTTGCCAAGATAAATAGCCTATGTTTTCCAGTATGACATTTAATCAATATAATATTCTTTCCTTTTGAAAGCTAAAATTAATTTAGCTATATTGTTATTTGAATGAAATATGCAGAATAGAAAACAAAATATAATTAGGCCTCAATAAACTTCCAACATGGCTTTCTCTAACAGTTGCATATGAAAAGAAAAAAAAAAAAAGCAATATAAAGGCTTGTTTTCCTGAAACACCATCTGTTATTTTTGTTTGAATTAAGCTCAGTGCTCAAAAGGTTATGGATACTGTGCAAGTAATTAGCACCATTATGAGAAATGTTGTTACTTCTAAGTATTGGACCTCCACAATTATACACATATAGAATTCCAAAATGATCTCTTTCATCAGAGATGTGACTAAATTTCTCGCTTGCCCTGTAATATCAGCAATGTAATACTGGATTGTCAATTTGTGTGCTCTGAAATGCAAATAAAATTGGAGCTTGTTTTGCATATTTTCCATCTAATTGTTGTTTTCTTTATGTCATAGAGATAGAGACTTTGAAGAAAGTGGTCATGAAATTGCTATCAATTATCTATAAATTATATTGATTTCTCTACTTTAGGGGCATTAGTTTTCTTATAACTAATAAGGGGAGGCCAACAAATTTCAAGTACTTTTATATATTGAGTAAATATCAGTAAATGTTTTGTACATTGTTTCCCCCCTGTTCTTTGGGAACAGTGGTCCAGACATAGTTAATGGGTGGCACATGGTTATAGATATTTTATATGAAGGTTATATCTGTCCTTTAACTTACAATTAAAATGACAAATCTCAGATTCATGTTTCTCAAGCATTGCTCTTGGAATGTTTTCAGAAATAATCTTGAATCAAACCAAGATAGAAAACTAAATGGTGTTTAAACACAGGCCTGACCTAGTCAAATCAAGGCTTTTACACCACCTATGAATTCCAAGAAAGTAAAAAGTAGTCGAAAATTCACAATGCTCTTTAGAGTCCAGCAGTTGTCTGGCCATAAGCTTCATCAGGGTCAGTGCCATGTCATTGCTTGCTATGGTCAGCGTCAGTGATTGCCATCTGGTTAACTCATTTAACGATGATCATAACTAACGTTAAGTGTACACGTGAAATATACTGAATGCTTTATGTAAATGAAGTCACTCAATTATGACAACAAATTCCTTATGGTGGGTGCCATTATTATCTCCATTTCAACGGTGAGGAAAGGAAATAACACGCTCCGTTGTCCCAGGAAGCAAGTGGCAGATATGAATCGAGGCAATCTGGCCTCAAGGTAAGTCTGTGCTCTTACAACCTACCCAAAGAAGCCAGCCAGCAGCTGAGGTTTGCTTTATGACTGTCTTAAAGGACAAACTTCATGAAGGAAGTCCAATGTGTAAATGAGGGCTCAGTCTCTACAATAATACTAACAAGCCCTTAGACGACATTTGCTCTGTGCTGAGCACTTTATATCGACTTAATCTTCAAACACCCCTAAGCGTTGTGTAAAGTGAGACACAAAGAGATGGAGAGCTTGCCTAGGACTGCGCCATAGTGGCAGAGACAGGCTTTGAGTTCAGGCTGTCTGACTACACTCTATACAGCCTCTACTCTTATGGGATATGGTATCATATCTTGGACATTTAAGACCTTAAGTATAATGGGAGAAATGCCGTTTATGGGAGCCAAATTAAGAAGAAAGAGAAAGGAACTTATGAAGTGCCTTTCAAAAATTAAAATTCAAGACAATAGGAAGAAATATATTTAAAAAATCAATGACAGTAATACGTGGACACTCTACAATTTAATCTACAATTATCTTCCTGTCTCAGTACTTGTTATAGGTTGAAATGTGTCTCAAACAAATTCATATGTTGAAGGCCTAACCCTGAGTACATCAGAATGTGACCTTATTTGGAGATAGGGTCTTTACCAAGGTAATTAAAGTAAGGTGAGCTTATTAGGGTGGGCTGTAATCCAGGTTGACTGTTGTACTTTAAAGGTGAGGAAATTTGGACACAGACACACGCTGAGGGAAGATGATATAAAGAGATTTAGAGAGGGGCGACTGGGTGGTTCAGTGGGTTAAGTGTCTGACTTAATTTTGGCTCAGGTTAAGATCTCACAGTTTATGCAATTGAGCCCCTCATTGGGCTTTGTGCTGATGGTGTAGAGTCAGCTTGGGATTTTCTCTCTCTCTCCCTGTCTCTCTGCACTCTCTCTTTCTCAAAATAAATAAATGAAAAAAGGGGGGAGAGATCTAGAAAGAAGACAGCCATTTACAATACAAAAAAAGAGGCGTGAAACCCAGCTTTCCCACAAAGCTCTCCGAAGGAACTACCCTTGCTGATAATGTTTCAGATTTCTAGCCCCCAGAACTGTGAGACAATAGATACTTATTGTTTAAGCCACCCATCTTGTGGTACTTTGTTATAACAACCCTAGCAAACTGGTATGGTACTCTTAGATTAAAATTAGCAGAAAACCATTTCGAACAGCTTAGCCAAAAGACAGAATTTCAGGAAGGATACTGGGACCTCTCGCGAAATCCAGGAAAGTCTGGACAGCCAGCCTGCCGCTTACAGACTGGAGGGCACCAGGAGGTCAGGCAGTATCTATCTCTAAGTCTCAGTCTCTCTGCCTCACAGGCTACATCATCTCTAATTCTTCTCTTTTTTTTCACTTTTCCACACGACTGTACTAACAAATACTTCCTAATAATTTAAATCTCAATTCTGAACCCATAGGAGAGAGAATCTGATAGGCTTGACATGAGTAAAGTGTTTATCCCTATTTCAATCAGCTATAGCCAGAGTGGCAGGGCCATGTGGGGTAAATATGGCTTTTGGGAGCAGGGCCACATTATGACTTTTATGGGGCCTGGGCACTTTTGTCCTCATGGGTGGGCCCTATCATCCCTAAAAGAATTATTAAAAAATTATGTTTTATGATCATATTGACATAAAAATTATTATATATTAAAGCATTTTCCTTGACATGCAGTTTACATCTAATAAAGTGTGCCTACTGTGCCTAATATGGCTTTTTTTTTGATGAAATGGACTTTTTAGAGAGAGAGGAAAACTATACGGATATGTATATATTCCTATTTAGCTAGGCTTTCCAAAGCCTTTCCCATCACTTTTTCAGTGAGACACTTGTAACTTGTGGTGTTGATGATAATACAACCAATGTTAATGCTGGAAAGCATATTTTCCTTATATGTTCCCCTATGTAAATGCCTTCCAGATTTATAACTGAAAGTTTTTGACTTCCAGCTCCTGATTCCCATATTGTCTCAAGGATGTAGAATAATCTGGATGCTTATGATAGAAAAGACCTGGGGTAAATTATTTAAGCTCTTGGACACAGCTGAGTATTTTCAAATCCCTTCTCCAATACACAGGGTTATATTTTATTAGCTATATCCATGATAACAATTCACTGAAGCATATGCCATTAGTCCATCTTTCATAAGTAAAATAAATCAAGAAGTCCACTTATTCACTAGGAAATACATATATCTTGCCTTTAAGATGACATTTAATTATGGGTCAAATTGAACAACTGTAGAGGTCTATTTTCTGTGCTAGAGGCATGAAGGGGCTTCTAAAACTTATTCAACTTCTCCAACTATTATGTGCCACTTTTGAGTCCTTTCATTTGTGCTAGCTATCATGATAGCAATGCAATAACAAAGGCAGGATGATAAGTGTGCAATTATTTTCTGAGTTTCAAATCTAATAGGTTGGACATATGACTTAGTTGGATATAAGCATTACACCTAAGTGACTATTTCAAGTGGGACTACCATCATATGACTTGAAATATCCAGAGAAGCCCATCTTTGGGGAAAACAGCCACAGCTCTTGCACAGTTGTGGGTTACAGAGGTAGGGGTAGTTTCACAGAAATTGGGTGGCTTATTCTGAGAAATCAAGTTAAAGGAAGGTTCTGAAGAGTCCAAATAGAGCTATACACTGGAGCTGTTGCAGATGTTAGCAGGTATTGGTTACTCAGTGTCATTTTAGGCTGCGTATACAATGTGCATTGCATTCACCTTGAGACTGCCAGCTTTGAGAGTGAAGGATCACCCTCTCCAATAATAAAATAAGTATGAAAAGGTGGAGCAGAATTACCATTGGACTATTGGCTATTCAGTCTGGAACCATGATAAATTATGGTGGTTAATTTTATGTGTTAATTTGACTGGGCCACAGGCTTCTCAGATACTTGTTTAAACATTATTCTGGGTGTTTTTGAATGAGAGCAATATTTGAATTGGTAGACTGAGTAAAGTAGATTGTCCTGCTTAATGTGGATGGACTTCATCCAATCAGTTGAAAGCCTGAATCAAACAAAAAGGCCAACCCTCCCTTATGCCTGCCTGTTTTGTGCTGGGACATCAGTCTTTCTTTGGCCTTCAACTTCAACTAAAACATTGGCCTTTCTTGGGTTTTGAGCTTGCCAGGTTTCAGACTGGAACTGAACCGTCAACTATACCATCGGCTGTCCTGGGTCTCTAGCTTGCCAACTGGGGATGTTAGGACTTAACTTCTCTAATCACAAGAGCCAATTCTTTATAATAAATCTCTTTACACATAGATAAGATATATGTCTGTCTGTCTGTCTGTCTTTCTGTCTGTGTATCTATCTGTATCCCGTTTGTTCTGCTTCTCTGGAGACCCCTAATACAATGAGCACATTTTAAGGAAGGCCCAGTGTAAATTCCTGCCTTGTAACCTACCAAATATTTACTTTTTATAATTTGGCCAAGGTGAAACTAGCACATTGTAGGCTCTCAAAAGGATTTACTATAAGGAAAAAACAATGAAATAGTAGTTATGATACTCATGATCAAACATTATTTCAGAACAGAAGCTTTTGTTTCAATCTAGTCATCCCATTTTGAAATTGGACTAGATTAAAGCTTTAAAACTAGTGAGCTGTAGCACATTTCTGCATAGTTAATGGGGTACCTTGAAAAGTTGAAACTTTGGGCAGGTAAAAGCAAGTGGAGAAGAGGAGTTAGAGATGGGGCACCTACTCTGAAAGCCTCCTCCAGAAGCAGCGTGGTCCTTTGCCCACCGGAAGTGGCACCATTGAGTGGCATTGTAGCTCATGGAGATGAGATCTACCCATTAGCCAAGGTGAAACTGTTAAGCAAGCTGAATAAGCGGGAGGCCGGCAATGTCCTAGCAGCTAAGGTGTCATGGCACCACGTGTATAAGGACAGCAACTGGATCTTCCTGGGAAGGCTTCTGCATGAACTGACCAGAGGAGATCTCCTCTGTGTGTTCTCCCAGGACAGTGGGATTGTTAACATTAATCTCATGCTAGACAGAAAGACAGACACGTTTAAAGCTTGAAGTTCTGTTTTATCTGCTATGAAGACTAGCAGAGTACAGTTTTGGCCGTTGACAATGTTAATGGACACAAGTGCACCACGTGTCTTGTTGCCCCTGCTTCGGGCCTCGGGGGGTGTGAGTGGCACAATCACAGGGCTCTGGGAGAGGGGCTATGGGGACCAGACTCCCTTACTGGGTACATCTGAAAGCTCTTGTGAGGAAAAACTCTCAGAACAGCACAAACTAGAAAAGCAAAAAAGAAATAAGACCAAAAAAAAGACTGCTGTACGACTTAAAGACAAATAGGGACAGACTGACCAGCCATCATCCCTGGCAGCAAGAGGCCAGTGGCCAGATTAAAATGGAGAATAACATCCCAGGCTGCTTCTTAAACATATTAAAGTGACAATCCAGTGAAGAAATGGGCAAAAGACATGAATAGACACTTCTCCAAAGAAGATATCCACATGGACAACCGACACATGAAAAAATGTTCAATATCACTCATCATCAGGGGAATACAAGTCAAAACAATAATGAGATACTACCTCACACCTGTGAATGACTAACATTAACAACTCAGGCAACAACAGATTTTGGTGAGGATGTGGATAAAGAGGATCTCTTTTGCACTGCTGGTGGAAATGCAAACTGGTGCAGCCACTCTGGGAAACATTATGGAGTTTCCTCAAAAAATTAAAAATGGCCTACCCTACAACCCAGCAATCGCACTACTAGGTATTTATCCAAGGGATACAGGTGTGCTGTTTTGAAGGGGCACATGCGCCCCAATGTTTATAGCAGCACTATCGACAATAGTGAAAGTCTTGGGAAAGAGCCCAAATGTCCATTGACAGATCAATGGATAAAGAATATGTGGGATATACATACAATAGAGTATTATTCGGCAATCAAAAAGAATGAAATCTTGCCATTTGCAACTACGTGGATGGAACTAGAGGGTATTATGCTACACGAAATCAGTGAGAGAAAGACAAATACCATATGACTTCACTCATATGAGGAATTTAAGATACAAAACAAGTGAACATAGGGAAGAGAAGCAAAAATAATATAAAAACAGGCAGGGGGCAAAACATAAGAGACTCAAATATGAAGAACAAACAGTGGGTCGTTGGAGAGGTTGTGGGAGGGGGGATGGTCTAAATGGGTAAGGGGCATTAAGGAATTTACTCCTGAAATCATTGTCGCACTATATGCTAACTAACTTGGATGTAAATTAAAAAATAATAATAATAAATTAAAACAAACAAACAAACAAACAGACAAAAAATAAAGTGAAGTTAGGGCTACGGAAGACCAAAAGCCTCAGCCCAGATGCCCTGAGGCTGGGGACAGCTTGCAGCAGCGTGCGGAGTGGGGGCTGAGGAAGGGGAATTCAGGTTCTGAGCCCAGCCCTTCCTCAAAAGCTGGAGAAGGAAACAGAGAGCCCATTAGGGAAAGAAATGGAAACTCAGTCACATTTTAGGTGATAAAAGACACAGCCGCAAACATTCTCCAATCCCAAGGACCACGGGTGGGACCAAGATCTGCTCAGATCCTCATATTTTGAAATGAAATGTGATATTTTGGGGCGCCTGGGTGGCGCAGTCGGTTAAGCGTCCGACTTCAGCCAGGTCACGATCTCGCGGTCCGTGAGTTCGAGCCCCGCGTCGGGCTCTGGGCTGATGGCTCAGAGCCTGGAGCCTGTTTCCCATTCTGTGTCTCCCTCTCTCTCTGACCCTCCCCCGTTCATGCTCTGTCTCTCTCTGTCCCAAAAATAAACGTTGAAAAAAAAAATTAAAAAAAAAAAAAGAAAAAGAAATGAAATGTGATATTTAAAATACTATGGGATGGAACTTTTTATTAACTTGATAATTCCTGTAAATAAAGTAACAGATAATTTCCTTAAGGTTTGAACACTTTTTTTCCCCTGCAATCATTTAGAAATCTACAACAGTTGTGAAATTACCTTAACTGGATTTCAGTGGCTTCTTTTGTAAGCTCCTCGGGATTTTGATGCCTAAGATCTTAAGAGTAGTGCCCTATAGTTTTTCACCATGTGGTATCTACCTCCCATGGTATCCTACCTAAATATTACCATTCTCTACAGAACAGGATCTGCAAAAGGTATTGGCAAATAACTAGAAAACTAGATAACCTCTATAGTCTTTTATAAATAACTCGATAACCTCTATAGTCTTTTATAGTTTCGAGCTTCTCAGGCTACCATGGGAGAAATTCAGCTAGCATAGAAGGGATTTACTGCTATCATGTATTTTTTCTAACAAGCAATAAAAAAATATTCAAAATATTTAGGTTCCTGCTCCTATATGAGTTTATGTTTTTTGTTTGTTTATTGAGAGAGTGACGGGGGAGGGGCAGAGGGAGAGGGAGAGAGGGAGGGAGAGAATCCAGCATGGAGCCCGCTCTGGGGCTCGATCTCACCACCGTAAGGTCATGACCTGAGCCAAAATCAAGAGTTAGTCATTTAACCGACGGAAACACCCAGGTGCTCCATGATTTTATGTTTTTAATAGTAATAGAAATTGTTTTCTCCCCATTATAACTTTAGCTAATAATAAAGGGCAAAGGATATTCTTATGGAAAGCAGTATTAGTTGATATACATAACTAATCATACATGCATTACGTATCTCTGTTAGCACATTCTTGCTATCTCTACTTTGTATATATACATGTGTATATATATATATATATATATATATATATATAGGTACATATATATACACACATACATCTATACATCTATATATATGTAAAATTCAAGAAAGCATGCTATTTTATTCTGTCTCACAAGAAGTTATTTTATTTGCTAGAGAGCTTGGGATATGTAAAATGATATGGCATAATTGGAAATGCAAAATGTTTCCCAGATTCTGTTAGTATTTGATGTTTGATTGATGAGTATTTCATTCCCATTTGCCATTTCATATTCTGCATATGGACAGAATTGTGTATATGAACTCGCAGAGGTTGCTACTTAGGATGGAAACCTTAAGCTAACCTTTTGGAAATTGCCTGTGCATTTTAAATAAGAAAAAAAAATTCCAAGATTCTAATATCTTGAATGATTTTGAATACTGTAACTTTGGGCCAATCGTTCCTTATACAGGCATACCTTATTATACTTCATCCTGTATTTTTTACAAATTGGAGGTTTGTGACAGCCCTGTATTGAGCAAGTCTGTCAGGACCGTTTTTCCAATAGCATTTGCTCCCTTTGTGTCTCTATGTCAAATTTGGTAATTCTCGCAATATTTTCAACTTTTTCCTTATTATTATATTTTTTATGGTGATCTGTGACAATGATTACAACTCACCGAAAGCTCAGATGATGGTTAGCATGTTCAACAATATGTACATTCTTTGACATAATGCTATTGTATATGTAATAGACTACAGTATAGGGTAAACTCACTTTTTTTTCCATTCTAATTTTTAAATTTTTTTAAAAAAATCTACATCCAAATTAGTTAGCATATAGTGCAACAATGATTCCAAGAGTAGATTCCTTAGTGCCCCTTATGCATTCAGCCCATCTCCCCTCCCATACCCCTCCAGTAACCCTGTTTGTTCTCCATATTTAAGAGTCTCTTCTGTTTTGTCCCCCTCCCTGTTTTTATATTATTTTTGTTTCCCTTCCCTTATGTTCATCTGTTTTGTCTCTTAAAGTCCTCATATGAGTGAAGTCATATGATACTTGTTTTTCTCTAATTTCGCTTAACATAATACCCTCCAGTTTCATCCACATAGTTGCAAATGGCAAGATTTCATTCTTTCTGATTGCTGAGTAATACTCCACTGTATATATATACCACATCTTCTTTATCCATTCATCCATCGATGGACATTGGGCTCTTTCTATACTTTGGCTATTGTCGATAGTGCTGCTATAAACATCGGCGTGCATATGTCCCTTTGAAACAGCACACTTTTGCTGGGTCGTAGGGTAGTTCTAGTTTTAATTTTTTGAGGAACCTCCATACTATTTTCCAGAGTGGCTGCACCAGCTTGCATTCCCACCAACAATGTAAAAGAGATCCTCTTTCTCCGCATCCTTGCCAACATCTGTTGTTGCCTGAGTTGTTACTGTTAGCCATTCTGACAGGTGTAAGGTGGTATCTCATGGTGGTTTTGATTGTATTTCATGGATGATGAGTGATGTTGAGCATTTTTTCATGTGTCGGTTGGCCATCTGGATGTCTTCTTTGGAGAAGTGTCTATTCATGTCTTTTGCCCATTTCTTCACTGGATTATTTGTTTTTTGGGTGTTGAATTTCATATGTTCTTTATAGATTTTGGGTACTAACCCCTTATCTGATATGTTGTTTGCAAATATCCTCTCCCGTTCTGTCAGTTGCCTTTTAGTTTTGCTGATTGTTTCTTTCAACTTTTATATGCACTGGGCAGCCAAAGAATTCATTGGACTTGCTTTATCACAATGTTTGCTTTCTTGCAGCGTTCTGAAACCATACCCACAACATCTCTGAGTTATGCCTGTACAAGAAATATATTCGGCCTAAAATTTTTCTTTAAAAAACTTAATAATTTTGCACTGCTCTATGCAGAAGTTACCAGTACTATAAGTAATGAGAGCATTGCTAATCAGTGTTTACTCATCAATAGAACTTTGTATAATAGACATTTACTGTGGATTTTAAAGATCTTTCCTTTTTAATCTTTTCTTAAAACTAACTCAAAATAGAAAGAAACGCTTTTAATCCAGTTATCAGGACCAAACTGTTTTCATTTTTCCACACTTCCTTCCAGACTTTGCCTACATATGTGCATATTTTCCATAGTTGCAGGTCCTTTCTTCCTTCATTTACTTGTTTGTTCACTCATTCAAGAAATACTTAAGTTTCTACTAAATACCAGGTGCTATAATATAATTGTGGATACAAAAGTGAATGTGACACAGTGCCTGGCCAGAGGAGGTCAGAATACGGTGGACGAGATGCATGTGCAGAGAGTAAAAGCAGACCTGGTGCTAGAACCACACTGGTTCTAGGGTGCTAGAACTGTAAAAGGGGACACAGGCAAGGGAGCGGGGCAAATGAAGTGAGAAAAGACCTCGTGGGCAGAGATTCCAGGATGTGCAGAATCCAGAGAAGTTGGAAGTAGTTCAGTGTAAATGGGACCACAGGATCTTGCACATAATTGTGAGAAATGAGGCTGTTGAAAAACAGGTACAGGAAAGTTCTCACATGCTATACAAGCTATTTGAGCTTATCTTACTTTGAAGGAGTCAGAGATTTTAAAGAGAAAGTAACATGATGAGAAATAGATTTCTGAAAAAAGCACATGGTGGGAAGGTGCAGGATGAATTAGGCTGGGATGGGGAGCTGGAAGCAGAAAGAGGAGTAGGAAGGCAATCCTGTGATTTAAGGAAGAGATCGTGAGGGTGTGAGCTGAGGCAGTGTGATGCAGGAGAGAGAGAGGAATTCAGGATTTCCGCACACGTTAGGAGATAATTTTATGAGGCAAGGGAAGACCCTCAAATTTCTGACTAGAGAATACAAGAAGAGGAGCAAATATCTGTGATATAAGAGCAGAGTATCCATGGTCGGGAGGGGGTGGGGAATGTTAGGTGATGACAGAGAAGGTGAAGTTCATTTTGCTTCTTGTTGAAGTCAACCCAAATAATGGGTTGACAGTGGCACAGGCTTGATTGGAAATGATTGGTGACCAGAGTATGAGCAGTTCACAAGAAAGTTGACAGAGGACACCAGGTAGCACTAAGAGGTAAACAAATATAAACGACAACTTTACATATTGTCTTTTGCTTGTTATAGGCTTATATAATGGTATAGTCCACCAAAGGCAACTTTCATAGCTACATAATGTGCCATATAATGAACACAGAATAACTTAGCAAACATGTAAAAATATTTTTCCCCTAAAAGAGCTGTGCATTGAGTACATTTGTGCATAGGCTTTTTTTGGTGTGGTTGTTTTTTGTGTTATTTTTATAGGACAGATTCTCAGGAACTGCGTCACTGGGTCAAAGGATACGAGTGGTTTTAGCCATTTATCATCATTTGTACATATGATGTTAGGGAATGGATTCGGGCATAAAGAATTTGACAGGTGAAATAAATGACAGAATGCTGAACTGAAATTCATAGCTTTGGTGAATATGCCTAGAAATACTACATCATTTGGTCTGAGGCTAATCATTTTTTGCACATATTATCTATTCATAATAAATGCGGTTCTAGAGTTAGACTTCCACCAAAAGTCATTTCTTGACTTTGTAACACTCCTGCTTGAGTGATATATTTCTCTTGTTATTTAAAGTCCTAATAGAAGGAAGCAAAATACTTGTTTTATCAACATTAGGAAAACTAATCTTATTTTTTTTTAAGAATAATTTTTCTAAATTTCTTACTTGTTTATTTTGAGAGAGACAGAGACAGCATGAGCTGGGAAAGGGCAGAGAGAGAGGGAGAGAATCCCATCCAGGCTCTGCACTGCCAGCGCAGAGACCCATGAGGGTCTTGAACCCACGAACAGTGAGATCATGACCTGAGCTGAAACCAAGAGTCTGACACTTAACCGACAGAGCCATCCAGGTGCCCCAAACTAATTTTATTCTTAATTCTGTAAGGTGAGAGTAAAATTGAATGTATCATTTGAATCTTCATCTATGGAATCTTTCGTGGCTACCTAGGTCACCTGACGAAAGCAAGCAGTTTATAGTTTTGATGTTTTGTATTTATATGGAGGAGTCCACTTATTGTCTAAAATGTGTAACATCCAATAATCATAGGTGGTAAATGGAAGATAATCCACAAGTTAAATAATGATATTTGTTATCAAAGACGATCACTTTTAGGAATAGATAATTTGGGGCAAATCTGTTACATAAAACGCAATAATTTGTGTTGCAATAATTAAGTTGCCTTGACAGGCCTATTGTTGATTTTACTGTCTTTTTGCCCCCTGTGTTTTTGCTTTTCATTTGTAAAAGAGGAAGATGACACATGATATGAGTTTGGCTCATGTGTCTGAATATGGCTCCACAGGGAAGGCTTGATACAGCTGAAGCTATTGCTTTTTAGAGACCTTTTATTTTGAGCAGCTGCCTTAACAGCCTTCATCTTTTTATACGAGCTGTATCTCTGCGATAGGAAGAGAAAGATATGACTGAGCAATACTTTTTGACTAAAACTTAAAATTACAAAATCAGAGGTGGATGTTCCTGAAGTTATATTTCTATAATATGTGACAGATACACAATTTTCTTATCCTAGTTTTAAAGCATTCCCTTAAGCCCTGGAGGTTTTTGTTTTGTCTCATTCACACAAATTCCTTGCCATAAACTATTGCATTTGGTTTAGTAGTTTGAGTCCTTATCCAGAAGGCATCTCAAAGGGCTCATCTACAAAAATAGATTCCAGGGCCACTCATTCTGAGGAACAATTCAATACCTCCTTTCCTCTCCTGCCCCTATATGCACATGAAAAACCTCAGTTCGTCAGCTGTTAACGTCCTTTAAAGAATGAGTTATGCTTGTTCTCTCATCGTGCTTAACCCGAGGACTAGGGTGGAGTCAACCACAGCTTCATTCGTGAGCTGTAGCATTTGACTCAATTTACTAGTCGCTTTGGTACATTCAAGAAATAATCCAAATTACCTTTTCATTTTAGTGAAGGAACTAGTCAGGGAAAGTGCACTTTGATTTGTTGAGAGGCAGAAGTTCTCTCCTAAGTGACATCCCCCTTGGCCTTCTAAAGTCTAAATTGAACTGCAATATCTCTTTCGATACTTTGTTGCATTTGATTCTTTTACTCTTTAATTGAAAGCCACTTTGTGACTGTAACTGCATAGAAGATAAAAATATACCGAGCTTAGGAGTGTGGTCTGCTGAATGGGTGAGGACTTCAGATTTCCCCTCATGAACATAAGTTTTGAAATAAGAGCATGCAATGGTTGTAATAATAGAAAAAAATAGAAGGGGCATCTGGATGGCAACTCCAAATATATATCAATAATGCCCTAGAGTCCAACACAGAGGATAAGCAATTTTTCAGAGATGCGGACTTTTTCTGGGGGCTTGTTCATTCCAGCGAGTTGGATTTAGAAGAGAGTAGGCCTAGAAAATTCTCCCCTGGCAGGGCTTGTCTTTGGGGTTGGCTTGAAGCCAGGTTTGTTGGTAGGAAAAGCTTGAATAACAGGATAAGTGTCAGAACACCACTTCATATTTAAACTCAGAGAAGTTTGATATGTTTAAATAATCTTGAACATAGATGGACTTGTACAGGTAGCCAAATTAGAGGAATACAAGCACAGGGCAGAAACATAGTTGATGTGACATTTTTACATTTTTAAGTAGGTATTTCTTAGGATTAGTATTCTGTTTTGTTTGACTTAATATGTAATGACTAGCATTAAGAATAAAGGTCTTATACTTTTAAACCCCTTAATTGAATATTTTATAGGAATGGGCATCGCTTTGTCTTTAGCTGTTTTAGTTAGTGAGTAATGATTAGCAGACAGCATGATGAGTACCAAAAATAAAGCCTTCTCTGAAAATGCTAGGAATTTTTTGTGTGAAGTGTTCCCACATTTTTTATTGTAATTTTCTTTTCCACGGTGTTTTTGAGACATTTCTGGCATGTTACTTTAGCTTCTTGTTTGATTTCTGTCAAACAGGATTTTTCAGTAGTTGTGTTGCCAGTGAGAGGAAAAAGCAGATCATTGTTAACGTTAAAATGTTACTGAGATTTCAAAGGTGGGGGACATTATCTTTTCCTGTTTTTCTTTATGCTACAGCATCTGCAATGTACTGTTCTCAAAATAGTAAGGAACTTTTGGGAAATAAGTTTAGTTAGTTCTAGTTCACGAATTTCTCACATAAAACCAACAAAAAAGGTAGTGCCATCAGATTAAGCTATTAAACTATATTTACATAGTCTATATCTATAAACTATTAAGCTATACCATTACAACAATAACTACCCACGATATTGACTTACCAGAACTTATCCATTTTTATTCATACTGACCTTACTTCCAGGATAAAGGATTTTCTTCTTATTTCTATTGGTTATGAATGGAAGTCATCAATTTTTTTTTCTGACTTTCATCTTAATGGTTTGAAATAAAGAGTCAGATGCATGGCTTTCAATTTCTTTTACTACTTTATTTTATTACCTGGTTATTTTAAGGTCAGAAGATTGCCATTTCCAAAATACATAATAGAAATAATAAAGCAGTAAAATTTGGACTTAGATAATATGGACATTTTTCTTAAAAGTGTCAACATGATTTACAAATTATTAAAAAGGCAGTAAAATTTGAACTTACATAGCATAAACTTTACCTTAAACTGTCAGATACATGATTTTAATGCTATTTTATTAATATATCACTAATAACTATTTTTCTTATCAACAGAGAAAGTGAAGTAAAATCCAGTTACTCAAAAAATCATTAGATTTGGAAACACTAGGTATTCATGTGTTAATTTGGTTTCATTTGTCTGAAGTCTATAGTTCTGTATTATCTGATATCAAGTCTATATAATCAAATACCTGAAGGGAAAGTGAGGGTTTTTTTTTTTTTTTTTACTGAATCAAGCTCCAAACATTATTTTTATGTTAGTTATATGGAGAATTGACGAAAGTGGTTTCATTTAAAGGCCATCTGTAGGAGATAATTGCTTCAGTTTTCCATTTAGCTAGAATGATCCTGACCATAATGCCCTCTTCTGTTGAATTCTTCCTCAAAGTAGGATTCCAGAATCGCTACAAAATCTGAAACAGTGATCTTCATTTGGGTAACTCAGCATCCACACAGAAATCCTGTCATCATTCATTTGTAAAACAATAAGTCTACATATCTAAAAGAGTTTTTCATAAGAAGAATGTTCCATAGAAAAAATAGTTCTCAGGGAAAAATAATTGGCCTTTCCCTTAGAGAAGATGCTATTAAATAGTGTGTTATGAGAATGGGTAACATTTTCCTGGTCTTTGTGATTTTTTCCAACATAATTTTGGTTAGAGAAATCATTTCAAAATAGAATAATCAGTCTATAAGTGGTTCTTTTGAGGACTGTTAAGTGAAACGGCACAAAATAAAGCAATCATTTGTGTTTGCAAAACTATTTTCATTCCCAGGAGGCTTGCAGCATTTGGTATTTCTAGAAAGCTACGGCAGAAGTGGTGCTAGAATTGTGATTTTTGCCAAGAAAAATATTCCCTAATGGCAATAGACCCTCCTGAAAAGAATTGAAAGTTAATAATAATAGTATGTTCTATGTATTGTCAGTATATTCTCTAATATTTATTATTAAGTATACATCAAGTATAGCCAATTGTGATAATAACAATTATATCATAACCTTATAAACACCTGTTGTCAAAGATCTTTGAAGCAAAGCTTGTAAGATCAGGTACCAACAGGAATGTGTTCCTTGAAATGATATGATTGTTTCAAAAATATCCTCCACCAGTCTCTCCCAGTGCTTACATGGTCTGAGTGTTTGGGCCAAGTGCTTGAAACATTAAGACACAACAAAAATAGTTTTGAATGTTTTCTTGTTCAAAGTGCATTTGTTGTCAGGACACTGATCATTTTATATCTCGTGTCTCAAGTGTTTAAAACACTATATTACAGGCTTGTGATTCCATGTTGGGTAATTTTAAGTCCATGTGTCAGTAGTGAACGAGCTGATTAGTAGAGTGGAGGACTTCTGGGATCTCCCCTTCCCTTTATTGACAATCCTTTATAAAGAGAATGCCAGTCCTGCAGGCTAATAATAACAAATGGTGCTCCCTCCCTTGTTCATTAGACATGCAGCAGTAAGATGGGTAGGATAACTATGGAAGTATATTTGCAATATGTTCTCTTTGCTCAATACTCGTACAAATACTGCCTGCCATCTCTATTTACTCAAATTAATAATGTATAATAGTATTTTTAATGTACTTACAATGTACTTAGAGTCTCTTGTAGGTTCCTGTGATCTTGAATTAGCGCTCATTTCAGACAATAATGGCGGTATTAGAAATTGCCATCCTCATCTTTTGCAATTATTTTAATTTTCAAAGTCACCATCATAGTACTTTTCATATTTTGAAATTTCTTCTTTTTTTTTAACTTCACTTTTCAGTTGAAGACCGTTATTCACCCCTGGAGGACTCATCATGTTAGAGATTTTCAACTACTGTCCTAAAATGGATGCTTCACTGGAATAGTTTCATCCCATTAGGAATGTGGGAAAACAAGCAGCTACTTACCTCTTTTGGCTTAAACCAAAAGAACGTCCAATTGAAAGAAATAAACACAAACTATTCTGGTGATACTTCTAGAAAATGCACTAATGACCTGAGTGCTTATGGGTCATCGTCATTGTCATCATCACCATCACCATCATCATCATCATCATCATCATCATCAAATATAGTACTTCCCATGTGTCCAGCACTGTTCTGAGATCCTACCCATATTAACTTAAAAAGAAGCCTTTGAGGTAGGTACTGTTCTTTTGGGGGGGGGGTGGAGATAAAGGAGGCAAGGAGAACACGGAGGCAAGACTGGTTAAGAAACTTGCCCTAATCACCCAGGTAGAAGGTTCCAGAGCTAGAATTTGACGCCAGGCAGTTAGGCTTCAGAATCAACCCTGAGTTATCATGTTTTAGCTTCATGTCATTATATCTTTCCTCTACATTTTTTATGGTTTTGTATAACTTTGGGTGAGCAAACATTCACTTGAACGTTCCCATTTTTTAATCTTTTATTGGGGCTTTGAAAATATCTTTTTAATAATAAAAACTTATAGCTGCTACAAAATTCCCAGAGCATGTAACTTTTGAGAAGTCGTTCCAAGCCTTCATTTGTTTCTGGCCCAACTTTTTCTGAATCATCATTTACAAAATCAGAATAAGGCTGATCTTATAATATTGCCATGTTCAGCTCTCCAAAAATAACTGAGTAGCACATGACCTACCATTCTTATGGATTCTATTGAACGATGAGCTCGGCTGCTTGTACAAATCATTTTATTTGCCTTCTCCTTTAATACTGTTTATCAGAAAATCAGGAGGCAATATTTCTTTTTGTGGTGCTACTCAGAATATAAGAATTTTACACTTGTAAAATGTGCTTTCATATGTAGCCCACTATTATAACCAAAGCCAATTAAAGTGTGCTGAGTTACAACTATTTTCTAAATCACTAAATGCCATATTATGTTTGTTATTGCCTTAAAATATTTTTAAAAATCGAGTTAAAAGAG
The DNA here is from genome assembly GCF_028749965.1 of Puma concolor. NCBI lineage: Eukaryota > Metazoa > Chordata > Mammalia > Carnivora > Felidae > Puma > Puma concolor. The sequence continues at coordinate 131,701,755 of NC_141675.1, read as the reverse complement.
CTTGGGTGGATAGAATTTAGCAAGTGGCAAAAAGAAAAAAAATGACCTCTTGATTGTTAGATCAAATGCAGTTGAATTTTGACCTGCCTGTGATGGCCTTGTCCACAGTTAATGACTAAATTGATCTATTCTTTGTTGATTTGGTTTTTTCTTGTCAGCTTTAAAGATCAATTTTTGCCTTATTGCTCAGGTTGTCATGTACCCACCTATCAATCAGGGATATGTCTCAGGTAAAGATAGACAATAAGGAAGTCAGATCGTTGAGTTGAAGAAATCACAGATGTTGAGGAATACAATTTTTTAGTATTTTGTTTCATCAGTTTGGCTATTTATATCTATTAAAATGTGTAGATAATGAATGACTTGCTCATTACTTATTAAATGTCTCTTGGTGTATGGTGATGATCTGGATTCTATCCCAAATCAGGCCAAGAACCTGATAGCTTATGGTTTATAATCTAGGGCCAGAAAAAACAAGCATACATTAAAAAAAAAAAATTAAGTTTATTTATTTTGAGAGACAGAGTGTGAAAGCACACATGGGGGAGGAACAGAGAGAGAGTGACAGAGAGAGAATCCCAAGCAGGCTCCACAATGTCATCAGAGAGCCCAATGTGGGGCTTGAACTCATGAACAAAGAGATCATGACCTGGGCTGAAATCAAGTTGGATGCTTAACTGACTGAGACACCCAGGCACCCAATAAGCATAATTTTTTTTAATATAATGGATATTTAAATAATGGATACATTATATGTGGAACAGGGAAGAGATAAATGCATTTTGTGGTAGCAAAGATTGATTAAGAGTGTTTAACAAAGGGGTTTAGAAAAGGTCTCTTTGCCTTAATGCTAGTCAGAGGTAATTCATCAATGGGGTATATTTTCAAGAGGAGTTGGACACAGGGAAATAGCTGTTAGTAGGCTTGATTTGGTGTAATAAAGACATTCTAGGAATGGACTTTAACATGGAAAATACAGATGTGGAATGATAGCACTGGAGGCAAGGTACAACGTGGACCTTGCAAGGCATAAATAAATAGAAGGCAGAACTAAAAGTTAAAGACTTTCCTTAATTCTCTGAAAGAAAGTGGTCTTTTAATGAAGCCAGAGTACTATGAAGACCCTGTTCACACCTGGAAAAAATGTATAGAATGTGTTACATTTAAATTAAAGTCATCCTATAACAAATTAGTCATTAAGTATATTCTAGAACACTTTCTTAACTGGTGTCTGAAGCACCTGGAAAACAATCATTAAGATTTCATTTATATTTGGTGATAGGCAGATCATTCCCTAGAACATTGTCTAAATGCTGCTGAGAGATGTAATTTGACTAGTAGATTAATGGTTTCTGGTGATCTTAATGTTAACATAACATTTGGAGGCATTGCTCATCAGGGGTGCAATATTGTGTTTCACAAGATGCATGAGACAAAGGCACTTAATGAGTTTTGGCTGCACTGCACATATTGTGCACAACTCTGTTCAAACTGTTACAGGCTTCCTGCCAAGATATGTAGGAGAAATTGCCTAAAAGATTAGTAGAAGAAATGGCTTCATCCCCTGCTGTGTACCCTTGTGATTGGTTTGTCAACAGTTGGAGAAAATTTTGGTATAGACAGTAAACAATTAGTGTCCATTGATAGAAAGGCTGGATGCCTATAGAAGATTTATGAAAAGAGAAATAGTGACTTAGTATAGTAATTTCTTCTTTGTGATAAGTGGTGGCTTTCATAGGTAATGGCTACTCCTAATATTCATTATTCATGTCCATTCACATTTTTAATAAAAATGATCTGGGATAAATTCCATTTGATATACTTCTAGAAAGTGAACGGCTAGATAACATTGCAAGTTTAATATTCCTTTTTTTTGTATACATAGCAAAAATATAAAACTATTCACATCCTTATTAAATTTTAAACATAGATAAATAACAATTAAAGTTGTTGCCCATTAATAGTATACAAATGAAAAGTGGCAAAGGCTGTTTGTTATCCTACGTGGTCTGCTGCTTAGAGGACACACATGCATAAACATTATTCCTGGGTTGTAGAATCAGTGTACAATTGAAGAATAAATTACCTATAAAATTTTAAACATACACAACTGGAATAGCTTTATTTAAAAAATTGTGGATTTTTACAAATTCTCTAGTGTATACTCTTTGTTGGTTATCAACATTTTTTCTTGTATGTTATCTTAAACATATCCATTCTTTATCAGCTTATAAATGTTTTACACAGTAACAAAGCTTAACTTTTTTGTTACCCCATTACAAAACATATTGGCCAATATTTATTGGATGTTTTCTATGTGCCAGGAACTGTTCAAGGTGCTTTATATGTGTTAACTTATATATTAACTCACAATAACCCTAAGAGGTAATTACTGTTATCAATATCACTTTACAGAAATGTGAGGTACTGAGTAATCAGGAAGTTTGTCCAACCTCAGAGCTGGCAAGTGGTGAAGTGAGGACTCAGTTTGGATAGTCTGACTGAGTCAGTCCTGTCAACAAGTATGTATATTACCTTTTCAGATTTTCTGGGAATAAATGTTTGTGGTGACTTTGAACTGTAGAATGGTTTTAAATTAGAGGATCTTTTTAGGGGTGCACATGTTACGTTTTTAAAAAAGGTAACAGCCAAACTAAGATTTGAAATAAGTTTGTGTTCAGTATAATTATTATTTTTACCGTAATAACTATTTTACATATATGGCTCAATAAATCAGTACATTCATACTGTCGTGCAATTATCACCACTATCCATCGGCAGAACGTTTTCTTCATCCCAGAATGAAATTCTATACCCATTAAATAATACCTTCCCATTCTCCCTTTTCTCAGCCCCTAGAAAACACTATTCTACTTTCTGTCTCTGTATCTCACTTTTCCCTTCTATAAAGTGATGCTGATAACAGTAATTAGCTCTTAGGGTTATTGTGAGTTAATAATAGGCTTAGCATAGCATAATATCTCTTCAAAGCTATGTCAGACTGTAAGGGGAGGCACTTGGATGGTAGCGTTCTTCTAAGATGAACCCAACATCATTTAAATTGCTTGCTATTTCACTATTGCTTTCTGCCCAAAGAAAAACACTTTCATGGTATGGGTGTTGGGTGGGGAGTGGGGATAGCAGGGGGCTGTGAGTGGGAAAGAGGCAAGATGGGAAGGAAGGAAGTTTGAAGAACCTAGTAGCAGGAATGAAATAGATAATTGGCTTATAGCAGGATTCCAGTGGGGTGTGTGTATGTCTGTGTTTATGTTGGTAGAGCTTGAGGAGTTAGGGATAGATATATCAGAATTAACTGTGAGTTGTTTTCAAACTATTCTTTGCTGCCTTTCACTTCAGTTCTTCAGGAATCAAACTAGAGTCTTTGGGGGTGGAAGTCTATGCCATTTGTAGAAGCCCTTTTGGTGGCGTAGGTACTCCCCAAAGCTCATACCCACACGGCTTTATACACCACTACACAGGCACTCACACATCAGTTAAGAACCACTGCACTGACTATACCATATAAAAAGGAGAAAAAAGAAAGGCTAGTCCATAGCTAGCCTAACCTGATTACTTTGCAACACATTTGGTAAGATGGAGGCAAGCAGAACTGGGAATTTCAAGTATATTTCGGCCAACGATCTTGGACAATGATGCCAAGAAACAGAGAACATGGTCGTAGTTATGAAACACAAACAAACAATGACAATGACAGAAAAACAATGACAGAAAAAAATCAAAAGATGGCACATGCACAGAGTTAGTCTAGGAAGGCTCCACGGGCTCAGGACTGAGGCCAGGAAACAGAGCCTGTGGATTCATCAACAAACACATAACTAGATATGAAAATAAGCAAAAAATCAATTTAACACCTGTTTCAAGACAAACACTGAAGTGCTCTGTTTTTGGGGATTTGATCATTTCACTTTTAAAATTGTTAAAATAGATTCCTATGGTTCATTTGAGATGAATGCCTAATTCACTTATTTTTTTAGAGGTCTTAAAAATGAACATATCTTGAGTAAAGTTCAGGCAGGATCACCAACTTGTCTTGATTTTCCCAGGACTCTGTCAGTTTCAGCACTGAAAGTCACAGGTTTTCTGGTATTCCTTCAGTGTCAGGCATTTGGTGATAATCGGTCACTCTAAGTTCAAGACATATTTATTTATAACCATATCTTTATCATTTTATGATAGATATATTAATTATATTTTCCTACTCTGTATTTCTTTCTGTTTTCATTTTCATATGTCAGAGTAATAAATAGTATACAATAAAGCCAACTTTTCTTCGAATTGCAAAACTGTAGTTCTGAAGCAGACATTTTTGCTTTCAAAGGAAGAAGGAGGCAAAATGTTATTGAAAGCAGTTGCATTTAATGCTTAAAGTGATACTTCCTAAATTGGATACCTGGCTAGTGACCAGATGTTTTAGGAATGTATCTTAATTAATTATAATGTCTGGCTTCAAAATGCACATGCATGTGTTTGGAAAATCTATCTGTTGGACATATATGTCTTTCTTAAAATAATTCACTCCGATGGAAAGGAAGAAAGCACAGGTGTTAGAATTATTGCTTTCAGATATTCATTTGTTCTCAGATATTCATTTAAAACTGTTCCTTTTTCTTCTAATATTAGCATTTTGCACTATTCATTTCCCTCTAGGCATTGCTTTAGCATCTTCCTATTCCTTTTGATACACTGTTTTTATTTTCATTAAGTTCAACACATGTTCTCAGTTTCCTTTCAACTTACTCATTGACCCGTGGGCTATTTAGAAGTATGTTGTTTTATCTCCAAATATTTTGCAGTTTTATAGATCTTTTTATTATTTGATAACTTTTTTTTTTTTTTTTTTTTTTTTTTTACGAATGGAGAAGACACTGTGTATGCTATCAATTATTTTCATTTCGTTGTGGTTTGTTTGAGGCACAGATTAAGGTCCATCTTGCTGAATGTTCCATGTCCACTTAAATAAATGTTGAATCTGCTGTCGTTGGATTAAATCAGTTAATACTGAAGTCTTCTAGATCCTTAGCGATTTTCTACTTGTTCTATCAATTACTAAGAGTTGTGCTGGAATCTCAATCAATAGTTGCAGAGTTGTTCATTTTTCTTTTAAACCTTAGTAGTTTGTACTTCAGCTCCGTTGCTAAGTGCGTACATATTTAGGAATTTTATGTCTCCTTGGTGAATCTAACCCTTTATCATTGTGTATTTTCTCCCTTTATGCCGTGTAACATTCCTTATTCTGCAGTCTATTTTGATAGTAATATAGCCACTTCAGCTTTATTTTGATTTCTGCTTGCATAGTTTGTTTTCCCCATCCTTTTTCTTTTGGCTTACCTATCTTTATATGGAAAGTGGGTTTCTTATAAACAGCATAGGTTTGGATTCTGCTTTATTCAATTTGATCATCTCTATATTTTAATTAGTATGTTTTAATCATTTACCTTTAATGTAACTATTTTATGTGGTTTAATTGAAATATGCCCATATTGCTACTTTCTAGGTGTTCTGCTTGTTTTTCTCTTCCACTTTTCCTTGTTCTGCCTGCTTTTGAATCATTTACTATGATTCCATTTTAACTTTATTGGCTTATTATTTATACCTCATTATTTTAGTGTTTTCCTTGGGTTTACAGTATACATCTTTGATTAATCACAACTTACCTTTAAGTAATATTGTAACATTTCGTGTGTAATGTCAGAAACTTACGGCAGTATACTTCCAATTCATCCCTCTCAATTTTTCGCTATTGGTGTCATAAATTTTTCAGGTCTTAGAAAAATACAACCTTTAGGACAAAGCTAGTCATACTCATTCATTTATGTATAATTTATGGCTACTTTCATGCTACAAGGGCACAGTTGAGTAATTGCAACAGAGACCTATGTATGGCCCACAAGGCTGAAGATATTTACTACCTGATATTTTAAAGAAAAAATTTGACAACTTCTGCTTTAAACAGTTATCCTTTGCAGTGTGATTAAGAAAAGATTATCTTTTATATTTACTTTTGTTTTAACCATATTTAGCAATCTTCTTTTTTTTTCCCCAAGAGATCCAAGTTCTTGGGTTTTATCATATTCCTTTTTGCTGAAGAACTTCTCTTTAATATTGTAGTTCAGGTCTGGTGGTAATGAATCTCTCAGTTTTGTTTAATCTGAAAAAATATTTGTATTTTATTTTTTAGTTATTTTTGATGAACATATTTTTCCTGGCTTCACAGTTGTATTTTATCTCTCACTCCATAGTCTAGCTTGCATAGTTTCTTTCAAAACTTCTGTACTAATTCTTACTTTTATTTCTTTGTATATTTTTTTATTTTTGGCCATGTCCAGTACTTTTTCTTTGTCTTTAATGTTCAACTATTTGAATTTGATGTGCCTAGGGGTAGGTTTCTTTGTTTCCTGCCTCTTTTCTCTGTGTTCTCCTTCTGGGATTCCAGTTACGCTTATGTTAGATTATTTGATATTTTTCCACTGCTCTTGAATGCTTTATTATTTTTTTCAATTTCTCTCTTTCTTATCTTTGTGTTTTAGCTGGTGTAATTTCTATTGAGCTATCTTCAGATTCATTGGTTCTTTTCTTGACTACGTCAAATCTAATGAATCTCTCAAAGTCACCTTTCATGACTATTACCATTGACTTTTATTTCTAGCAGTTTTTTCAACTCTCCAACAATTTCCATTTTTTTCTGTTGGAATTCCCAATCTGAGTGTTTTTCAACTTTTGCACTAGATCTTCTAACATATTAATCATAGTTGTTAAAAAAATTCCTGCCTGGGGATGTGGAAGTGGCTTTGTCGGTTAAGCATCAACTCTTGATTTTAGCTCAGGTCACGATCTTACTCATGGTTCATGGGTTTTGGTCCCACGTTGTGCTCTGTGCTAAGAGTGCAGAGCCTGCTTGGGATTTCTCCCTTTGTTTCTCTCTGCCTTTCCCCTGCCTGAACTCTCTTTCTCAAAATAAATAAGTAAACAAACAAAAAAAAAAATCCCAATCTGATAGTACTAACAGTTGCAGTGCTTCTGTTTGGATAGTTTCTAGTGCTCTACTTTTAAGTTTTTAAGTTTAATGATATTTTCTCTATCAGTATCTGCTAAACCTATCCTAGAGGATAGTTTTCATTTCTTCTTTGAGATTTCCTATTTTTTCCTCATTATGTGTAAGTTTTACTTTAAATCTATCTATCTATCTATCTATCTATCTATCTATCTATCTATTTAAGTTGATTCATTTATTTTTAGAAAGAGAGAGAGAGAGAGAGAGTGCACATGCATGTGTGTGAGAGGGGGGAGGAGCAGAGAGAGAGGAAGAGAATCCCAAGCAGGCTCTGCACTGTTAGCACAGAACCCAATGTGGGGTTCTATCCCATGAACTATGAGACTATGAACTGAGCTTAAATCAAGAGTTAGTCACTTAACCGACTGAGTTACCCAGGTTTGCCTCAACATATTTTTCATCACTGCTTTAAAGTTTCATAATTCTATCTCTTTTTTTTTTAATTTCCATTTTAGGATCAATGTTTATTTATGACTTTTTTTTTATTTTCTTCTTTGCATATCTAGTAATTTCTTATTGGATGGTGGACATTGTTGAGCTCACATTGTAAGTGTTTGTATTTTATAGACTGTTAATAGAATGTTGAAGTTTGCTCACGTAGACAGTACATTTTCTAGAGTGTGTGATTTATCATTTTGAGACTTCATTTTAAGCTTTATTAGGAAAATTCTCTAGTAGAACTTTTATTACAGGACTATATTAGCTACTTTTCATGTATGGTTTTTCTTTTTTACAAAATTTTTAATGTTTATTTATTTTTGAACAACAGACAGAAAGCATGAGCAGGAGGAAGAGCTGAGAGTCATGAACCATGAGATCATGACCTGAGCCAGAGTCAGACACTTAACCGACTGAGCCACCTGAGCGCCCATCATGTATGGTTTTTCTTAATGATAATGGACACTAGCTCAAGTTCAAAAAGAGAAATGTGGTATGAATCTAGTATAAGGGCTTGACACTAGAAAATTCACAATAAAGTACCTATTTAGAAAAACCATGAAATCTTTATTCATTTATTTATCAATCAAATATTATTCCCATGAGGACTACGAAGGTATTAAAAAGAAGAGGCAGATTCATGGATTTTAGGCCAGGAAATGTAGAGAGGGTTGTGGGAATTCTGAGGAAAGAGTACAGTCTTCTGGTTTTAGGAGATGCTAGGAAGTCAGATTCATGAAGGAAGTGATATTTTAATTGGATCTTCAAGGGAGGAAGGAAGGAAGGAAGGAAGGAAGGAAGGAAGGAAGGAAGGAAGGAAGGACTTACATTATGAGGTCTGGTGGAGGAAACACATTTCAGGCATTGCTAAAGGATATAAACAATTTTAGAAAACTGGTAAAAATCAGCATGTCAAAGGTGTCAAAAGAGTTATGTGGGCATATAATAGTACTTAATATGGTTACGGTACATGTAAAATGAAATAATGCATGTAAAATGCTTAAAAAAGATTTGACATGTGGTATGTACTAAAATATTTTGAATGTATTTGGGGACGAATATTTGATATTTTTTGTTTTTATTTTATTTTATTTTATTTATTTTTTAAATTTAATTTTTTAAAATTTACATCCAAATTAGTTACCATATAGTGCAACAATGGTTTCAGGAGTAGATTCCTTAGTGCCCCTTACCCATTTAGCCCATCCCCCCTCCCACAACCCCTCTAGTAACCCTCAGTTTGTTCCCCATATTTATGAGTCTCTTTTGTTTTGTCCCCCTCCCTGTTTTTATATTATTTTTGTTTCTCTTCCTTTATGTTTATCTGTTCTGTCTCCTAAAGTCCTCATATGAGTGAAGTCATATGATTTTTGTCTTTCTCTGACTGACCAATTCCACTTAGCATAATACCCTCCAGTTCCATCCATGTAGTTGCAAATGGCAAGATTTCATTCTTTTTGATTGCTGAGTAATGCTCCATTGTATGTATGTGTGTGTGTGTGTGTGTGTGTATATATATATATATATATATATATATATATATATATACCACATCTTCTTTATCCATTCATCAATCGATGGACATTTGGGCTCTTTCCATACTTTGGCTATTGTTGATAGTGCTGCTATAAACATGGGGGTGCATGTGTCCCTTCAAAACAGCACACCTGTATCCCGTGGATAAATGCCTAGTACTGCAATTGCTGGGTTGTAGGGTAGTTCTATTTTTATTTTTTTGAGGAACCTCCATACTGTTTTCCAGAGTGGTTGCACCAGCTTGCATTCCCACCAACAATGTAAGAGATCCTCTTTCTCCACATCCTCACCAACATCTGTTGTTGCCTGAGTTGTTAATGTTAGCCATTCTGACAGGTGTAAGGTGGTATCTCATGGTGGTTTTGATTGTATTTCATGGATGATGAGTGATGTTGAGCATTTTTTCATGTGTCAGTTGGCCATCTGGATGTCTTCTTTGGAGAAGTGTCTATTCATGCCTTTTTCCCATTTCTTCACTGGATTATTTGTTTTTTGGGTGTTGAGTTTCATAAGTTCTTTATAGATTTTGGATACTAACCCTTTATCTGATATGTCATTTGCAAATATCTTCTCCCATTCTGTCAGTTGCCTTTTAGTTTTGCTGATTGTTTCCTTTGCTGTGCAGAAGCTTTTATTTTGATGAGGTCCCAGAACTTCATTTTTGCTTTTGTTTCCCTTGCCTCTGGAAACATGTTGAGTAAGAAGTTGCTGTGGCCAAGATCAAAGAGGCTTTTGCCTGCTTTCTCCTTGAGGATTTTGATGGCTTCCTTTCTTACATTTAGGTCTTTCATCCATTTTGGGTTTATTTTTGTGTATGGTGTAAGAAAGTGGTCCAGGTTCATTCTTCTGCATGTCGCTGTCCAGTTTTCCCAGCACCACTTGCTGAAGAGACTGTCTTTATTCCATTGGATATTCTTCCCTGCTTTGTCAAAGATTAGTTGGCCAGATGTTTTTGGGTCCATTTCTGGGTTCTCTGTTCTGTTCCATTGATCTGAGTGTCTCTTCTTGTGCCAATACCATACTGTCTTGATGATTACACCTTTGTAGTATAGCTTGAAGTCTGGGATTGTGATGCCTCCTGCTTTGGTTTTCTTTTTCAAGATTGCTTTTGACTATTCGGGGTCTTTTCTGGTTCCATAAGAATTTTAGGACTATTTGTTCTAGCTCTGTGAAGAATGCTGGTGCTATTTTGACAGGGACTACATTGAATATGTAGATTGCTTTGGGTAGTATCAACATTTTAACAATATTTGTTCTTTCTATCCAGGAGCATGGAATCTTTTCACATTTTTTGTGTCTTCTTCAATTTCTTTCATAAGCTTTCTATAGTTTTCAGTGTATAGATTTTTCACCTCTTTGATTAGATTTATTCCTAGGTATTTTATGTTTTTTTTTGTGCAACTGTAAATGGGATCAATTCCTTGATTTGTCTTTCTGTTGCTTCATTGTTGGTGTATAGGAATGCAACTGATTTCTGTGTGTTGATTTTATATCCTGCAACTTTGTTGAAATCATGAATCAATTCTAGCAGTTTTTTGGTGGAATCATTTGGGTTTTCCATATAGAGGATCGTGTCATCTGCGAAGAGTGATAGTCTGACCTCCTCCTGGCCAGTTTGGATGCCTTTTATTTCTTTGTGTTGTCTGATTGAAGAGGCTAAGACTTTGAATACTATGTTGAATAACAGTGGCAAGAGTGTACATCCTTGTCTTGTTCCTGACCTTATGGGAAAGCTCTCAGTTTTTCCCCATTGAGGATGATATTAGCGCTGGGTCATTCATATATGGCTTTTATGATCTTGAGGTATGCTCCTTCTATCCCTAATTTCTTGAGGGTTTTTATCAAGAAAGGATGCTGTATTTTGTCAAATGCTTTCTTTGCATCTATTGAGAGGATCATATGGTTCTTGTCCTTTCTTTTATTGATGTGATGAATCACGTTAATTGTTTTGTGGATATTGAACCAGCTCTGTATCCCAGGTATAAATCCCACTTGGTCGTGGTGAATAATGTTTTTAACGTATTGTTGGAGTCAGTTGGCTAATATCTTGTTGAAGATTTTTGCATCCATGTTCATCAGGAAAATTGGTCTATAGTTCTCCTTTTTAGTGGGGTCTCTGTCTGGTTTTGGAATCAAGGTAATGTTGGCTTCATAGAAAGAGTTTGGAAGTTTTCCTTCCATTTCTATATTTTGGAACAGCTTCAAGAGAATAAGTGTTAATTCTTCCTTAAATGTTTGGTAGAATTCCTCTGAAAGCCATCTGGTCCTGGACTCTTGTTTTTTGGGAGATTTTTGATTACTGATTCGATTATGGGTCTGTTCAAATTTTCTACTTCTTTCTGTTTCAGTTTTGGTAGTGTATATGTTTCTAGGAATTTGTCCATTTCTTCCAGATTGCCCATTTTATTGGCATATAATTCCTCATAATATTGTCTTATCATTGTTTGTATTTCTGCTGTGTTGGTTGTGATGTCTCCTCTTTCATTCTTGGTTTTATTTATTTGGGTCCTTTCCTTTTTCTTTTTGATCAAACTGGCTAGTGGTTCATCAATTTTATTAATTCTTTCAAAGAACCAGCTGCTGATTTCATTAATCTGTCCTACTGTTTTTTTGGTTTTGATAGCGTTAATTTCTGCTCTAATCTTTATTATTTCCTGCCTTCTGCTGGTTTTGGGTTTTATTTGCTGTTCTTTTTCCAGCTCTTTAAGGCGTAAGGTTAGGTTGTGTATCTGAGATCTTTCTTCCTTCTTTAGGAAGGCCTGGATTGCTATATACTTTCCTCTTATGACCACCTTTGCTGCGTCCCAGAGGTTTTGGATTGTGGTGTTATCATTTTCATTGGCTTCCATATATTTTTTAATTTCTTCTTTAACTTCTTGGTTTGCCCATCCACTCTTGAGTAGAATGTTCTTCAGTCTCCAAGCACTTATTACCTTTGCAAATTTTTTCTTGTGGTTGATTTTGAGTTTCATAGCATTGTGGTCTGAAAATATGCACAGTATGATCTCGATCTTTTTGTACTTACTTAGGGCTGATTTGTGTCCCAGTATATGGTCTATTTTGGAGAACGTTCCATGTGCACTGGAGAAGAATGTATATTCTGCTGCTTTAGGATGAAATATTCTGAATGTATCTGTTAAGTCCATCTGGTCCAGTGTGTCATTCAAAAGCCATTGTTTCCTTGTTGATTTTTTGATTAGAAGATCTGTCCATTGCTGTGAGTGGGGTGTTGAAGTCTCCTACTATTAAGGTATTACTATCAATAAGTTTCTTTATGTTTGTGATAGATTTATATATTTAGGTTCTTCCACATTTGGCACATAAATGTTTACAATTGTTAGGTCTTCTTGGTGGATAGACCCCTTAATTATGATATAATGCCTTTCTGCATCTCTTGATACAGTCTTTATTTTAAAATCTAGGTTGTCTGATATAAGTATGGCTACTCCAGCTTTCTTTTGTTGACCATTAGCATGATAGATGGTTCTCCATCCCCTTACTTTCAATCTGAAGGTGTCTTTAGGTCTAAAGTGGGTCTCTTGTAAACAGCATATAGATGGATCTTGTTTTCTTATCCATTCTGTTACCCTATGTCTTTTAATTGGAGCATTGAGTCCATTGACATTTAGAGTGAGTACTGAAAGATACGAATTTATTGCCATTATGTTTTTTGTAGAGTTGGAGTTTCCGGTGGTGTTCTCTGGTCCTTTTTAATATTAGTTGCTTTTGATATGTATATATATATATATATATATATATATATACACACATATATGTATATACATGTATATACATACATGATATATATATACATACATGATATATATATATATATATATATATATATATATATAATTTTCATCTTTTCTCCCCTCAGAGAGATCCCCTTAAAATTTCTTGCAGGGCTGGTTTAGTGGTCACAAACTCCTTTAATTTTTGTTTGTCTGGGAAACTTTTTATCTCTCCTTCCGTTTTGAATGACAACCTTGATGGATAAAGAATTGTTGGCTGCACATATTTCTGATTCAGCACATTGAATATATCCTGCCACTCCCTTCTAGCCTGCCAAGTTTCTGTGGATAGGTCTGCTGCAAACCTGATCTATCTTGCCTAGTAGGTTAGGGACTTTTTTCCCCTTGCTGCTTTCATGGTTCTCTCCTTGCCTGAGTATTTTGTGAATTTGACTATGATATGCCTTGTTGATGGTTGGTTTTTGTTGAATCTAATGGGGGTCCTCTGTGCTTCCTGGATTTGATGTGTCTTTCCCCAGGTTTGGAAAGTTTTCTGCTATGATTTACTCACATAACCCTTCTACCCCTATTTCTCTCTCTTCCTCTTCTGGGACCCCTATGATTTTGATGTTGTTCCTTTTTAATGAGTCACTGATTTCTCTAATTCTTAAATCGTGCTCTTTTGCCTTAATCTCCCTCTTTTTTTCTGCTTCATTATTTTTTATAAATTTGCCCTCTATATCACTGATTCTCTGTTCTGCCTTATCCATCCTTGCCGCCGCTGCATCCATCCGTGATTGCAGCTGAGTTTTAGCATTTTTAATTCCATTCTGACTATTTTTTTATTTCTCTTATCTCTGCAGAAAGGGATTCTAATCTATTTTGACTCCAGCTAGTATTCTTATTATCGTGATTTTAAATTCTGGTTCAGACATCTTGCTTGTATCTCTGTGGGTTAAATCCCTGGCTGTCATTTCTTTGTGCTCTTTCTTTTGGGGTGAATTCCTTCATTTTGTCATTTTGAAGGGAGAAAGGAATCAATGAGGTAGAAAAATTTAAATTAAAAAATTTAAATTAAAAAAATACTAAAATTAAAAAATTAAACACACACACACACACACACACACACACACAAATCGAATAGATGATGCAAGATCCTAGGTGTGTGTTGGTCTGGGTGTTGAAAGTGGTTTGACAGATTGGACAAAAACCAAAGCGGGGGGGGGGAGGAAAAAAAAAAAGGAAATCGTTTGAGAATTTGAAAAAATGAAAACACTGAAGTAGACTAAAATGAAATGATTGGAGTAAAATAGAATTTGAAAAATATACACAAAAGTAAAGAATATAGTAGAAAAAATTAAAGAAAAATATTTTTAATAAAAATTGAAAGTAAAAATGACTTTTTTCTTTTTCTGTATCCAAGAAAAAGAAAAGAAACAAAAAAGAGAAAAAAGAGAAAAAAAGAAAAAAAGGAAATTGTTTGAAAATTTGAAAAAGTGAATACACTGTAGTAGACTAAAATGATGGAAGTAAAATAGAATTTGAAAAAAATTACATAAAAGCAAAAAAATATAGTAAAAAAATTAAAGAAAAATATTTTTAATAGAAATTGAAAGTAAAAATGAAGTTTTTCTTTCTGCATTCAAGAAAAAGAAAAGAAACAAAAAAGAAATAAGAAAAGAAAAATATCGTTTGAAAATTCGAAAAGATGAAAACATTGAAGTAGACTAAAATAAAATGATGGAAGTGAAATAGAATTTGAACAAATTTAGACAAAAGTAAAAATATAGTAGTAAAAATTAAAGAAAAATATTTTTAATAAAAATTGAAAATAAAAATGAATTTTCTCTTTCTGTATTCAAGAAAAAGAAAAGAAGTGTAAAAGAGGGGAAAAAAAGGAAAGAAAATTGAATAGATGGACCTGCTAACAGATTGAAGTAGGACTGAAATTACTTCGTTTCCCTTAGAAGTCAAACTATGAAGCACTTTACAATCCATAAACTAAGCTGGCGGTGAGACTTGTGTTCTTGAAGAGCGAAGTTGGCCCAGTTGTGTGGGACTCAGTGTAAAGTCTCCGTTCTCCACTAGATGGCGCTGATAGCCTACTGGGGTGGAGTGTTGCGGCGCTCGTAAGTGCGTATGCACAAGCGCGGGGGGGAAAATGACTCCACCCAGTAACCCAGTCTGTTCTCCCGGATCAGCAAGAGTGCACCCGTCCTGTCTTCAGCTTTCGTCCACTCCCTGCTTTTTCACTCTCCGTGACCAGGCCGCAGGCAGTACCTCTCTCCCGAGTTTTGTCTCAGATGCAGATGTTTTCCCCAGCCCCTTACTTCTGAAGGAATGTGGCTTTGACCCGTTCTGCCCCTCTGCGGGAGGGTCTCACCAAGCAAGGCCGAACTTTGGCTGAACCCAGTTCACTTGCTGGCCCTTGCTGCTGCCGGTGCCCCGAGACTGCGGCCAGGTGCCAGGCCGCCGCTGAAAAAGTTCGCGAGATAGTGTAGCAGCTGCATTTCAGGGATTATGGGAAATCACAAGACACAACTGGCACCAGGCTCTACCCTTAACGACCTTGTTCCAGCACCAGCGAATGTGGCCGTTTTCTGGGATCTGCTGGGACCGGGTGGTTTCAACAGTCTCCACCAAATGTCCTTCCAGCAGTGGAACCGCTTTTCCCCGTGTGGCCTGAGAACCTCCCGGACCCCACTCTGTTCCTGGGGATTCGACCTTCCCACCAGAGCACCACCAGGTATCGAGCTGCGGAGCTGCAGACTTTGCGCTCCCCTTGTTTACAGTCTTAATGGAATTTAAACCCTCTCCTTTCTCCTTTCTCCTCTCTCCGTTCACAAAAGCACCTCCCTTCCTGCTCCTTCTCGCTTCTCAAGTTTACCTCTCCGCACCGCGTACCTGCTGAATTCTGTGGTTCAGTTTGTGCAGACTGTTGTGTTAATCCTCCAATCAGTTTTCTAGGTGTGTAGGATGGTTTAGTGTTGGTCTGGCTGTATTTCATGGACACGAGACACACAAAAAACTTTCCTGCTGTTGCGCCATCTTGGCTCCTCTCTATGTGATATTTTTTAAACTGGAGATGAGAAGCTTGTGTATATTTATTAAAAAATAAATGTGAATGTCCCATTACATTTTTAAGAGATATTTAAAACCACTGTTATTTTTGTTTCTAAAATTATTAAATTTTTATTGTCTTATTTTTAAGATTAAACCTTATTTATTGAAGACCCTCTATAAAGGTGGACATTTTAATCTTCATTCTTTAATTCTGGCAATACACATCATAGCATTAGAAAGAGAAACATGCTTTGAACTTGACTTCGAGAGACTTAGATCCATAAATATCTGAACAATTATACAAAAATAATTCTCTGTTTTTTTCAGTTATATAGGATTTACATTTGCAATTTATAATTGATCTTTGTCATGTTTGGTGACCTTGACTTTTTGACATCGTTGCCAAATATTCAATCATTGTTATATAGATTCATGTTCTTGTCATATATCTAGTAATTGATCTATTCTTTATTATGTTAAACCTATTTGGATTTAGAAGGATGGGCTTCTTCCTAATTAACCTTAGCTGTTATGATAAGATTATATTGCAGATTGACACTGGCAGTTTATTTTATGACATTGTTTATTTGGTGTTCAGGAAAGCAGTTAATCACTTAGCTAAAAAACTGTCAACCAGATTGTTTTGGGAGCCAGAATTTGGCTTTCACAGTTTTAAAAAAAAAAAAAAAACATATTTTGACACAAAACTAGAGAAATAATCATGGAAATCACTAAGTACCTAGGAACCAAATCCAATTTAAATAGCATATAAACTTTTAATAAAAATTACATAAATTTCTTGGAACTTGATATTATAAATAGCAATAAACCAGTGGAAAAGATGCATTACTGTGACGAAAGAAATATTCACAGGAGTTGAGATATCCATGTGTTCAAGAACATCAGGAAAGGGGACTTGTGATTGATATAAGCTTCTAATATGGAGGTTAACATTTTTGTTCCCTTTTTAGGTAGAGTTCATGTATTCTGAAGTATTTGTCAAGCTGCTTCTACTTTTGTAGGTAATGAGACAACAGATATAGTAAATATAAATTTAGATTTCAGGATGCCTATAATTAGATAAGACATATTTGTATGACATAACGAAATGAGAAATTATCTTGTTCAACCACCTTACTTTATAAATAAGGAAATTTTATGTTATTTTAGCAATTCATAGACATGATAGGATTTTATGGTAGAGTTGGGGACTCAATGACAAGTTTTTATTTAAAGAAAAAATTTTTAATGTTTACCTATTTTTGAGAGAGAGACACACAACATGAGTGGGGGAGGGGCAGAGAGAGAGGGAGATACAGAATCCGAACCAGGCTCCTGGCTCTGAGCTGCAGCACAGAGCCCAATGTGGGACTCGAACTCATGAACCCGTGAGGTCGTGACCTGAGCCAAAGTTGGATGCCCAACCAACTGAGCCACCCAGGTGCCCCTCAGTCACAGGTTTTTAAATCTTTTCTTTGTTTCTACACTAAACAAAAGAATATGGTTGGGTTGCCTTTTCTCCTTCTGTGCAATGGGCATTATCGTCATGCCATTTTATCACAATCATTGTGAGGATTAACTGAATAAATATTGCAAAACAAATGTTAAGAATATATTAAAGACTCAACCTGAAGCTGTGAGCAGCAGCATTATTTTCAGTTCTGTGTTATCTGGCAAAGACTATATTTAACGCCTTAGGAGTTTAGATGAAAACATAATTAATGTAGAATGGATAAGCAGATTCTCGGCCACACAGTAGAAGAGCACATGGTTCCGTGCAGTGGTTAAACGAGGGCTTCTAGACCAAGGCAATTTGTGTGTAAACCCTCTGTCACTCACTAACAGTACAACTATGTACATTCAGTTATAATTTTAAAAGCTTGAGCTTCCTCAGGTTTATAATGATAAAACCTGTGCTTAAATGTGTCAAGCGCACAAACTTGGCGTATTTGCAGTATATGTTAGCTTTTATTTTGCTACTAGCCAAACAATTTGATAAAATCTAACAACTGGCTAATGAAGTCAGTATAGCCAGAGGAAAAAATATATTTAAACTAGTTTGTGCTGTATATATAGAGCTTAATTATCAAATTTTAGTAACATCAAGGTTAGGTTTTTCCAAGGCTATAACTGAAATGTTAGAATTTCTTAGTAATTACTAAAAATATTCATTTTGCCATTTCTTTTCCATTTTATTTTTAACTTTTTCTTGTATACAAAAATCCCTAAATGAAATGTTTTTAGTAAGAACTCTTTGTTTTAAAAGGCTACCAGTGTGATTAGTCTTGAAATAATGTCAATAAGTAATATATGGTGATGGTATAAATATTACACTCGATTTTTCTCTATTACCGTTTTTAAAAAATGAGAAATGCGTTAGGCTAACAGATGCAATGGGAGCACAATCTTATCATTCGTATTATATTACTCCTTGTCAGCAAAGAGAATTGTCTATCACTAGTAGAATTTAATCTGTCACTATACAAAGAGAAATTTTATGTTAATAGATATTGACCCTGATATTTTCATGTGTGTACATGTGTGTGTGTGCGTAAGACTTCTAATGCTTTTAGACATTAGAAAGTAATATTATAAAATCTTGATACTAATTGAATGCTAAGGAAAAATTAGCAATGAGTAAGGGACAAAGTAAAAATGTTCATTTTTCCCCTTTGTCCTTTGAAGAATGAGATCCAATAGATACAACTCTGAACAGTGACAGTATATTAAATATCTATTGTTACATAACAAATTTCTCTAAAACTTAGCAGCTTAAAACCACAAACACTTATTATTTCACAGATTTTGAGTCAGAATCTGTGAGTAGCTTAGCTAGGTGCTTCTGCTTTAAGGTGTCTCATGTAGTTTCAGTCAAGCCATTGGCCAGGGTTGCAGTCTCATCTGAAAGCTTGATGGGGAGAAAAGTCTGCTTCTGATCTCATTCACATGGTTGTAGGCAAGCCTCAGTTCCTCCTAGAATGTTGCATTGAGGGCCTCATTTCCTTTATGGCCGCTGGCCAGAGACCTCTCTCAGTTCCCAGTCATATTGGCCTCTCTATAGGGAAGCTCACAACATAGAAGCTGACTTTCTCTAGAGTGAGTGACCTCAGAGACAGAAGGCCCTAGGCAGAACCCACAAGGATTTATAACCTAATCTTGGAAATGACAAACTATCACTTCTGCCATATCCTAATGTCATACATATCAACTCTGGTATGAAGTGCGAAGGGACTTCACAGGGTTGTAAATAGCAGGAGCCAGCAATCATTGGGAGCCATTTTGAAGACTAGCTACCACTGAGGGAAAGTTGTTCTCCTTATTTACTGACAAAGAGAGTGTTGCTACCATACCTTATTTCTAAAGCTCTTGGGGCTATATTCTCTGCTTTGGGTGGTGATTTCTGTGACACTAGCCTGTAAACTCACTGAAGTTCTCATCTTACTGATTAGCTAGTACAAAAGACATAAGGTGTTGGTCTAAGCAGACATTTGCTTACTTTTTCTCCTGGTTTTCTCCATAGAACATTTAATCTGTTTCATCAGCCCTTCAAGGTTCTGAATCTCTCTGTAACGTAAATTGAAAGGAGGCTTTATTGAGGATATTTACATAAGGTATTAGAATTCCCTTTATGCCATTTCACCTCTAGAGTGCACCTTTTAGAGCTAGTCATCTGCATCCAAGGCTGGGCTTTAAAACAGTTCTTTTGCAGTTTAGGGCCCCGTAGCTCTCTTTTGTGAGCAAAAGAGGAATTGGCTGAAACTGGGATCATTTCCAATAGACAGTTTAAGAAAGGTCATTGCTGGGTTATCTCTGTGACCAACTGACATGTATAATAAGATTTGAAGTCTTGGTGAAAATAGTAAGTTTAACATATCAAATAGTGGCTTATCAAAGTGATCACACTTTGTTGGCTGGAGGAGTTTTGTCTCATTTAAATTGTGTATATTTTTCACTCAGAACAAATGAATGAAAGAGTATTTAGGCCTTCCTCCTGATTCAACCAGATTTTTTTTTTTTGGGGGGGTCACCCAGGCTCCAGTGTTTGCTGTGTAATTGATTCTGAGCATCTGATAGACAGGTTGAGGCAGGCAAGCCACAACCTCAAGGTCTCTTTCCTGAAACTGCCTTATTATCTCTTTCTATATTTATTTTGCCTGTATTTTGGAGTTGAATTTAAGTGCTTGTGCCAATATATCATATATCAATACGTGATTGCTTTTTCTACTGCCTTAAGAGTGGCAGGAGAGAGCATAGCTCACATCTATAGAATGGGGTTACTCTTTTAGCTTCTTTAATCACATGTGGCAGGTTTGTTATTGTTCCTAACTCTGTGCTCCCTCCCCAGGAGGTATACCTCCATTCCCTTTGCCATATGACTGCCAGTACCTTCTTATAGGCAGAATATGCTTGCCATGTCATTGTTAGGTTTGGCCATGTGCTTTATTTTTGTAATAGCAGAAATAGCCCTCCATCATCAGTTTGGGTCCCAGAATAAGAAAATATGTGGAGCAGGACTGAACAGAGTTGTAGCAACTCTCAAACACGTGAGTGGGAAATGCATGTTTATTGTTGCAAACAATTTTTAGATTTTAAGGTTGTTTGTTTCCATAACCAAAGCTGATTACTACACCATAATCCTGTGAAATGGTCATGTATCATGATGGATACATATCATGGCTGCCAATCATAGAACAGCCTGTCTCCTATAAAAAAAGGGCTGCTGGCACCAGCCATCATTTCACACATTTGAAAGTAATAAGGAACAGCATTTTCAACTGTGAAGAATATTTATAAATGTACTTGTTTTCTGTCTCTATAAAAAAGAGGATTCAACAGGCTAGATGATGTTGAGCAGCTTAAGTTCAAAAAGAGAAGTGTGGTATATGTTAATCTAGTATAAGAGTTTGACATTATAAAGTTTTCAGAAAAGCACATATTTAGAAAACCTACGGGATCATCATTTATTCGCCTGTCAATTATTATTCCCATGAGAACTAGGAAGATAGTAACAGGAAGGGACAGATTCATGGATTTTATAGCAGGGAATGTACAAAGGGTTGCAGGAATTCTGCAGAAAGAATACAGACTTCTGGTTTCAGGAGGTGGTGAAAAGTCAGACTCATAGAGGAAGTAACATTTTAATTGGACCTTGAAGGGAGGAAAGGAGGAAGGAAGGATGGAAGGACTGACTGAAATTATGAGGTTTTTTTTTTTTTTTTGAAATTATGAGGTTTGGGGCGCCTGGGTGGCGCAGTCGGTTAAGCGTCCGACTTCAGCCAGGTCACGATCTTGCGGTTCGTGAGTTCAAGCCCTGCGTCAGGCTCTGGGCTGATGGCTCAGAGCCTGGAGGCTGTTTCCGATTCTGTGTCTCCCTCTCTCTCTGCCCCTCCCCCGTTCATGCTCTGTCTCTCTCTGTCCCCAAAATAAATAAACGTTGAAAAAAAAAATTAAAAAAAAAAAAAGAAATTATGAGGTTTGAGAGAGGAAAAGATACTGAAAGTTAGATCCAAAATTTAGAGCAAAATGTCAGAGATGAAAAAAAAAGGGATGTTTCTGAGAAACAATTAGCATTTTAATTGTAATGCAGCATAAAGCCAATGGAAGGTAATAGGCCCAGGTGCCTGTATAAAAAGTCTTCAATGTCAAACACTTGAGTTCAGGTTTTGATTTCTAGGAAATGGGGAAGCATTGAATAATTTCAAGTAGGGGAGTAACTATTGTTATTACTCAGAAAGATATATATGGTAGCAATAAGTAGTATATTTGACTCCTTCTATCCATTTTTCCTCTATCTTTCCCCTTTTCTCAAAAATATACTATGAAAATTGTTACTTGGGAGCCTTATCGAATTGAGTACTTCTTGGAGAATTCTGATCTTTGGTAAAGCAATCTTACTAAGTTTTGCTTTCATCATTTACCTATCTGTTTGGAAACATTGTCATTCCTTCCTTCCTGTTTGTCAATTCTAAATCTACCACTTGGTTACAAGCCTCTCTATAAAATGTCAAGATTTATGGTCAGACTTCTAGGGTGAAGACATGAAATCCTGCAATGAATAAAAGACTAGGAGATGACAGGAAGGACATAATGAACTTCTAGTAGCCACGAAAGGTAATGTTTTCCTCTAAGAAGGCAGCCCAGCCATTTTACATTTGAAGCTCATTGTCTGTGGGTCATACACATAAGTGATACTACCGATGTTTAACCCAGGTATGCTTTACTCTAAAGTCACTTAAAACCTTTACTACTTCCTGATATTGGAGGGAACAGGAATTTAACAGACATACCAGGACATACCATATGTCATAGAAAGACCAAAATTTTAGTAATTTGTTCTAACATCTGGGGCACTTTAAGTTTTGTAGATTGATTCTAAAGGCAAATATTTAGCATATTGCTTAAATTATTTAAGATACACCTTAGAATGGATAGTGTATTCTAGTCTTCTGTGAAAATTTCCTAACGGTTGTTTTCTCTATTCTTGGTTATCAGTACTTACTTTTTTTCTCCCTGTAGTTCAGTCTAGTAAAAATGGGAAAACAAAGCAAATATGAAAAAACAAAAAGTATCTCTGAGTCTATTTCAGAGTTAATGAGGGCAAAATTGAGAAGTCTATATCCTAGTTTCCAAAAGGGTCTAGGGTCAGTGGTAGTGGTGTAGTAAGAAGATCCCAGGTCAGAGACAGGTGATGGCTTTTCAAGAGAATAAGTTCAAAGGGCAACTGTCAGCGACATGTGAGTAAAAAGTAGTTTTCCAGGAACGGAATTGAAGAGGGGATCAATTTTCATGTAGGTTGGAGAAAGGCCTCCGTGGTTTTTTCCCCTTCAAATTTTCTTAATGTATAATTTACATAAAATAAAATACACCCATTTTAAGTATACAAGTATGATGAGTTTTAATGAATGTATAACTCACATACCACCAAAATCAAGACTTAGAACACTTCCGTTATCTGCCCCGACCCCCCTCTGCAAAGTAACGATATATCTCTTCCAGTCGGTTCTTTCTACCTATGACTCCAGGCAACCAACTAACTTGTAACTCATGGTAAAATAGCTTTGCTCATTTTAGAATTTCCTATAAATGAGATTATAAAGTATGTAACCTTTTGTGTTTATCTTTTGTTCACTATAATATTTTTAAGATTTCAAAAATCTATCTCTATATATATATTTATTTTGCTATAGGTTTATATTCCATTGTATTGATATCCTACATTTGGTTTATCTATTTGCTTCTGATTAGATATTTTGATTGTTTCCAGTTTTTGGAATCCATGAGAATAAAGCTGCCTATCAACATTTAGGAACAAATCTTAGTGAACATATGTTTTCCTTTCTGTTAAATAAATTCCACCTAAAAGTGGAATTTTTGGGTCACATATAAGGTATATCTTTAACTTTTTAAAGAAAATCTCAAACCATTTTTTCTTTTTTTTTTTTTTAACTTTATTTATTTTGAGACAACAGAGACAGTGCGAGTGGGTGAGGGGCAGAGAGAGAGGGAGATAAAGAATCCCAAGCAGGCTCTGCATCACCATCATGGAGCCTGATGTGGGGCTTGAACTCATGAAACCATGAGATCATGACCTGAGCCGAAACAAAGAGCTGGATGCTTAACCAACTGAGCCACCCAGAAGCCCCTCAAACCATTTTCCAAAGAAGTTGTACATTTTACATTCCTACTAGCAATGTGGAAGAACTCCAGTTGCTGTACAGCCTCTTCATCATTTGGCATTGTTTTTTTTTTTTTTTTTAATTTTTTTAAAGGTTTATTTATTTTTGAGAGAGAGACAGAGCAGGAACGGGAGAGGGTCAGAGAAAGAGAGGGAGACACAGAATCGGAAACAAGCTCCAGGCTCTGAGCTGTCAGCACAGAGCCGGATGCAGGGCTTGAACTCACGAAATGCTAGATCATGACCTGAGCCGAAGTCAGACGTTTAACCGACTGAGCCACCCAGGCGCCTCATTGGCATTGTTTTTTTTAATTTAGCCATTCTAGTTAGTCTGTGTAGTCTGACTTAATATTGAACATCCTTTCATGTGCTTATTGGCCATTTGTATGTTTTCGATTACAAATTTCAGTTCAAATCTTTTGGGCATTTAAAATTGTGGGTGTATGGGGCACCTGGGTGGCTCAGTCAGTTCACCTTCTGACTTTGGCTCAGGTCATGATCTCATGGTTTGTGGGTTTTAGCCCTGCTTTGGGCTCTGTGCTGACAGCTCAAAACCTGGAGTCTGCTTCCGATTCTGTCTTCTTCTCTCTCTAACCCCCATGCTGTCTCTGTCTGTCTCTCTCTCTCTCTCAAAAATAAATAAACGTTTAAAAATGAAATAAAATAAAATTGTGGGAGTATGTATGAATTTTTATTTTTAAGTTTAAGAGATCTTTGTTCTACATGTAAGTCCTTTGTCAGATATATGTATCTCTTAATCTGTAACTTTTCCTTTCATTTATTTACAGTTTTTATTGAAGAGCAGTTTTTATTTTTAATGAAGTCAATATAACCACAGATGTCAACATTTTATTGTATTTCATGCTTGTGTCTTGTCATGAAATCTTTGCCTTCTCCAAGTTTGCAGAGATTTCTGCCTGGTTTTTTTTTCCCCCTAGAAATTTCATAGTTAGACTAATTAACTATTTTGAGTTAGTATTTGTACATGGTGTCAGGTGATGGTTAAGTTTTAGTTGTTTCCATATGGATATTGAGTTGTTTCAGCACCATTTGTTGAAAAGACTTTCCCCCATTTATTACTTTGCCATCTATATTTCAATATAGACTATGATATACTATATCAAGTGACTATGTGTGTAGGAGTCTGTATCTGAGTTTTATACTCTATCCCATTGATCTATACATCTCTTTTTACTATATTTTCTTTTTTTTTAATTTTTTAACATTTATTTTTGAGACAGAGACAGAGTATGAGTGGAGGAGGAGCAGAGAGAGAGGGAGACACAGAATCCGAAGCAGGCTCCAGGCTCTGAGCTATCAACACAGAGCCCAATGCGGGGCTTGAACCCACGAGCTGTGAGATCATGACCTGAGCCGAAGTCAGACGCTTAACCAACTGAGCCACCCAGGTGCCCCAGTTACTATCCTTTCTTGATTACTGTAGATTTAATCTTCTACCTTCCATATTTGTTTTCAAAATTGTTTCCCCATTCTAACTAATTTCCTTCCATTTCCATAAAAAACTTTAGGTTATCTCATCAATATCTATAAATTAGCCTTCTGGGATTTTGGCTGGGATTTGTTGAGTCAATAGATTAGTTTGGGCAGAAATGACAATTTACCAATCTTGAGGATTGTGTTCAACTAACATAGCTTATATCTCCTTTTATTTAGGTTTTCTTTAATTTCTCTGAACATTGTTTTAGAGTTTTTAGTGTACAGGACTTATGTTTCTTTTGGCAGATTTTTCTGTGTTTTATAGTTTTGGATGATATACTGGTGTAAAATTTTATATGTTGGCCTTGCATCCTGAATTCTTTTTAACTTCATTTATTAGCTTTTTAGGTGATTTCTTAGAACTTTCTGCATAGAGTAAATTTCATGTGCAGATAGACCCCTATTTGTCCTATGTTACTGTTCTTTCTAGAACTTAAAGTACAACATCAAATTGAAGTGATGAGAGAGGAAATTCTTACTCTCACCTTGTTTCAGTTTTATGGGGAAGGCATTTAGTTTTTTCCATTAAGTATGATGTTTGCTATAGGCTTTTCAAAGATTCCATTTATTGAGTTGAATAAATTCTTTGCAATTCCTCGTTTGCAGAGTTTTTTTTTTTTTTTAATGATGTATGAGTATTGGATTTTGTCAAATACCTTTTTTCTGCATCTATTCAGATGATTGCATGCTTTTTCTCTCATTTTAATCAACCTTACATTCCTGGATGAATTATCCTTGGTTATTCTGTATGTCCTTGATTTGATTTGCTTATATTCAGGATTTTTCTGGGACTGGAATTCTTTTTGTGGGAAGATTTTAAATTATAAACTCTGTTCCTATAAATGACATAAGTATACTCAATTTATTATTTCTTTTTGAGTCAGTTTTGGTAATTTGTGTCTTTCAAATAATTTTCTTATTTGTGTTGTCAAATTTATTGGGATAAGATTGTTCATAATATTCCCTTATAATTCCCTCTTAACATCAGTCGCTTTTGCAGTGATATTCTTTTCTTTATTTTTCTTGATTATTGACCTAGCTAGATGTATTAAATTGATCTTTTCAAGACCCAGCCTTTGTTTTTATTGATTTTCCCAATTCTTGGTCCATTTTTTGTGTTACTAATTTTTGCTCTTTTATTCTTTCCTCTTTCTATCTCTTTGGTTTTACTTTTCTTTACTAGCTTCTTAAGACAGAAGCTCTGATCATGTATATTAATATTTTTTCTTTTCTTATAAAAGCTTTTAAAGCTATAGATTTCCTTCTAAGCACTGATTTAGCTGCAACTAAGATTTTGATAAGTTATACTTTCATTTCTTTTCCCAAATATTTTCTAAATTCCTTTGTGAGCTTTTCTTTGACCTATGGCTTATTTATTTTATTTTATTTTATTTTATTTTATTTTATTTTATTTTATTTTCAAGTTTATTTATTTTGAGAGAGAGAGAGAGAGAGAGAGAGAGAGAGAGAGAGTGAGAAAGAATGAGGGGCAGTGAGAGAGGGAGAGAAAAAAATCCCAAACAGGTTCCATGCTATCAGCACAGTCATGTCAGCTCCATGCTGTCAGCTGCCCCTGATCTATGGCTTATTTCGAAGTATTTTATTTAATTTTCTCATATCGGGGGTCTTCTACATATCTTTGTGTTATTGATGTTTTATTTAAATTCATTGTAGTCAGATAATGTATTTTGATTTATTTTAGTATTTTATATTATTATTATTTTTTAAAGTTTATTTATTTTGAGAGAGAGTGTGAGCAGAGGAGGGGCAGAAAGAGAGGGTGAGAGAGAGAATCCCAAACAGGCATTGCACCGTCAGCCTGGAGCCCCACACAGGACTGGAAGCCATGAATCGTAAGATCATGACCTGAGCCAAAATCAACTCAGGATGCCCAACTGGCTGAGCTACCCAGGTGCCCTTATTTTAATATTTTAAAATTTGAACAATGTGAACGTACACTGAATTGTACACTTGAAAATGGTTAAAATGATGAATTGTATGTTATGTATATTTACAACAATAAAAAACGTTAGCTATAATACAGAGTATAATAGTTTTTGAAATTGTATATGAAGAAAACTGTTGAGATTTGCTTTAATATCTCAGGTCCAACTGGTCTATAATAGCTCTTCCAGTGTCAGTGTATATGCTGCTATTGCTGGCTACAGTGTTGGATAACTGTTGATTAGGTCCAGTTTGTGGAGAATGTGTTGGGCATATCTTTTGTATCCTTACTGATTTTCTGCAGAGTTGTTCTACGAATTACTGAGAGAGGAATGAAATCAACTATAATTGCAGATTTTTCTGTTTCTCCTTTCAATTCTATTAATTTTGCTTAGTGTTTTTCTTTGTTTGTTTTATTTTGTTTTGTTTTTGAGCTTTGTTCATGGGTGCATGTCTATTTGGGGTTAAGGGGTTAGGTCTTGTTCATGACTGACTCCTTTATTATCATGAAAAGTCCCTTTCTCCCCCTAATGACATTTCTTGTTCTGAAGTCTACTTTGTCTGATATTAACATAGCTACTCCAACTTTCTTATACTTAGTGATGGCATAATATATCTTTCCCCCCATAATGTCTTTTATTTGAACCTATCTATGCTTTTACATTTAAAGTGTGATTCTTCTTGGGTCTTTTTTGATGTGTTTTCTTTATTCCAATCCTCCCACTTACCTTTTTTTGTAACTATTAATGTGATTGGGTTAATCTATGATCTTACTGTCTGTTTTCTATTCGTTTCAGGTTTTTTTTTGGGGGGGGTGCTTTTCTTTTTCTTATTGGTTGTTTTCTTTCTTTTCCTGTTATCTTTTTGGCTGAGTATTTTTGATATCACTTTATCTCCACTCAACTTATTACCTGCAACTCTATTTATTTTAGTGACTGCTTTGTGTTTGAAATTTATTCATGCATATTTAAATCATATTATTATATAAGTTAATATTATTTATATCTCTTCTCTACTTTATGATAATATACTGCTATTACTCTCTCCTGTTCTTTGCACTATTTGTATCATACACAATTATTAGCTACTGTACATTCATAAATTCCAGCATATTGTTTTTTTTTTTTGTTTTAAACAATTATTTTTATTGTGGAGTGTAGTTACTATATTGACAGTATATGACAACATAGGGCTCTCTAGGCCACTCCCCTTCTGTGGGGAATCTATGATAGAAATTGTGTTGACGATGAGAGATTCTCACTGTGTTAGATTCAGTTGAGGCAGGGATTCTCCAGAAGAAGGAGATCTCTCTCTTCCTATTTTACTATTACCAGAACTAATGGTCCAGGGGACTCTTATTCCTTGGGTGCTATGCAGATCATAAGGTATACCACCTTGTTTCTATAATCAAATTGATTATCATATCAGGAAATGAGTTTGACAAAGTGATCATGAGGGGAGTGCCAGCCTCGTCATCAAAGGTAAAATAGTAGGTGTCATTGTTAACATAACAGGAGATATCCTCATTCTCAAAGGGCCCTCTAACACCTTCATCATTTTTTTTGGATGTCCTCATACTTGGCAGCTTTCTCCATGCAGTAGGTCAGACCCATAACCAACACATTAGGGGTGGAGACACAAAAAGCCATGCTAGTGAACTTCTCAGTCAACTTGGGGATGATCTTGCCTACAACCTTGGCAGCTCCAGTAGACATATGAATAATGTTCTGGGTATATCCATACTGTCATGCCAGTTTCCCAGATGGGCCATCCACAGTCTGAGTGTCAGTGATGATATAGACTGTAGACTGTAGTCCCTCCATGATGTCAAAGTCATCCTGGATGACTTTGGTTCAGGAGGCAAAGCAGTTGGTGGTGCCGGAGGCATTGATGACAGTCTTGAGAAAGTTGTCATAATTCTCATGGTTCTGGTATGGACACTGTGTTGAGGATGGGGGCATCACAAATATGGAGGCATCAGTAGAAGGGGTAGAGATGATGACCCTTTTGATTCTAGCCTTCAATTAGCCCCAGGCCTAATAGATTCCACAGCATGTTTAGCACCAACAGTATTCCATATGTTGCTGACATCTTGCTTTAGAGATAGAGATGGCCTTCCCATTGTTGACAGACTTCTTGTTCTCAGCCTTGATTGTGCCACGCAAGTTGCCATGTGTGAAACCATAGCGTAATGTGTTAGACCATGTAGTTTATGCACTAAATGGGACATTGATGATGATAATTTCCTATTTGTTGAAGTTAAAAGCAGCCTTGGCATCCAGACGCTTAATATGGACAAATCTATTTACTCTGACCTTAACCATCGTGTCTCGGGGATGTGACTGACACTGCACAGTAACGTATGGCTTTTGTGGAATAGGGAGAAGCAAAGGGCAAATTACCTTTTAAAGAACTTAAAAATGAGGACAATATTCTTATGTATTTACTCCTACTTACCATTTTTGGTGCTGTTTATTCCTCTGTATAGATTCAAGTCTTCATCTGGTATAATTTCCCTGCTCCCAATGGTTTCCTTTAACATTCCCTCTAATGCAGATCTGTTGGTGGAAAATTTTTTAGAGCACCACGTTTATCTGGAATCTTATTTTACCTTTGGAAGGGTATTTATGCTGTGGCCCCAGGATTTTAGCCAGCAGAGGGCGCTCTGCCTCTCTGCAGTTTCGGATGAGGCTAGAAGCTGGACCTTTTGCCGACCTCTAAGCTCTCACTGAAGCTGGAGTCCTGATCATGATTCCAAGTCAGCTGAGAATTGTTTTAGTTCAAGGCTTGACAAGAAAAGAGAACAGCTGCTGTCTACAGTCTACTAGATAAATGAAAATATTACCAGGAAGTGGTAATAGTTTACTTAAAATAGGTCAGCAGAAATTTGTAGTATCATTCAAATATTGAATTTTTTTTTTTTTTTTCTAGAAAGTTTACTAGTGTGAGTCATAGCTTAATTTTCATTCCTGGGGGAGAATTGGTCTAGGTTTGCTTTTCATGTAAGTCTTTTTGTCCCCTCCAGGGCAGTGTTCTAAGTTCAGGTTTTTCCTCTTGAAAATGTCCATTCCTTTATAATGTTGTCTCACAGGTACATAGTTGGAGCATTTATATTCACGATTTGAACCTGAGTGCCGGAGTATTTTGTCACTTGTCTGAAGATTATATTCTATTATTAATTTCATTTTAGATATATGAATGTAATGCTTTATTTTTAAAGAATCTTATCATTTGTTTTGAAATAGAAGTTTCCCACCTATAAAAGCCCATGAAATGTTCCACATGCAGAACCACTCAAATCTTGTAATGACAGGTTGATGGCCAGGACTTATGTTACAATAGTTAGTGAGTTTCCTCTTGCCAGGATGTTTTTCATTATATGTGGGAACTCATGAGTAATGAAGCCATTTTCCTTCATTCTGTGATAGAAGTTTTGCCTATTCTATTTTGAAGCTAATCACCATTCTAGAGGCAGCTGGACAGACCTTTGTAGACACAGCTTTGTTACATACTGGTTGCAGGACTTTGGGCAAGAAATTGAATTTCTAAACCTCAGCTCCCTTTTCTGACATTGGGATAACCATAGTATTTAGCTCATAGGGTTACGGCAAGTTTAATGGGATAACACACGTAAACCACTAGGTACAGTGTATGCCACATTAAGGCAATAAATGTCAAGGATTATTTTAATTAGCTTTAATGTTCAGTGAAGGAAATACATGAAATTAAATAAAATTGAATTATCTCCATTGCATGAATAGCTCAGGAAGCATGGAGAGAATGCAAGAGAGATAAACAGTTAAATGGGCAAATGCTAATGGTTTTCTAATTTAATGGAACATCCTGGTAACTCTAATATAAACAGAATGCATATGGTTTTCTGAGAACCTTTCTGCTATAAACCAGTACTGCTGGTCCAATGTAGTGGAAAGGCCACGGGGCTTTGTATCAGAAGACTCTGCTTTATCATGGCTCTATCACTTCCGATTACCTAATTTTTGCATATAAGCCTATTATCCTCTTTGGCCAGAAAGTTTCTGACGCCTTGTCTGGGAAGAGCACTGGCACTAAGAATAGGTGAGACTATACTCCAGAAGTAAATAACTGGATCTCACCTGCAATGGATTGAATTGTGCCTCCCCAGAGTTCGTATATTAAAGTCCTACCCGTCCCCCAGTGCCACAGTCTGTGACTGTGTTTGGAGATAGGGTCTTTAAAGGAGCAATTAAGTTTAAATGAAGCCATTGGGGTGGAATCTAATCCAATATGACTGATATATCCTCATAAGAAAGGAAGATTAGGACACAGACACACACAGAGCGGAGACCATGTAAAGACATTGGAAGACGATGGCTGTGTACAAGGCCTTCAAATGACACCAACACTGCTGACACCTTGGTCCTGGACTTGTAGTTCCAGAACTGTGAGGAAATAATTTCCTGTTGTTTAAGCTACCAAGTCTGTGGTACTTTGTAATAGTAGCCTTAGCAAACGAATACACCAGCTGTTTGTTTCCATTCTCCTTTGTTAGCTTGATTTCTTCAGGGCTGGGAGCCTCTACTATGTGGGTAGTGGTCATAAACTTATGAGGAGCCCTCTTCGTCCTTCCCTTAAATAAAAATAATTAGATGTCTGCAAAGTGGAAGACGGCTGAACTGAACTCACATTTCAAAGGCTCTATTTTCCTTTAAGTGCGGAGGTCTGACAATATGTCACAGATTAAAGTCTGTCAAGATACAGCAGTGGGGCTACCTCGTGGCTCTCCTCTGAACCTTGTGAACTAAGTTTCTTCTACGTAGAAAGATCCCTCTGAAGGAGAGAACAAAGACAGACACCTCTTTCTAGTCTTCAGAGACTGACATATGAATATCAGATGCTGCTGCCTAGACTATGAGGGAAGTGAGTATACCCTCAAGACAAATATACTAAAGGAGTGATTGCCTCTAGAAGGCCAAAGGAATAGTGCAGATATTCTGAATATTACAAAAGGTTACTAGTGAAGCCCTCATGTTCTTAATGTTAAATTGCCAATTGTTTTTTGTTTTTGTTTTTGTTTTTGTTTTTTTACTGTTAAAAGCAGCAGGTTCATTGCAAAATGTGGGTCGACTGTAAGAGCCTTTTAACTTAACACCAGTGTTTGTTTACTGTTGCTGCAATGAAAAATTACCATGAATTTAGCACTTAAACCAACACCCATTCATTATCTCTTAGTCTACAAAGTCAGAATCTGGACATAGCATGGCTTAACTAGGTGGTTCTCAGCTCAACATCTTACAAAGGCTGAAATCAAGGTATCAGCTGGTCTGGCCTGGGTTTTTACTTGGAGGCTCTGGGGAAGAATGTTCTTTCAAGCTCTCTGTGGTTTTCAGAATCCAGGTTTTTGTAGGTGTAGGATTGAGGTCCTATTTCCTTGACACATAACCTCCTTCATTTTCAAGTCACCAATAGCGGTTCAAATCCTTCTCCTGTTTTGACTATCCAACTTCCCTTTCTGTTTCCCAGCTGGAGAAAGATCTCTGATTTTAAGGGCTCCTATGATTAGGTTAATGCCACCTGGATAATCTCCTTATTTTAAAGTCAGATGATTAGTAAACTTACTATCATCTATCTATCTATCTATCTATCTATCTATCTATCTATCTATCATCTATCTATCTATCTATCATCTAATATATTACTGGGAGTAATGAATACATATTACAGAGGCCAAAGTTCTGCCTATCACACATCCTTAAGTGATACCCACTTAGTTTACAAAAGTGAATTTTTATTTCATTTTGGAACAGTTATAAACATATAGCTAATATTTAAATAATGACATTTGACTTTCATGGATGCACTTGTCTTTGCATTTTTATTTTTTACAATAAAATCTTCATTTTTCTCTCTGTCTTACAAATCCAAGCCCAATTCAGTTTTTTGGTACTGATGGACAACTCCATGATTATCTCTGGGCTACTTGGATAACAAGTCTATTAATTTGGGCTTGGTCATGAAATGCCACTCTTTAAAGAATTCCAAATATGAACACAGGTAACGATAGTAAGATACTCCTAATTAGAAAAACCCCCTTTATGTCAGTGGTTCTGAAACATTAGGATGTATCAGAATCAGCTGTAGAGTTTGTTAAAAACATGGATGGCTGGGGGCGCCTGGGTGGCTCAGTCGGTTAAGCGTCCGACTTCGGCTCAGGTCACGATCTCGCGGTCCATGAGTTCGAGCCCCGCATCAGGCTCTGGGCTGATGGCTCAGAGCCTGGAGCCTGTTTCTGATTCTGTGTCTCCCTCTCTCTCTGCCCCTTCCCCGTTCATGCTCTGTCTCTCTCTGTCTCAAAAATAAATAAAACGTTAAAAAAAAAAAAAAAAGAACAAAAACATGGATGGCTGGGCTGCACTCCTGAGTTTCCGATTCATTATCTATAGGATGAAGCCTTTTTAATGAATTCCTAGTGATGTTATTACTACCAGTCCAAGGTCTACACTTTGATAACCATTTCTTTAGCTTATTTTATTTCTGTTTATCCTATTTATGAAAAAGCACAAATTTGGTGCTTCATGGCTTTGGGGATATCTGTAATATACATGTTACTGTGATTATATTTAACCCATAGAATAATGTGCATACAGTAGAAACCTGAGAAGAAATGTAACATTGAAAGAAGGGATCCTGATCATAATGATATTTAGGGCATTTTCCTTATGTTCCATGTGATGATGAGTTTGTTTTTAATCTCTTATCTATTTTCTTGCTTTATCTAAATATGGCCCTATTAGTATCAAGCATAAAACAGTAAGAAGTTTTGATAACAAGAGACATCCAAAAAAGAAAGAGAATGGTTAGCATTCAAATGTTTCTATGGGAAGTGTGTCCAGGGAAATTGTTAAAATTGTGATTTAAATTTCATTCCTCATGTATATAGCGATGTAGTTGTCCACATTGGGTAGCATCATGTTTATTCTAAAAAAAGTCATGTGGGAGGATTTACCATAATATATTTCATAGTGAAGATGGGAAATTTTCAGCAAATAAGGATAGTACTTTTTGCATATGACAGTTCTTTCAGATTACAACATTTCTATGAGTGGTAATTATCACTAATTCTGATGAAGATAATATTGATAAAGTGGTTTCCATAAATGTGGTTCTCTTAATATATAGTATATAATACTATATATTACAATATAAGGGTAAGTGTCAAAATTTTAATCTGTAAATGGAGACATTAAGGTGAGGAATATGGAAGGCTATGTGATACACTTTGGAGGAGAGGAAGCACAGAAGGGAAGAATTCTGATAAAAGAAGAGGGAAAAAAGATGATAGAGCCAATGAAAGGGATTAATTTCTCATTTCCCATGTTATAGTGGATTTCTAATTCTCTCCTCTGACCTGTTTCTTCAGTATGACTTTAGTCAGTCTGCTAGAACCCTAGTTGGGAAAAGTAGGGATATATATTCCTCAACACCTCCAAAATTCTACATGGAGTTCCTTGAAAACCAGGCAATCTCACTCTCCAATAATTACCCTCCTACCCCCTGAACATGCCTGCTCAGCTGGAAACAGCACCAAAGGCCATGGGAAAAGGCAAATGAGTTTTACACATTGAGGCTGTTAAGGAATTTTTGGTGTCTACATGGGATTTAATACTTAATTTTTTAAATATGTGTTTTGGGCTTTAATATACTGAAAATGATTTGTGGTATGAGTTTGGGGCAAAAGTAGACCTAGAAGCAATGTCAAAAGTTAATATATAGCCCAGCCGTGGGCTGAGGCTCTAGCTTGAGATGATTCATGACGGAATAGACAGATAGGTCTGTATCCTGTGTAGGGTAAGTCGTTTTTATACAATGGTGACAATGAATTGGAAGCAGATGAACAAAAGCCTCGGGCTTACCTCAGGTTCTAATGATTTGTGGGTTCTGGAATAACAACCTCAAGAATGTTCCCTTACATCAGCAAGTTTGTTGTTTTCATTTTGGTCAAGGATACTTCCATGCGAGCTTAGAAGCTTGAAGCGACTCCAAAAGTCACAGAGTCCTGCCATGCAGGAAGCCAGAGGCGAATCCCTGCTAAGTGCTACCGTTTATTTTCTCTCTTCAAGTTGAAAATTGCTACTATGGATCTTGGAACCAGATAGCGCTCCTAGGCCATATTTTGTGATTAAGTGGCTGATCTATCAATGGGGGTGAATTTACATGCATAGAAAACATCTTTCAAATCAAAGTGTAGTGGCAGCATGTGGGTCTGTGAGATGAAATAGAAGGACCCAGAACAGGTATTAAAGTCCTGTCCAATCAATCTGGGATTCATTTGTTTGTTGTATGTATGAGAGAGCATGGTTTCTACTTACGTCAGAGGCCCGTTCCAATTTGAAGCTTGTTATGTTTGGGGACGAGGGGAGGGCTCTTCTTAGACCGACTTAAGAGACAGGGAGGGGTGAAAGGAGGAAACGAATACGGTGTGTCCTTGAGAAGTATCCTGAAGAGAAGTACAGCACTGTTCTTTTTCACCAGCTTCAGGAGGCACAAAAACTGGTACTAACAAGGCAGAAATACTAGCTTGAAGTGCATGCGATGTGCTGGGCGCTAGGTAAGATGTTTACGTTTGATTCCAATAACAAGGAATTTGAGGACTCTGAAGCTCAGAGTGGCAGAAAGATTGTGAATGG
Organism: Puma concolor; assembly: GCF_028749965.1. Lineage (NCBI taxonomy): Eukaryota > Metazoa > Chordata > Mammalia > Carnivora > Felidae > Puma > Puma concolor. The sequence continues at coordinate 131,666,133 of NC_141675.1, read as the reverse complement.
ATTGTAAGGCTGGGTGATATCTGACTTCAAGGCTCACTCGACATACTGAGGTGTTGTGGAAATCTGATTAGAATAGTGACCAATGACCTGGGTGATTTTGCAGAAGTCAAAGTGAGTCATAGTGTTCTCATAGGTAAAACACTAGATTATCTGTAAGGTTTATTCAGAAAGGTCCAAAAAACATGATTGCATTCCCAGGAAATTAAGTTAGCGTTGTAAAACGCTCACCTCCATTTAACTTCAGCTTATGCGAAGTCCTTTGGGTCTAAATACTGAGCCATTTTAACAAGATAGTCTATTATTGTCATATTGTTGTTATTATTATAATTATTATTAAGAAGATAGCATGACAAATAACAAAAATTGGCACCAGCAATAACTTTCTTGGTTTTACTCATTCTAAATTGGTTTCTTTTCATTTCTCAAGAGGAATGAGGAACATTGAGCATGGTCCTAATGAAAGTCCTGTCACGAGCGTCACAGACACTTAGACCCTCACGGAAGCCTCAAGCCTCAACCTGCACATCCCTAACTGATCTGGGCCCTGTGCACCTGTCCGGTCCATCTCCTACCGCTCAGATAGAGCCACGTTGGCCCTCTTGCCTGAAACCCTCCAGGCTCTGCTTCCCCAGGACCTCCCTATTCTCTTTGCCAGCCATGCTCTTCTCATAGATACTTTCATGGCTTATTCCCTCATTTTATTCAGATCCAGACACAAAAGTTTCCTCATTAGAGTGGGGTTGTTTGACCACCCCAGCCTCCACTGGCTCTCTCTGTCCTTTTGCTCTGCTCTGTCTGTCTCCATAGCACTTACTCTTATACTGTGTTACACATTGATTTCTTATTTATTTTTTCCTCCTCTGGTCCCTAGTGGACCCTAGACTGTAAGCTTCAAGAGGTCAGGCAACATGCTTAACTTGTTTCGTCAGTGTACCCCAGGCCCCAGGACAATCCTGACCAAGCCAATGCCCAATAAACGTTATATATGCTGAATGAATCGATTGACTGGTTGCAAGTAATTTCTGTTTAATAGTGTTTGATCAGAATAGAGCTTCTCATGGAAATTAAAGCCCAATCAAAGGGCTAACCAGATTAATTCCCCCCCTCTGTCTTTGCTTTAAGTAGCAGGCAGGAAATTCCTGGGATAGGGCACCACACAGAAGCTAGCATCAGTTTAATTAGAGAGGATTCATTTTAAATAGCAGAGTCATTTTGACCCCGTGTTAATGAGGGAAAACCGACGTCGCAGCTGGGGCTCCTCTCCTGGCCTTGTCGCTGCCGCCGCGCAGATCTGGCGGGAGCACGTTCCACTGCACCCAGGCTGCCACTGCGACACGAGGTGGTGCCACTCGTCTGGGCAACCAGGGCATCTCCTGCGGGAAGGTCAGCCACACGGCACCGTTATTACGAAAGCATGCAGGAGCCTCTTCCTCTACAGCAGGCCTTTGGGAGGAGGCACGGGGGAGGATCTCAGCGTCAGGAATCGGGAGAAAAACCCGCTTCTGAGGATGCCGGTACACGGAGACACTACATTGATGAGTGACGAAAAGATTGAGAGGGGAAAGGCAAGGGAGAGGCTGGATGACGTCTGCTCCTTCCCCTTGCTTCCTGTGTGTACCAGCATGTTCCGTACTTGTGGGGGGAGGGGCGCACCTGGGACCCTCCAGTGAGCCTTAGATGCACTCCTGATTCACAGGTTTACTCTCCAATTTTAAGAGTGTGCGATGAGGGGAGCCTGGGTGGCGCAGTCGGTTAAGCGTCCGACTTCAGCCAGGTCACGATCTCGCGGTCGGGGAGTTCCAGCCCCGCGTCAGGCTCTGGGCTGATGGCTCAGAGCCTGGAGCCTGTTTCTGATTCTGTGTCTCCCTCTCTCTCTGCCCCTCCCCCGTTCATGCTCTGTCTCTCTCTGTCCCAAAAATAAATAAACGTTGAAAAAAAAAATTTTAAGAGTGTGCGGTGAAAAAAGCAACGTTCATTTATATTAGTGGCATTTTATTTCAATATGGAGCATCGAGCATAGGTTAATGAGTGTCTAATCTATGAGAATCTGTGTGCTTAGAACTGAAGCCACAAAGTGTCATAAAGCATGACTCCTCTGGACAAGGTAAGGTTCTGTAAATGATGTTATAAATACCACCTAAGAGATAGGAGCAGGACCGAATGGTCTTCCCAAGGAAAGTGTGGCAATAACTGGGGGGTATTGGGGAAGGCTTCAGTTAGAAGGTGATATTTGAATTTGAAAGATGAGCAAGAATTTTTCAGTCAGAAATGTCAGGGAAAGGGCATGCTGTGCAGAGAGAGCAGCATGTATCAAAACAATGAATTAGATTGGGGTAATGGCAAGAATTTTGCTTTCGCTGGAGGATAGGATGTGTGTGCGTGTGTGTGTCCACTTGAGTGGGTTTATCTGTCAAGGTTTGTTCAAGAAAACCTCAGCACTCTTTATATTGCAAGTTTGAAATGTTTAATTCAGGAACTTAGAAACTTATACTCATTGGAAAGCCTTGGGGAAATTAAGACTATCCTAGTATGGAATGATCCTGAAGAGCTTTCAGGAAAACTAGGATACAAAGAGAGAGGGAAGAAAACCGAAAGAGACTCTTAAATACAGAGAACAAACTGAGGGTTGCTGGAGGGGAGGTGGATGGGGGAGTGAGTTAAATGGGTGATGGGCATTAAGGAGGACGCTTTTTGGGATGAGTACTGGGTGTCATATGTAAGAAATGAATTACTGGGATCTACTCCTGAAGCCAAGGCTACACTGTATGTGAACTGACTTGAATTTGTATAAAACAGAAACCAAAAAACCAAAAAAACGGAATCAGCAGAAACAAACAAAAAAAGAGCCCACTCAGAAAGTGCTTCAAATCTCCTGACCACCCAAGCATCTGCCTGCAATATCTGAGGAATAATGCTCTCTTGTTGGGGCACCTGGGTGGCTCAGTCAGTTAAGCATCCAACTTCAGGTCATGATCTCACTGTTCATGTGTTCGAGCCCCACGTTGGGCTCTGTGCTGACAGCTCAGAGCCTGGAGTCTGCTTCAGATTCTGTGTCCCCTGTTCTCTCTCTGTCCCTCCACCATTCCTGCTCTGTCTCTGTCACTCAAAAATGAATAAACGTTAAAAAAATTAAAATAATGCTCTCTTTTTCTCTTTACCTCCCAATTCTTGTGTGATGCCTATCAATAGTAGATTCTAAATCGGAACCACGTAGGAGAAGGATATTCTCAGTATCCTCTTTGTTCTTAGCTTCTTCAGACCTTAAGGAGGATAGAGTGATGTTGAATTGATGGGAGAGAAGCAAATTCAGTGACAGACAGGTAAGGTTGGTGGGAGTCTTACTATACGGCTTTCATGGTATGATATGTGCTTGTACTTCCTTTTAGAATCATTGGGGAAATTAATGATTGTCTTAACAGGGAATGAAATGATTAACTGAGTTTTATAAAGAATAATCTATTGCTTTTATTAACAGAAAACTAAATTTATAAATGTAAAGAGAAAAAATAAGGAATGAGAGAGAAAAGGAAACATTTTATGACATTTTGGTAGTTCTGTGAAAGGAAATAGAGATAGAAGGCAAGGAGGCCAGTTGCTTCCCAAGATTTCACTTTCCCTTAACAGCCAAGTTTGTCTCTGGGAATATTCATGTAGCCCCTATACATCACCAGTATGCTTACAGAAAGAGAAGCACCCTGATAGTTTGCACTTTCATACTTTCTCAATTCTGTTCACTTAACTAGCAACAAGAAAAAGGTCACCCATGACTTCTGTTGCAGAGAATGCTAGCTTTCTACTAAACATTTGCATTATCCTTGCACAGCATAGAGGATGTTGTGAAATAGCTGCTCAGCCATGGCCTGTCCTTCCCAATTCTCTCTTATTTATGTGGGACAATACGACTAAATTCTGTTCAGTGGAATATGGGTAAAAGTGAAGTACACCACTTCCAGAATGGATGTATAAACCCCTTCCGCATCATCCAATGAGCTCTTTTCTCATCTGCTGGTTGGATGAAACCCTGCCAGATGGCCTTGGAAGCCACATAATAAAACAGTTAGAGTCTCCATGAATTTAGGTCCCAGAACCACATTCAGCCCCATACCATCCTGCTGCCACCACCGCAAACTGAACCATATGGGAAGAAGAAAAATATTTCCACTTCATTAAACCATGGAAATTTTGGAGCTTTTCTGTTACCATAGTTAGTAATACTTTTCTCTATGCTACTCTGTAGCATTAAGTACCATCCCATTAGCACATAATGCTAGTAGCCATTTAAATGAGAATGTCTTTGGGGTACTTGAAATGTAGATAAGAAACTCAGGAGGGTCTGGATATACAGAATTTTGGAGTCATGAGCACATAGGTGGGAGCTGAAATCATGGGCCTGGGCAGGGTGTTTCAGGGAAAATGGATAGAATGAGAAAGGAAAGCCAATATAGGAATCTCGGGGAGTCAAGCAGGAAAGGTACAGGCAGAGAAAAATGGCAGCACAAAGTGTGGAGAAGTTAAACTATATTCTGTCCTGGAATTTATGAGAATTCAAAGAAAGGAAAACTATGCCAAAAGCTGAGTATAAACAATAGGTCACTAGACTACAGAAAGCAAAAGTAAAATTGCTGTGCAGTGAGGAGTTAAAAAATGTAGTGAAAGTGGAAACAAATTACAGCTGATTCTAGAATTGTAACAGTAAGGATTGGAGACACATAGTTTCAACATCAGCAAAATGAACTCATGCTTTTATTATTTTTTTTTTAATTTTATTTTTTTTAATATATGAAATTTATTGTCAAATTGGTTTCCATACAACACCCAGTGCTCATCCCAAAAGGTGCCCTCCTCAATACCCATCAACCACCCTCTCCTCCCTCCCACCCCCCATCAACCCTCAGTTTGTTCTCAGTTTTCAACAGTCTCTTATGCTTTGGCTCTCTCCCACTCTAACCTCTTTTTTTTTTTTTTTCCTTCCCCTCCCCATGGGTTCCTGTTAAGTTTCTCAGGATCCACATAAGAGTGAAACCATATGGTATCTGTCTTTCTCTGTATGGCTTATTTCACTTAACATCACACTCTCCAGCTCCATCCACATTGCTACAAAAGGCCATATTTCATTCTTTCTCATTGCCATGTAGTATTCCATTGTGTATATAAACCATAATTTCTTTATCCATTCATCAGTTGATGGACATTTAGGCTCTTTCCATAATTTGGCTATTGTTGAGAGTGCTGCTATGAACATTGGGGTACAGGTGCCCCTATGCATCAGTACTCCTGTATCCCTTGGATAAATTCCTAGCAGTGCTATTGCTGGGTCATAGGGTAGGTCTATTTTTAATTTTCTGAGGAACCTCTACACTGCTTTCCAGAGGGGCTGCACCAATTTGCATTCCCACCAACAGTGCAAGAGGGTTCCCGTTTCTCCAGATCCTCTCCAGCATCTATAGTCTCCTGATTTGTTCATTTTGGCCACTCTGACTGGTGTGAGGTGATATCTGAGTGTGGTTTTGATTTATATTTCCCTGATGAGAAGCGACATTGAGCATCTTTTCATGTGCCTGTTGGCCATCCGGATGTCTTCTTTAGAGAAGTGTCTATTCATGTTTTCTGCCCATTTCTTCACTGGGTTATTTGTTTTTCAGGTGTGGAGTTTGGTGAGCTCTTTATAGATTTTGGATACTAGCCCTTTGTCCGATATGTCATTTGCAAATATCTTTTCCCATTCCGTTGGTTGCCTTTTAGTTTTGTTGGTTGTTTCCTTTGCTGTGCAGAAGCTTTTTATCTTCATAAGGTCCCAGTAATTCATTTTTGCTTTTAATTCCCTTGCCTTTGGGGATGTGTCGAGTAAGAAATTGCTACGGCTGAGGTCAGAGAGGTCTTTTCCTGCTTTCTCCTCTAGGGTTTTGATGGTTTCCTGTCTCACATTCAGGTCCTTTATCCATTTTGAGTTTATTTTTGTGAATGGTGTGAGAAAGTGGTCTAGTTTCAACCTTCTGCATGTTGCTGTCCAGTTCTCCCAGCACCATTTGTTAAAGAGACTGTCTTTTTTCCATTGGATGTTCTTTCCTGCTTTGTCAAAGATGAGTTGGCCATACGTTTGTGGGTCTAGTTCTGGGGTTTCTATTCTATTCCATTGGTCTATGTGTCTGTTTTGGTGCCAATACCATGCTGTCTTGATGATGACAGCTTTGTAGTAGAGGCTAAAGTCTGGGATTGTGATGCCTCCTGCTTTGGTCTTCTTCTTCAAAATTCCTTTGGCTATTCGGGGCCTTTTGTGGTTCCATATGAATTTTAGGATTGCTTGTTGTAGTTTCGAGAAGAATGCTGGTGCAATTTTGATTGGGATTGCATTGAATGTGTAGATAGCTTTGGGTAGTATTGACATTTTGACAATACTTATTCTTCCAATCCATGAGCAGGGAATGTCTTTCCATTTCTTTATATCTTCTTCAATTACCTTCATAAGCTTTCTATAGTTTTCAGGTACAGATCCTCTAAATCTTTGGTTAGATTTATTCCTAGGTATTTTATGCTTCTTGGTGCAATTGTGAATGGGATCAGTTTCTTTATTTGTCTTTCCGTTGCTTCATTGTTAGTGTATAAGAATGCAACTGATTTCTGTACATTGATTTTGTATCCTGCAACTTTGCTGAATTCATGTATCAGTTCTAGCAGACTTTTGGTGGAGTCTATCGGATTTTCCATATATAATATCATGTCATCTGCAAAAAGCGAAAGCTTGACTTCATCTTTGCCAATTTTGATGCCTTTGATTTCCTTTTGTTGTCTGATTGCTGATGCTAGAACTTCCAGCACTATGTTAAACAACAGCGGTGAGAGTGGGCATCCCTGTCGTGTTCCTGATCTCAGGGAAAAAGCTCTCAGCTTTTCCCCGTTGAGGATGATGTTAGCTGTGGGCTTTTCATAAATGGCTTTTATGATCTTTAAGTATGTTCCTTCTATCCCGACTTTCTCAAGGGTTTTTATTAAGAAAGGGTGCTGGATTTTGTCAAAGGCCTTTTCTGCATCGATTGACAGGATCATATGGTTCTTCTCTTTTTTTTTTGTTAATGTGATGTATCACGTTGATTGATTTGCGAATGTTGAACCAGCCCTGCATCCCAGGAATGAATCCCACTTGATCATGGTGAATAATTCTTTTTATATGCCGTTGAATTTGATTTGCTAGTATCTTATTGAGAATTTTTGCATCCATATTATCAGGGATATTGGCCTGTAGTTCTCTTTTTTTACTGGGTCTCTGTCTGGTTTAGGAATCAAAGTAATACTGGCTTCATAGAATTAGTCTGGAAGTTTTCCTTCCCTTTCTATTTCTTGGAATAGCTTGAGAAGGATAGGTATTATCTCTGCTTTAAACGTCTGGTAGAACTCCCCTGGGAAGCCATCTGGTCCTGGACTCTTATTTGTTGGGAGATTTTTGATAACCGATTCAATTTCTTCGCTGGTTATGGGTCTGTTCAAGCTTTCTATTTCCTCCTGATTGAGTTTTGGAAGAGTGTGGGTGTTCAGGAATTTGTCCATTTCTTCCAGGTTGTCCAATTTGTTGGCATATAATTTTTCATAATATTCCCTGATAATTGTTTGTATCTCTGAGGGATTGGTTGTAATAATTCCATTTTCATTCATGATTTTATCTATTTGGGTCATCTCCCTTTTCTTTTTGAGAAGCCTGGCTAGAGGTTTGTCAATTTTGTTTATTTTTTCAAAAAACCAACTCTTGGTTTCGTTGATGTGCTCTACAGTTTTTTTAGATTCTATATTGTTTATTTCTGCTCTGATCTTTATTATTTCTCTTCTTCTGCTTGGTTTAGGCTGCCTTTGCTGTTCTGCTTCTATTTCCTTTAGGTGTGCTGTGAGATTTTGTATTTGGGATTTTTCTTGTTTCTTGAGATAGGCCTGGATTGCAATGTATTTTCCTCTCAGGACTGCCTTCGCTGCGTCCCAAAGTGTTTGGATTGTTGTATTTTCATTTCGTTTGTTTCCATATATTTTTTAATTTCTTCTCTCATTGCCTGGTTGACCCACTCATTCGTTAGTAGGGTGTTCTTTAACCTCCATGCTTTTGGAGGTTTTCCAGACTTTTTTCTGTGGTTAATTTCAAGCTTCACAGCATTGTGGTCTGAAAGTATGCATGGTATGATTTCAATTCTTGTAAACTTATGAAGGGCTGTTTTGTGACCCAGTTTATGATCTATCTTGGAGAATGTTCCATGTGCACTCGAGAAGAAAGTATATTCTGTTGCTTTGGGATGCAGAGTTCTAAATATATCTGTCAAGTCCATCTGATCTAATGTCTCATTCAGGGCCCTTGTTTCTTTATTGACCGTGTGTCTAGATGATCTATCCATTTCTGTAAGTGGGGTGTTAAAGTCCCCTGCAATTACCACATTCTTCTCAATAAGGTTGCTTATGTTTATGAGTAATTGTTTTATATATTTGGGGGCTCCGGTATTCGGTGCATAGACATTTATAATTGTTAGCTCTTCCTGATGGATAGACCCTGTAACTATTATATAATGTCCTTCTTCATCTCTTGTTACAGCCTTTAATTTAAAGTCTAGTTTGTCTGATATAAGTATGGCTACTCCAGCTTTCTTTTGGCTTCCAGTAGCATGATAAATAGTTCTCCATTCCCTCACTCTCAAACTAAAGGTGTCCTCAGGTCTAAAATGAGTCTCTTGTAGACAGCAAAGAGATGGGTCTTGTTTTTTTATCCATTCTGATACCCTATGTCTTTTGGTTGGCGCATTTAATCCGTTTACATTTAGTGTTATTATAGAAAGATACGGGTTTAGAGTCATTGTGATGTCTGTATGTTTTATGCTTGTAGTGATGTCTCTGGTACTTTGTCTCACAGGATCCCCCTTAGGATCTCTTGTAGGGCTGGTTTAGTGGTGACAAATTCCTTCAGTTTTTGTTTTTTGGGAAGACCTTTATCTCTTCTTCTATTCTAAATGACAGACTTGCTGGATAAAGGATTCTCGGCTGCATATTTTTTCTGTCTAGCACCCTGAAAATCTCGTGCCAATTCTTTCTGGCCTGCCAAGTTTCAAAAGAGAGATCAGTCATGAGTCTTATAGGTCTCCCTTTATATGTGAGGGCAGGTTTACCCCTTGCTGCTTTCAGAATTTTCTCTTTATCCTTGTATTTTGCCAGTTTCACTATGATATGTCGTGCAGAAGATCGATTCAAGTTACGTCTGAAGGGACTTCTCTGTGCCTCTTGGATTTCAATGCCTTTTTCCTTCCCAGTTCAGGGAAGTTCTCAGCTATTATTTCTTCAAGTACAGCTTCAGCACCTTTCTGTCTCTCTTCCTCCTCTGGGATACCAATTATGCGTATATTATTTCTTTTTAGTGTATCACTTAGTTCTCTAATTTTCCCCTCATACTCCTGGATTTTTTTATTTCTCTTTTTCTCAGCTTCCTCTTTTTCCATAACTTTATCTTCTAGTTCACCTATTCTCTCCTCTGCCTCTTCAATCCGAGCCATGGTGGTTTGCATTTTGTTATGCATTTCGTTTAAAGCGTTTTTCAGCTCCTCGTGACTGTTCCTTAGTCCCTTGATCTCTGTAGCAAGAGATTCTCTGCTGTCAGCTATACTGTTTTCAAGCCCAGCGATTAATTTTATGACTATTATTCTAAATTCACTTTCTGTTATATTATTTAAATCCTTTTTGATCAGCTCATTAGCTGTTGTTATTTCCTGGAGATTCTCCTGAGGGGAATTCTTCCACTTGGTCATTTTGGATAGTTCCTGGCGTGGTGAGGACCTGCAGGGCACTTCCCCTGTGCTGTGGTGTATAACTGGAGTTGGTGGGCGGGGCCGCAGTCCCACCTGATGTCTGCCCCCAGCCCACCGCTGGGGCCACAGCCAGACTGGTGTGTGCCTTCTCTTCCCCTCTCCTAGGGGTGGGATTCACTGTGGGGTGGCGTGGCCTGTCTGGGCTACTTGCACACTGCCAGGCTTGTGATGCTGGGGATCTGGCGTATTAGCTGGGGTGGGTAGGCAAGGTGCACAGGGGCAGGAGGGACAGGCTTAGCTCGCTTCTCCTTAGGTGATCCACTTCAGGAGGGGCCCTGTGGCAGCAGGAGGGAGTCAGATCCGCTGCCGGATGTTTGGCTCCGCAGAAGCACAGAGTTGGGTGTTTGCGCAGAGCGAGCAAGTTCCCTGGCAGGAACTGGTGCTCTTTGGGATTTTGGCTGGGGGATGGGCGGGGGAGATGGCGCTGGCGAGCGCCTTTGTTCCCCACCGAACTGAGCTCTGTCATCCGGGGGCTCAGCAGCTCTCCCTCCCTTTGTCCTCCAGCCTTCCCGCTTTCCAAGCAGAGCTGTTAACTTATGACCTCCCAGACGCTAAGTCGCGCTTGCTGTTGGAACACAGTCCATCAGGCCCCTCCGCTTTTGCCAGCCAGACTCGGGGGCTCTGCTTGGCCGGCGGGTGGCCCCTCTGCCCCGGCTCCCTCCCGCTAGTCCATTCAGTGGGCACCGCCTCGCCGCCCTTCCTACCCTCTTCCCTGGGCCTCTCGTCTGCGTTTGGCTCTGGAGACTCCATTCTGCTAATCCTCTGGCGGTTTTCTGGGTTATTTAGGCAGGTGTAGGTGGAATCTAAGTGATCAGCAGGACGCGCGGTGAGCCCAGCGTCCTCCTACGCCGCCATCTTCCCAATCCAGCCTGAACTCATGCTTTTAAAAAAATATGTATTATTACATATTCTTTTTTATTTTTATTTAAAAAATTTAATTTCAGTACATTAACAGTGTTATATTAGTTTCATGTGTACAATATAGTGATTCAACAATTCTATACATAGTAATGTATAGCCTTCATCATGCTAAGTGTACCCTCAATCCCCTTCACCTATTTCACCCATTCCCAGACCTGCCTTCCCTCTGGTAACATCAGTTTGTTCTCTATGCTTAAGAGTCTGTTTCTTGGTTTGTCTCTCTCTCTCTCTTTTCCTTTGCTTGTTTTATTTCTTAAATTCCACATATGAGTGAAATCAAATGGTATTTGTCTTTCTCTGACTTATTTAACTTAGCATTATACTCTCTAGCTCTCTCCGTGTTGTTGCAAATGGCAAGATTTCATTCATTTTTATAGCTGAGTAGTATTCCATTGGGTATCTATATCTATATCCTTTCTTTAAAATTTATTAATTTATTCTGAGAGAGAGAGAGAGAGAGAGGGAAGAGGGGCAGAGAGAGAGAGAGAGAGAGGGAATCCTAAGTAGGCTCTACACTGTCAACTCGGAGCCTGAAGCGGGTCTTGAACCCATGAAACTGTGGGATCATGATCTAAGCCAAAATCAAGAGTCAGAGGCTTAACAGACTGAGCCATCCAGGCACCCCTTATATCTATTCTTTATCCATTCATCAATTGATGGAAACTTGGGCTGCTTCCATAGTTTTGCTATTATAAATAATGCTGCAATAAGCATAGAGGTATATATAATTTTTCAAATTAGTGTTTTCATATTCTTCGGGTAAATAATCAGTAGCACAATTACTGGAACGTATGGTAATCCTATTTTTAACTTTTTCAGGAAACTCCATACTGTTTCCACAGTGGCTGCACCAGTTTGCTTCCCACCAACAGTGCACCAGGATTCCTTTTTTCCACATCCTCACCAACACTTGTTTCTTGTGTTTTTGATTTTAACCATTCTGACAGGTGTGAGGTGATATCCCATTGTGGTTCTGATTTGCATTTCCCTGTTGATGAGTGATGTTGAGCATTTTTTCATATGTCCGTTGGCCATCTGGATGTCTTCTTTGGAGAAATACCTCTTCATGTCTTCTACACATTTTTTAACTGGATTATTATTACTTTTCTGGTATTGAGTTGTATAGTTCTTATATCACTTGCAAATATCTTCTCCCATTCAGTAAGTTGTCCTTCAGTCATTGTTTGCTATGCAGAAGACTTTTGCTTGTTTGTTTGTTTGTTTGTTTGTTTTTTAGAGGGGGGGCCACAAGTGAGCAAGGGACAGAGAGAGAAAGAGAGAGAGAGGGAGAGAAAGAGAGAAGCAGGGCTTACCTGAAGCGGGGCTTCTGCTCACTGGAAGCAGGGCTCAAGCTCACCTGATGTGGGATTGGAACTCAGAAACCATGAGATCATGACCTGAGCCAAAGTCAGATACTTAATGACTGAGCCATGCAGGTGTCCAAAAACCTTTTATTTTGATGTAGTCCCAATAGTTTATTTTTTCTTTTGTTTCCCTTGCCTCAGGAGACACATCTAGATGTTGCTGTGAATGATGTCAGAGAAATTACTGCCTGTGCTCTTTTCTAAGATTTTTATGATTTCAGGTCTCACATTTAGGTCTTTAATCCATTTTGAGTTTATTTTTGTGTATGGTGTAAGAAGGTGGTCCACTTTAATTTTTTTTTTTTTTTTTTGCATGTAGCTGTCCAAATTTCTCAACACCATTTGTTGAAGAAACTGTCTTTTTTTCCCATTGCATATTCTTGCTTCTTTTGTTGAAGACTAATTGATCATATAATCTTGTTTTTTTTCTGAGTTTTATTTTCTGTTCTATTGATATGTGTCCATTTTTATGCTAGTACCATACTGTTTTGATTACTATAGCTTTGTAATATAACTTGAAATCTGGAATTGTGATACCTCCACCTTTGTTCTTTTTCAAGATTGCTTTGACCATTTGGGTCTTTTGTGAGTCCAACCAAATTTTAGGATTGTTTGTTTCAATTCCAAAAAAAAAATGCTTTTGGTATTTTGATAGGAATTGCATTAAATCGATAGATTAGAGTCTTTGGGTAATATTGGAATTTTAACAATATTTATTCTTCCAATCTATGAGCATGAAATATCTTTCCATTTATTTGTGTTGTCTTTAATTTCTTTTATCAACATTTTATAGTTTTCAGAGTATAGCTCTCATCTGTTTGCTTAAGTTTATTCTTTGGTATTTTATTATTTTTGGTGTCATTGTAAATGGAATTGTTTTCTCAATTTTTCCATTTCTCTTTCTTGAGCAGATGCATTTAATTTAAAATTTTTTTAATTTAAATTATCTTATTTATTTTTGATAGAGAGACAGAATGCAAGCAGGGAAGGGGCAGAGAGACAGTAGAGGGAGACACAGAATCCGAAGCAGTCTCCAGGCTCTGAGCTGTCAGCACAGAGCCCAATGCGGGGCTCAAACACATGAACCATGAGATCATGACCTGAGCTGAAGTCAGAAGCTTAATTCCTGACCGAAGCCACCCAGATACCCTGAGCAGATGAATTTTAAATACGAGGATAAGTTTAAACAGGTTTAGAAGCTGAAAAGGAAGGGTCAGCAAGAGGGGATATATTGAAGATATAAAAGGAGATGGACATTAAAAAGGCCTTTCAAGACACAATAGAATGGTAAATCCATGAGGAGAGGAGCTTCACTTGTCTTGTTTAACATTGTATGCCCAGGTTTAGAATATCCTGGTGCTAGAAGGCAGTCAAAAAAACATTTATTGAAGGAATGCATGAAGAGAAGAAGACAGGAAAGGCGGGGTGGGGGGGATGAAATCAAGAATACAAATAAAGGTGTTATCTTTGGAAGAAAGGGAAGGCATCCTCTGGGACAGAAGGGAAGGAGGGAAATCTGGAGAACATGCAGATAATATAGGAGGTGGAGTTTATGACTGATGGTTGCTATTTTCTCTGTGAGGTAGGAGGCTATGCCATCTGTTAAAACATGAGTGGGTGAGTCCAGTTAAGTGATTTAAAGAAGAATGGTAAAGGTTTGTAACAGCTATTGGCATGATTAAATATGGTTATTTACTTGAGATGAAAATACTGGACAATCCTAACAATGCATAAATTGTGAGAATTAATTCATTCATTTGAGATCATTTAAAGAAATGTTTACAGAAGAGAAAACACTGGATAACTGGATTTTTAATCTGACAAGATTTGATTTTAAGCTTAAAACCTGAATATAATTTTTTTTTTCGCAGATTATACAATCTCAGACACTATGGTGGTCTTTATCTATGAACTTTAAGGTTCTGTCTTAACATCACATTAGTAGTGGTAGCATTGTGCAATGAAGACTTCACCATTTGGTAAAATTATGGAAGAAATAAATTATCTTTTATTCTTTGATTCTTTGATATTCTCTGATTAAGTCTTAATGCCTTTTATGAAGAAAACAGAAGTGAATAAATTCTATGTGAATACTTAAATTTTATAGACTGACACTGGCTCTGAATATGTACATTTCATAATATTGAACATCATGAATATTTCTATGTATATAAAGAGCTGTTTGCTTAGTATTTTAGTACACTGTCAAGGCATGTACCCTTTTATCAACTGAATTCATATAACCTTGGACATGACTCATTCATTCAGGGAATTTTTGTTTAAAATTTTTTAACATTTATTCATCTTTGAGAAACAGAGAAAGACAGAGCGTGGGCAGGAAAGGGGCAGAGAGAGGGAGACACAGAATCTAAAGCAGGATCCAGGCTCTGAGCTGTCAGCACAGAGCCTGAAGTGGGGCTCGAACTCACGAACTGTGAGATCATGCCCTGAGCCGAAGTCAGAGGCTCAACCGAATGAGCCACCCAGGCGCCCTGAGGGAATTTTTGGGGAACACTTGCGGAACCCTGGGGACATAGCGAAGACCAGAACGGCATGGTTTTCCTAACTCATGGGGATGAATATATGAATATTTTCATTAGCTTCACCATGAGCTCTTCCCAAAATTTCCCCATGAACTATAGATTCCTACATCTTCACAATTTTATTGAGTCCATGTTGAATTGGACTCACCAGTTATTTGCTCATATCTCATTTTGCCATGATCATATGAGAAAAGTATGGATGTGAGCAAGTCCCAATTTTATTTGGCTGGAATATTCTAATGTCAAGATTAAAGGTTTTGTGTTGTATGAAAGACTGTGAGAGAAGTGGACAATGGAATCTATGCTTGATGGATGAGTAGTAATATTTTAAATGCTTATTTTTTTTTTAAGTTTATTTGTTATTGAGCGACAGAGAGAGACAGAACGTGAGGGGCAGAGAGAGAGACACAGAATCAGAAGCAGGCTCCAGGCTCTGAGCTGTCAGCACAGAGCCCGACACGGGGCTCGAACTCACAAACCGCAAGATCATGACCCGAGCTGAAGTCGGTCGCTCAACTGATTGAGCCACTCAGGCGCCCCTCAGTAGTAATATTTTAAAATATGAAGAAAACATAAAGGAATCTTTAAGTACAACAATCTGCAGTGCATATACACTTTTGCGCTGCTGTCCATCAGGCTGAGGCAATTCAGATGTAAGACAATTATCTGTGGAAGTCCCTTTGACTATCATTGTATTATGATTTATATTGTGATGGGTTCTCTCTTTGAGGACAGAACGTCCTCCAGGGAGATAAAATAAGTATTATCTTATATTTGAGCACATATCCCTCCTTCCCAACCCCCCCGCAAAGAATGGAATGGCTCTGGAATTTATGCTTCAGCTGGGAATGGAAAGCTTGACTTTGTAATTTTACATTTTTAGTATAAAGTAGGGAGTTGAGATTAGGAAATCTTTATTTTGCAGTTAGTATATGATGATCAGTATTTCCTACTATAAACTGCCACGTTTGCCAATTGTGTAATTTTACAATGATTACTTTTTGTCATTGAACTGTGTATATAAATAAAAAACACAGTATAGATGAAAAGATTCTTTCATATCTACAAATAAAGTAAGGAAATCCTTTTTTGGTGAGTGCTACAAATTGCAATTTTTAAACAGTAATGGTAGAAAACACCACATAACATGAGACCTACCCTCTTTACAGAATTTTGAGTACAACACAGGGCTGTCTGTTCTGTATTGTTAATGACAAGCACAGCGTTGTACAGATCTCTAGAACTTTTCAAATCTGCATGGCTGAAACTCTAAACCAATCGAACAGCAATTTTGCATTTTCCCCTGCCATCAGCACCTGGTAGTCACCATTCTACTTCCTGTTTCTGTGAATTTGACTATTTTAAATTTTTTTTTTCAAAGTTTATTTATTTTTGGGACAGAGAGAGACAGAGCATGAACGGGGGAGGGGCAGAGAGAGAGGGAGACACAGAATCGGAAACAGGCTCCAGGCTCTGAGCCATCAGCCCAGAGCCTGACGCGGGGCTCGAACTCACGGACCGCGAGATCGTGACCTGGTTGAAGTCGGACGCTTAACCGACTGCGCCACCCAGGCGCCCCTGAATTTGACTATTTTAGATAGTCATATATAAGTGACTGCACTACATATACCTGGAACCACGTATTATTTGCCTGTCTGTGACTGACTTATTTCACTTAGCGTACTTTCCTTAATATTCATCCATGTTGTTGCATGTGACCGGGTTTCTTTCTATTTTTATGACTGAATAATATTCCATTTTCTATTATACCACATTTTAAAAATTAATCTGCCAATATTTATTTAGGTCATTTTTACCTCTTTATTATTGTTGCAATAAACACAGGAGTGCAAATATCTCTTCAGGTTCCTGATTTCAGTTATTTTGGATAAATACCCAAAGGTGGGATTTTTGAATCATATGGTAGTTCTAAAGTTTTTGAGGAAACTCCACATTGTTTTACAAGTAGTTTACCATTTTCCATTCCCACCAATAATATGTAAGGATCCAATTTTCTCCATATCCTCACCAACACTGGTTAGTGTGTGTGTGTGTGTGTGTGTGTGTGTGTGTGTGTGTATGCACATATGTGTGTATTCATAGTGGCCATCCAAACAGGTGTGAGGTGATACCTCACTATGGTTTTGATTTGCATCTTTTCATATACCTAATGGTCATTTATATATCTTCTTTGGAGAAATGTCCACTCAAGTTCTCTCCTCAGATTATTTGATTGATTGATTGATGGCTGTTGAATAGTAGGAATTCTTTATGTGTTTTGGATATTTACTCTTTATCAGATATATGGTCTGCAAATATATTCTCCCATTCTGAAGGCTGTCTTTTTCACTGTCTTGATTGTTTCCTTTGCTGTGCAGTAGCTTTTTACCTTGACATAGACCCATTTATTTTTGTTTTTGTTGTCTGTGTGTTGGGTGTCATATTCATAAAATCATTACAAACATCAATGTCATGAAAATCTTTCCCTATGGTTTTTTGGGGGAATTTTATTGTTTCAATATAGTTTTATGCTTAAGTCTTTAATCCATGTTGAGTTGATTGTGTGAAGTTGATAGCGTAAAGTAAGGTAAATTTCCATTGGTCTGCATATCTATTTTTACTGTGTGTCTATTTCAATTACTATAGCTTTGTAGTGTAGTTTGAAATCAGAATACTGACACTTCCAGCTTTCTTCTTTCTCAATATTTCTTTATCTATTCAAGTTTTTATGTGGTTCCATAAAAAACTTTAGGAAATATTTTTCTATTTCTGTGAGAGATGTCATTGGTATTTTATTGAGGATTGCATTGAATCTATGGATTATTTTGGATAGCTTGGGCATTTTAACATTAATTCATTCAATCCATGAAACTGGGTTATCTTTCCATTTGTGTCTTCCAACAAAGTCTTTTAGTTTTCATTGCAGAGCTCTTTCATTTCCTTGGTTAAATTTATTCCTGTTTCTTGTTTTTTATGCTATTATGAGCGGGATAGTTTTTTTTTAATTTATTTTCTGATGTTTTATTATTAGTGTGTAGAAATGCCACTGATTTCTGTATGTTGATTTTATACCCTGAAACTTAAATGAATTTGTTGATTAGTTGATTACTCCTAACAGTCTTTTTTCTTGAGTCTTTAGGATTTTCTGTATATAAGATGACATCTGCGAATGACAACAGGTTTACTCCTTGATTTCCTATTTGGATGCCCTTTATTTCTTTGTCTTTTGTAACTGCTATACCCAGTACTTCCAGTACTATGGTTGAATATGAGTGGTGAGAATGGGTACCCTTGTGTTGTTCCTGATCTTAGAGGAAAGCCTTTCCATTTTGCACCATTGTATATGATATTTGCTTTGGGTTTGTTGTATATGGCCTTTATTATTCAATTTTTCAGGTATAGTTTTCTTAAATAGTTTGTCATTAGTCTGTATGCCAGAATTAAAAATGACTTATATGCCAACATTGCAACATTATAGTATTCTCTATTTGTATATTTACACTTGCCAGCAACTTTTATACTTTTGTATTGCTATCTAATGCTCTTTTGTTTCCATTTGAAAGTGTTTCTTGTAAGGCAGGTCTAGTGATAAACTTCCTCATATTTGTCTGAGAATGTCTTTCTCTCTCTTTCACTTCTAAAGAATAGCTTTGCCAGGTATAATATTTTTGGTGGGCAGTTTTTTTTTTTTTTTTTTTTTTTGAGCTCTTTGTATGTTTCATACCACTCCCCCTAGCATGCAATGTTTCTGCTGGGAAATTCACTTATAATCTTCTTTTGGTTATGGCTGCAATTCCATTGTGTGTATGTGTTTGGGGGTGTGGGGTTCCTGCACAACACCAAGTAATTCTCCAGACACCAGCAGGGTTTCCAAGAATTCAACTCAGTATTGACACTATCTACCTGGAAAGAGCATCAGACACCACAGGTTAAAGTTTAGTCCTACTGCACCCACTTATCCCAACTTCGGATGCCAGTCACAAACTCAAGTTATTACTTGTAGTTCTGACCAACCAGCTATAGATTTGGAGGCTCTAGTGACCCCCTTCTTGAGTTTCTGACATTGTTAAATCAGAGGTTCTCATAACCTCCTCCTCAGGTTCATTTAATTTTCTAGACTGGCTCACAGAACTCAGAAATATTTCACTAGTTTGATCACTGGTTTATTATAAAAGGTTATAACTCAGGATCAGCCAGAAGGAAGAGGTGCATAAGGCAAGGTATGGGGAAAGATCATGGATTTTTCAATGCCCTTTTCAGGTGTGCCATTCTCCTAAAATCTCTATATGTTCAACAATCTGGGAGCTCTCTGAACCCCATTTTTGGAGGGGTTTGTGGAGGCTTCCTTATATAGCACGATTGATTAACTCATTGGCCACTGTTGTTTGACCTCTGTTGTTTGGGGAGTAAAACTGAAAGTTCCAACTGTCTAATTACATGATTGGCTCCACTGGCAACCAGCCCTTCTTTAGGGATCCAAATTCACATCATTAACGTAACAAAAGATGCCTCTAGCCTTTTCATCACTTAGGAATTTTCAAGAATTTTATGAGCTCTGTGCCAGAAATGGGGACAAACACCAAATATATATTTCTTATTAATTATAATATCACAAGTCTTGTGGGATTCTCTTGTATATGATGAGTCTTTTTTTTTTTGCTGCTTTCAAAATTCTTTCTTAGTCTTTGACTTCTGACAGTTTGATTAAAAAAATATGCCTTTGTTTGGATTTCTTTGGATTCATTCTAGTTGGAATCTATTGGACTTGTTGTATTTAGATGTTATTTTTCTTCCTAGATTTGGGGTGTTGTTGACCATTATTTGTTTAAAGAGCTTTTTGCCATTTCTCTCTGCCTTCTTGTTCTGGGACTCCTAAACTGGGTGTATTGGTCTTTTTTGATCATGTTATATAAATCTCATGGATTTTCTTATTTTTGTTTCTTTTTTTCTTTGTTTCTTTTATTGGATAATTTCAAATGACTTATCTTCAAGTTTGCTTATACTTTCATCTAATTGAAGGTATCTGTTGTTGAACACCTCTAGTAATTTTTCAGTGCAGTTATTCATACTTCATCTGTAAGATTTCTGTTTGGTTCTTTCTAAATATTTTCTATCTTTGTTGATACTTTTACTCATTCACGCATTGTTTTCTTGAGCTCATCAAGCATTTTATGATGGTTATTTTGAATTCTTATTCAGTTCATTCATATACTTTTGTTTCTATGGGTTTGTTTTCTGGGGGTTATGTTTGTTCTTTTGATGGGCCATGTTACCTTCTTTCTTCAGGTATTTTATAACTTTTTTATTGGGATTTTTGCATTTAAAAAGTGGCCACCTCTCCCAGTCTTTACAGACTGGCTTTGTACTGTGTAAGACCTTCACCAACCAGCCCAGCTAGAAATTCTGACAGCATCTGAAATCTTTTTGGCAGATAGTGTAACTTCTCTGGGCCTATGTGTGCAGTTTCTCAATTGCTGGTTTCTATTTCAGGAGCTTGCAATCCTCTGCTCTCTCTGATATCTGTCTGTGGAACTGCAGTTCTCTAGTTCTACAAAAGAAATCTGCCCAGCTTTCCCTTGTTCTCAGTGGCCACTAGACATCCACAGTATACCTATCAGCACCCTATGTTACATACCAGCTTCCTCAGGCAGCCCACTGAAAAGTTAGAACTCAGGACACATATTCTACTCTTTTCCTGCCCTCTTTTTTACAATTTTTTTTTTAATGTTTATTTAGTTTTTTTGGAAGAGAGGGAGAGTCAGAGCACGAGCAGGGGAGGGGCAGAGAGAGAGGGACATACAGAATCTGAAGCAGGCTCCAGGCTCTGAACTGTCAGCACAGAGCCCAACGTGGGACTAGAACTCATGGACCGTGAGATCATAACCTGAGCCGACGTCGGATGCCGAACCGACTGAGCCACCCAGGCGCCCCTCTTTTCCCGCCCTCTTGAGGGAGTAGCATCATGTTGTGCACCTTCTCGTGATCAATGCTATACTGTACTGATCATAGCAAACCACCTATCTCTTTCCTATCTTCTAGCAAGTCCCCAGACATCCAAACTATGTTGGTTCTATCAGTGCTCCCAATGAGATGAGACAGAAGTCATCCCTTGGGTAGTCTTTAACAGAGCTGGAATGTCAGACACATGTTCCAGTTCTACTCCTCTCACTCCCTTCTAAGGGAGAATCTCCAAGTTGTGCTACTTCTGCCAGTTGTGCTGAGCTATGCTGGCTGCAACAAGCCACCCACTGCTGTCCTTTGTTTTCAGAAGTCCGCAGGCATGGAGAGTATACTGGTGTTGTCAGTCCTCCAAATGAGTGAGACAGAAACCAGTTCCTCAGGCAGCTCTCCAATAAGCCAGAACATTAGAGGGATGCTCCACTCTTCACTTTCCCCTTAAGAGAGTGGTCTCAGGATGAGGTGCTGTCTCCTGGTATTGAGTCTTGTGTTGTGCTGGCTTGGGGGAAAGTCTGATGCAGGTAAAGTGAAATTACGCTTCTGACCTGTTTCAGTGTAGCTGTTCTCGGTTTTATTTTTGCCTAGGGTCTTGCAACTTCTTGATTGGATTCTGGAATTCACGTAAAGATATTTTGGTCCATATATCATTGTTAAATCTGTGCTTTTGAGCATTAAACAAAGGCTGGGTCATCTTGCTAACATCAACCCTATTACAGATTGTTTTGAAACGTTTCAGTATGTTAACAATTAATTTTATTCAGATTGCTTGCATCATCAAAAACTATCCATCAATGAGACTCTTACTTAAAAACATGTGAGTAGCCATTGGGATGAAAAGGTCAAGAACCTTCTGGGAAAAAAAAAATTATTATTGATTATCAGTTTCTAGCTGTGTAGTCTCTCCCTTGATACTGGGGAAGCCTTGTTTCCCTTGAAATAAAGTTCATAAATAGGGTATTAGGAGGTAAAAAAATAGGTAGTACTCTGGGGTCTTCACTTAGAAGCTTTAATCTCAGCAATTTTGACCACTACTCATTCTTCTGAAGCATCCCTTCCCTAGAAGAAGATGGTTGGAGATTGAGAAAATGGGGAAAACATATTCTGGAGAGAGGATTTTTTTTTTTTAATTTTTTAACGTTTATTTATTATTGAGAGACAGAGAGACACAGAGCGTGAGCAGGGGAGGGGTAGAGAGAGGGGGAGACACAGGATCCGAGGCAGGCTCCAGGCCCCTGAGCTGTCAGCACAGCGCCCGACACGGGGCTCAAACCCACAAACTGTGAGATCATGACCTGAGCCAAAGTCGGTCGCCCAACCAACTGAGCCACCCAGGCACCCCTGGAGAGAGGAATTTTACCTGAGAATGGTGTAGGTAAGATTTCAGCAACATATTTCCAAACTCTCTTTAATGTGCAACATGGGATTTTTGTCATAATTTAAGTGGAAAAAATGTGATTTTTATACCCAGATAGTCAGGAGAGGATTTAAAGTTTGTTTTTTATTCTTTCTCTTTTGCTCTGCTTCCCCTCATTATTTTATTTTATTTTCCTTCATATGTATTCGTCTACTTGTTGCCATCCCTTCCTTTTGAATGTTTTTATGCATTTTATATTGTCCCTTGTATATTGCCATGCATGCTCACTAATTCTACTCCCTAATTCTAGTTTATCTTACTTTTCCAATGACCAGTGTGTGTTCTTTTTCTCCTTTATCTGGCCCTCCCTTTCTTCTCTTTGGAATAATTGCTTAATGCTTACAAAGAATGCCTTGAATGCTAAATCTATAATTCAGACACTGATTTTTAAGCAGAATCCAAAGGTTGCATTTGAGGCTGGCTCAACTATGTATCTGCCATATGCCACTGAAATAATCTATTGTTTATTACTGTTTTATTGTGTTCTTATACCGTTTTATACTGCTTGGGTGTGATCTGGCACTGTTAGCTTAGCCACTTCAAAATTAATCAAGCCAGCTGGAGGAGTGTAATTTAGAGGAGTAGCACATGGGTTTGTAAAGGCTGACATCTTGAATGTGCTCTGGGGGTGTCTCATGTTTCTTTCTATCCTAGTTGCACCCAAATAAACCGTGACAATTAAAACACATATCCACACTCACTCATCTGTATATGCACAAAAATCTTTGAATTGTTCGGTTTTTACTGAAATATGAAGCAAATGAAAATAATAGTATATGGAGTTCCTTTAGGTCATAGTAAGTCTGTGGTATTTGTTAGCATTTAAGTATGGTGTGGTATCTAAGTAATGGTTATTTCCAGTGTATTTTCTATTTTTAAAATTCTTTTCATCCTCCTTCTGTCTTTTCTTTCTTCTGCAAATACGTAAGGAGCATTAACTATGAGCCAGAGACTCCAGTGATGAATAAGGTAGTCATGGAGATGTTTTATAGGAGAGACATATAGTGTATACAAACACATAAATAGTGAAAAATATATGATTTTCAATAGTGGTAAGTTTCGGGGCACCTGGGTGGCTCAGTCGGTTGAGTGTCTGACTCATGATTTTGGCTCAGGTCATGATCCCAGGGTCCTGGGATCCAGACCTGTGTCAGGCTCCTTGCTGAGTGTGGAGCCTGCTTGGGATTCTATCTTTCTCTGTCTCCCTTTACTCCTGCCCTGCTCAGATGGTTTCTACCTATGTCTATCAATTAAAAAAAATTCCAATAGAGGGAAGTTTTATAAAGAAAAGTCATAATTGTATGACACAAATTCAAGCAAGTCATCTTCAAGGAAGTGGCATTTGAGCTGACACCTAAATGACAAGAAATAGCCAACCACAGGAGCACCTGGGCTCAGTGTTCTAGACAGACAGACAGCAATTATGAAATTTTCAGAGTTTAAGGAATATAAAGCAAGCCGAGAATGGTTAATGAGGGGGAAAAGTGGAAAGATGTTAGTTCAGAGAGGTAGGCAGGGTTCATAGGCTGATGAAGGTCATGGGGAATGGGTTAGATTTTATTCCAATTGTAACAAGAAACTGTTGAAGAGTTTTAAGGAAGGAAGTGATATGGTTTGGTTTATGTTTTTAAATTTTTTTTTGAAGTAGGCCTCACATCCAGCACAGAGCCCACTGTGGGGCTTGAACTCACATCCCTGAGATTAAAACCTGAGCTGAGATCAAGAGTTGGACGCTTCACCAACTTAGCCACCCAGGTGTCCCTAGTTTATGTTTTTTTTTTTTTTCTTTTTTTTTTTTCAACGTTTATTTATTTTTGGGACAGAGAGAGACAGAGCATGAACGGGGGAGGAGCAGAGAGAGAGGGAGACACAGAATCGGAAACAGGCTCCAGGCTCTGAGCCATCAGCCCAGAGCCTGATGCGGGGCTTGAACTCACGGACCGCGAGATCGTGACCTGGCTGAAGTCGGACGCTTAACCGACTGCGCCACCCAGGCGCCCCTAGTTTATGTTTTTAAAAGATGACTATGGCTGCCACATAGGAAGTGAGGAAGGTAAAGAATGCAAACAAGAACTGCAACACTCCAGCACAAATATATTAAAATGCTTGTCCTAGAATACAAAAAGAGCCACAGAACTAGAACCCTTGTCTCCTGACTCAAAGTAAAATCTTCTTTATTATTGTATTAAATTGAAGATATACCTATGAGATATACCATAATTTTGTCCTCCAGATATAATCTTCCTTCCTATCGTCTCAGAGTATTTTAACAATTACTCAGTTACCTTTTAATCTATTTGTCTTGTGGCTTTACCTTGCCAGGTTATAGAAGTATGTTGTACTGTCTTTATTAAGGTATAGCCTTTAGTGAGGATATGCTTGGTGCATGTGCTGTATGTTTGATTAAATGTAAAAATATCGTTCCAGGATACAATTGAGCAGATTAATACCTTCTCTGTTGAGAGAAGACACTGAGAAATAAGACAGTAGTGAAAGAAAACTAATTCTTAATGCTTACAAGTGCTTTTCATAATTGGTTTCTATTGGTTCTATTTAATTTTCCAAGGGAAAATTGTTTACTTTTGTAAAATAACTCTTGTCTGGAGACATTTGGGTGAATATATGAGATAATTCATGCACCGTTTAAAAAAGTAGAAGTTTTAGATGAAGAGTGGATACTATGTAGCCATATTAATTTAAAGTTGAACAGAATAAAACTGTTGCCAATCCTTTTAGTTTTTCCATTAACTTATTTATTCATTAATTTCTTCATTCAGCAAATCTTTATTGTGTAATTTGTGTGTGTAATTTGTGTGTGCAGGGATAGATGCTCTCACATATCTTTGACTTCTGAAGTACTAATCTTCCTTTGTCCATTTCTTTTGTTTTTTCTTTTTTTTTAATGTTTATTTATTTTTGAGACAGAGAGAGACAGAGCATGAATGGGGGAGGGGCAGAGAGAGAGAGAGAGAGAGAGAGAGAGAGAGGAGACACAGAATCTGAAGCAGGCTCCAGGCTCTGAGCTGTCAGCACAGAGCCCGACGTGGGGCTCGAACTCATGGACTGTGAGATCATGATCTGAGCTGAAGTCGGACGCTCAACCGACTGAGCTACCCAGGCATCCCGGTTTGTCCATTTCTTATTTCATGGGCTAATATATTCCCCTAACTTCTTTATGTATTCTAGCAATTTAGTTATGGTGTCCTTGCATATTTCTGCTAGGTTGAGCATTTCAGTCATGTTTCTTCTCTGTTAATCCCTTTCTATGTTTCCTTGGCTCCTTATCTCCACACTCTTCTTCCTTAGTTGCAGCCATCTGATCTTGCTTGCACATTCTAACATAGACTGTTCTCTGGAACTTGACCTGTCCAGTTTGTTGGTATTTAAGCAATCTTTCCTGAGTAATATGTAGGACACAACATCAAAAGTCAACCTTACTGCTAGTTGTATTTATGGTTTCTTTGCTCCTGATTTCTAATGATTATAGTTCTTCTTTTTCCAGCGATCAGTTCTCTACCTGAAATCCTGCTTTTCTCCCAAGTAAGAACATGTCATTTGGCTGGAAAGCCTAGCCTTGAACCATAATTCTATATCTAGGCTAGACTTCTCTGTCTAGTCTCTGCACATTACTTACTTTAGACCTTCTGTGTCTGTTTGCTTCACCTTATAATATGTGACCTTAAGTGATTGGATTACCCCCTTTATGTATTAACCAAGAGAGATTCTAAGGTCTTTTCAGATATCCATCTCCTACTCAGAGGAACTCAATACAATCTATTTTCCCAATCCCCCACAATGTATATACTGACATCTCTAAGGTCACAAATAGCTTTCTGTTTGGTGTATTCAGTGGGCATTCAATAAGGGTTGCCATCTGTTTTGATCTTTGGTACACTTGTCTTTCCTAACCCAGTTTCTTCTTTCTTTCTTTCTTTCTTTCTTTCTTTCTTTCTTTCTTTCTTTCTTTCTCTTTTATTTTGCTGTTTTTCACAGTTCTTCTCTGCTTCCTTCATGGACTTCTGCCACATGATCCATTCTTCTAATGTTGTTTTTTTAAATCAGGATTCTGTCCTTGAATCATTTGTCATTTTATTTATTTATTTTTTGTTTTTTAAAAAAATTTTTAATTTTTTTTTAAGAGAGAGAGAGACAGAATGTGAGCAGGGGAGGTGCAGAGAGAGAGGGAGACACAGATTCTGAAGCAGGCTCCAGGCTCTGAGCTGTCAGCACAGAGCCTGATATGGGGCTCGAACTCAGGGACCATGCTATCATGACCTGAGCTGAAGTCAGATGCTTAACTGACTGAGCCATCCAGGTGCCCCAATCATTTGTCATTTTAATTACTCAGCGGACAATCTCATCCACTCTTTTCTTTAATTTTTTTTTAACATTTATTTATTTTTGAGACAGGGAGAGACAGCATGAACGGGAGAGGGTCAGAGAATCTCATCCACTCTTATTTCAATGGGCATTTGCCCTGCCTTAATCCTCATGCTCTGGATTCATATATCCAACTTTCTGTCAACCATTTATCATTACCTTGATCTTAATATTTTGCAAACTGTGTCATTTTCTCTCAAAATCGTTCCTTTTCCTAAACTTTCTGTTTAATCATCTTTCTTTCCCATAATTCCATATCTATAAAGTCCTAAGTTCTAATAGTTTTAATGCCTAAGGACTTCTTGACGTTTTCTCTTCCTTTCCCTTTTATCTCCACTACTTCAATTCTAGCTAGATAATCACAAAAGTGTCCATATTGATCTATCTGCCTCTGGTTTTGTCATCTTCAAGCCCAACCCTTATAGGACTGCCAGAGAAATCTATTTAAGTTGTCAATAACGCTAAGTCAGGCTGCTACAGAACCTTTTTGCAACTTCCCATTACTTATAGACTAAATTGCAAACTTCTTTTTACGATATATACAAGTCATCTGTGATCTTGCCTATACAGATTCGTCTCATCACCCACTGCCTAGAACTTCGGGTTCTGCCTAGAACACAGAACTATTTGTAGTTCTTTGCAAGTTTTGCATGTTTGCCTCTTTGATCCCATGGTCCCATTTACCTGGAGACTTCCCTTCTTCTGCCTGACTGTTCTCCCCTTTTCACTCGCTCCCACTGTTAGTCATTTACTGTTCGTCTTCAGCTTAATTTCATTTTCTCCATTTCTTCTGGCATGACTAGTCCAGTGCTGGCACTCCTGATTCCTGTCCAACATTCCTGTGTCATGGTGAGCGAGATGTCCTTCAGCAACACTCCAAGGTACTATGTGCTTTCTAATATATATTGTATTGATTATCTGTTTATGTGTCATAACTTCTTTTGCATTTTCAATGGTACTTGGATTACCACTAATCGCAAAATACAATTCATTAAATATTTGTGGGTTGTTTGACTTTCAAGTAAGTTTATTTCAGTAAAGAAGCAAGATGGATGCTGTTCGTCTCTTGGCCCTTTTTTTTTCCTCATTCTTAAGCATCTTACTAAATATTTTTGGAATAGTTATATTGGGAGGTTTATTTTCTATGTGGAAGAGACAGTTTCAAAAACCTTAAATAAGTAAACTGAACTATTCCAAATAATATAAATCTTATTTCTTTTAAAGCCTATTTTCACCCTAAAACTAATAAATATTTATCATAGAAAATGACTAGTCTTCTTTCTGACAATTATGTTAATTTCAAAAGAATTGAAAGGATATGCCATTTCTTGAGACACTTGTTTTTATTTTAATTGTATGATCTTGGGTGACTTGCTTAAAGTTTCTATTTCTATTCTGTTAAATACTAATATCTTCTAATAAACATTAAAATGGACAGAATGCCTAACTTAGAAATTCTGCTATTGAAGCTATTTTTAAATAGTGTATCATGATTAATATATATAATATCCATGTGATCCCTTCACTCTTTAATGTGATACTATTTATTAAATACTTAACCATTTGCTAGCCACCGCTTTTCAATGCGTTATGTATTATAACACACTTAGTCTCATTATAGCCGATAAAGTATTACTATCTTCATTTCACAAATAAACTAACTCATATATGCAGTCATCAAGTTACTTGGCCAAACACACCTCTTATGAACTAATTGGATCCCTCCATCCAAATTAATTTGTTGATGCTTTTTTTTTTTTTTTTTTTCAATGCTTATTTATTTTTGGGACAGAGAGAGACAGAGCATGAACGGGGGAGGGGCAGAGAGAGAGGGAGACACAGAATCGGAAACAGGCTCCAGGCTCTGAGCCATCAGCCCAGAGCCTGACGCGGGGCTCGAACTCCCGGACCGCGAGATCGTGACCTGGCTGAAGTCGGACGCTTAACCAACTGCGCCACCCAGGCGCCCCAATTTGTTGATGCTTTAACCTCAATATAACTGTATTTGGAGATAGGGTCTTTAAGGAAATAAATAAGGCTAAATGAAGTCATAAGGGCAGGATTCTCACCTGCTAAGACTTTTGTCCTTGTAAGAAGAAGAGACACTTGGAGATGTGTGCACACAGAAAGAAGGCCAGTGAGGTCACAGCAAGAAGGCAGCCATCTATAAAACAGAGAAGAGAGAGAGAGAGGGATCTCACCAGAAACCGACTCTGCTGGCAACATTATTATAGACTTCTAGCCTCCAGAACTATGAGAAAAGATATTTCCGTTGTTTATACCACCCACAATATCCTGTGGTATCCTCCTATGGCAGCACTAGTAGGCTAATATGATATCTAGCTAGCAAATAGCAGATTGGAATTAAACCTATAGGATGGATTCAAAGCATATTCTTAGCTATTATACTGCCTTAAAAAATTGCCTTGACACTTCAAGTTCAGTTGAAAGTTTATAATGATTATATGTAAAAATTTAGCTGTTTAATTTCTATTTCAAATGCATATTTTCCTTTCAATAATTATTTACTCCTGGAAAGCAATTTTGGACTATTTACTAAATTCTTTAACAAACTAATCCATGCCCCCATAGGAATGTTTATACCCTTTGATCTTACTTCTAAAATTAAATCTCTCAAAAGTCATTAAAAAGATTTGAAAAAAGTAACAGCAGATGCCCCATAAATACAAAAATACAAATGATTATGAAAGAATAATATAAAAATTATATTCTTAACAAATTGGACAATATAGAGGAAGTGGATATACTCCTAGAAACATACAATCTTTAAAAACTGGATCAGGAAGAAATAAAAAATCAAACAGACCAATTACTAGTAGTGAAATCAAATAGATAATCAAAAAATTCCAAGCAACAAAAGTCCAGGACCAGATGGATTCACAGGTGGATTCTATCAAACATTTAAGGAAGAGTTAATACGTATTCTTCTCAAATTACTGTACAAAATAGAAGAAGAAAAACTTCCAGATATATTCTATAAAGTCAACATTACCCTGATACCAAAATCAGACAGGCACTAAAAACAAACAAACAAACAAAAAAACAAACAAAAAAAAAAAAACAACAAAGTAAAGGCCAGTATCCCTGATGAACATAGACGTAAAAATCCTCAGTAAAATATTATCAAACTGCATTCAACAATACATTAAAAATATATGACCAATTGAGATTTATTCTGGGGATGAAAAAATGGTTCATTATTCACAAATCAATCAATATGATACACCTCATAAAATGAAGGATAAAAATCACATGAGCATCTCAAGAGATGCAGAAAAATCATTTGAGAAAATTGAGCATCCATTCATGATAAAAACTTTCAGCACACTGTGTTTAGAGGGAACATACCTGAACATAATATAGGCCATTTATTAAAAACTCACAGCTAACATCATATTCAATGGTGAGAAGTTAAGAGCTTTTCCTCTAAGATCAGGTAGACAAGGATGTCCACTTGTACCACTTTTATTTAACATAGTACTAGAAGTCCTAGTCACAGCAATCAGACAGGAAAAATAAATAAAAGACTTCCAAATTGGTAAGGAAGAAGTTAAATTGTCACTGTTCACAGATGGCATACTATATATAGAAACCCCTAAAGACTCTACCCAAGAACTGCTAGAAGTAATAATTGACTTCAGTGATACACAGAAATCAGTTGTATTTCTATATACTAATAACAAAGTAGCAGAGAGAGAAATTAAGAATTCTTAACTATTCTATTTACATTTTTACCAAAAAGAATAAAATAACTAGGAATAAACTTAACCAAAGAGGTAAAAGACCTGTACTCTGAAAACTGTAAGACATTAATGAAATAAATTGAAGACAATACAAATGGAAAGATATTCCATGCTCATGGTTTGAAAATATTAATACTGTTAAAATGTTGATACTACCCAAAGCAATTTATAGATTCAATGCAATCCTTATCAAAATACCAATAGCATTTTTCACAGAACTAGAAAAAATAATACTAAAATTTGTATGGAACCATAAAGTTCTTGAATAACCAAGGCAATCTTGAGAAAGAACAAAACTGGAGGCATTACAATTCCAATTTTAACATATACTACAAAGCTATGTTAACCAAACCAGAATGGTACTTGTACAAAAATAGACATGTAGATCGAAAGAACAGGGAGCTAGCAATAAACCCATGCATATCCAGTCGATTAATCTATGACACAGGGGTAAGATTATACAATGGAGAAAGGATAGTCTCTTCAATAAATGATGCTGGGAAAACTGGACAGCTACATGCAAAAGAATGAAAGTGGAGTTTTTTCTTACACCTAACACAAAAATAAACTCCAAATGGATTAAAAGCCTAAATGTGAGAGATGACACCATAAAACTCTAGAAGAGAGCATTGGAAGAAATTTCTTTGACATTGGCCATAGCAACATTTTTCTAGGTATGTCTCCTCAGGCAGGGAAACAAAATAAAAAATAAGCTATTGGGACTACACCAAAGTAAAAAGCTTTTGCACAGTGAAGGAAACCATCACCAAGATGAAAAGGTAATCCTAGTGAATGGAAGAAGTTATTTGGAAATGATAGATCTGATAAGAGGTTAACATCCAAAATGTATAAGGAATTTATACCAAACTCAACACCAAAAAAACAAATAACCTGATTAAAAAACGGGCAGAGGATCTGCATAGACATTTTTTTAAAGAAAATATACCCATGGCTAACAGACATATAAAGAGATGCTTAACATCACTAATCATCAGGAAATAAAAATCAAAACATGAGAAGTAACCTTTACCTGTCTGAATGGCTAGAATAAAAAAGACAAGAACTAACAAGTGTTGATGAGGATGTGGAGAAAAGGAAATACTCATGCACTATTGGTGGGAGTGTAAATTGTGATAGCCACTGTGAAAACATGGAGATTCCTCAAAAAATTAAAAATAGAAATATAATATAATTTGATAATTTTACTACCGGATATTTATCCAAAGAAAATGCAAACATTAATTTGAAAAGATATATGTACCCTCTGTTTATCAAAACATTATTTATAATAGCCAAGATAAGGAAGTAACCTATGTGTCCATTGACAGACGAATGGATAAAGAGGATGTATATATATATATATATATATATATATATATATATGCCACAAAAGTAGATATATAGTGTAATGTTATTATAATGTATATAATAACAATATAACATATACTGTAATAATATATAATTATATGTATAATAGAATATTACTCAGCCATAAAAAAGGGTGAGATCTTGCCATTTGTGACAATATGGATGAACCTAGAGGATAATATGCAAAGTGAAGTAAGTCAGGCTGAGAAAGACAAATACCATATGATTTCATTTATATGTGGAATTTAAAATAAACAAACAAATGAATAAGAAAAAGACAGGCACTTAATAATGAATGAGCAAAGCAACAGACACTTAAATACAGAGACCAAATTGATGATTGCTTAAGAGGGTGGAGAATGGGGAGATGGGCAAAGTGAGAGAAGGGAAGTAGGAGATACATACTTAGAGTTATGGAATGAATAAGTGATGGAGATGGACTGTACAGCTTAGGGAATCTAGTCGGTGGTTTTGTAATAGTATTGTACCATGACATTGGGTAGTTACCCTTATAGCGAGCATAGCATTACACATAGACTTGCTGAATCACTATATTGTACACCTGAAACTATTGTAACATTATCAACTATATTTCAATCAAAAAGTTTGAAAAATAATAATTATCTAAATAGTTAAATGAACTGTTAGTCAGTGAATATATTGTAACTATTAAAAACCATTTTCAGAGACTTTTTTATGATGTGAGAGATGCTTAGAATTTTGTATTAAAAAGCTTGCAATGCTGTATTTATAGAACCATCCTAATTTTATTAAAATAGCCACCTACATATACAAAGATATATGTACCTATGCATATTAAAACTAACATACATCTACTATGTATATATGTGTATGCATGTGCCCATATATCCATACATAGATACATGGTAAAAAGAATGATAGGAAATATGTTAACAGTTGTTATCTCTGGTGGTGATTTATGGGTGAATTTCATTTTTCTTCTTTATATACTTTTTGTATTTCTCATTGAATATAAAGTAGCATGCTTATATTATTTATCTCTAACTAGAAAAAAATCCTAAGTCATATTATTTGAAAAAATTATTACCAAGTTCTTTGGATTTTCTGAGTAAATTTTGCATTCCTCCAATTAGACTGTTTACTGTGAAACAGCATCAGGCTGTTCTAAGTTCTTAAGGTCTGAAACACTGATAGTTCCTTATTACTCCCAGTGAATGCTGTTTGGAAAACTAAACCCAAGGAGGCACTTCTGTGTTTTCTTCTTTCTTGTTTTCTTCTTCAACCTGTGCAGAACAGGTGGTAGAATCACTTCGAAGGTTCTCTGTTACCTAGAAATCCTAGCTGTCATGATACTAAGGATGGCTAAGAGTGACTTAAATGATGGATGTCTATGAAGGCCTAGTTTTTCCATTTTTCTGAGCCTGATGGTATCAGCAACTTAATAGGCTAAATATCTAATTATTTGAACATTTGGATTAAATTTGGATACTTGGATTAATTATGTGGATCAAGTATCTGTGAAGAAGAACAAATGTGTTGCATTTAAGAATTTAAGAATACTATTTTCATGGTTCTAAACCCTAGAAAACCAGTCCTATACAGCTTTCTAAATGTGTTCTCTTTAGGTACAGTATAAAAATGAATGTCTCACTCCTTGGTTCTTCTGTATGGTGTGTATATAGGCAAGTATATAGTTTTTTTTTTTTTTTTAATTTTGTAGTTCTATACAGTATTACTTAAAGAAACTTCCCCTTTGCTTCTGCCCATCTCCAGCATTCTAAATTTGCAAGCTTAATGCTATTTTAATATAGTTTTAAAAATTCTAGAGCACTATAAAAAGAGAGTATGAAGAAAAAATAAAAATAGAATGATATAAAGAAATGGGGAAGGAAATGAAAATAGGTTGGAGAGAATATAGGATGTGGGTGTGGTATGTGTAAATCTCTAAGAATCTAACTCTAAAATTACATGATTCAGTGTAATATGCACATGTGATTGGAAATATCACATACTTTGCATTAACCAGGAAAATTAAATATGAATATGGAATCAATTTTTCTCTCTTCCTTTTCCTCCCAGTAGATGCAATATCTGTTGAGTTTATGTTGGAAGACAAAGAAAATAAGAGAGAGAGAAAAGCTTATTCAGATTCTAATACTCTTTGTTTCTAAATCTTCTAGTGATGACTTTTTTTTTATTTTTTTTTTATTATTTTTTTTTAATTTTTTTTTTCAACGTTTATTTATTTTTGGGACAGAGAGAGACAGAGCATGAACGGGGGAGGGGCAGAGAGAGAGGGAGACACAGAATCGGAAACAGGCTCCAGGCTCTGAGCCATCAGCCCAGAGCCTGACGCGGGGCTCGAACTCACGGACCGCGAGATCGTGACCTGGTTGAAGTCGGACGCTTAACGAACTGCGCCACCCAGGCGCCCCTAATGATGACTCTTATAATTAAGTAAAAACAAATCCAAGAGACCATCTAACCATTTTACAGCTCAGTTATATAAATGGTTTTTCTTCCTAAATTAATTAACTAGATAGGACACATTCAAGAAAAGCATAATGTGTCAAATGTCTTCATGACAAACTCGGGTTAACTGCACGGTTTTGAGTGTTTTGGAAACTTGTCACAATTAATGTATCGCTACATATCACATTATCAAAATTGGAAAAACTGACTATTAAGGAGTTGCTTCTTTGAAGTGAATTTTCAGATAAAAGCATGTGATTAAAGTAGAAAGGGATAGGAGAGGATATGCTGACCCTGTTTGTACTTTATTTCTTCAAATTTCTTTCATTTGGTCATTCAGTATATTTACTTGAGTGTTTACTAGTTATTGATCACCTTTTATTCTATATTTTGTTTGGGTATGTTACATTTTAAAATGGGCTTTACTTCATTATTTCAAATATTTGAGGTAGGATATGCTACTTGGAAAGAGGATTGAAGTATAGTTACTGGATACAGCATTTGTTAACTTATCAAATACATCTCACCCAGTATATGGTGAAAACAGTATACAACAATTTCAATCAATGAAAATGACTTAGACTGACAGAGTTTGGAGAAAGAGTAGGTGTGGAATTATTGCATAAAAATTCTATAATCAAATCAAGCGTTTTTCCCTGTGGAATATGTTAAGACGTAGGGATATTTTTACCATATGGAATTATTCTTTGCAATGGGAATTTTAAGGAGATTTTAACTGGAACACAAGCAGGAAGGTAGCAGAAACTTCTAGGAACTTGGAACTCATAAAAGTACCTTTTGTTTATAAAATGTGTACTTTACAAAATGAGTTTACACTCATGTTCTCAACAACACTATGAGACTGGCAATAAGAAAGCTAAACTAGAGATTTTAATTAGGGGGAGCAGCATGGGGTAACTCAGTGGTTTTTAAATTGTATTCTAGATCAGTGCTTCTCAAGTTTATAATGCACACCTAGGAGAACCACCTGGGGATCTCCTCACATGGTAGATTCTATTCAGTTAGCTTGGCATGGGACTGAGATTCTGCCCTGCTGCCATGCTTTCACGTGATGCTGATGACCACTTTGAGGAAGGGCTTTGAAAGTTCTAGGACTTTCTAGGAGTTGTTACTGCTTTGGGCCTGAGAAGGAAGAGGTCCAATGGAAGTTCTTAAGACTTTGGCATCACTTTGATTTGATCATATGTTGAAGTTGCACATTCAATTTTATTTGAAGAACATTTTGTCACTGATTTTTTTTTCTTACCCACTGGTTCAAAGTACTGGAGGAAAAAACTAAGTTTACATCATCACTCCAGCAGTATGTATCCTCAGTCTCACAGGATGTGTTTGGTCTTCTATAAAGTAAATGAAATCAAAGACAAAAATCTCCAAAATAACTGACAGACCTATAAATTTGATAATTGTTTTTACTATAAAACTGTTAGTAAGTGGTAGAATCAGAGGTTGGACCCAGATCTTCCAGGTTCAGGATTCTTCTCAATACATCACATGTTCATGCAAATGTTTCTGGAGGTCAGAAAACAAACATGGCCTTTTTGTTCATGGTGAGTAAAGGCGGAATCATTGGTTCTGCGAGAGGATTCTAATAAAAAAAAATTGGAGAGTAATAGCACATACCGTGTGATGAGAGAGGAGAAAAACTTTCTTGCTCCTTATAGATGATCCTTGAGTATCTTGGAGAATTCAGGGTCAATGAATCATAGAATTTAGAACTAGAAGGGATCTGGAAGATTTTTCTAATTTGAACATACTGTTGCAGTCACAGAAGTTAACTAACTAGTCCCAAGGTCACCAGAGAATTAGTGTAAAAGTTTGGAATAGGCTTTGGATGTCCTGGTTGTTGTATGGATATTTTTGTACTTCTTTTTAGTCCTGTAACAAACCTGTTACTAGTGCTGGTAATGTGAAGCCATGTGGAAGATTTCATAGCTTTTGTTTCTTCCATCACCCCTTCTCAGCTTCAGCTCTCCTGCTAGTTCCATCATTTCATGAAGATGATATAAATAGAAGCAGAGCAGCAGATAGTGAAGCCAACAGAAGCCAGAGAATACGCACTGGGGAACTGAGCATCGACCAGATTACGGAGGTCCTATTACTTCTTCACAATAGAAATCGCCACCATCATGCAAGTTTTGGATTCCCTGGGGTTAGTGCATTCTGGTGCAAGCACCCCTCCCTGGGATACTGGGTAAAGGGTTGAATTTTATGAGAAGATAATGTGAAGCCATAGTTAAAATAAGAGATGACATTGAAGGAGGCTCCATGAATGCAATCAAAAAATTATTTTCAAATCCAGTAATAAAAAATTTTATTAACAATACTATTTTCCCAGACTAGTTAGTATTTATTGATAACTTAGTACATAGTAGACTATTGTGTTTTATACATCTTATATCTTTTATTTCTCAAGTGCATTCAGTTTCAAGCCTGTGTTGCTAGAGTGATAGCAAAAAGAGATGAAAACGGCAGCCCACAAGTAAGCTTCTGGAAGATTGACTTTTTTGTTGAATTTGCAGTTGTTTGACTTAATGCAGCAAACCATCTGCTTTCTTGGGCATCCTATGGGCACACATCTTGGCCAGGTCACTTCAGACCTCTCACTTTATATTTGATCTTGTAATGTAGAGCCTGCAAATGATTCTGAGGCTCACTTTTTCTCTTTAAGACACACAGAACCACTTAAAACATGTCATTATTTTCTGTTTCTGTTCTTTTTCCATCCCACCTTAAGAATAATGAGTATAAACCAAGAAATCTTATTTTAGGCTTCCTAATTCTTAATCCAGTACTTTTGACATTAATGGTTGATATGGTCTAGATTTTATTGTAATTGTCATTCCATTTTCTAAAATTAAGTTCTTTATTGTAATTTTAGTACAGTTAACATACAGTGTTACATTAGTTTCAGATGTAATGATTCGACAATTCTATGCATTACTTAGTATGGAGATTCCTCAGAAAGTTAAAAATAGAACTGCCTTATGATCCAGTAATCACACTACTGGGTGTTTACCCAAAAAATATAAAAACAGTAATTTAAATGGATACATGCACCTCTACGTTTATTGCAGCATTACTTACAATAGCCAAATTATGTAAGCAGTCCAAGTTTCCATTGAAAGATGAATGGATAAAGAAGATGTGGTGTACATATTGTCATTCCATTTTATTTTTTTTTATAAGAGCATCAAGTTTCACTTTAAGGTATCAAAATAATTGCTTTTTCAAATATGCCCTTAAGTCCTCCCCTTCCTTTTTTTTTATTTGACTATAGTTGACACACAATATTACATTAGGTTCAGGTGTGCAGATTAGTGATTTGACAAGTTTTTACATTATGCTATGTTCACAACAAGTATGGATAGCTACCATCTGCCCCATTTTGTCACTACTATGATATGATTGACTGTATTTCTTATGCTTTGTTTTTTGTTTCCTTGACTTACTCATCCCATAACTGGAGGCCTATATCTCCCTCTCCCCTTCACCCATTTTGCCCAACCTTCCTACCCTTTGGTAACCATCAATTTGTTCTCTGTATTTATAACTGATTCTGCTTTTTATTTCTTTATTCACTTTGTAAAGATTCCATTTATGAGTAGAATCATTTGTTATATGTCTTTCTCAGTCTGACTTATTTCACTTAGCATAACACCATTTAGGTCCAGCCATGGTGTCTCAAATGGCATGATCTCATCCTTTCTTATGGCTGTGTAATATTTGCGCGCGCGCACACGTGTGTGTGTGTGTGTGTGTGTGTGTGTGTGTGTGTGTACGCGCATGTATGCACACCACATTTTCCCTATAGGTTTGTCTATTGATGGACATTTAGGTTACTTCCATGTTTTGGCTATTGTAAACAATGCTACAATAAAGATAAGGTTGCATATATCTTTTTAAGTTAGTGTTTTCGTTTTCCCTGGGTACATACCCAATAGTGGAATTATTGGATTGTATGGTATTTCTATTTTTAATTTTTGAGGAACCTCCAGACTATTCTCCACAGTGGCTAAACCGATTTACATTACTACCAACAATACATGAGGGTTCTCTTTTCTCCACATCCTCACCAACAGTTGCTGTTTCTTGTCTTCTTGATTTTAGCCATTCTAATAGGTGTGAGGTGACATCTCATCATGGTCTTGATTTGCATTTCCCTGGTGATGAGTGATGTTGAGCATCTTTTCATGTCTGTTGGCCATATATATGCCTTCTTTGGAAAAATGTCTCTTCAGATCCTCTGCCTGTTTTTTACTTGGATTATTTGGGTGTTTTTTTGCTATTAAGTTGTATGAGTTCTTTATATATTTTGAATATTAATCCCTAATCAGATGTATCATTTGAAAATATCTTCTTCCATACAGTAGGTTGTCTTTTTTTTTTTTTTTTTTTTTTTAAGTAGACTCCATGCCTGATGTAGTTCAAACTCATGACCCTGAGATCAAGAGTCCCATGCTCTACCAGCTGGGCCAACCAGGCATCCTCAGTAGGTTGTCTTTTTGTTTTCTTGATGGTTTCTTTTGCCATGCAAAATCTTTTTATTTTTTTGTGTAGTCCCAATAGTTTATTTTTACCTTTGTTTCCTTTGTTTTAGAAGACGTATCTAGAAACAGTTGCTATGGCTGATGTCAGAAATTACTGCCTGGTGTTCTCTTTTAGAATTTTTTATGGTTTCAGGTCTCATGTTTAAGTCTTGAATCTACTTTGAGTTAATTTTTATATATGGTGTAAGAAAATAGTCCAGTTTCATTATTTTACATATAACTATCCAGTTTTATCAGCACCATTGGTTGAAAAGACTGTGTTTTCCTTATTGTATATTTTTGCCTCCTTTGTCATAGGTTAATTAATCACATAAATGTGGATTTATTTAGGGGGTCTCTATTCTGTTCTTAATAAAATAGAATTAAGTTCTCTTCCTAATTTGTTGATCTATCAGCTACAAATGTTAACCCCCAAGTATATATAGTTTGTTTCCTCTGGAGAAAAGAGTTTTATGAAGTTGATAACCACTGTGTAAAGTATATTACCAACCTGTCAGTATGTCTGTGTGCTATGTCTAGTATCCTGGGTGTTAGAGAATGCCAGTGTTCCATCTATCAAAGTCATTATAGATAGAGATTACCTGTGATATGCCAGGGCCTGCGGATTCAGTACTGAATACAACAGATGATCCTACCCTCATGGAGGTGACATTTAAGTGGGAGGATAAACATTATGATTTTATAGACATGGATCTCATTCTTCTTAGTCCTCTACCTACTTCATCTTTCTCTTTGATAATATGATCATTTATATTCTCCATGAAATATTTTCCAAAGACTCCAGAAATATTATTGGTAGGATTCATTTGGAGTATATACATTTGTAATTTTGTATTGCCATCTACTTTTTTATGTGCAAATGCCTTTTCTCCATAGCTAGATCTGATCATGTTTCTACTCACTAAACCTCTGAAACCAAATATGTGGTGTTTTCCTTCCATCCAATAACCAATTCTCTAATTTTCTCTATATGACTTGAATATCCTACAATTCAATCCAGTTCTGTCACTAAGTACTTGGAGTTGGCACATATCTTATAAGTCAAGGGCTCAGGCCCACAAGATTATCCCATTTCAGATGCCCATGGTAAGTCTCAGGTTTCCTTCTGTACTGCTGACCAACCAGTTATAAATTCAGGGGATTCTCACAACTCCCTCTTCAGGTTTGATAATTTGCTAGAAGGGCTCACAGAACACAGGAAAAAAAAAAATACCCTCATTAGTTTATTACATAAGCTAGAACTCAGCAACAACCAAATGGGATATATAGGGCAAGGTATAGGAGAAAAGATATACAACTTCCATGTCCTCTCCATGTATACCACCCTCCTAGCACTTTAATGTGTTCACCAACCTGGAAGCTTTTTGAACCCCATTGTTTACACGTATTTAAAGGTTAACAGGTTTTTTTAAAGGTTCCATTATGTAGGTGTGATTGGCTGAATCATTGGCCATAGGTGATGAACTCAATCTCTAGGTCCATGGGTGGGACTGAAAGTTTCAGGTCTCTAATCACATGCTTGATATTTCTGGCAACCATCCCCCATCCTGAAGCTGTGTAGGGACATACACAGAGTCACCTTCTTAAGATAAACTCAGATGTGCTTGAAAGGAGATTTTTTTTATGAATTACAAAAAATATTCCTGTTATCCCTATCACTCAGGACATTCCAAAGGTTTTAGAAAATATGTATCAGCAACTGGGGACAAAGACCAAATATGTATTTCTTATCACACTAGAGTCCTAAGTGTGTAAAGTCAAGGATCACTGCACTTTTTTATTAAATTTTATTTTGCAAACATTTACATACACAGAAAAAAGTATAAAGGAAGATAAAGCGAATGCATGTAGCCACCACACAGCTTAAGTAAGTGAAATATTATCTGTATATTTGAAGTCCTCTGTGTTTTTCTCTCTGATCATGTCCTACTTCTTTTTTGCCTCTTCAAGAAGCCACTGTAAGGTAAGCTGTTTACCTTACAGTGCATTTCCAACACATCAACTACATATGCCCCTAGGCAATATGTAATAATATTTTCTTGTGTGTTTTAAGAGCTTATATAACTAATCTCATACCAATGTGTTCTTTGTTAACTTGCCTTTTTCCCTTAATATTTATGCTCATGAAAATCCTTCACACTGATAGGTATAGCTGTATTTTATTCCTTTTCTGTTATATAGTATTTTATTGTTTGAACACACCACAATTTATTCATTCCTTTATTTGTGGATATTTAGTTTTTTTCTAACTTTCTACTCTTTTAAGTCCTTATACCCCATAATTTATTATAGATGAAAGGTAATCAGTAAATACACTATATAATTTTTATTTCAAATTATAAGTTATCATTATATTACCATCTCATATGGAAAGCTGTTCGTCTCATTTAGCTAACTGTGTTTTTCAGTTTCAATGTCTTTCATAGTGAGGTGTTATAACCCCAAACTCAGTGACCCTCCCCTGTATTTTCCAGTGGTCAAATTTCAAGCTGAAATCAAAAACAGAAAGAGTGAGAGCTAGCGTTGAGGTGAATTTTTTCAGAGCTTTATAGTAAATTAAAGGTCCAAAGAGAATTTGATTAGGAATTTAATGATAGGACTTAACTTGCGGTGAAACATGGCTACTGAATGCCATTTCTCAGCACACAAACACTGCTATTTTGCAGTCTGTCTGCATTACCTTCTAGACGGGACTTAACTTGTATTTATATTTGAGTTATTTATAAATAAATCACTACTTGCATGGCTCATTTTCTATAAGGAACACTTCCAGAATTGCTTTAAAGACAGCAATTGGCTTGTGGCTGTTATTACTCAGTGCTCCAGAAGACAGGCCCCCTGTGGATGCTGAAGGGCAAAGAACACTTGCTGCCACTCTGCTGTGCTCTACATGGGTGTATGCTTTGCTTTTCTGGCATGGCTTGATTTAACCTACTGGGAAATCCACCCAATTGGCTTAGATCTGTTAGAGTCTCTCAATACTGGGTACAGACTGTGCGGAGAATACAAATGTGCCAATAAAAAAAATAGCTTCACCGATGACTAGTTTCCCCCCTTCCCCATATTTCTGAGTTGTGCTGCAAATCAAATAGACAAATGTAGAAATTCAAATGTCTGTGTGACTTTTTGTTGTTTGGCATTTATCTCAGCGAATGAGGAGATGATGTCATATCACAAGAGAGGTGTGATGATAAGTGTGAGGACAAGTCATTCCTTAACAAGGGAAGATTAATGTGCTGTTCTAAAATGGAACTATTACATGTGCTGTTTACTCAAAAGGAGTATGAAAAGTGAACAAATGGAGCTGTCAGACAAAGTGCTGATGACATACAAAATATTGAAATAAACAGCTGATGATGCATGAAGCATTGAAAAACATGTTGATACCCCTGTTGGCTCCATTGCTCATTTATTTCCATGTGATTGTCCTCTTCGGAATGTGATATAGCTTTTGCTCTGTTAACAGTCTTCCAGGTTGGGTCTTCAGAGTGACAAGGAGTCAAGGAGTTGGGCAATTTTCCATTGACTATAAATTAAGAGAGATAACAAATTAAAAGAACTCAAAAAAGGGAAAGCGGTTTTCATGGTTCACAAGAAATTATTTTTGACTGAAAATTAATTAAATCAGTCATCATGATTATGGAAATGGCTAGCTACTCAGAAATCTGTTCCGTTTTCTATACACACACCATGAACACATCGCTCAGCATTCTTTGCAGTTGAGTTAGGGCCATGCGCCTAGTTTAGACAAAGACGATGTGCATGTAAGTATTGAAAGTCAACTCCAGACTTAGCACCTAAAATCTGCTGTGAGATCCTTCATTTGTTTGCTCTGTCTGGAAGTGAAAGACTCCAAAATGGCAAAACCACATAATGGAAGGAACTCAGATCCATGAGTCCTCGCCTGAAGAAGAGACAGCCATGAAAGCTGCCAAATGCATAAGAACTTTCTATGCTCAAGAAATAAAACTTTATATTGTCAACAATAAAATGTGGGTGTTTGTTCAAGCAACTAGCATTTCTATCACAATATTGTAAGCAAATAAGTTTCATTAAAAATTACATTTTTTTGTTTTAGATAAGTTATATGATCTACTAGGTTTTAGATTTCTTTAGTTAATAGAACTTTAATTGGATATTCCTACAACTGAATCGAAACAATGCAGTTTAAGAGGAACAGACAATGGATTTCACTTCCAAAAAGGAGACTTTATGACTCACTTGAGTTTTGATTTCTGTTTCTCAGAAATCCTACAGTTTCTAATCATTCAGATCAATCCTTTGTAAATAATTTTTTGTAGTTTCTAGATCACTTTGGCCTCTAAAATACAATAAATCATTAGAAATGAATGATAGTTTTAAAACTTTCTGACAGTTGTAGGAAGAAATCATAAGATTTAAAATGGGCCAAAAAGATTGTTTAAGCACATCCTTCTGGGTTATTCCATTCTATGGTTCCATGGATTCTCTATGCCTTTTGTTGTCTTTGAGCTACTTTATAACTCTTTCGGTTGCAGATAACTAATAGCAATGCAAATGATTCTTGTCCATAGACATACAAAAGAATTTTGCATAGTGAAAAGAAGATTGCTCTCCCTGGTGCATGACATCGATCCCTCCCACAGAATAAGTCAGTTTTGTATCTATTTATAACTGTATTTCAGTATTATTGTCTTTATATGTGTGGTTCTTTGATTACTCTTTTGATCCATTTATAGTATCCTATGGATGGCCTCATTAATTGATGGATTAAATAAAATCTTTGATGTGTTCATTTTATATTTGTATGGGAGTCATGAATATGTCCTCTTTTTAAAATCACCCTTTAACAGTTTTGGAGGTCCCGTCAAGATGCCCAGGGAATTCACCTGCCATAGTCTGGTAATATCATTGCCTAAGCCCAAAACCTCTTGCTCAACTCCCAGTGGTTGAATCCCAAGTGGCAATAGAACTATAATTCATTCTCTTTTTCTGGAAAATTTTTTTCCTTTCCAGTGATTTTGTGTTTTGTTTTTGTTTCTGGATTGTACATGGCTGACGTGAGTTATGAACCACTGGTGGCAGCAGTTACTGGAAATTTGGTTTAATGGTCTGTTTTTGATCTCTGTAGTTGAGTGAGAGAGAGAGAATCTGGTTTGTTGTTCTTTGTATTTGTTGATTTGTTTATTTTTCAGCTTAAATTACTGCAGAATTTTGTGCACTGAGGAGAAGTATAATTTTAATATCTGGACTATTAAGGTTGTGTTTCTCTCTTTACAGCTGACTTGTAGCTAAAGTTTTAAATCTGAAACTAAGCACTTTATGAGCCTGTATGTCTATATTTCTTTGATTCAGAAAGGTTTTTACTTCTTGTTTTGGTGTAAAATATCTTCCTAGAGGATATTTAATAAATTAGATTGTGAAGTCTCTCAAAGGAGTTTTGCTCTGATTAAATTATCAGCACAAAAATTGAGCACTACTAAAATTTTAGAAAAATAATAAATTTTAAACTTCTAATACTTTAAATGTACTTGACTTTAAAAATTCTTATAGAAACTGAAAAGAAATTCTTACAGAAACTAACTTAGAAATATTTTAAGAATTCAGGTTTATGTAATAAAGGTTAATCTTTTGTAAGTGAGACTAGATCAATAATTTTGGCTTGATAAAAAGAGCTATGTCTTCTCTGAGTTATCAATGTTAAGTAAAATATAAGCATGTTTGTCTTTTAGGTTTGTGTTTTCTATGCTGATACAGGTTTACTGATCAAATAAAACAGCATTACTATCATATAAAGTTTAAGATTATGAAACAAATAAATTTGTATTCACCAGGAGTAATGTTTGTGACAAAAGTTTATTTTGACAGTAATTATGTTTTATAGTGTGTCTGCTTGAAGAAAATTTCCAATATCTGTAGTTAACTTATCTTGAATTGATATTAAATTGATGGTTAATCATTGGAGACCTCGAAAATGTCTAAGTAATACAGGTGCTGGTTACTAACCATATTTAAGTTCATATACTTTATTCTCATTTGTATGTGCTAATGAGAAGTCACT
This sequence comes from Puma concolor, assembly GCF_028749965.1. Classification (NCBI taxonomy): domain Eukaryota; kingdom Metazoa; phylum Chordata; class Mammalia; order Carnivora; family Felidae; genus Puma; species Puma concolor. Next base: position 131,621,535 of record NC_141675.1, on the reverse strand, counting down.
GGTGCGTTAATGCATGTGTTTACTTTTGCCACTTTGAGAAAGTATCTAAAATACTTGTGTGACATTAGAAAGTTGTGTGATGTGTGCCCATGTGCTTTACTCATCCACTAAAATGCTTGCATATGACAGACAGTTATTAATGAGCCACCTCCCACCCCAGTTTTCTCTGTGATTATTTATTGAAGAGGTTAATTAATATGAGTGATTGAAACTACACTGGGAATGATAACAGAGAAATGCAACTGTTTGTACTTTAGAGGAAAAGAGTGTTTTTGTTTTAAAGTAGCAGTTTTCAGGGTTTGTTTGTTTGTTTATTTTTCAGTTCCTGAACCCATTTCACCCTTATACTCTTGAGATTCATTGAAGATCCCAAGGAGTTTCAGCTTATGCGAATTATAAATAACAATCTTAACCATGTGAGGAATTGAAACAGAAATTAAAAAAAAAATGCTTATTGATCCATGTTAAGATCACAAAGATGAATGCATTGTATATGAACGTAAATAGTATCTACTATGAAACAAGTTATTACCTCACAAACATTCTGAGATATGTCCAAGTTAAAACATGAGTTTGCTCCATAATATGAACAAACATAAAGGTTGAAATTTGAAAAGTGAATTTTTTTTGGCTTTGGTTTATAATATTGCATCTTAAAAAAGCTATGAGGGGCACCTGGGTTGCTCAGTTGGTTAAGCATCCAATTTTGGCTCAGGTCATGATCTCACAATCCGTGGGCTCCAGCCCCGCATCAGGCTCCGTGCTGACAGCTCAGAACCTGGAGCCTGATTTGGATTCTGTGTCTCCCTCTGTCTCTGGCCCTCCCCAGCTTGCACTCTGTCTCTGTCTCTCTCTCTCTCTCAAAAATAAATAAATATTATTTTTTTTTAAAAAAAGCTATGAAATAGGGGTGCCTGGGTGGCACAGTTGGTTGAGCTTCTGACTTCAGCTCAGGTCATGATCTCCCGGTCGAGGAGATCGAGCCCTGCGTCTGGCTCTGTGCTGACAGCTCAGAGACTGGAACCTGCTTCAGATTCTGTGTCTCCCTCTCTCTCTGCCCTTCCCCACTGATGCTCTGTCTCTCTCTGTCTCAAAAATAAATATAACCATTAAAAAATTTTTTTTTTTAAGCTACGAAATATGTTGTAGTGTTAGCAGACCCTACTCAGTGAGTTTGCTGCCTTGGTTTACTGATTGTCTTCACCTACAATATGAAAGGTTATTCTTAAAATTTTTTAAGTTTATTTATTTTGAGAGAGAGAGTGAGTGTGAGCGAGGGAGGGGAAAAGACAGAGGGAGAGAGAGAATCCCAAGCAGGTTCTGTCAGGGAAGATCCTGATGCGGGGTTGGGTCTCATGCACCGTGAGATCATGACCTGAGCCAAAACCAAGAGCTGGACACTTCATGAGCTGGGGCACCCAGGCACCCCGAAATGTTATTCTTTACCTTCTGTGTAGTCTATATAGATTAGCAGAGAATCTGTATTTTACCAAAAATAATTTTCTGTGCTTTTCATTGACTTATTTGACTTACTTTCAAGGACATATTTCTTTATTATGCAAAATGAAAAAAGAATGAACGAAGGTTCCTCACTTACAAAAGAGCTAAGGTTTCTAGAAGCATCCTAATTTCCATGTTTATTTTTAAATGTTTTATTGTTCCTGTACTTAAACAGGTAACCAAGAGAGTGCCCCAGATTTCCTCCTAAACATTTCACCTTCCAAATTCAGGTCCTAAATGTAGAAAAAATAAAATAAAATTTTCAGCATATCTTGTACTCCCAAACTATCTTTGGGATTTCCCAGAGGGTTCCTGAAAAATCACAAAGATTTGTTCTTTTGCTTATAAAAAAAAGACGCTAGAGCTATTTAGATCTTTTTGCTACCCTGTTATAAGAGTTGTGGAGCAAAAGCTGTCAAATTAGAAGAGACATTCAGTCTTCCCTAGGTTAAGTTTGCAAATATTTCAGAAATCATATGCTTCATTTGAAGTCCCTTGTCTGTCAGTGTTTTGCTTTCCATAATATATTTTAACCTCTCATGAAACTCTGATCAAATTTCTTATGAAATAGTCTGTCAGATTTTGTATAATTGTCAGAGTCCTAGACTGTTTTATGTGATGATGTGAAGCACCAACTATAGCATTATCTGTCACTTTTCAGTTTTTACTTTGCCACAGCTTTACTTTTTTCATTTGAGTCTGTTGAAAAAGACAGTTGTCCCAGGGTTTCTTATGCCCTTGTGTGTCTTGCTGGGAATGCAAAAATTTCAAGGCCCTGACTGCTCTTTCACCCTGCCACTTCTCAGGGCCGTGTTCTCATGATTCACTTTAGGAAAGAAGTAATATTTCTTTCTGAGACAAAAATTAAGGCTTGCTTACTGCTTTCTTTTTTTTTTTTTTTTTTTAATTTTTTTTTTCAACATTTATTTATTTTTGTGACAGAGAGAGAGAGAGCATGAACGGGGGAGGGGCAGAGAGAGAGAGAGACACAGAATCGGAAACAGGCTCCAGGCTCTGAGCCATCAGCCCAGAGCCCGACGCGGGGCTCAAACCCAGGGACCGCGAGATCGTGACCTGGCTGAAGTCAGACGCTTAACCGACTGCGCCACCCAGGCGCCCCTGCTTACTGCTTTCTAAAGAAGCAATGGATTTCCCCAAACTCAGTGTTCTTCAGATCGTAACATAAACCCTCTGCCTGCACAGCATCCATCTGGGCTTTCTCTGTCACCCCAGTGGGATCTGGGGACAAGGGAAACTAATGCAATTTTATGTTCATATGCTTGTTGTGATATGAGGAATAAAGTCCTTTGTCTCTGACCAAAGAGTCTCATATCTTCTGTCAGAATCCATAAGAAGGTAACAGGATATCTCAGTAGCTTTCAGGTAGGGTGAAATCAAATCCCACACTGAACAAAAGCTAGCATCTTCTAGGCCAGTGGTTCTCAAGTGGAGATGAACATCACACTTAGCCAAGAAATTTTACACATGTTTAGACCCTACTACCGACTTGCTGAATCTCTCTTCTTGATATTCTTGCTATATTCTTCATATATGAAATATTATTTCTCAGAAATATTGTTGCTATATCTTTTTTTCCCTTAAAGCTATTCTATTTGTTTATATCAGATATAGCATTTAATGACATCTTTAAAATTTTTTTTTTCCAACGTTTTTATTTATTTTTGGGACAGAGAGAGACAGAGCATGAACGGGGGAGGGGCAGAGAGAGAGGGAGACACAGAATCGGAAACAGGCTCCAGGCTCCGAGCCATCAGCCCAGAGCCTGACGCAGGGCTCGAACTCACGGACCGCGAGATCGTGACCTGGCTGAAGTCGGACGCTTAACCGACTGCGCCACCCAGGCGCCCCTAATGACATCTTTAAAAACAGACTTAATCATTACTCTTAGAGACTTATTTTTTGGAAGACTTTGTCATCTTTGGTTTTGATGTCATAGAAATAGTCATACTGCTGTTAATTGCATTATTCCTATCAGAAACCTCATCCAATTTTCACATTTGAAAATTGTAATAAATTAAACCCAGTAATTAGTTCTCTGTCATCTACAGATAGTATTTGTTTTACTCTGACGCTTGCTTGTATGGAGGCTCAGCTGTAAGCTACAGGAAAAAGTTTGTGTCCAACAAAGGAGAGTTTCAGAGCCTCAAGAAAAAGGACTGTACTTCAAACTGTTGATGTATCTGGGCTGATCTTACATTGCTCAGAGTAAGGGTCAGCAAATTATGGCCTGCTGGACAAATATATCCATTGTCTGTTTCTGTAAATAAAATTTTATCGAAACATGGTCACATACACTTATTTATGTGTATTGTCTCTGGCTAATTTTTTTTGCTACGATGATGGAATTGAATAGTTGTAATAGAGAACATCTGGCTTGCAGACCTTAAAATATTTACTATCTGAGATTTTACAGAAAAAGTTTGCTCTCAGACTATACCTGTAGATGGGTCTAGATTTTCATGACTGCTTTTCATTGAAAGTAGATGGCTTAATGACACTGGTAATGTGAGATCAAGGAGATCAAGAATTAGTTAAATAGGTCTGAATGAATTCATGATGAAATTTTTATGACAGTAAATTTTTGTAATATTGTATTTTTCTGTTTTCTGGATAGATGAGGGAGTCCTATCTTTTTAAAAGCTATTTATGCCCCACAGTAATTTAGTAAATGCTGCTTTTGTAAACTAAAATGAAAAATTGTAAGTAATAGCTGATTCTCTCAGACTTTCTGGAATTCCAAAGCACTTAGTCTTTACTTTTGGTGATAATATAGTTATGTGTATAGGTTCAGTAAAAATCTGTCCTCCATTTTCCATGATTATAATTGGACAAAACAATTATACAACCAATGCCTTGCTTGAAATGTCACTTTTGAAAATAATACACTTTTAATCAAACATGACAAGTCACCCTTAAAGAACTAAAGTTGATTTTACATATGGAGCCAATGGCTAGAATGCATCCTCAGGAATATTGACTCTCAGAATTCCAGTCCTACAGGTAGTAAGATGGTCACTTCCTTGCAGCATGGGCTCTGAAAAATTTGGGGACCCTTAGAACAGAGGAATCCATTTAAATTTATAAGGTACTGGAGATGAAATCTGGAGTAGATATTTTCTTGGGTTTGATTTTCCAGTCTTAGAAGAATAAATGAGATGTTCATAAAGGTCAGACCAGAGATTCCGTATGAAAACTTTCAGACAGAAGTTAAATTTAAAGCCTTGGTGGTTGCTTGATATTGTACAGTTCTAGGTTGGCAAAATAAGCTCAAAGAGATTTATTAACACTCTTGTTGCGCCTGTGTAAATAATCAGGCCAAACATAATGGGATCACCATTTTTTGTGTGATGAAGGATAATCCTTCTTTGAGATAATTATGATCTTAAAATGGAGGGTGACTAGAGACTGTATTAATGTCTTGCTGCTGCTGTAAAAAATGTATCATGAATTTAGTGACTTAACATATTTATTATCACATTATATAGTTATGAGGTCAGAAGTCAGAAATGGGTCCCAGTAGGCTAAGATGAAAATGTAAACAAGCCTGCATTTCCACTGAGGCCCTAGGGAATAATCTGTTTCCTTGTCTTTTTTTTTTCCCAGAGGCTGCCTGGGCTCCTTGGCTCATGGCCTCCTTCCTCCATTTTCAAAGCCAGCAGTTATACCAGCTCAACCTCTGCTTCTATCATCACCTCTTCTCTGATTCCAATTCTCCTAACCCTGTCTTTTCTTATAAAGATCCTTGTGATTACATTGGGCCTGTCTGGATAATCCAGGATAATCTTCCAGCCTCAGGATCCTCAATGTAAACACATCTGTATGATCTCTTTGACCATGTACAAGTAGCATATTCATTGGCTCTGGGGATTAGGACATGGACATTTAGGGGCCATTATTCTGTCTACCATAATGTGACAAGTCCGAAATGGGCTGGAAAGATTACCGAGTATCTTCTTGAAAACTAAGTGTTGCCTGGTTATTTGATTTTTATGGCATTTCTGCAGCATTCATTGCCTTTAAGCTTTGGAACAACTCTGTAAATTGCAGGTAACTGATACAAAGCAGATGATTCTTGAATATAGACATCTAAGTGCATTTTATCCCATGGAAATACAATGGATTTCCCAGCAGTACCACAACAATCTTCATGGAATAAGCCAATTTTGTAAATTCATTTCACCATTACCACTTATAAAGGTTTAGTTCTTTGAAATCCCCTTTGAACTAATTATAACATCTTTTTGGTTTCCTCATTAAATAATAAATTACAGTCTTTGACATATATTCATTTTATAGTCTATGAAAGTTGTGATTATACCCTCTCTTAACATGTAGCATTTAACATGGAGATTCACAATCATATACAAAAATAGATAGGATAGGAAAAAAAGTTTCATCACTTAACCCCAATAATATCAAGCTAAAGTCAGTCCTGTTCTTTCTACACTTTCTTCCAGTTTCCTCTGTCCTGTTATTCTGAAGTGAATTCCAGAGACCATATTATCTTATCCATAAGTATTTATTATGTCCCTTTAATTATAAGGAATCATTTAACATAACCACAATACTAAAATCTCACCTAAAATTAATAATTTCTTAATATAATCAAAATGTCCAGTGTTCAAATTTCTGATGAGATTTATTTACAAATGACATTTATCTGTTGTTGTTGTTGTTGTTGTTGTTGTTGTCGCTGCTGTAACTTAAAAATCCAGGACAGGGGCGCCTGGGAGGCTGTCGGTTAAGCATCAGACTTCAGCTCAAGTCATGACCTCACGGTCTGTGAGTTCAAACCCCATGTCAGGCTCTGTGCTGACAGCTTGGAGGCTGGGGCCTGCTTCAGATTCTGTGTCTCCCTCTCTCTCTCCCCCACTTGTGCTTGCTCTCTCTCTCTCTCAAAAGTAAATTAAAAAAATAAAATAAATACAAAAAAAATAAAATAAAAATAAATAAATAAATAAACCCAGGACACAAATAAGATTCATACTTTGAGACGTTTTGATATATATATGTTAAGTCTCTCTTTTTTGAAACTATTTTATTGATGTGTATTCTCTGTGCAATAAATCGCACCTACTTTAAGTGTACAATTTGATGAGTTGTCTCAATATCTTTTATTTATTTTTATTTATTTTTTTTAACATTTATTTATTTTTGAGACAGAGACAGACAGAGTATGAACGGAGTAGGGTCAGAGAGAGAGAGAGAGAGGGAGACAAAGAATCTGAAGCAGGCTCCAGGCTCCAACCTGTCAGCACAGAGCCCCACTCGGCGCTCGAACTCACAGACGGTGAGATCATGACCTGAGCCGAAGTCGGAGGCTCAACCGACTGAGCCAATCAGGTGCCCCTCAATATCTTTTAAATGTATGATCTCCTTCCCTATCTTTTTCTTCTTATGGTTTATTTGTTTAAAATAAATTTGCCTATAGTTTTCCAGAGTATGTATCTGCCTGATTGTTACCCTGTGCTACAATTTAATACATTCCTTGGTCTTCTGCACATCTTGTAATTGGAGGTCAGTGTCTTGTTCCATTAGTTTGTTAGAATTTGAAAAATTATGAAATTCTACTTTCTTGTTCATTTCTTATTTATTAGCTAGAATATTTCTATACAGAGAAATGTCTCCTGGTCTTTTATTTGATTATCCAGTGGTATAGTTCATGTAGGAGAGGCGATAAATAATCCTTTCTCTTTATTTACTATTTTCCAAAACTTATCAATAGATGCCAAAAATCTATCTGGTAAAATTTAATACATAATTTAATTAATGAATTAGAAGTAAATAATTAAAAATACAAGAACAAAAATACTTCTAAAATATTAGAAATAGAAATATGCTTTAAAGAATATGTATCTCAAACAGAGAGCTAACAAAACACTTGGTGCAAATATGCAAGTATAGATGAATTTTCTTACTGCATGTAATAGGCAACTTTCTCCAGATTAAAAAAAAAGGAAAGACAAGAAAAAATAAATCAAGTAAGCAGGCAAGAATGTTCACAATTATTATTGTTTTTAAATTCCTGGTCAACACAGTATGATGTAAAACTGAAAACACATCATCATTCATGTAATGGTATAAATATAACTCTTCAAGATTAATTTTTAAAAAATGTATTGTGAATATGGGGCATGTAGGTGGCTTGGTCAGTTAAGCATTTGACTCTTGATTTCAGCTCAGGTTATGATCTCATGGTTTGTGGGATTGAGCCCCATGTGGGGCTCTGAGCTGATGATGTGGAGCCTGCTTAGGATTCTCTCTCTCCTTCCCTCTGCCCCTCCCCTGCTCACTCTCTCTAAATACATACATACACACACACACACACACACACACACACACACACACACACACATATATATATATATATTTATATGTTGTGAATAAGTTTAAGTGACATTTATATAAAATCAATGGCTTTTCTACTTATCAGTCGTGAAATATATAACACAGCTACATGAAAATAGATTGAAAATAGATTTTGCGTATAGTAGCATGAAAAGTGTTACATATCTACTAATAACTTCAATAAGATACATAAAGAAAACCACCAGATTTACCAGGAAATATAAAAATAAGACTTAAATAGTTACACTGCAAAGATACAAATGCTATATGTGTTTAATATAATAGGTATAAATAGCTCACTGGGCTTTTTTTTTTTTTTAACAGACTAAACCATTATAAAGTTATCTGGAAGAAATAACTTATAAAGATTTAAGAAAACAACAGAGAATTACCTACTAGATATTGAAATTAATTATAATGGGGCATATATTATAATAGAAAGGTACTACCATGAGGGTGGGCAGATAGATCAATAGAAAAAGCTAAATGGGCAAACAGATCACTACATATACTAAATTTAACATTGATGAAGATGGCATCACACATTAAGATGAGAGGAGAGAGAGATTTTGAAAAAGAGATAGGGAGAAATTGACTAAATTTTTGAGGGGAAAATAAAAACATTGTAGATCTTTCCTCATACTATAGGGCAAAGTAAATTCAGATGTTTAAATATTTAAATGTAAAATGAAAACCAGAAAAGTTTGTGAAGGAATGGGAAAAATACAGATTTAATCATAAAAGATGTACTTTTGGACATTAAACAATTTTATAATCACGTTTTTGCAACATGCTAACAAAGGGTTATAAGCTCAACTTATAAAATTAATTAGAAAAATCCAGTAAGGGGTGCCTAGGTGGCTCAGTTAGTTGAGCGTCTGACTCTTGATCTTGGCTCAGGTGGTGATCTTGTAGTTCATGGGATTGAGTCCTGCATTGGGCTCTGCCCTGACAGCATGAAGTCTGCTTGAAATTTTCTCTCTCCTTCTCTCTCTCTGCCCCTTCCCCACTCACGTGCATGCACTCTCTCTCTCTCAAATAAATAAATGAACATTAAAGAAGAAAAATACATTAAGAATTATAGTAGACAAATGACAAAGTTTATGAACATTTTTCAGAGAAAGAAATACAAATTGTTAGCTAGTATACTTAAAAGTTTATCCAATTAAAAACTATAGAAAAAAGGCTACCAAATTAAGAAAGCTGTTTTAAAAATAATAATACTCTATCTTGGCAATAGTATGGTAGAATTTATATTATTATTAAATAAATTATTATTATAAATTAAAGTTTGTTTTGTTTTGTTTTTACATCATTTGGCATCTTCATCAAGAGCCTTAGAAATGTTCACATACGTACATTCTTTGACTCGGAAATTTCACTTCAGGGAACCTAAAGATAAATGAAGAGCAAAAAAGAGAAACAAAGAAAATTTCCAGATTAGGGAGTAGTTACATAAAGTATTATTATGTTACCATAGAATATTACCTCCTACCCACTTGTATGCTTCTCTACCCAACTCTGCATTTAGTGATATCATATTGACAGCTTTAAATTGACTGCAAAGAGAGTCTTTACTTCATGTAAATTAGAGAATGCTAATATGAATTAGGGTTTTTTCCCCCTCCTTTAGAGATCTAGTTGTTAACTATTTACCAGCATGTTACCAATTACAACTGCCCTAACCGTTTAGAATAATAGTATAATTTTCTTGTTTTACTAATAGGTATATAATAACTTGTCCAAATTTGTACAATGAATTAGTGGTAAAATTAGCATCTTGTTCTCCAAAAGTTCTCCAAGAACTTTTCAATTTTAATATGTTGCCAAGGAAAATTATGTTACCTGTTTTCAATCTCCAAACTGAAATAATACTCTTGACTTGCATACCAAGTTCCAGATGAAGCTTCGGGTGCAATGATGCCTATCTGATAATTCTGTCAATATTTACTATCAAGTAAAGCACAAATTAATCACTAGTGTTTATTTATACTTGGAAATCTTGCTTTAGATTGGCCTTGGCACAAAGCATCCATATTACTGTGTCTCCTGTAGGTATTCAGAAAAACGCCCTAGGAGACAGTCTAGCATATCACACTTGCAAGCATTCTAACAGTAAATCACAACTAGATTTGTAGAATATCTTTGTGATCAAAATACATAAGGTTCCATTCTCTTAGAATCTCCACATTTGTAGTTCTTAATACACTGACACACTACAAATGAGACCCAGAATTTCCATCTATCCATTCATCCAACAAAAATTTGTTGAGGGCCTATGCTGTTCCTGGCCTAGAGCTTGAATGATTGATTAATCCCTGCCAGAGCCCCCTTTTCTCACTAAGTTTCCCTGATGACTTCTCATGGCTGTTGACTCCATCTTTTAAGGAGCTGCTTTTAGGGAGCTCCATCTTTTAGGGAGATTTTAGTTTGAAAAAAAATCTTTCCTTCTTATCATGATTGTGATCACCTACAATCTCTTTAGATACTACCAAGGATTTATTTTTCTTTCCAATCTTTCTGTTATTCTCAGTCATAATCTTAGTCAAGAGGGAAATTGAGTTTTGGGCTCCACTTCAAGGTTTCATAATTTGGAGACTTACCTTCTATCATGTTTCACCATTTTAAAAACCGAACTGTGCATTAAAGTTACTTTTGTTAATTGTGTTGTTGCTAAATCTCACTCTCCCAAGCCTTCCCACAGTTCTGATCCAGTAGACCTGGCATGGGTCCAGGATTATGCATTTCATAAATCCAAACTGTCAAAGATTCTGATGATCAGAGATTTATTCCCCCAGAAACTCTGCTTTCCAGCAAGTTTTCAGTGAATGGTTCCAAGGTGGATCATCAGAGAGCTCATATAAACTGACAAATGTAAGTCACCATCAGGTGACCAGATATTCATAAACCTTTGTACTTCACTTTATACCAAATCTCAGTCTAGAAAGAATTATGTGAGTGCAAAATGGAATTTTTGAGAGTTTGATTGGTAATGTGAAATTTGAGATGTGCATACTTTTTAATAATTAATATATTTAAATTAGAAATCAAAAGATGACTTGAGAAAAAGAAGTCTTTGAAATGTTCAAAAATAACTGTTTAGATTTTACTTGTTGGCCTTCATAATGCTTTTAGTGCCACTTCATGTGTGTGTGTATACATATATAACACACACACACACACACACACACACACACACACATATATATATACACACACACATATAATTTTTAATGTTTTATTATTTTTATATATTTTATCTTTTATATTAAAATAAAATGCATTTTAATGTATACATATATTAAATATTTATATAGTTATATATATTTTTTCATGTGGATATATATTATTTTTATTTAAATCATGTTCTATAATCCCAATTCATCTTCAGATTTTAAATTAAAACTGAGTGAAGATTAATCCCCATTTTTGATAAATATCTCTAAAAAATAATGAGTTTTTATGCATATTTTAAGTACAACTTAAAGAATATAAATAGATGTTTTTATCCATAGCAGTTTAATACACTTTCACTATACTTTATTTAACTTCATGATATAAGAATTCTTTTTCACTCTGACACCAATAAATACTGGAAGTCTTTAAGTCCTACCATGACATTACTGATGATAGTAATCCTGATAAGTATTTAATTGTACACGCTAATACCTGACCTACTTGGTAGACATATGCAAAAAATATTCATAAGAAAATAAACTGTGGACACTCATCTGCTATTCAAAAAGAGTCAAACAGTTGGTAGAGCTAAATATTCTTATTATTTATTTGAAAGATGAAAATATCTGTGTGTTAATGAAAAACGTGTAGAACATGGATCCACAAAATAAGGTCAGCTGGAAGGTATAGGTCCCCTTCTATTTTTACGCCCTTTTTTGCCTACTTTGATTCATCCTTCAGATTTCAGTTTAGATAATATTTACTCTCTTCCATTCTGTACTTAATCCTTTTGGAGCACTTCCCATATTCAGTTGTAGCTGCGTGTTTCCCCATCAGTGCTCCTTTAAATGGAGCTATACCTTATTTACTACTGTATCTTTGTGCCTCCTACAGGTGCTGGTAATAATTGTTACTCTATAAACAATCATTACAACAATTAGAAATCTTCAGCATTTCTGACAGAAAGTAAGCCTCCTGAGTATACATATTCCATTCCCACTATTTAGCTCTCCATAAGAGGCACTTGATAAATATTCTGAAGCTAATGAAAAAATATAAGGGAAGTCAACTATGGCATCCCCCAGAGGGTGCTAGAGCCCCAAGTCTTACTCACTTCTGCCTCAGTAAAGTTGCTCTCAACCATTTTAGTTTAATCCAACATTTATTTATTCTTTTTAAAGCTTAATTATTCACTTTGAGAGAGTGAGAGAGGGGGGAAGAGAGAGAGAGAAAGGGAGAGAAAATCCCAAGCTGGCTCCGTGCTGTCAGTGAGGAGCCCATTGTGGCGCTGGATCTCATGAACTGTGAGATCATGACCTGAGCTGCAATCAAGAGTCAGGCACTTCACCCACTTAGTCACCCAGGCACCCCAACACAACATTTATCAGGTTCTGTGGGTTTCCCTAGAATTGCAAAGATAACCAAGACTCATTTCTTGTTCTTGAGGCATTTGGAAGCTGGTATGGCAACTACTGTAGTTGACAAATGACACCAAGATTATCCACGAAAGGCAAAGCATCTGGCCTTTTAGACAACAGTAACTTAAGGGATGTTGCAGCACCCAAGACATTTATTCTAGGCTATGCCAAGTAACCACCACAGACCACCTGGATCACTTGCAACCGTGCCTTGGATTCCTTCCTTGTTAGGAATTCCACTGAAGGTTAGGACAATTCCTCACCCAAGAATATCTAGGATTGATGAAAAATTCAAAAGCTTTCTAAAAGCAATGTTCTATTTCTCCCTAGAAGCAGGTTCAGGATTGGCCAGACCTAATTAGCATAGAAACCTCACCCCTTTTGGTCCTTTAAGACAAATTATAGATCATTTGATGGTGAGTAGATGCATTTAAATTAATGGTCACATGCATTTGGCCATATGCCCAGAAATTTGGGCACCACCAGAGGTGCCTGTGGGGATAATGACCTCTTCCTGGCCATGGCTTCTAATTGCAAATGGCTGTAATACCATAATCTGAACTGAGGTCAAAGGACTGCTGGGTGAAGTTTTCCATAGTGCAATTGCATTTTTGTTTTTCCTGGCAATAATCAAAGGCTTCCAGTTGTGCCTAATTAGAGAGATATGATATTTGAGTGACCAAGGCTTCAAGTTTATTACCAACAAAACATGTATCACCTGTTCCCTAAACTGAGTTGGAACCTATAATTCTTCTGGGCCAGAAGCCGGTTTGCAAACTTATTTTAAGTGCTAGAAACTTTATAACAGAGTTTTTATTTTTTTGAATGTTATATTGGGAGTTAGATAGAGTAGTAATTCTTGATAGGAACTGCTTGGCCAACTCCCTGTGTCTCACTGAAAATTTACATCCTAATATTAGCTTTTGGCCAATGTATATTCAGTGAACAAGATATAACTGCTGTTTTAGTAAGGACCCCTGTTGAAGGAAAGACATGGCCATGGGAAGGTCCCAGTTCTTATCCACACTTACGGCACTGTGTCCAAATTGAAATATAACCTAAAGAGGATATAGATACAGGATTATATCTATATATAGAGGATATAGATAAGGGATTAGAAAAGAGGGAAGAGTTAATGCATAATGTTACCTGTGTGTGAACCAGGATATTTTGCTTTTTTTCATCATGCAAAGAACGAACACAGGTGTTTCTAAATAATGGCTGGTTCAACAAAGAATGTGTTCCTTTAATAGCAAGAGCCATATTTTTGTGTTATGCTGGCTCACCACACAGTTAAAATTGACATACATTGGAGCACTTCAAATTTATATCTTCATTTCAGCCATTCATTTAGTAGGTCAAATCATCATTATATTTCACCAGTCTGGTGGATTTTAATTCATTTAACATTTTAATCTTTCATCAGGTTTTCATTTAAGAGGATTTCACAGCATATACGGGATTTGTATAAATTTGTGTGCAGTAAATTTATTCTTTTAACAGTTTTATTCTTTCATCAGAAATTCATTTAAATGGATTCCACTATATATCACTTCCACTTCCAGTGCAGCTTTAGGTCAGGCTGTAATTGATGCAAAAGCAATGAGGTATTAAAAGAGATAGGAAATATCTGAAATTGGAAAGAGTTCAAGAAGTGGGCCATTGTAAGGGCATTACACTCCTCAGATAAGGTGGGGAGGGGAGAATAATAAGGCATTTTGATCTGAAGCCTTACATGCTTTATAATTTCAATTCTCAACAAAGTCAGAAAGATCTATTTTATCTAAGCTTGTGTCTTTAAAACAAAATTAACTGCTTCAGTGCCCTAAAACAGCCCCCATATGGCCATGTGAATGTGCATGCTTGTCTTTACCATCCATTTGAATTAATGGCACAGTTTCTTTCGGTGAACATTCTATCTCCTCCCTCCCCCCCACCCCCGCCGACATTCATTAAATGACATCCAAGTGATAAACATTAATATAATAAATACAGTAGCTCTGGAAATAACCCAGGGAAGAGGTGCATTCTATCATGTTTTCATACAGAAGTAGATGAAAATCACCAGTAGTGCATTATAGTTGGTGGAGGAAAACTGCAGTTATGAGAGATGCCCTTACCAGGAGCAGAGGTGCTGGTGTTTGCATTGTGTGCATCGGAAAAGTAAAAGGTGACCTTGAGAAAGTCTTCCTTGCTCTTTAGGTCTCTGCAAAAGGAATGATTGCTTTTATGACATCTACTATTATGAGGGCATTGTTGTCTTTGATTGGTGAGTGAAAGATGCTAGAGAAATGATAGGTGGAAATCAGTATTTACATTTGTTAATGTGTCTTTGGGATGACAGTCCGTCAGGAAGAAATGTTCTCACCATACACAAAAACTGATAATTCTGTGGGATGATGGATAGGTTAAATTAACCCTGTTGTGGTAATCATTTCACGAATATATGTGAATGTATAGAAAATACACGATATACATGTATCAAAACATCATGTTGTACACCTTATATTTACACAGTGTTGTATGCCAATTAAATGTCAATGAAGCTGGGGAAAAAAAGAAAAAAAGAAAGAAGGAAGGAAGGGGAAAAGTGGAAAAAGGAAGGAAAGAGGGAGAGATTTACCTTGTGATATTGTTGTATTTAACATACTTCTTTATCAGACTGACAACTACTTCTGTCTTCCTCTGGTTTTATTGGCATTATAGAGTACCTTTCACATCAAATGTCTAATAACTGTGAAATTGAATTGAATCGAATGGTACTGAATTGAAAGAAAAAAATTTCAAATGTTGAAAAGCTGATCTAAGCCCACTATACTCTACCCACCATCCCCCCTACAACCTCACAGTATAAACTGATGTTAGGAATATGGAATCAATTTATTTATCACTCTTCATAGAGTATGACCCTTTTCTACATCTGGCTAGGGACAGAATGTGGCTGAGATAAAGAAAGATTGCACTCAGACTAAACATCTAAATTAGTATTTCTAACTAAATAGATGATTGGTCATGAAAGATTGCAGGAGGACTGTAGGAAGAGGACCATATCTTATTTCCACTCTAATGTCATGCTGAGCCCTCCTGTGGCTCTCTTATCAAGTTATGGGAATGCCTAGTTCAGGGCCAGCCACCTATAGATCTATGACAGTTTTTATACGGGAGTTCACATGCGAGTTGGGGGCAATTACTGGATTTCTCTATAGGTACAGGGTCGCTCTCATTGGTTCCAGAACCCACAGGACATCCTAGAATTTGATTGAAAAAAAAAAAAAATAGAAAGTACATTTTCTAGCATATTTTCATCTGTTTTTAGAAATTAAAAAAAACCCTTCACTTTTCTACAATGGTCTAGGGGAAAAAGCAAGGGATGATTTTTTGTTTGTTTTTGTTTTGTTTTTTTGGTTTTTGGTTTTTGTCCATGGCTTCCAGCACTTTAGCAGACTGCATGCAGTATGGTCTAGTCAACAGGCTTTCTGGTCCATTTGAGTGAGGCCTCTGGTCCTCTAAAAGGCACTATAGGTACCAGGAAGTTTGTTATAGTAATTTGAAAGCATCTTATTGAAGGCTAATTTGATTTGGATCTAACTTATCAACCTTGCTGTCAAACTACAACTGAGAAGGTGAATGTGACTGTGTGGACAATTTTATAACCTTTCAAATGATAATTGCCTGAATTTTTATGCAGACATATATTGATAGAGACTGACAGATGTTGAAAAGAACAGAGCCACAAGCCACACCATAGAACTGAGGATAAAAATCATCTCTTCACTTGTCCCTCTTCTATTGCTATTTTCGTACTGCATTAGAACTCTTTCAAATGCAAAACATGAAGCTGGGCTCTCATTTATCTAAGTGATCTTGCATATGTGCTCCCTTTAGCTTTGGCTGCTTTTCTGACCAGCAACCTCCTGCCAACAATTTCATATCAGTGTGCTCATCTAGATGGTTTTCTAGTTATTACTATTTAAAAATATATACATTAGTAAGATCTTGACTCAGTACTTGAGTAATTTGGTTCAGGAAGAGCTAAGAAAGTCTGCAAATCTGTAGTAATCAAATGGTTTCATCAACACTGGGCCCCACCATACATTAGAGTATTTGAACATTCTGAGTATGTTAATAAAGAAAGAATTCTCTCTGAATTTTTCTTTTAAATTGATGCTTGTGTAGTATGTCTTTTTTCCATCCTTTCCTTCCAACTCACCTGCATTGGTTTTGAAGTTAATTTCTTGGAGGCAGCATACAGTGAATTGGGTCATGTGGGTTTTTGATGTTTGTTTGTTAGTTTGTTTGTTTTTAAATCCACCCTGCCAAATGTCTTCTAATTGGTGTATTTAGACCATGTATACTGAAGGTAATTATTGAAAGAACAGGACTTACAGCTGCCATTTTGTTCGTTTTCTGTTTATTCTCATACCTCTCTCTTTTCTTGCTCTCCTGTGAGTTACTTGACCATTATTTAGGATACCATTAATTTTTTTTTTTTTTTTTTAATTTTTTTTTTCAACGTTTTTATTTATTTATGGGACAGAGACAGAGCATGAACGGGGGAGGGGCAGAGAGAGAGGGAGACACAGAATCGGAAACAGGCTCCAGGCTCCGAGCCATCAGCCCAGAGCCTGACGCGGGGCTCGAACTCACGGACCGTGAGATCGTGACCTGGCTGAAGTCGGACGCTTAACCGACTGCGCCACCCAGGCGCCCCAGGATACCATTAATTTTTAATGATTTTGAGTATATTTTTTTCTACAGTTTCATTAGTACTTGCTCTAGATATCATAATATAACTATATAACTTATCACAATGTACTAGTCTTGGTGTTTTACTACTTCCAGTGAAATGTAGAAAGCTTATTTCCACTTAGGTCTCTTTATCTTTCATCTTTGAAAATATAATTACCTTAAATATTTTCTCTACATATGAATACATTGAATACATGGTCTTATAACTTTTGCTTCAGTGATCAAAAATGATTTTGAAAAAATCATGAAGAGAAGAAGTTCTGCTTAATTTTATTTTCACCTATTGCATTGTTTGTCCTTCCTTTCTGGAATTTCAGATCTTATCTTGCAGCCATTTTCTTTCTGTTTGAGTGTTTTCTTTATTCTTTGAGAATAAGTCTGCCGATGACAAATTATCTTAAATTCTCTTCATCTAAAAATTTCTTTTTTTTTTTAACTTTTTCCCTGAAGGATATATTTGGGGTTGAGAGTTCTTTTCTTTAATTATTTGAAAACTGTCATACCACTTCTTTCTGGTTTTCATGGCTGCGGATGAGAAAAATATTGTATGTCATCCCACTATGGGTAGTATTTTGTTTGGCTGCTTTCTCTCTGGCTGCTTTCAGATTTTTTTCTTTGTTTTTAAAACTTAATTTTAATGTGTCTTGATGTGGATTTTTTAAAGTTTTTATTCAGTTTGATGTTTGCTCACCTCTTTCAAATCTGTCGATGCATGTATTTTACCAAATTTAGGAATTTTTAGCTATTATTTTTTAAACATGTTTTCAGCCCCATTCTCTTTCTCTTCTTCTGGCACTCTGATGACATGAACATTGGATCTTTTATTATTTTGTTTCTGTGTGTATGCTTTCCCTATTGTTTGCATTGAGTAATTTGTTATTCTAGTTTCAAGTTTACTGATTCTTTTCTCTGTCATATTCTTTCTATTGAGCCCATCCAATGAAAAAAAAAATTACTTCAGTTATTGTGTATTTTAGCTCTATGATGTTCATTTGGTCTTTTTTTATTTTCAAGTGAGATTTTAATTTTTTTTCAAAGATACTTATAGTTGCTTGTTGAAGCAATTTGATTATGGCTAAGGTAAATTCCTTGGCGAATAATTTCAATAGCCTGTTTTTCTTAGTTTTGGCATCTGTTGTCTTTTCTCATTCAAGTTGTGATTTTCCTATTTCTTGTTATGGCAAATGATTTTCGCTCTGTCCCGGAAATTTTGATTATTATTTTAGGATACTCTGGATCCTACTTAAGTTTTCTGTTTTATCAGGCAGTCACCTTCTTCATTTTTTCTGTCTTGTCTGGTTTTCTGTACCTTATGTTCTGGTTTAGCATGGAGGCCCTGGCCTACATTTCATGGGCTACGGTTGCACTGACAATTTATCTTTATGAGCCTTTATAGTCTATTTTTGTCTCTCTGGTTTTCCTGCCTGGTGCCAGCCACAAGGCCAGGTACTTAGAGTCTTTAAGTGTTTAAGGGAAGGGAAACTCTTGCTCATGGGGTAGAGATAGTTCCATGGGCTTCCTATTGTTGGCAGGGTTCCCACTTAATCAAGGCTGCCTATATCTCTGAGTTTGGAGGTGGGGGATAAGATTGGCCATGGGGCAGAGAACAAAAATCTATGCTAATTGTTTCAATCTGGGAAAGGAATTCAGTTATTTGGACCATATTCTCCCATTTAGTTGGGGACCAGAAGATGTTGGGCCTGGTTCTCTTTCTGCTGGTGTAAATGGGGACAGGAGAAGGTCAGAAGATGTCAGGCTGCTATGTTACTTTGGGTTCTGAGATTTCTAGCCAGTTCACCTTCCTCTTTTCAACTTTCAGAGTTGCCTCTTGGGTTATTTTCAGAGTTTTTAGCTGCACTTCGTAGGAAAAGATGATCTGTGCCGTCTTGTTTCCCTTCTGCATTTTTTCAAAGTTTGTGTTTGTTTGTTTGTTGTTTATTTGTTTATTTATGTAAAGAGACCTTCAGTGAAGGAGGGACAGAGAGAGAGGGAGAGAGAAACCCAAGCAGGCTCCACACTCAGCATGGAGCCAATGTGGGGCTCTATCTCACAATCCTGGAATCCTGACCCTAACTGAAATCAAGAGTCTGACGCTTACTGGACTGAGTGACCCAGGCACCCCTTAAGTGTTCATGAATACATATTTTGGTAAGCAAAATGTCATCATCTATGTTTTAATTATAAATTTTGGTGTTTTTATGTAGTTAGTAACTTTGAATTAAATATTATGAATGAACTTTTTAGAAAAATGAATGAGAAGAAAACTCATCAAATTTTTTAGTGATTTTCTTTTAGTTGATGGGATTATGGTGATTCATATTTTCTGCTTTATTTTCTGTATAAGTTTTTTTTAAATCAATGAACAGTATTACTTATCTTATTAGAAAAAATGTTATTTTTCAAAGAACAAAAAAGAATCATGAGAAGGCTATATGTATTATGTATGGCTAGACTATAAAACAACTGAAGAATAGTGGAAATGATAGCATCAATGCTTTTTATTTTCAGGAACTGGGTTAATGATTTTCTGTGCATCAGTATTTACTGGATAACATCTTCAAGAGTCTCATTAGCTGGCTAAAAAGAGGAAAAAAAGGAAAAGATCTTAAAAGTCACAGCAAAGGCAGCCTTAGGGATTAATGGGGAAAGGATGGTCATTTAAATAAATGGTGCTGGGTGAATTGGATACCCATCCATAGGGGGTAAATCTATATCAATCTATATCTATATCTATATCTATAACTATATCATCTATATCTACATCTATATCTATATCTATCTATTAACTCATATCTCTCAACCACACACAAAAGTCAACTGTAGATGAAGTACAGAGCTGTATTTAGAGGTAAAACAATGTCTTCTAGAGGAGGCACTGAAGAATATCTTCAAGATCTTAAAGTAAGGAAGTATTTCTTAAATATGACCTCAGAATCAATAACCATATGAGAAAAATTAGTAACTTGGATACTTTTAAGAATGTCTGTTAATCAAACCACACCATTTATAGAGTGAAAATTAACCCACAGATTGGGAGAAAACATTAGTAAATCAATAAAAAAAATAAAGACAGAATTCAAACAGGAAAATAAGCAAGAATTCAGAAAAAAAAACATATTGAGGTGACCAACAAATATATAATAGTGTTCAATATATAAAAGATATTAAGATGGCCAACAAATATATGATAAAGTGTTCATTGGAAAAATGAAAATTAAAATCACAGTTTACTATAACTACATGCCCATCAGAATGATTAAAATGAAAACAGTCAACATCAAATATTGGTGAGAATGTAGAGCAACTAAACTCTCATAAATTGCTGGAGGGAGTGTACATTAGTAGGACTACATTGGAAAATATTTCGCAACTCATACTAAAGTTGAATATAGGTATATCCTATCCCAATAGCTTTAGTCTTATTCATGAAGAGAAAAGTTTACATATTTTTACTGAAAAATACATACAAAAATATTCATAACAGCACTGCACAGAATGGCCCCAATCTGGAAACTACCCCAAAATCTATCAATTGCAGAACTGATAAATACATTACAGTATAATCACACAAGGGAATTCGGTAACACAATATGAATGAGCAAAGTACAACTGCAGCCACAATATAGACGTATTGCGTAAACATGGCATTAAGTGTAAGAAGCAAGACACAAAAAAGTACGCACTATTATTTCATTATATAATGTTTAGAAACAGATAAAACTTATCTATATCGTTGGAAGTCCAGATAGTAGTTATCCTTTGAGGGAGGAAGTGCCTAGAAGATGAGACAAAAGTGGTTGGTTCAAGGATGTTAGCAATGTTCCATTTCTTTTCTTTTTTAAACATTTTTTTAATGTTTATTTATTTTTGAGAAACAGAAAGCGACAGAGAGGAGGCTGGGCAGAAAGGGTTAGAGACACAGAATCCAAAGCAAGGTCCAGGCTCTGAGCTGGGGCTTAAACTCACAAGTAGCGAGATCATGACCTGAGCTGAAGTTGGACTCTTAACCAACTGAACCACCCAGGTACCTTGTCAATGTTCCATTTCTTGATCTAATTACGCAAGTATGCTCTCACTTGTGAAAATGAATTGAGCTTGCATTTATGTTTTATATCCTTTTATGTTCATAAGTTATTGTTTAATAAAAATATGACTGTATTTTCACATATAATAGGATTTTATTAAAAATAAAATCAAATAAAAACTATATTTTAGGCTTTTTAATCAAATTTATGTTTTTAATCAAATTTAGATTATTTTTTAAATATTTACTTATTTATTTTGAGAGAGAGAGAGAGAGAGAGAGAAAGCGAACACAAGTGAAGGAGGGGCAGAGCGAAGAGGGAGAGACAGAATCCCAAGCAGGCTCTGCACTATCCAGTGCAGAGCCCAATGTGGGGCTCAAACAATGTGGGGCTCAAACTCAGGAACCATGAAATCATGACCTGAGCTGAAATCAAGAGTCAGATACTTAAACAACTGAGCCACCCAGGCACCCCTCAAATTTAGAATCTAAGCAATTTCTGTTTCCCCAGGCCATAGAAAGGGAGAGGACAATAATTAGAGACAGGAATTAGTGATAGATGTTCCTCACTCTTTAATCCACTATCCTGGAATGAGGCAAGTGATGGCTTAGGAAACATATCTCATGCTTCCCCTTGACTTTGGCCACAAAACAAAGGCTATTGTGCTTGATGTCAGTATACCAATTCTAGCATTTTTTTCATTGCTGTTTGCATAATATATTTTTTTCCATTCTTATTTTCAACCTATTTGTGTCTTTGAACCTAAAGCATGTCTCTTGTAGATAGCAAATAGTTGGATCTTTTCTTGTTTTTTAGTCCATCTACCAATATGTCTTGTGATTTGAGTGCTTAATCCATCTACACTTAATGTAATTTCCCACAAGGCAGCATTTACATCTACATTTTAATGTTGGTTTTCTATGTCTTATGCTCTTTTTGTTCCTCTATTCCTCCATTACCACCTTTTTTGTGTTAAATAGATATTTTCTAGTGTACTATTTTAATTCTCTTCTTATTTCTTTTTATGCTACTTCTTGAATTATTTTTTAGTTGTTGCCCTAGGAATTACAGTGAACATTTAATACATATCAATCTAGTTCAGATTAATGCCATATTAATTTCAATTGTTTAAAAAACTTTGCTCCTATATAGCTGTATTTCCTCACCTTCCTTTGTGCTATTAGTGTCTTACAACTTACATTTTTCATCCATTATAAGTCCATCAACACAGTTTTATATTATTGCTTTATGTGGTTGCCTTTAAATCAGATAAGAGTCAAAACTAAAAGTACATACTTTTACATTTACCTATATAGTTACCTTAACCAGTGCTCTTTCTGCTTTTTTTTTTAACCACCACCACCAACAACAACAACAAAAACCCTTAACCTGTCACTAAAATGCATATTCAGTAAAGATTGACTCAGAGGTCAAGTTCAGAATTGCCAGAGATGGCAGAATGGGAATCCTAAAGCCTGGCCTCTTTCTGGTTCAGTCTAGCTCAGTAGTGAGGACAGTGTGGTATCCGACAGTTCTCACATTTCCTATGCCTCCCATTGTATCACTTAAACTTAATTGCATTTGAACTGGAATCTGGGCCTGTGGTCTGTAATGTGAGAACGTTAAATGTGTGTCACACGGAAAGTATTTGATATGATGCTGTACATCATAATATGCTACTAAATATTAGAACCAAAGGAACTAAAGAAACCAAAATCTGTAATTATTAACACTTGTGGGAATTGTTCTATTTTAATCCAATTTTCTTTCTTTATAATCCTTAATGAAAAAGGTAATATACACAGAGGGCTTCAATCTGCAACCCTCCTTTTTTATGAAAGAGCCTTTTTTTCTTTATGAGTTTTTATGAAATTTTTCTCCTTTATTTTTTCATGTGAATTCAAGTTACTGCTTAGATTTTTTCGTTTCAGCCTGAAGCACTTTCTTTAGTATTTCTTGTGGCAGTATGGTGAGTTGTCTTAGTTTTCATTTATCTGGGAATGTCTTATTTTTGAAGTATAGTTTTGTTGAATATAGAATTCTTGGTTAACATTCCATTTCTTTTGTACTTTTGAATGTGTCATCTCCTACTGCCTTCTGACCTCAGTGGTTTTTGATGAGAAGTCAGCTGTTAATTAAAACATCTTGTACATGAGTTATTTCTCTCGTCACTTTCAAGAATGTCTTTCAACAGTTTGATTATGATATGTAAGTATGGATGTCTAACATTGCCAATGATACTTGTGCAAACTTTACTGATTTTACTATGGAAACAAAGTCTGTTACCAACAAAGTCCCAGCTCTTTTCATTAAGTTTCCTAAAGGGTAACTTTACATTCCCTTAGGTCCAAGTACACATATACATCTGTATCTTCCTTCATGATAGTAAAATAGTATCTGTCTGATCTGACCACACCTGTTGCCTCAGACGAAGGCCAATCCCTTTTACTTATTACCTACCATAGGGGTTACTCTTCTCATGGGATTAGAACTACTTTTATTTTTTTTCTTTATTAGTTTCAATAAGATGTTCTCCAAACTTTTCTTTACCATTCTTCTAAGAATCAGTTGTCCTCATATGAATAAAACCGTTGGTGTCATAACAGCATTATGGATGACTTGACTTTCTTTCCTCTCACTGACCACCTATCTTCAAGTTCTTCCTTAAGCGAAAGAAAATGGTAACTTCAAGAACTAAAGGAGCTGTTGAAGTGATTTGAGAGTGCTTACTAGGATGCACTACTTTGTGGAAGAGTTGAAAATGCATCACAGTGGTAAAGAGACATGAATTAGGAAAAAGAACAGGGCCATCTCTTTCTCTTCTTACCAAAGTCAAAGTTCAATGAGGCCATATTCTAGTGAACTATCTTTCAAAATAACTGTGTTAAGTGATACATCCAACTTTAAAATTTACTCTTCCATTTGGGAAGAGATTGATTGTAGCAATATAGTGACATGGGACTTTGGACAAAACTGAGTCTTACAAATGGAAAAATACACAGATTTTGAAGAATTTCACACTAAGCCCTGATCCTAGGCATTAGTTGACAGAGCATATAATTCCTTTTCACTTTCCTTATGGAAACTGGAGAATTTCAGATGGCTAGCATTCCCCATATATAAAGAAATTTCCTCTACAAGGGAAAACAAACAACAACCAGGCAAGTGAATGAAGACGTGTGTCAGAATATATCTAACAACTGACTCTTTTGTGTTTTGTTTTGTTTTAACTGCAATAGGGACTATTTCCAGGTATATTAATTGGCCAAGTTATTGATAAACTTAATAAAAATTGGATAGTAAGAAGTACCAAGCAGAGGTTACCATACTGACACAAAAGCATAAATCATAGTGATCTTGTGTTCTTTTATTAGATGCAGTATTCTTGTATACATAGATGTGATTACTGAGGGAAAAGCCTGATATGGCTGCGCACCAATAGTTGTTCTCAGACCTGGAAGACTTGTATGTATGTTTTTATAGTCCTACTACAGTAGGACCTCAAATATTACTGCACCACTTCTTGTGATTAGTGAAATGCTGTTGCCAAAACTAAACACAGCCTGGTTCATAAACTTGGTACATAAACCAGAGAGATTTTAGGAACTATTATCACTGACTAGAATGGCTACCGATGTGCAACTTGTCATTTTAGAAACTACAGATATGGCATTTATAAAATTGTCCTACTGTTTGTCATGAGATTAAGCTAACATTTAAAAGTATAGGCAAGAAGGAGCATGTCTTGTGCTCCTTGAATATATTTTAGTCCTTCGTTAGATTAATATTAGGGGTTATCATGTTGATAAAGATGTGGATAAACTGAGGAGGACATTGAAAAGAGAAATGAAGGTGATTAAAGGGACGAAAACAGATCTTATGTGCAAAGATTAAAGAAATAGGGAATATTTAGTTTAGAGGTAAGAAACCCAAGGGAAGACTTGATCGTTACTGTAAAATTTATTAAAGATTTTTTGTGAGGAACACACATAATAGTTATTCTTTCTGTCCAAAGGAGGACACAATGAGAAAATAGATTTACCTATTTATTATTGTTATTTTACTTTCTGATTAACTGCTTTGCTAGATATTAATGGAGTTTATTTCTCATTACCTGAATCACTCCTTGGCAGTAATTTGGACCCTAAGGGTTATACGTTAATTTTTTCAGAGCCCCAGGGCACCATTTAGCACTCTTGAGCAATAGAGCTATGTACTAAATAGTACAGAATAACCTGATGATAGCTCATTGATCTTTTAGTTATAGATCAAAAAACAAATTTAAGAGATCATCTGACCAAGGCTCCTGAGGAGAATAATGCATCACATGAAACATAGGTTTTATTCACTTCTTGAAGCTCTCCAGGGATGGACACTCCACACGCTGTCTCATTAATGAGAGACACATACATATACTAACAGACACATAAATTCATTACATACATTTACTGAACATATGAAAGCATGTATTAGATGCTGATAGTGAGAGAATGGGTGGTGGAGGGAGCTGAGTGCGAGAAGAAGCCATTAGTTCTTTTTAAAAATGGACACATTAATAAATAGTGAATACATAGGAAATGGTTTATGAAGTCATAAGTCTAATTGTAGCTTTTTTCACATGACCCAAATTAATGTAAGTGCTTTAAGAAACTTGAGGTATATAATTAGTTAAAAATCAAAGTTATATGCTTTGCCTATATATCTCCTTAAAGTGGTCAAAGGGACAGATTAAGTTCAAATAGAAAAAATAACTAATGTTAACAGGATTAGTTGTAGAGCTTCAGGGAAACTGGCAGATCCTCCTTCTGAAAGAGAGTTGAAATACCACTGTATTTCATTTTACAAATCATTAACACTTTTGTTTTTCCAATAAGATAAATGCGATATTAATCTATGGTGCAAGGGGGAAGTGAGTCCTGGTAAATTTTTAGTCATATTTTAGTCATAAATCTACTTTTTTAATTTAAATATTATTTGGAATCTTCTGCACTATAACTTCAAAACCACTGTCCTGTGCCATCATTATTTCTTCTATTTATGAATGGATGTAGGTGGTACCTATAATTCCGACTTTCTCTTTTGGGAATTCCACCTCCAGGCTGATAATGCCATCTCAGGGTGTCAGAGAGCGAGTTCCCGGCTTGCTGCACTCAATTTCTTTCTGACAGCCAAGAAATTTGATTTTTATAATGAGGTGTAAATCGTAGAAAAGGGTTGTCTATAAAAGACTTCAGCAGAGATAAGAGCAGGAGTGTAAGAGTTTATGTCAGTGGTGCTGAGGGTTAAAGGAGAATGTCAGAATTAAGGGTACCATCAGAGATTAAGGGGACTTCAGCTTACATGTGTATTCTCTATCTGAATTGAATATACGGTGAAGGTAAAAATTACCAATGGTATATTTCATGTTTGGGTCAAGTTTTCCTATGATGGTAGGCAAGTGCGCTGTCTAATGAACTGAGGCATGGCACAATGCATGATAATCTCTGACATCCTGCTCTAACTTCTCACAAGGCAAGGAGAAAGTAGTAGGGGAATGTTCTCCCTTCCTAATCACCCACACTTGAGCATAATTATAGTGTGATGTCACTAAAGACCCTAGACCTGTAAAATGAAAAAGGAGAATTGAGAATTGTAGCGTGAAGAGTAATCTTTATTGAGGTAAAAAAAAAAAAAAAAAGGTGCTTGTGTTCTGACAGATGGAGAATATAAAGGTTTTATTTCAGGATTTAAATGTGATATTGGCACTTTTGGTGTTTAGTCAGCTTTTTACTTTATTATTATCCTTGCATATCTTTTTTTTTGGTATTTAATATCTCAGAGAGTGGTTAGAAAGGAAATGAATAAATGAGATGTACACCCTGTCAGTGTTCTCGTCCTGCCTCCTTCCCTAGCCCCAGTGAACTGTCATTAGATAATACTAGTTTAGCACCTACGTGGGGTCATTGTAGACCTGAAAATGCTCACCGTTAATTTACAAGTTTCAAATTATAGCATTTATTCATAAAAATAAATGTGACATTATGATGGATATATAATGTCATTGCTTATGAATTAAGATTATTATATACAATATACCAATATCAGATATTGGCCCAAAATACATATTTAGGTATTTGTACACAAAGTATGAAGCAGTCACATGAGAATGACAAATTTCAGTTAAATATGTGGATATTTTACTTATATAACATGAAACATTCAGATATTTAAGAAACATTCAGGTATTTAAGAAATATTTAAGAAATTTAAGGTATTTAAAAAAAATCTAAATGATTAGATGTCTCTATATTCCATGCAGGTATTTGGCAATATTTGTTGATGTATTTGCTCATGTAGCAATTACATGGAGATATGCAATCTTTTATCATTGGAGATAAGTATGGGCAGCAAAACGGACATAAGTCTTAGGATATTATGTATATTTTCCCTTTCCACTATATACATCATGTGGTTCCAATTATTCTTTCACCATGGTTATGTTTTAAGGTTAATGTTCTTTCAGTCAAGATTAAGGCTAGATACTAGAAGTGGAACTGGATCATGAATATAAATGTATCTTCTACTCCTGAAACCAATATTACACTATATGTTAACTAACTAGAATTTAAATACAAATTTGGGGGAAAAGGTATCTTCTATCGTCTATTAGGCTTATATCATTACTGGGAAAAATTTCAACCTCATTGGTTGGGATGCTCTATCTGTAGATTTATATGACTCTTAAATAACAGTTTGAGAAACTCTAATGTTGCTGACGAGGCTTAACAGCGATGATTCACAAGAGAAACTTATTTGTTTCTCTATATTTGCTTGTTGCACATCATTCCTCCTGTTGGATTAGTGAGCAGAAGGAATTGTAAAACCACAGGGGAACGGTTTAAATGGGATAATGCAGACATTAGAGAATGATTAACAGTAATTTCACCAAGGTGGAAGGTAAGCTGCTCATTTTTATGGAATGGAACAAATGTGTTTGGAATGATTAACAAAATAAGACATGAAAAAATAGAAAAATGTAACCACTCAATTCTATTTGGGTAACAAACCATATGAGATATAAATGCAAATTCTCCCCCAAATTCACATACTTAACATTATTTAATGTTAAACTTCAGCTAGACTGTGGCAGACAACCAGCACAGAACATAAAAACCAGTGCTTAAATGCCAGCCATCCTACTCAGTTAAAAGGCAGTTTATGTAATGTGTACTTTTCTTAAAAGTTTTTTTTTAATCCCACATAAGCCAGCATAACTCACTGCTTAACAACAGCATTTCAATAAAGCTTAATTGACTAATTGGTCAGACAATAACTTCCATAACAAATAGGTCAGACAAGTCACTTAAATTCTGAGCGCTTATAATATAAAGAACATTCATTTATTCATTCATTCATTCCACATATGTTTAGCCTCTTCTACGCAGAGCACTATCTTTGATCTTGTGAAGAATGACAAAGGAATCTATATAAAGCATTTTCCTATGGAAGCTAGGTAAGGACATATCTATTGAAAATAAGTTTGTTACTATCCAGAGGCACTCTTTTCTCCATCATTCAGGCTAAGTTGGGACGGGCTTTAACTTCTAGAGAGCTGCTACTTCAATGTTCTGAAACAATTTCCAATATCATCCAACTATTTTTTCCTTTTTGCTTCCTTGCCTCTGTTTAGGGGTAGATGAACCCTAAGAACTTTTTTGAAAACAACATCTCTCTAGACCTCCCTAGCGCAGCAGTCTACATAGTTAGCCTTGTTCTGTCTTTACCCCTTTCTGATATGTGGTTCTGAAGAACACAATGAGGGTGCTCTGGAGCTTTGGTATTTTGAGAGAGGTTAAGGTTTAGGATTGTTCTTGAACCTTAAGCTTTTTCTAAGAAAGAAAAAAAAATGTGGCCAATGGTCCAGTAATATGAACATCACTTAAGAGTTTCTTACAAAAGCAGGATATCAGGTTCATAACAGATGTAATGAATCAGAATGTGTATTCATAGGCACTTTCAGGTTTGAGAGGCGCCATAATAAACTACCAAAAGATAAATGAATTGGAGGAGCCCTCATTTATAGTTTTAATTTGACTTCAGATTAATTAAGGCACAGTTGGTCAGAGTATGGTTTAATGAAGTCTTGTATTCAATACCATGCAGGCAATTTAGGATAACGATTATATCTCTCAGCAATGTTTCCCAAATGCCCAGAACAGTATTGACATGCACTAAATAGATATATGTTGAATGAGTTTGTATATTCTGCCCAGCATCAAGTATAGAGTTCTCTCTATGCATAGTATATGATTGTTGACTACTGATTTGCAGATAGAACCTTCATTTCCCAATGTCTAAAAAACCATTACCTTCAATATGATGATGAATTCCATTCAGTCAATCTGTAATATTTCTTGAGCTTTACAACTATGCTCTTTGTTAGGAAGTTGTAATTAAAGAATTAAAAGGTTTTCCCTGCCCTCAGGTATTTATACTCTAGTTCATTGACAGTTATAAAAATATACACTATGCATATATTTGGATGGATATATAAAGCACAATACAAACGTAGAAAGATAATGTAATTTTTTTGGAGTAAACCACGAATGGCTTCACAGAAAGTGATGGGTGAATTTGGACTTAATGGATGCATAGTACTTAAAGTCAGAAAAGTTTGAGAACATTCTAGTGAAAGAATCGAGGTGTAAGAGACCTTATAACATATTTATATATTATAAATAACATATTATAACATATTTCTGATGTTTATGCAAAAAGGAGAAGAAAGGGGACATGATACTGCACAGAAAGTCAGGGGTCTGACCAATGAAACCCATGCATGACTAACTACTGAGTCTGTATATCACAGAGCAGACAGTGTGGGAGTCATTGAAGAATTTTTAACAGAATGTGATGTGGTCAGAAGTATACTTTCGAAAGTATGGACACTGAAGAGGAAGAATTGCAACCAGAGTCAGAGAGACTAGTTAGGAGACTATAGCAACAGTCTACATTAGAAATGATAAGAACTCAGACTATGACAGTAACAATAGGAATAGAGAGAAGGGAAAGAGAACTGTGCGCAGGAGGTAGAAAAGTGAGGAGGACTGTAGAGTTCCCAAATTCTTTCAGCTTGGGCAAAGTGAGAGTAAATTGCTCTTGGCAGACTTATTTCCACTGCCATAATGAATAGTTACTTGTCATTTTAATCAAGTAAAAGGAAAAGGTGGCCTTCTGAGGATCAAAGTTATGTTTGGTTTAGGAACCTAGAAGAAGATTCTACCAAAATTTCAGAATCAACGCAAAATGGAGAGACCCAAGGCAGAAAAAGTATCCTAAAATGCACCAAGACTAGCCTATAATATAAGCTAATAGACTGTGAGTTATAACTGATTTATTTCCTTTACAAGGTGAATAAATATGAACAAGACTTTCCCCTACATGATATGATTTAAAGAACAATTTCAGAAAGCTCCTCTGCCCTGACCTTACTGGTGTCCAAAATTCTCATCATTGTAGAAGAACCATCCATGCATTTAAGGTAGGAAGTTGCTCATTTCAGGGGAAGACACTGAAGATATTCTTGAGCTGTTGAGGCACAATAGAGAGCCAGGAAAGATAAGGTCAGACCTCATGTAGAATTACAGAAATGTTTATGAGTATCAGAAGCCTATTTTCTGAATTTCCAATTAGAGCACGGTTTAGTTAGAGGATAGCTAGTCAGACCAGGGCTTTATGAGGTGTAACTCAGAGCTTCTCAAATGTTCATGTCCTTACAAAACTCTGAGGATACTATTAAAAATCAGGTTGTGATTCAGCAGGTTTGAGATGGGATAGGTGTGAGATGGGACCCATCTCAGCAAGAGTTGTATTTTAACAAGTTCCAGGTAATGTTATGCTTCAAACACTAGTTGAAAACCAAACTCCCAGAAGTGAGGAATAAGGAGACCAGAAGTTCACAAATGAATTACCACTATGCCCACCCCCAGGGCCCTAAAAGAATGAGACACAGGGTAGGTGATTTGAGGTGTGTGGGTGGGGGTGGGGGAGTAGGTAGAAAGATTTATTTGCCTTCATATTACCTTCACATAAAGGATGCCTCTGAATGCCATTCATCTAATTTATTTCTACAAACATTGCCAACAGGTTATGTAGGGCCTAACCTGTCATCATATATACTCTTAGAAATCCTCACTTTTCTGAAAGTAGAGTCTAAAGGCACAAATAACCCTGCCATGCATGACCAGTTTGTAAACAAAATGCCTTAAGATTATTTCAAAAGGACCTGCAGCCAGATTTACAAAGCCACAAACTGTAGAAAATAAAAATGAGGAGAAACTACTTACAAAAGTAAGATAGAAAACTGGAGATGATTCCCCGGTATGCCCATCTCAAAAACCACCTCACTCTGCACCACTCATTTGCATGTTTTCAGTTGAACTTGCTCTTATTTTTTGAACAATCTAAACAATGTTTCACATTTTCCACCTCACGTAGACACATCCTGATTATAAATAGAGAAAAAAAGTGCATCTGGTTGACTATAATCCAAAGCATAGAGCTGAAGTACAGATACCAGATATAGGTGACAGAAGACTTTAAGGCACAATTAAAAGATTGGGTCTGGCTGTATTTATCATTGTCCTTTCTTGCGTAAAAATAGTCTTTCATTTTTAATGAACAATTAAAATTTTACTAAACATTGGCACTTTGGATAGCAACAATGCTAACAAATGGCAATTTCATCTGGCCTGAATTCAGCCTATAAAAACCTCTGATTTGTTGCTTAAGAGTAACAGCTACTTTATCTGGGTCAGTTTATTTAGTGATTTTATATTTTAATTATATTAAAAATATGTGACCACATAATATTGCCTGGCTTTGAAAATTAAGCCTGTGGCTCTATACCTTCTGTGTAGCAATTTTCTGAACTTGTACCACAAAACAGGCAGGCATAGTATAAGAAGATGATTAAAACGGTTTTATCAGGGGTAACAAAGAAATCTCCATCATTCATACAGCCTAGGGAATTCTATGAAAAAAAATTTTTACATATAGTTTATTGTCAAATTGGTTTCTATACAACACACAGTGCTCATCCCAAAAGGTACACTCCTCAATGCCCATCACCCACTTTCCCCTCTCCCCCACCCGCCACCAACCCTCAGTGTGTTCTCAGTATTTAAAAGTCTCTTATGGTTTGCCTCCCTCCTTCTCTAACTTTTTTTTTTCCTTCCCCTCCCCCATGGTCTTCTACCAAGTTTCTCAGGATTCACATAAGAGTGAAAACATATGGTATCTGTCTTTCTCTGTATGGCTTATTTCACTTAGCACAATACTCTCCAGTTCCATCCACGTTGCTACAAAAGGCCATATTTCATTCTTTCTCATTGCCATGTAGTATTCCATTGTGTATATAAACCACAATTTCTTTATCCATTCATCAGTTGATGGACATTTAGGCTCTTTCCATAATTTGGCTATTGTTGAAAGTGCTGCTATAAACATTGGGATACAATTGCCCCTATGCATCAGCACTCCTGTATCCCTTGGGTAAATTCCTAGCAGTGCTATTGCTGGGTCATAGGGTAGGTCTATTTTTAATTTTTTGAGGAACCTCCACACTGTTTTCCAGAGCGACTGTACCCATTTGCATTCCCACCAACAGTGCAAGAGGGTGCCTGTTTCTCCACATCCTTTCCAGCATCTGTAGTCTCCTGAGTTGTTCATTTTAGCCACGCTGACAGGTGTGAGGTGGTATCTGAGTGTGGTTTTGATTTGTATTTCCTTGATGAGGAGTGACGTTCAGCATCTTTTCGTGTGCCTGTTGGTCATCTGGATGTCTTCTTCAGAGAAGTGTCTATTCATGTTTTCTGCCCATTTCTTCACTGGATTATTTGTTTTTTCGGGTGTGGTGTTTGGTGAGTTCTTTATATATTTTGGATACTAGCCCTTTATCCGATATGTCATTTGCAAATATCTTTTCCCATTCCATCAATTGCCTTTTAGTTTTGTTGATTGTTTCCTTTGCGGTGCAGAAGCTTTTTATCTTGATGAGGTTCCAATAGTTCATTTTTGCTTTTAACTCCCTTGGTTTTGGAGATGTCTTGAGCAAGAAATTGCTGCGGCTGAGGTCAGAGATGTTTTTTCCTGCTTTCTCCTCTAGGGTTTTGATGGTTTCCTGTCTCACATTCAGGTCCTTCATCCTTTTTCAGTTTATTTTTGTGAATGGTGTAAGAAAGTGGTCTAGTTTCATTCTTCTACATGTTGCTGTCCAGTTCTCCCAGCACCATTTGTCAAAGAGACTGTCTTTTTTCCATTGGATATTCTTTCCTACTGTGTCAAAGATTAGTTGACCATACGTTTTTGGGTCCAATTCTGGAGTCTCTATTCTATTCCATTGGTCTATGTGTCTGTTTTTGTGCCAATACCATAATGTCTTGGTGATTACAGCTTTGTAGTAGACAGGGTAGGGAATTCTAAAGCATCAACAATTTATCTGGCTTATATGTTACAAAAACTAAAAAGTATGTATTTTGAAACCAATCACCAAATCCAACTATAATGCAAAAAGTTGCATTGCAAGTTTGATTGGTACAATTCATGCTGAATGAAAAAAATAGGGCAAGCTCTTGGAAAAGCTGGCATCCAATAAGTTTGACAATAAAAATCTCATCCAAAGCAGTTAAAAAAAGGTATTTTGAAAAACATACTGCTTTACAAGAAAGTTACTATCTTTGCTGTGCAAACATTTTTTTTTTTTTTTAGTTTGTCAGGATGAACAACGTAAGGCATTGACTTTTGCAAGAAAAAAGTTAACAGCTGCTTTAGTCATGTATACATAACTTTGATTACAGTGTTCTTGGGATTCTTTCACCATCCCTATCATTGGTCCAGAAGGACTGCTCTTTTTTTTTAATGTTTATTTATTTTTGAGAGAGAGGGGGAGAGAGAGAGAGAGAGAGAGAGAGAGAGAGACAGAGCACAAGCCAGGAAGGGGCAGAGAAAGAGGGAGACACAAAAATCTGAAACAGGGTCCAGGCTCAGAGCTGTCAGCACAGAGCCCATCATGAGGCTCAAACCCACAAACTGTGAGATCATGACCTGAGCCCAAGTCGGATGCTTAACTGACTGAGCCACCCAGGAGTCTCTGAAGAACTGCTCTTAAGAGCTGAGTTCAGACAGGGCTCAAAGGGCTGGTCCTAGTCAAAAAAGAAGGTTTGTTCAGGAACCTGTAACTCCTCTCCACCTTTTCCCTTCTCTTCTGTCTTGCTGGACTTTGGCGTATGTCTGGTGTAGGCAATCTGTTTTTCTTTATTTCTTACACAAAGTCAAAGGTTTGTTACGGGAAAGGAAAAGTTATTACTGATAACATCGGCATAATAAGCTAGTTAACAGAAGAATCTCCTAAAACCAAATTAATACTTGGCAAATCTATCACATTTTCTTCAGGGATCATTATGCGTATTGCATAACAATTGAGTGTAATTCATGTTTTATGTATTATTAGTAAATTAATATTCCTAGAAAATCTTTTTTTAAGGAAGTATCTCCCCAAAGCCCAGTTAAAACAAGTTTTCAATACAAACACAAAAGTCAATATACAAGATGAGAATAATTTCTCATTCATAAAATAGAAAAAAATGTGATAACAGAAAAAAAGATTTAGGTAAGATGAGTTCTCTCTACCCTTCCTCCCCTTTCTTTCTCCATTGTTTTGGAAATCCTTAAAGTATCAAAAATATGCAAAAAGAAAAAAAAGGACAGCCAAATGAATATGAAAATAGTCAAAAGAAGTTGAATTTGAGATGAAATGGTCATTGAGGAAATGGATCAATAGTAGAAATAGTTTTAGGTGATTAGACTTTAGATATCATCCTGGATTCTAATGGTCAGGGCTTCTTTTGCCTTAGTATCACTTGCCAACTTATTTGATAGGTAGATGCCATCCCTGACACAGACCTCTGAATCAGAGTCTTTGGAAGTTGGGTCTTTTTTTTTTAATGGCCACATTTTTTTTTTTTTCTTTTTTGCCTCTTCAACTTTCTTTATTTTGAGAGATTG
Organism: Puma concolor; assembly: GCF_028749965.1. Lineage (NCBI taxonomy): Eukaryota > Metazoa > Chordata > Mammalia > Carnivora > Felidae > Puma > Puma concolor. The sequence continues at coordinate 131,586,254 of NC_141675.1, read as the reverse complement.
AGTGTGATTAGGGGAGGAGCAGAGAGAGATAGAGAGAATCCCAAGCAGGCTCCGTGTTGTCAGTGTGGAGCCCAATGTGGGGCTTGACCCCACAATGATGAGATCATGATCTGAGCTGAAATCAAGAATTGAATGCTTAACCAACTGAGCCGCCCAAGTGCCCCTAGAAATTGAACCTATAATCAGTGTTGTAAACAAGCCCCTCTGAAACTCTTGTGTATGTCATAGTTTGAAAAACTCTACATGATTGGAATCAACTGGCCTTGTGTGCTCGATGGTGAGTGACAGTGTCGAAGGCTAATGGTTGTCTTTTCCTTGCATTGTAAATGTGCAAAAATGTCATGTTGCTTCTACAAAGTAAGGTTGACCTATTCTCAATTTATCTGCCCCTGAAAACTCTTCATGAACTAGGAAGGTGAAACTCTGTTCTCACCAAAAAGTTATCAGTTTCCTGAATTTGTCCCCAATTTTGTATGGTATTTCTTAAATCGACTATCAGGTATCAAGTCTCTAAAAAATCAACACAAAATACGTTGAAAAACAAAGCTAAGTTTATTAACTTACTAGAGTAAGGGAGAATACTGCCTAATTGAATCTTAATAGTGTCTCAAGAAGGCAAATGTCATTTATAGGACGTTTATAGGGTCTGGGGTCTGGATTAAGTAGGCCTTAGGGTGGATAGTTCAAGGTGGGGAGGTGATTGGACTTGGGCAACGTATGTGACGTAACAGTTTAGTAGTGGTGGACTTAAGAGGACATGGCCTTAAAATGAATCTTGATAAAGTAAGCTGAAGTTTGATAAGTGAATTTTTTGCTCAGAGGAGCAATCCATTGTCTTGATAAGTGAGCAAAATAATTACCCAGACAAGTTGGCTTGTAGGAATTTTCCTAAAGCAAACAGCTAAGTTATCTTTCAGTTTATAACCCTATCTTCTAAGGCAAGAATTTCCTGCTACAGGTAGTTGAGTCGTGTTAATGCAGATAACTTTAGTTCTCTTTAATAATTGCTATTTGTAGATAGAGACGGTCTTGTTTCTCAAGCCAGTGAGGATCAAAGAGGTCTCTTCTGAAACATCTTTACTCTAAATTCTTAGAGAACTTCATTCAACAAATGTTAATTGAATATTCAGGAAAAGATGGAAAGGGTGAGGTGCAGATACTGCTATTGTCCTCCCTCCACACACACACCAACTGCCCATCATAAACATTAATAATCAATCACAACATTCCATTCATCTTGAACTTGACCTCATGATCTTTTTCAAAGTAGCATTTAAGGCAATCATTTTCAATTCATCAGAGTAGTCACTCAGATTGCAACCTAATGGACTGTGTTAAGCATTTGGGGAATATGAAAGTGAATCAGGCAGGCATTGTGTTTTCAAGGAGTTTGGAATTAAGAAATCATAGCATACCCTAACAACATCACCATGTGTCCAGTTAGAGGCAAAGTGCCCATGAATGTGGGTAGTATACAGTAAGTCCAGATAGAGAACTGATGGCCATTGTTAAGTGATCTTTAAGGTGAAAATAAGAATGTGTGGCACTTACATGATAGCAAATGAGGAGTAATTGAATCAGGAAAAGCTGGGAATGATGGAATCACATCTGTGTTTCAAGAAGATTATTAAACTGGAAATAGACAAGAGATTTTATAAATCCAGAGAACAGGTATGAGGCTATTGAAAGAATCTTGAAATAACATAAATATAAGAATAGATCAGATCAGTTATAGGTACATGGAAAGGAAAGGGTGGGTGAGAAGAACATGTTGGAGAGATTGAACTGACAAGTGTTGACTGCAGTGGTTAATTATAGAGAAGCAATCAAAGGAAAGAAATTACTTTTAAAAATACAAATTTCGTGTTTTGAGCACCAACAAAAATGTAGTTGTTAAATTTTGAACAACAATGAAAGGAAACAGTTTCAATCAAAATTCAGTATTTATAAGGAGAAGGAGGTAAGAGAGAAGTTTGAGAGCGATTTGAACATTGCAGTGGATATTTTATCTATTTGCTTAATTGCTCTTCCTTTGAGAAATTGCTTGTACTCTTCTCCATGTGACTTGTTAAAAGTTTATTTATTTAAGAGAAAGAGACAGAGAGTACATGCATGCACAAGTTGGAGAGGAGCAGAGAGATAGAGAGAGAGAGACTCCCAAATAGGCTCTGCACTATCAGCACAGAGCCCTCTGCAGGGCTGGAGCTCAGGAACTGTGACTCAGGACCTGAGCCAAAACCAAGAGCCAGATGCTCAACTGACTGATCACCTACGTTTCTCTCTTCATGTGACTTTTCTGGAATACAGAAGTACAGACTCTGTCTCTCTTCACCACAGGGTTGTTGCATATCCCACACTGGACCAATTGTTGGCACTCGATTGGGAATTCTATCCCTAAGGTGGAACACTCAGGAATGAAAGATGGTAGGATCACTAAAGAAACTTTCTTTGTGTTGAGTTGAATTCCCTAAGGTATCCTAGTTCTTATCCTTCTGGAGAGCTGATGGTTTAGTTCTTCTTTTGAGGCTATGAGCTATTCAATGAGAGCCGAAGCCAACACAATTCCTTGTCCCTGTGTGAGGCAATACTGAGATCCAGCAAAAATTACTTAGCTTCATGTTCCAGGATATACGTGTTCCTGGAAGATAAGATTGTAAACCAATTAAAATCAGGACCAGTAGCTTACTCATCAAAACTCATTTCAAGGCCCTTGCTTCACTGTGCTCATTTAACCTAAAACTATTATATCATAAATTCTGCCCAGATAGTTCCCTGACTTGCTGACTTACTTTACAATCGTTATATCCAGACCGTAGAGCCCTATAAATGTTGGCTTTGTTTAGTGTGGTAGGTCTAATACACCTGGGTCAGCAGGTTTTTCTTGTGGTCTTTTGGTGAGCCAAAAGTCAGTATTAGTAAACAACCAATAAATTCTTTTTTGTTCTTGATAAGTCAGATAAAATTAAATTATGTTACCTGCAAGTAAATATTGCTAATTATATCATGCATTATCATACCTGCTCATAGAATGTCATTTTGTGTACAGTTGTCCCATAAAGTTAGACTGTCAATTTCTGAAAGGCAAAAGAAAATTGTCCTATTGAGGGATAATGTTAAGCCATCTAAAATATAAAGAAATAGGGGTGCCTGGGTGGCTCCATCAGGTAAGCGTCCAACTTTGGCTCCCATCATGATCTCACAGTTTGTGAGTTTGAGCCCTGTGTCATGCTCTGTGCTGACAGCTCATAGCTTGGATCCTGCTTCAGATTCTGTGTTTGCCTCTCTCTCTTCCCCTCCCCCATTCATGCTTTGTCTCTCTGTCTCTCAAAAATGAATAAACATTTAAAAAATATTTTAAAATGTACATAAAAAGAAAAGCTTACTACTTTGTGCCATGACCCGTCTCTCAGTTACTAGCATATTGCCTTAATCAAAGTAGATCCCCAATATCTATTGTTTGACAATGGTGGTATCTATTGTGCTAATTACCTACGGTCCATAACTTTTAAATAAGATACTACAGTAGACATTGTTGGAACGTCACCCATTTCCTCGTGGATTCTCTTTTCATTTCAGTGGAAGGCAGCCCCTGATTCCTACAACACAGCAGTAGCACGGTTATCTCAGGGCTGCCCTAAGGAAGTTGTTGCAGAGGCAGCCCTTAACTAATAACTGATGAGCATGAGGGGTAATTCGCCAAGGTCGTTCTGAGTTTCTCAGGGGGATAAATTTTGGTCATCCAGTGTGGTGACTGGCTTAAATAACACACCCTTTATGGATTGTTTTCCCTCTACCACCTCTCCACTCTCCAGTTATACACAAACATGACATTCTTCAAACATGCACAATAAACTGCCATGACTCAACAACTTTTTGTTTGCAAGTAATGAAATTGATTTTGTCTAAGAGGGATGTGAATAAGAGGGATTTATTTATGGTTACTGGTGCTTACTCCCTGGATGGCCAGGAGATCAAGCACACCTAAGATTGCTTCAGGGTCTGCTTCTGGAGAGAACTCAACTAATACATGGAATTCTTAGGAAAGCATGTTATCTTTATCATTTCGTGGCAAAATAGTTCCTAGAATTGTACCAGAGATAATTTCTGGTCAAAAGTCAGTTAGATTGCACACTCCCTGACAAGAATGATGTCTGATTTGTCTTTATCTGTTGTCTAGCACAGTGGATATCACAGAGTGGATAATGAATAAACATCTGCTGAATGAATCTCCATGGTCTAAGTAGCCTGTCCACTGGACCTGATAATTCCAGGGGTATGGCAATTACAGCAGACTAGAACTGAACCATGTTGAGGGATGAAAGAGGCATTTATTTGTTTTAGCCAGTCCATACCTCAAAACCAGGACTGATTCTTAGGCAACACGTACTTAGATGGTTGGACCAATTGTCCATGGTTGTCCATCCTAACACCTGCTTTGCCTGTTGTGATTGGTATGGGCCCAGACTCTCCCACTTATTAAATAGTTTCTTATTATCCATGTTCATAACCATTTTTATCAACTACTTTATTTCAGATGTGCTTAAATCTTGCTCTTGAAATCTGGAGAGAAAGCTTTCATATTCTTGCATATACATTGTTTTATATCTCTTCTCACCATTTCCTTAGCACTTCAGAGAGAGAGAAAGAGGACGTCTTGGCCAAAGTCATTGCCTATTTCTAAAGCAATGCACCTGATCGTGCATCCATGCACATATTTGTTTTCCTCCTTCGGAATTATATTTCTTTTCATTGATTGCATTGGCCTAGTGCCAGTCTCCTCTGTGCCATGTTAGACAGCATAAATATTAGTTTTGGTTGATACCATAGAATATTACTTATGATAACCTGGGCAGTTTTAACTCAGTGCTTAAAACCAATCATCAGAAAATAATGTTGTAGTATCTAATTAGGTAAAGCACTGTAAAAGGGACAAAAGGGATATACAAGAATTTCAACAATGATATTTGCCTTCTAAATATCTGATTCTAATCCAGGTGTGGTACATAGTATTTATATAGCCCCAGGCAATTAATTTAACCCTTGTGTCTCCTTTACTGATATGTCAAATGAGGCTAATAGCTACTGTGCAGGTTTGTTGTAAAATTTTGAACACATAAATACTCCTTAACACATAGTAGGCACTCAAAAATGCAACTAACTGTATCAGTCTAATGTCTAATGTCTAATGTCATCAGTCTAATTGCAAAGTTGAGATGTAAAACACATGTAACAGTCTAAAATATCACATGATAGATATAAAAAAGCAGGTACATTTTTCACCTGTACAGAATCTATAGTACTGTGAATTGGGGGGAAACAGCCATTCTGGGCTGGAGAAATCTAGGGAAGCCTTTAGGAGTAAGTGAAATTAGAATTGAGTATTGGAGAAGGGGTAGACTTTGAAAAAACATGCTCCCTGTCTTAAGAGGAGACAGTATAAGGTGTGTGAAAGTCCCTGGGCGAGCTGCCTTAACCACACTGTATTAGGCTTCCGGGCTCAGAGGCTGTGGACAGGGGTAGAATGAGCCTAAGAGTCATCTCTTTGATCATGAAGAGATCAGATTAAGCAAGTCAAAATTTGGCTATAACCACATGTAATTACTGCAGAAAAACAAGACTGTAATAGGCTAAATTTTGCGAGGAAACAGATAGTGTAGGGGCAGAGGCTGAGAACTTTGCCGACGAGGTCCTGGCTTATTCAAAGATTAGATGAATACACTCAGTATCTACTTTTTGAGAATCAACATAGCTCTTTTTCTTTTCATTCTCCCTAGGATAAACATATCCATAGTGGTCAAAATGAATGCTAAAAGTAACTTGCTTTCTTATTTTTAATTTTATTTTAAAATAAGTTATGAAATCTTATCTATTTCACAAATGAAGATTCACTTTCTAACTCTTTTGCCCATGTCATGCAGGACTTTCAAGTTTTTCCTGCCTTGATTGTATTTATGGGCAAGAATAGTATTATAAATTATAACTTCATGGAATAGCAAATAGAAAAAAATATTTCGTAATTTACATTTTTCATTTGTCTTAAAATTGACCAGATTTTTAAGAAAAAATATTTGTATAGGGTCTACCTAAAAGAAACCTTTAGAAATGAGACTAATGTAAAAGAAAAAATATGCTCTAGACTTATTCTTAAAATCATCATGTGCTACGTAGAGATGAAGGTGTTAACTTCGGTCCTCAGGTCCATTTTTATGTCACCGATGCGTCCACTGAATTATAGGTGTGAGAGCCATTATCTCTCAGGAGCACCTTGAAAAAGAGATGTCTAATCTCAATAATGTGACTTTCCGCATTAAATAAATCCACCATGTTCAGTAGTTCTTCTTTCTTAAGGGAAAAAATGTCTTATCCTTCCTTCCATTCACCTCTTCTAATCTTAAAAGAAAAGAACATCAAAGAAATTTGAATTTTTACTAACCAGAATTGATTTGTTTCTTTCTACTTGGTATTCTTTATCATACGGTGCGTATGGGCGTCGTGTGCACGCACGCGTGCGCGTCTGTGTGTGTGTGTGTGTGTGTGTGTGTGTGTGTGTGTGTTATGTAATGGATGAATAAACTCAGGAGATTCCATTTGCTCACTAAATGTTTATCATAGAAACTATTTTCCTTCATTTTTACTTTTCTCTGTATTTCTTATACTAAAGTATATGATTGCGAAAAAAAAGCAATTAGCCTAATAAGCCTAGTTTAATGAACACACCTCTGGGGTAAATCTTGGGTAATGCCGAAGAAAGTATTTAACAAGGATTTTTTAATGGCTCAGGAGGCTCTCACTTCTGCTTTGCAGATGAGATGCATTTGAGGAACATCCTGCAAGAGCTTTAGTTTCTTTTAAAAAATTCTGCTGTACACACTAGTAGACTAGTTCTACGCTAATAATAATGTGTGGCTTGGCATTTGCCGGAAAGTTTCTGACCAAAATCTATTCAATTTTGGCATCAATGTTGTGTCTTCTCCCTTATAATTGCATGAGATAACGGTTGATGGATTATATTGAATGAACACTTGAGCAATAGAAAGTAAAGAGAAAATTCTTTTTTCTGTAAATTTAACTTTAGATGACTTCTTTCTCTCTCTTTACCCAAAGCAGGATATCCATCCCTCCCGAGCCTCATATTCCCTCAACCTCAAAGAAACTGGAATAAATATTGATAGAAAAAGAACAAAGGAACAAAGGTAAAATTACTTGTTAGCATTAGTGCCCCCAACCGGTGTCTTGGTTTACTGAGTGACAATAAGTTTGTATTTTTATTTTACTTATTTCTATTTTGACTATTATGGAGAGGCATGCAATCCACAAACATATAGATATAGCAGTAACTTTAGACACAAGTCTTAAATGAATGGCATGTACCTTACTTCATATTTTAATTTAGATATGAAATTATTTAGCTTGAGAAATCCAGAGATGAGGTTCCCTTGAGTCAGAATTTTAGAGCTAGAAGAGATTATCAAGATTACTTAGTCCAGTTCTCTGTATCAAAAAAAGGACTACAGAGATAACTGGCAGTTGGTTCTAATTAAGGGTAGAGACAAGACTAGAGTCCATATCTTCAGTAGACTATAAAATGATCTTTCTTTCTCTTTAATCACTGTCAAAATAATGTCCTCTTATAACACTTTGTTGTAAACACAGCATTACAAAATCTTAAATATTTAACACTGCACGCTTTGACCAACTGGCATGATCTCCCTTGTCTGTGTGCCCCTCTGGTATTTACTGGCTGAATGTCAGCTCTACTTGGAAACTATTAATGAAGATTTCTTCGTGTTTCCTGACACACTGTGCTTGTATTAATACAGCTAAGAATTGCGCTTCTCTTAGTTACAGTGCTGCATTATTATGCCAGGATTCACGTGGAGTGAGGTCTGACCTCAAATGCCTCTCTGGCTTAGACAAGTCAGTCTAGCTCTCTCTGGATATTTTCTTTTTTCTTACCTAATGGACGTGAGTGGCACCTGGCACTATATTATTACTTCATCCTATTTAGACCCACAGGCTATTTCAGCTTATAAAGGTCATGTCTATTTTAGCTACTTTCAGCTAATTCATAGCCATCAGAAAATGATTTAGAGAGCAGATTCACTGAAGACTATCTATACCATGGCCACACTTTCAGTTGATTCAGTCAAATTGGTAAAAATCAGTCCAGATAGTTGTTTTCCTTTTTAAAAATTAAACAACAGATTAATTTATCGTGTTACCTTTTAGTAATTGTGCTGGATTGTTAGTGAAAAGCATCAATATTGTATAAGGGTCTAACATAGGTGGAATGCCACCAGAATTTTGACTGCTTGATCAAAAATATCCACTGGTAAAACTCCTCCTTGGGAATGACCCCTAGCGGTTTTACAGTCACCTGCTGATAATTTGATTTAAATCACATTGCCTCAATCTGTTGGTGAGTACCATATGCCATTTGGGATAGGATGAAGAGATGTATTTTGGTGAGACATATTGTGTCTATTTCCTTCTCCAACCTAGCAAGTTTGTCAATGTAATAGAAAAAGATGATTTTTTATAGCTTCTTAGAACTTGGTGTTTAAAAGCTTTTCTTAATTGGGTTCAATAATTTTTAACAGAAGCCACATGGTCGACAGAAAACTGTCGTGACTAACTTGAGCATGATAGAAAGTAAGGTTCTTTTAAATAATTAATAGCTGCTAAAAGGTCCCATGCATTATGGAGAGAGGAGGGAGAAGACTAGATTTAATCAGAAGATTCAGGAAGGAGGTTTGATGAGAGAGATTAATCAAACCAGAGCATGGTCATATAAGGGACAGGATCAGATGATTCACTCACAAAAATGAGTAAGAGCAAAGGAAGCAGAAGATGGGGGGGGAGGGTGACATGATGGAGAAGGTCGCAGATGTGGTGGTAGTCAAATGTCAAACCTCATTAAAGAAGTTGTCCACAACATCGCTAATGAGCTGGAAAAAATGTGTGACAAACGTGGTTAGAGGCTTTTTTGCACAAATTCAAACTCAGGCCAGGTTGCTCAATGGGTCTTCAGAGAAATGACAAACTCTGGAGTGAATCCTAGCCAAGGAGAGCTGTGTTAGCAGACTTTCCCTAACCACATAACTTTGGCAATTGAGACAAAGATAAAGATACCTTACCTCCTTGAGGTAATACTGAATTGGCTTCACCTATATGTTGCCACTTACAATTGCTACAGAAGGTATCAGGGTTAGAGAAACTAAAATGAGAACAACAAACAAGGCAACACAGTTTTTCTAAAATGTCAGGATCAAGCAAGGCCAGGGGCCAGATATCAGTGAGCAGAAGAAGGATTTGATGGAAATCTGTGTTCCTCTGCCAAAGGACTTAACTACACTGAGCCACCTAAGCCATCTGTATATGCAGAATGACCTTGGCAGAAGTGGAACACATTATTTGTTTCCATGGAAGGTTGTTTTTTTTTTTTTTTTTTTAATTTTTTTCTAAGTCAGGCTACATGGTCTAGTGCAGAGGTGTCCTCACTTTTCCTGCCAAGAACTCCTGGGCATCTGATGAAATGTTGTGAATTTCTTTCAAGTTTTTGATCTAAGTTTGTCCTCCATGTCTGCTTTAAAATTAATGGATTAAAAAAGTCATCAGACCTCACCTCATTTTTTTTTTCCTTTTCTTCCTCCAATTATAAGAAGAAGGAATGATCTTCTGCAGTCATCTATTGATTATGTCACTCTCTTTAAATAACTTTAAAAGAACTCCTAGTTTTGATTTGCATCAAAATAAAATGTTCTGACTCTCTTCCTTTGTCCATCCTGTACCTTACTGTTCTTTTGTTTCACACACTGTTCTCTCCTCCCTTCTGCAGCCAGACATAAACTCTTTGCCATCTAGCTTCCCTTATTATTTTCTTCCCTTAAGATTTGCTATTATTCTCCCTTAAAGTGGCATGTGCACCCCTTTCCATTAAACCAGGTCACGTATTTCTGTCCAAACTCTAATTTTTACACTGTTATTGCAGCCGTCTCCTGTTGTATGTATATACCTATTTCTATACTCTTAAAACCTCACATGCATTTATATTGTTCTTTTCTCCACCAATAGTTTGCAATTTCCTTAAGGACAGGAGCCCCATACCCTTCTTTTTTGTCATTATCTTAGTGTAAGGCTTCTCAATGTCAATTGATTATTGGTCCTATTTATGTACCAGTAATACAATGCTCCTTTGCGCTCCACGCAAGCAGGGGCAGACTGTATTGCTCTGTTCTCAGATTAATCGTTTTGCTTTTCCTTTTTTTCAGGTTTCTATGTCAAGTCTTAAAATGTTTCCCTTGAAATAATAACAAGAGCACTTGTATGAGCACACTGTAGATGAATCCAATGTGCCAGGTCATGCTTTGGAAGGCTGAGTGTGAGACCAGTAAGAAACCCATAACTCTCTGTTCTACCCAGTGGTTACCTGACTCTGTGTTTATGTGCATAATGTTAGGTTCTTACATTCTCATCAGTAGCCAGCATGCCTGTTATTCTGTTTATACTTAGAGTGATACCAGAAGTATCACTTTTCTGTTGATTAATTTATATTGTCTAATTCTGTAGCATGTTGCTATGCTCCCTGTCCCTCTTAATTACTTATTGTGACAATTAACCGACCAAAAACAGTTTCTCTCGCAAAGATTTCCAGAGGAAAAAACAAAAACATAAAAAACATTGTAAATGATGCCATTTTCTGCCTAAGCCTCTCTTGAGTCCCAGCCATGATCATGTTACTTGTTACAACAGATCTGCTGGCAAACAAACTCTGAGGGCAACGCATTGAGACACTGCAGACCTTTAAATGTGAAGAATTTAGTCCTAAACATGTGTTTGTGGGCATGTGCAATATCCACTCCTTTTAGAATGTCTCAGACTGACCCCAAACAACCTTTTTATGGAATCCTACCCTCAAGGACTAGTATTAGTTATATAATTGCCCTACTATTACCCTGTCTCTCAGGGTGTAAGTCTGCCTTTGAGACCATTGTAGTAACTTAAAATATTTGTTAACCAGCAAGTAGACAGACTTAGGATAAGCTCCTATTCTAGGAGGCCATAAATTTTCCATTGTACCCGTAATGTCCAATTTAACCCCTCAATATTTCTCTCAACAACTTTTTTTCCTATCAAATCTCAATAGCAAAAACAAAACAAAACAAACAATAATTGAGAGAAAGAATTGAGATAGTCTAACGAGAATACTTCTCTGAAGTTTTATTACAATTCTAGCTAGGAAAAAAAATGTATATATATGGATATGTGGTGCTGTTAGGATCTCTGTGGCATGTGAATTAGAGAGCACTTATAAGAGAGCTTTGTGAGGTGTGCCTGGGGAGGAACGTTTGGATTAAATAATAAAGAAAGATAACACATTGATCCAAGCTATTATTTGTATTTTTAATTTGCACATTATGTAAAACTGCTCCCCTCAGATTTTGGAGAAGCTTGTTAACAATTCCCCACAGGACTGCTGGGTTAACTCCTCTGGGGTTGTATTTAGAGAATCCACCTTCTTAACAGGCTATTGTAAGTGTGGCTCTGGTTCAGGGAAGTTTGAGGACCACTATATACGCTAAAATAGTGAATAGAAATATTCATTGAGTGCTATGTGCTGTACTGGATGCTGAAACGCAAGAATAAATTAATCAGACCCACTTTGAGAATTCCCAAAGGCAAGTTATAACACCAAAGAAAGTGAACACAGTTTTGTATCCCTATAGAATTTATTCAAACTGTACCACTTGAGAACTGAGGTTTTAAGTAGGTTAGTTTTAGCTACTTTAAGTGGAAATGGATTTTCTTATCAATTAAATTAATCTGAATAATTTATTTAAAAGGTTCTAAAATGTGAATAATTTATTTAAATAAATTTATTTAAAAGGTTTACTAACAATTACAGTAAGAAAGTTTTGAAAAGTTGTCTGCCTAAGCCAGTCTAAGATGTTTTGGTAGGCAAAGTTGTGTCTTTGGGGCCCCGTATTTTCCTTTCTTTGTCTCTAGCATCTCCCCAATGTTTCTTCAAGGCTCCCGTGACCTCCTGGCCCTTCCTTTGCTCTCCTGTCAAAATTGCTCAAATGATATGGGTATAATGAGAGTGCTAAGATGGTAGTCAAGAGAAATGGGTTTGCACTGTGCCTCTGATACTAAATAAATTATATGGCTTTGAGCAAGTTCCTTGAACTCTCTTTGAGTTTCCTTACCTGAAAAAAAATAAAAGGTAGAGTTTTAGGAGCCGTGATATGTTGTCCAGTCCTCTTTCTATGATTCATTGAGTTGTCTGTGCATTGCACTTTAAGATGAGGATGGAGATATTCGTTTGGCAGGAGGAGAGATTGCATGAAGAGGAGTCACGGATGAATTGCTTATGAACTTTGAGCAGGGATCTCAGCAGGGTTCTTTAGAGCTAGTGAGGAGTGAGAGCACTGGGTCTGAGTAAGCTTAGCTCTACCTCTGACTTGGTGTGTGAAATATGAACATATCCCCTGGCTTCCCTGGGATTTATTTTTCTCACTTTGTGGTGGAGACAGCAATCACAACCTTTCTCACGGTGTCATTGACATTACCGAGGGGATGAGAAGATGTTTGTAAGGAACATGGTGGGCATTCCATAAGTATGTCTCCATTCACTGTGAAGGTGCAGTTTATTCAATGCCTCGCTTTACCTTCCCAAAGTTGGTTTATTTAACAAGCACACAGAGAACTCCTAATATCCTAGGAACTAATCTAAGAGTTTGATTTTAACAGTAACTCTATTAATCCTCATAACAAGACTGCAAGGAGCTATTATGATCCCATTAGACAGTTAAGGAATCTAAGACTCATAATCTGCCCACAGTCACCCTCATAGCAAGCAAGTCTGGGTCCACAGCCTGTGCTTTCAATCATTGTTCTCCCAGCTTAGACAGAAGGTCAGAAAACAAGAAATGGAATGGAATGCGGGCAAGCCAACTGTGTTATTTGTCAAAGGCTGCATAAATTTGGTGTATCAGAAAGATATCATAGTAATTTAGAAAACATCTAAAATTGTAAATGTTAACCTACAAACAGTCCAACCACCAGGTGTTGCTTTTGAAGAGACATTAGTCCCTTAGGAATATTTACACAGCATCTTAAATATGTATAGCAACCCCTCGCAGTAAAACCAAAGGGGGAGGACATTCAGAATCTTGAAATAGGAGTTGCAACATTTCTTAAACACTCTCTTTCCTGCATGGCTTCCCATCTCACTTCTTCTAGGAGTGGTGCTCACAAAGGTCTCCCCTGCTGGTCTTCTAACTCCTAAAAATCTTCCCCAGCTCAACAGAAACAACAGCCTACCTGCAGCCCCAGGTGCCTTGCCTTCTCTCTCTTTATTATTTATATCATTATGCATTATCTTATTTTCTTAAATCCCTTTTAAGAGACTTAAGGAATACTCTAAGAGAGTACAAATGTAGCATGCTGCAAGGATAGGTCTTGTTATAGAAGTAATCACTAAGGCCTGTTGCTTACCTGGTTTCCCTTAGTCTTGTGCATGGAATCTTGACTGTGATGGTCAGGTTTTCATTTAGCTGGAGATTTTACTGGGGCTTCTGGGTGGCTCTGTCTGTTAAGCGTCCACATCCTGATTTTGGCTCAGGTCATGATCTCACGGTTTGTGAGTTTGAGCCCCATGGCAGGCTCTGTGTTGACAGCCTGGAGCCTGCTTGGGACTTTTTCCCTCTTCCTCTGTCTCTGCCCCTCCCCGACTTGCTCTCAAAAATAAATACAAATTTAAACTGGAGATTTTAGAAAACAAGAAAATGATTTGCTAAGAATAACTATGGATATGAACTACTGTATCTACCATTTAAGATATGATAAAACCCAGCAAAATTATTCACAATAAACCGAATGATCATTATTTCTAATATGAATTTCCAGTCTTGTCTTGGGAGCAAATGGCCCTATTTAGCCAATGAGAACTGAGAGAAAAATTCTGCTCAGCATTGGTTTCAAGTGTTAATTTTTTTTTTTTTTTTTTTTTGTACTGCTCAAATTCTGCCAAACTTCTTGGGTAACATGAGATTCTGCCCTGAGATGTTGCTTCCTTATTTCGGGTTCCTTTTGCGACAAGCAGGGCAACGCTTGGCCTCTGCTTATGTAATTCTTCAGAGGGATCTTTTAGTACAAACTTTATATCATTCATATTTCTAATGGGGTTCACTCCCAGCAACATGCTCTGCCAAATTCCTGCTATTAATTACTTATTGCCCGGGGTACGATTTCCCTTGATTGAAACATGGCCCTGAAGCTTTCTGTTTCCATAGGAGTCCTCCATCTTCTTGCTCAGCAGCCTTTATGTTTTTCATTCTTCAAACTTTGACTGAGTACCACTTACGCGAGACACCTCTGGGCACTGAGATTACCAACACAAATAAAATAACAACCTTTGTGTTCTGGAAGCTCACCCTTCACAGTGGGACAGCTGTATAGATGGATACCTATGATATTATTTGATAAGTGCCCTGATAGAGCTATCCAGGTACCATGGCGACCTAAAAGAAAGATATCAATTGCATGCTAGCAAGGTGGACAGGGAGGGCTTCACCAAGAACTTGACCTCTACGTCAAATTTTGAAAGGGGGTTGAAATTAGGTAATGAGTGATGTTGGAGAGGCCAGAGCACTCCAGAAGGAGAAGCAGGATGTGCAAAAACATGAAAAAGTCAGAGAGTTGGTGCATTCATGAAATTAAAACGTATTTTCTATGACTGGGAATGAAGTGTGCAGGAGAGATGGCAACACGAGGATGGCAGAGGCTATTGGGGCTAGGTCGTGAGGTGTCTTGGACTTTACGCTAAGGTCTGTGACTTTGTCCTGAAGACACTAACCTTGATTATATTTCAGGCCTATTTCAGAATTGAAGGAGACAGAGCACCTCTCGTAAGAAAAATGAACATCCACATAGAAAAACTCAAATTCATGCAGATTTCAGAAAGTTTTCAAGTCTCCAGATTAAAATCCGGTGCTTTAGATGAAGAAGAAGCATGGACTTAAGTTGGAGAGAGGTATGTCCATATCTCTCAGCAGAGGAAGGAGTTTGCTGTAGAGAGCGGTGTATACAGGATACTTGGGGTACAGACACTCAGTTAAGAGATGGGTGCAGAGAGCCTGGTGAATAATTATGGAGGCATACACTAAAACACTGGTCTTTGACATTGAGCAGAAGTGATCGTGGCCTTGGATTTGAGGCCTATTATGAATGTAGTATTGTTAGAAAGTATTAATTAATGGGGTGTAGTGGAGACTGAAGTGGCCCAGAAAAGAAGAGGTGTGGAATTAACGGACTTCAAAGCTCTACAAGAAGTCTTTTCAGTGTAGCCCAGGCTGAAGCTTTAGGTAGGTCAGAAGCTCAGAATTTCACTAGTCTGAATTTTGCCCTTTTGTATTTTATTTAGATTTCTGTCCTTGCTAAATTTAAGGAATGGATCCCATCGGATCCCATTTCTCCTTCCTTCCTTCCTTCCTTCCTTCCTTCCTTCCTTCCTTCCTTCCTTCCTTCCTTCCTTCCTTCCTTCCTTATCTGTTTTAGTCTCAGATGAGGTCAAGTATCTTCAGGCTTTAAAAGTACCCCAGGTTCTTCTAATGTCCAGTGAGGTTGCATAGTACTGCTTTAAACTCTCTCTATTCAGTATCAGTACTCTCTTTCTTCAATATTTGGTTGGATCAGAGACAGCAGGCTGATAAAAGACAACTAAAAAAATTAAGATCCTTGGCCAGTTCTTAAACTGGCAGGTATTATGCTGTCTGCTGAAAGGAGATGCCAGGTAAGTAGGTGCCAAGGTCTTCTACACAAGTTTTATGTTCTTTCTATTACACCCCAAAGGGCTGAGAATCTACAGATTAGATCAAGATATGCCCTCCTAACACACAAATAAGGTAATTCATTGAAAAAAAATATTTCTACTTTATTGCCCAGATTTCTGCAAATTGATGATTTGGATCTTGGCTTCAAGAGGTCATGTTGATCTATTTGCTCTGACAGTAATAAGCTGACAAACCTTCCAGAGATGACTCCTTAATATGATCCAAATGCTCCTTCCTATTGCAATATTCAGTTTTTGCATAACCTGTGTCCTTATGCATTCTACCAGGATGCCTAAATCCATCTCTGATCTGACAGATACAGACTGCTGCCATCATCTAACTAAGAAATATCGCCAACCCCTGTTAGGTGAGGCTGCCCCAGGGTCATGAGTTCATTTTGGGCTGCATTACCATTTTGGTCTGCGTAGTGTAGGTGTGTCGGGGTGGGGATGGCAGCTGGCCAGTTATCTCGACATTTTCTATTGCTGCAATTTTTTTATTATTTCATAAAAGTGAGTATTTCCACAAGGCAAGATAGAATAAGGAATTTTATGAAATGTTTTGACTCGCAGAATGGAAATCTTCTTATAATGTCCAAGCTATTGCTTAACTTTAATACTTCTGAATTTTACTTATTTCTTCAGGAATTATCTTTGTTAAACATGGTAAATCTTCATAGTAGGCAACTTCATTACAAACATTACCTAAAATACAACTTCATTACAAACTTCCCTAAAATAAATGATCTTATTTTATATTTGTAGTTTTGTGACCTGAGTTCACTTCTCTAGTTCAAACAACTTATTTAGTATTGTAGACAAACACATAACCTACAGAGAAGTGTTCAAGGTTGGAGGATTGATACGTGTACAGCTCACAGTGGGGATTCAAGGGAAGCATTGGTTAGTACTTGTGGGAGTGTCAGGACCAGATTAATGACAGAGATAACAATTGAGATGATTGTTATACTGTCAGGTGTCAATAAGCAAAGAGAGAAGGGCATTCTAGAGAAGCATAGACCAGAGCAACGCATCAACATGAGATCAAAGTTTTTCCTGATGGTTGTGAGCATTGTCTGCAAGAAGAAGGAGAGGCAGGGTGACTCAAGAGGTAAGTTAAGAAGATGTGCCATAAAGAAAGTAAATGACATTTGTAAGACCTTTGCAGCAGATGTTGTCAGAGCCTCACTCATATCCCTTGTACCTTAACCAGCTTACTCTGTTCGAGTGCTGACTTCAAGCTGTGCCTGGGGGCTTTACTTGATCTGTAGAAGGTCACTTTGGCCACTCCTGGCAGGCCATAAGTGCCAAAGGAAGTGAAATCCCCATCTCAGAAGCAGATTGACTGAAGTTGATATGTATGCACCCCAGAAAACTTCCCCCTACAGTGGAATGACTCTGAGACATGGATTTTGCAGCATTTCCCCAACTATTCCAGCAGGATTAAGCCTCCGTCACCCTGCCTTCCTATCTCTCTAGCAGTTCCTCGTTCTCTTACTTATTCTTTGTACTCCCAAACAAACCACGAGTGCATCAACCTTTATGTCAAGGTCTGCTTCTGGAGAAATTGCAGCTAACACAACATGATAAGGAGAGCTAGGAAGGCGTTCAGTTGTTTTAGATAAAAGTAAATGTGAGAGACCACACTGACAGGAATGAGATAAATGAAGTGGAGGTGAGAGAGAGAAGAGGCAGCAAGACCTGTGAAAAGAGAATCTGCTAGAGCCTGAGGAAAGATGGTAAAGACTGAACTAAGGCGCTAGGGGATTGGAAGGTGGAGATAGATGTGGAGTACTGCAGAGATGTTACGGCGGACAGTAGGTGGACAGGCAGAATTGAGGTCTTAGGGAACACTGAGAGGGCTTGGTCAAAGGAATAATAGAAGACCAGGAAAAGGGGTTAGTCTTTCCAGCAGGGAAGGAGCGATCAACTGTGCTAAGAGGTTCTGAGTTGATATCACAATCAATGAGCCTATTGGGAAATTTTGAATCATAATAACCTGCAAATCACTTTCCATCGAAAATGATGGGGTCAGAACTCCAATTGGAGCAGATTAAAAAATAAATGATGTGACTAAATGATTATAAACTAGTTTTTGGAATAATTTTGTTGTGAGAGGAAGGAGAAAGAGAGTGATGGTTAATGGAAGGAGGCCTAGGGTCATAGAGGGTGTTTTTAAAGACAGAGTGGCTTGAGCTGCTGTATAGACTACAGTGATAGACCAGTATGGCCGAAAAGGCCGAAAATACATCAGTTAGTAATATAATATCCTTGTTCTGGAAGAGATGGTGGGGCAGGGATGAAAGCATGAACACAGCAAGGAGTTTAACCTCACACTGCAAGTTAAAGAGCAATTGTTCATATGCCAGATACATGAAAGAATGAAGGAAGTCAGGAAGCTGGTCTAAGAGAAATGTTCAAAATTCCTTCTTCCAGTCATTTGGATAGGCATTCCTGAGAACTCACATTCATGAAGAAAGAGTGTGTTTGCCGATGCAACCCCAGGTCTTCAGATGTGCGCTGTAGAAACAGAAGGGGGAATATAACAAGGACTAAGAGTGGGGAAAGAAGGGCGCCGATTTGGGAACTGGACTGTAAAGTTTGATGCTAATGATTTTTAAACATTTTTGGAAGCGATGGAAAGAAGAATGCAAATAAAATGAGTTTACTTTCTAAAATGCTTTTTTTTGTTGTTTTGCAATTTCCGTTTGCTAATGTCATCTAAATTGTGTCATCTAAATTTTCTCTATTTTGAAAATATGAAGACGACATCATATATGTAGATTACATCACTCCAGCAGCAAAAAGTCAATGAATTTACTAGGTTTTAATAAAGCAGGTTGCTATTTTACACTAGCTTACTGACTTCTCTATATTCTACTTAAGATGTGTACACTCATCACCCTAACATCCACTCCTGCAAAGACAAAAAGACAAACCCAAAGCTCTCAATATTTATCCTAAGTACAGCTCTGCCTGACCTCTGTCTGCTATGTACAGGCTTGGTTGATTTTAGTTTTTCAGATCTTCTTTTTGGTGTCTAATTTCCTAAAGTTCAAGAGACAGCTGTCTGAGGCCTGCGAAATAAGATGATGAACATGCAGATATCAAGGAAATGGTTTTCTTACACCAACAGCTCCATTTAGATCTGAGCACTTCCTCATTCTTGTCTAACATTAGAGCTTCCTAAGGTATAATATGTGCTGAATGCAGACATGTTCTTTCTTACTGATGGGGGTGATTAGGGTTAACTTCTTTAGCCTGCTTTAAGTTAAGTGAGACAAGATTTAATTAAAGTAATCTCCAGATTCCAGTAGTTTGACGTTTCAACCATGTATCCTGTAGAAAAACACAGCATGCAGATATTTGTAAGTTACACCAATGGAAAATATTCAAACTTTTTTTTTTTTTTTTTTTTTTTTTTTTTTTTTTTTAGCTGTCAAAGAAGGCTGTTTTTATTTCTGGGCAATGACACTTTCTATTTTAGCCATTGCTTCCCTACCAGTCTAAGAAAAGTAAAGCATTTTGTTTTCTCTTGTAGTTGGGGTTTCTAATAAGAGTATGTTACTTTTCTGCATATTAAAACAGGAAGCACGTTTGACTAGTTGACTAGTTGACTGACTTCCTTCTTTTACTGGCTAAAGTTTGGGCTTCATAAAATTGGTTGAATCTTTATGATCCAAGTAAAATTGAAGGTTAAGAGATTAACCACTTAATTCAAACTGTGTGAACAGTTAATCCAAGTGATTTTAACATTAGGCACTTTCACACCCTGAATTATTGATGAAATCTACATGGTAGAATATTGGTGATGAGCCAGTGTCAAATTGGGTCATTTAGGACATGAAGTGGACAACTCAATTTCTAACATAGATTATTTGTAATCATACTGGATGACTTATATTAGCTTTGTCAAATGGCTAAACTAGCAATTTTAAAATACTTCCAACTTGCAATACCATGATGTTGTTTGATTTTATGACATTCTCTGTCACTTCTATATTCTATATGGCACTTTTGCATTTTACTAAGTGAATTTATACTTATAAGTGAGTTTAGCTAAGCAACTACATGCCACTTTACATGTAGATTTTCTTTTTCTTTGAGTTACCTAAAAACCTTCCAGTTTGCCTTAAAGGCAGTTTTGGAAACCATTGCATTAGAATTAGAGAACCGTGAGGAGTCCTAGGGACCATCTGGTCCTCATCCTTATTTTAGAGATAAGGAAACAGGCCAAACGAGGTGAAGTGAACTGCCTAAAATCAAGCATCTAGTTTCTGGTCGTGGTAGACCAGTTACAAAATGGTTGTAATTGTCCTTGTCACTTGAGTCCACATCCATTGAGATGTGACTTTGCAGCTTCCTCTATTAAAAGGAGGCATGTGCCTCCACACACCTTGAATCTGGGCTTGCATTTTGACTTCCTTCGGCAGACAGAATGCAGAAGAAATAAAGTGCCAGTTCTGCTACAGTAGATAACTAATACATAATTTATTTTATTTTACTTTTTTCTTTTTAACTCTCCAACTATTCTAGAAAATCGGTGTACTCAAAAAAAATTTTTTTTTCTCAACTCTCGCTTCCAGCTACTTGGCAAATTTTCAGGTTATTTGCTTTCTTTGCTTGTATATTGTGTAACGTCTTTTACATCGTCTAGCTCGTGAAGCTGTGTAAGAGTGTTCTTTCTGTTTTTGAGTTTTTAGGAAACTCTTCGGCTGAGGTGAAATTTTTGACTATGCTTTGGGCATTACTTTGTCGCACAAAATTTTAATCCACTTAACAGCCTTCAGCACATGTATTTTTTTGGCAGGCAGGTGATGCTGTCAGCTATGTCCATACCAGCTGGCAAATTGCAGCACGCAAGCAACTCTTGAAATGAGTGAAAGAAATATCTTTAACCAAGGGGGAGGTCAACTAGCTGTGTCTGATAAATTTCACTTCTTTGTTACTTGAAGCTATGCACATTAGCTTAAGACGTTATCATATGTGTGGCATGAACAGAATCATTATCTGAAATCCTCTATTTTGGATGGTTTCTTCATTCTTATCTGGGGGGGAGGGTGGTGTGGTATAATAAAGTCAGCACTGAACTTTATGATTAGAATCCTGTGTGTATATTCTGGATTATCTACCTATTAGCTGTGTCACTTTGGGAAAGTCACTTAATGTCTCTTAAATCCAATTTCTTTAGTTTTCGTTTCCCAATGTGCTTAGGTTTTTTGTTCGTTTGAGAAAAAGGTGAAGCATGTAAAGCATTTTGTAGTCTGCAAACCGCAAACTCTCATCTCTACTCCCCTGAACTCTACACATTTTCATTTGCATATTAGACATTCCCTGCTGGGATGTCCCACATCTAAAATCTGTCTCGACATGCGCAACTCTAGCTTTTATTTTCTCCTGACTTCCGTAATTCTGTAAATTGGTACTCAAATTTTGTCATTTTCCAGGTTTCAAATTTCCAAATAAGTTTTTGATGACTCTCTTATTTTTTCCTTGTAAGGAATTTATTTATCTATCTATCTATCCATCCATCCAGGAAATGCTTATTAATTACCTGCTCTCTTTTCTGCTGCGGCACCACCTCCTCCTTTCAGTCCCTTCCCTGTGTTTATTTTTTTATTTTTATTTTTTTTTAATTTTTTTTTTCAACGTTTATTTATTTTTGGGACAGAGAGAGACAGAGCATGAACGGGGGAGGGGCAGAGAGAGAGGGAGACACAGAATCGGAAACAGGATCCAGGCTCTGAGCCATCAGCCCAGAGCCCAACGCGGGGCTCGAACTCACGGACCGCGAGATCGTGACCTGGCTGAAGTCGGACGCTTAACGACTGCGCCACCCAGGCGCCCCCCCTTCCTCGTGTTTAAACCAGACTTTGCTCCATCTTACCTCTCTGTTTCAAACTCTGCTCGTCTGGATTTGGCATCCATCTTGGATCTGTTAGCCCAGACCTTGACCAGATTTGATCCCTTCTTTCTTAAGTCTTTTCTCCAGCCCCAGTATCTCTTGTCTCTGATAAGAACACCGTGCTTCTAGTCTGTGCCCTTTAGGACCTGTCCCCTACCCCTCAATTGCCAGCTGTACCACTAATCCAATTAGTTCCCACTCCATCTCTTTGATGGAAGAAGAGACTCAGACACTGTAAGTGACACTGAGGGTGTTACCTGATTGTTATAAACATTTCCTCAATTATAAAATGAGCGGGATACTGCCTACCCCACTAGGCCACTGTGAAATGAGGTCACACATATGACAGGCAGAGAGGAAGCACTCACAACCTTTCCAACAACAGTTCTTCCCAAGGACCTGGATATGAGTGTGTAACACTAGACACAGTGCTCCTCATCCAACAAATCAAAATAAAAGCAGCTTTGAATCGAATTAGGGAGACGAGAACAAAATGTTTAATGCAAGTTGTGTATATAGATAAAATATGAAATGCAGTGCGGGTGGATGAGTACAAAGTGGAAAGGTAAGGAGTGTGAAATAGGGTTACTCAAGGAAGACAAGCAGGCAGTGACTTATAAAGAAACTAATAGATGTGAACTGGTGAAAAGACAGCAGGACATCGTAGGTGTGGAGACTGCCATAGATAAATGCTCGAAAATAAAAGAGTGTGACACCGTGGTGCTAGCCTGATAAAATGAGGGATGGGTTTGAGGTTAAAGATCGTGTTCAGAGTGGTAGGGGGGGTGCCAGTCACAGCAGACTTAAATTCTTTTCCTAGTAATGGAGAGATATATGTGAGCTGATGTTTCTAGGAATATCCAAATTTGATTTGCAATAGACGCTGTGCATTTTGTGGTGTCATTCTTAAAGTGTCAAGTTAGGAAGTTAATGAATTTGTAAATTCTTTGATATTATATTCAACACATGGTCTCTCAGCCCATTTTCAAATACATTATCATAAATGTAAAATAATATTTGTGGAGGGAAAATTTGGCTGTGTTTAAGCGACCATACCTCCAAGGGAGGTTTCCTGTGTTTTATTTATGAACGTTAATGGCCTTCCCTTTCTTTGTAAATTGGGCTAGAAAATCACGAATGCAAAAGTCTTCGGGTTTGTCTAATCCAAACCCTGCATATTTTACAAATGAGGAGCAGAGAGAGGGAGGTTAAATGTCTTTCACAAGGTCATAGCTAGACACTAGCCAAGATGAAATTTAAACTTCTGTCTAGATTTTCAATCTAATGCTTTAAAAAAATATACTGAAGGGCCTAAGAGAGCCAAGGCAATATTGAAGACAAAGAGCAGTGCTGGAGTATATCCACTACCAGATAGCAAAACTTGCCCTAGAGCTAATATAATTAAGAAAGTGTAGGTAGCTCAATAGGTTAAGCATCTGACTCTTGATTTCTGCCCAGATCATGATTTTGCAGGTTCTGTGAGATCCCCTGCTCCTGCACTCTATCTCTCTCTCTCTCAAAATAAATAAACTTAAAAAAAAAGTGTAAATATTGGCACATAGATAAAACCAATGGAATACAATAGAGATTCCAGAAGCATATCTCCACTGAAATGGTGCCCCAAATAAGATGTGGTGTGGATGCCACTACACTTCAACAGAGAACCAGTGGTCTTCCCAATACATACTGCTGGGTCAATTGGATATATCAATGAAAAACAAAAACTAAAAATTGTGACCCTACCTCACACCAAACAAAGAAACTAATTTGAGACAGATCACAAACCTTACATACGAAAGCTGATAAACTTCTGGAATAAAACATGGAGACCATCCTTATGACTTTGAAATAGGTAAAGATTTTGTAACTAAGATACAACAGTTACTAACCAAAAAATAATAACAAATAAAAATACATTTAATTATTTAATTAATAAATAAAAACTTCTGTTTATTAAGTGATAGCATTAAGAGGATAAATGTCAAGCTACAGGCTGGCAAAAGATTTTTGTAATATTGCATCTCTATATATTTGTCAAAGTTCTCATTAACAGGGCATAAAGAATGTTTATGAATAAATAAAAAAAAACAAATAATTAAATTACGAATGGGTTAAAGATTTGAACAGATATTTCAGTGTCAAATGGCTGACAAATATGAAGAGTGGCTCATCATTGTTAAAACTGCAGTTGAAATACATACGCCAGAACAGCTCACCTTAAGAAAACTAACAATACCGAGTTTTGATGGTGATGTGAAGCAACTGGAATTCTCCTTCATTGCTGATAGGAGTGTACATGGGTGCAACCACTTTCGAAGATTAGTTGCTAGTATCTACCAAAGTTAAACATCTACCTCACCTATGACCCAGTTTTCTACTCTTCGTTATATGTCAAAGAGGAATGAATGCAGATATACACCAAAGGACCTTTCTAAGGATGTCCAGAGGAGCTTCATTCATAACAATTGAAATGGAAAATAAAACAAAAACAGAACAAAAACCCATTTCCCATCAATAGTACATAGGTAAATTATGGAATATTTACATCATGGAATACCACACCATAATGAAGAAGAAATAGTACAGCATGGATGAATGTCACAGACAAAACTTTTTGAATTAAAAGTCAGATCTACATTAAAATAAAAAGCAAGTGGAACTAGTGTATGTTGATAGAAGTGAGAATAGTAGTTACCTTGGGAGACAGTGAAGAGGATCCTCCCCAGGGGGATGGAGGGTGTGGGGATACAGTTTAGCCTTCTGAACACTGGGGGCTTGGTCTGATGTGGGTGGTTGTTGCATGACTGTACATATATGTAAAAATGTATTGAGCTATATTATATACTTATGGCTTACTCTATGTATGCTGTGTCTCAATTTTTCAAAAATGGCGATGATGTTCCTCCCTGGAACAAATAATCCACCATTAAGAAATCCTGGAGAAAATCTTGTCTCATTTCTTTCAGGCTACTAAGCGCTTCAACCATTTGCTCTTGTCCCACCACCATAACATGATGACATTCCTTGTCTCATCACGGCACACATCAGTAAGGTTGATATTTTTCCAGTAGACCGACACTGTATACAGTCAACAGAGACAGGTCCAGAATCACGAGCCCCTCTAGGGCCCGTCTTGTAGCCTGGAGACATATCGGTATTCTGGTTTGGCCAATTCTGTGAAAATCTAGACTGTTTTAGCAGTATCAAACAAAGCATTGGCATAAAAGCAGATATAGTCAGGTTATTCTCAATAACACTGCATAAACACTACATAAGCAAAATGAGATGTTCAACAAGCTGACACTCGTGGCCTTTTAGTGGCATATATTTTCCTTGATACTAAATTTGCACTGTACCTAAAGCAAATAGATGTTACAATAAACAGCCATGTGTACTTCCTACTGTCATCATATATTATAAAGGAAAAGTATTTCAATTTAGGTCAGACAAATGCAGTATTCCTGACTCTCAGCCCCATGTAGCTAATATGGAGTGCTCTGTGAGGCTAGTGATCAGTCTTCTCTTGAAATCTGTGGGCAGAAGATAATAGTTTGTTTTTCTCTATCTATATCTTTTCTATTAAATTAAAACTTTAAAAACTACTAATTTAAAAAATGACAATTGTTGGGGCTCTTAGGGGGCTCAGTCGGTTGAGCGTCTGACTTCGGCTCAGGTCATGATCTCACGGTTCACAGTTCGGAGCTCCGTGTCGGGCTGACATTTTGGATTCTGTGTCTCCCTCTCTCTCTGCCCCTCCCCCACTCATGCCTTTTCTCTCTCTCTCTCTCTCTCTCTCTCTCTCTCTCTCAAAAATAAATTAAAAACATTAAGAAATTATTTAAAAAAATAAAAATAAATAAATGACAAGTGCATTTGCTGTCATAAAGCAGTCTTTTAAATTAAGTACATTTTTTTCATTTAGTTTAGTTTTGTCTTATATCTCTTAAACTCTAATTTATTCCAGTTTGCTTACAAAGTTTTAAAGTCATCTTTCATTCATTACAGTTTTCTTTTTTTTTTTTATTTTTTTTAAATTTTTTTTTTTTTTTCAACGTTTATTTATTTTGGGGACAGAGAGAGACAGAGCATGAACGGGGGAGGGGCAGAGAGAGAGGGAGACACAGAATCGGAAACAGGCTCCAGGCTCTGAGCCATCAGCCCAGAGCCCGATGCGGGGCTCGAACTCACGGACCGCGAGATCGTGACCTGGCTGAAGTCGGACGCTTAACCGACTGCGCCACCCAGGCGCCCCCATTACAGTTTTCTATAGAAATTTGAAAAAAAATCCTGAAGAATCTTACAGTTACCCAGTTGTAGGCCATAGGCTTTATAGATGAAGTTGAGATACATGTATATCATATATTTAGCCTTCCTCCACTGGAATACCCTTCTGTAAACATTTTCCAGGTGGCTTAGTCAGTTGAGTGTTTGATTCTCGATTTCAGCTCCGGTCATGGGCTCAGGTCATGATCTCATGGTTCATTAGGTTTCTACACTGGCAGCATGGAGCCTGCTTGGGATTCTGTCTCTCTGCCCCTCTCTCCCACCGGCTCATCACTCTCTCTCTCTCTTTCTCTCTGTCTCTCTCAAAATAATAAATCATAAAAATAAGTACATAAACATTTTTCTTCTCTGCCACATCTGCAAATCACTCTTTTCTAAAACAAACCTTTTGAACTTCCTAAAAGCTTATTCCTTGACAAATTCTACTTTGGTTGCAAGAAACATTAAAAACCTTTACCAAATAAGAGTTGAAATTTCAGCATTGAAAAATCAAAACATTTCCATAAACCTTGATCAAATAAATATGACTCTTCCTAGCTCTCCTTGAAAAGCAGTCAGGATACTTATTATCTGCACCAAAAATGTATATACTGTTAGAGTTCTCTTTCTCCTTGTCTTCCCTTCTCTCTGTCTCTCTCTCTTTCTCTTCTTCCCACTCCCCTCTCCCTCTCCTTTTCCTTTCTTTCATTGACACCGGATGCTTAAAAATGGGGAAACAATGTTATCTGGGTTGACCAGCTAATAGATATGATTGATAAATAGATAATTTATTTGAATTATTTCTAAAATGATAGGTATTTTCATGTCCCACTATTCTAATTATTTATTTCTTCAAACTTTATTACTTTACATATGTGCTTCGTTTCTGAAAATTCAGAAATGGACTTGAGATAATAAGTGATTATTTATCAAGCTAAGCTATTTCTTTGCAATGAAATGGACTGCGTGATTTATAATTGTTTCAATTCCATTTTAGAAAGTGCCCTCTGGAGATATATGGTGGGGTCTCAGAATTGTCCATATGATAGTTTCATGCGGCAGTCCACAAGATGTGAATTTAAGCGTTAGATTTACTTCTATGTTTTTCCTCTCCCATCACTCATTTTTTACCATTTTCCCTGCTCCTAAATATCCATCGTGAGTTATCATGAGCTAACGCGACTTTAGATTCCTCCAGTTCAGAGCTTGCCAGCAGTGTGAGGTGACATGCTGATATGATAGGAATGGTTACGGATGTGTTGAGATACCATCTCCTTGAAATTTGAAAGAACTGATAAAGCCTTGAAGAAATGTGGTGTGTGTGGTGTGTGTGTGCTGTTATGTGAAAAGTGTTGAAAAAAAAACTGATTCTATCTCTTTTGTTTGGTAGATGAAGAATTGAAAGCCCTTGGAGTTTTGAAGGTATTGTTACTGACTTCCTTAGTTTTAGGGCTAGGTGCAGAATCCAAATCTTGTGGCTTTTGCTCTGATGCACTTTGGCCAGGATAACCTTCCTTCCTTCTTTTTGAGTGAGACAGTAAACTTTAGTGAGTGCTCTTGGTAAGCACTTTCATTGGAAGTGACCAAACTGATTCATGATAACAGTTTGCTGAATTCGTCCTGGAATTCATTTTATATACATTGGTATCAATTCATATAAGAAGTATGTATGGCAGATTCTATCACCACTTTTTTATAGAGGTGGAAATTGGCATTCAGAGAAGTTAGGTGACTTGTTAAAGATTTCTCGGTAAGTTACTGAATTCAAATGCAGAGCTGCCTGGCTCCAAAGCTTATGCTCTTTGTGCACTGTCATGATACCTACCTATTGGAATGAATCGCCATCTTACAACATATAGAAATGCTGCTTGCACAGTAAATAAATAAAAGATAGTTAATTTTCAGTATATGAAAAGAGAAGAATGCGAGAAGAGGAAATAGGGGCATTTGCTGTGTCTACCAGGTCCTGTTCTCTTCTTTACAGTGGAAATGGCTTTGGGGGAGTGGTGTCCTGGTACAATTCCTTGGAGACCTTTTGCAAAAGAATCTTAGGATGTTTTATTGTTTTTATTGCTTCTTCCAGGGACATGAATCATGAAATTTTCTTTTCTTTAAATTTTTTAATGTTTATTTATTTTTGAGAGAGAGAGAAAGAGACAGAGTGTGAGTGGAGAGGGGCAGAGAGAGATGGAGACACAGAATTCAGAGCAGGCTCCAGGCTCTGAGCTGTCAGCACAGAGACCGATGTGGGGCTTGAACGCACCAGCTGTGAGATCATGACCTGAGCCGAAGTTGGACGTTAAACCGGATGACCCACCCAGGTGTCCCAGGAAAATTTGAAGTTGAAGAGTAAGTGCAGAGAGACAAATTTTTACAAAGATTTGAGAAGTTTGATACTATAGTACTATTTTTAGATTCTGCAATGACCACCTGCTTCCTAATGGCAAGAGTCCATGGAACAAAAGGATTGCAAGGAACTATCTCTGATCCTCAGCCGTACCACCAACAGGTAGTTTGAAGAGATAAGTTCTCTAATCATGACCCATACACAGGGCTAGATACGTGGGAAATAATGGTATCTTAAAACAAGGGAATGAAGGGGTGCCTGGGTAGCTCAGTCAATTAACTATCTGACTCTTGATTTTAGCTCAGGAGATGGAGCCTCGGGCCTGCCTGGGGTTCTCTCTCACCTCTTTCTCTGTCCCTCCCCCTTCTTGCACATGTGCATGCACGCTCTTTTTCTCTTTCTCTCAAAATAAATAAACTTAAAACAAAACAAAACAAAAAAACAAGCAAATGAGAATCAGAGAGAAAAAAGAAGAGTAAGATATCATGGCACATGGATTTGGCCTTTCAGAAACTCTTAAAAGATTTCAGCCTTTCCTTGAATGGATGACTCTAGATTTGAGGAAGAAAATATATAAAATGAGCCTAGGACACCGTGTTGTGCTAGAATCCAAACAATTCAGAAAACAATAAGCTCTTCTTTGCCAGAACACATGTATTGAAAGCCTCTTAATGGCTAAAGATAGGACAAAATTGGGCATCAAGAAGAATATGGAAGCATTAATTGAAACACATTACGTATATAAAAGTCTAGAAGTTCATAACGTGAGGAGAAAGAGAGAGAGGAAGGAGGAGGAGGAGAAAGGGAAGAAAAATCACTGAAAAATAACTAGAGCACTAATTCCTTACTCTGAAAATGTCATCCTATCTTTTCTGCTACATACTGTACTTTTGGTTAAACATAGTCCTAGTTGGTGAGAGACATTGCTACTTTACAAAATTTTCCAGCTGATTAATGTGAGTTGACTTACATAAATAAAAATTATCTTGTAGCTCCTACTGAGGTTATTTATTTAAGTTTGGGTGATCAATAGATGAAACTAGATCTTAGTATCAACAAAAGCGAGAAATATTAAGTGTCCCCTGATACATTATAACATGTAGCACCTAGCACCATCTATGAAAAGTTCTTGGAAAAAGGTGAATTCAGAATATAACTAATTTCCATTGGTAGGAAAAAGCTGATATTCATTTATAGGAAATACCAGAGATGGAAGAAGAAGTTAAATGGTACACAAGGAAGCAAACAGAAAATTTGGAATGTGGTACATTTCATAGGAACTGATTTCTGCAACAGGTTAGTGGCAAGGAAGAGAGAAAGGCAGACGGGAAGAAAGTGAGAGAAAGACAAGTCCTAGACTAAAGACACTTGAGTGACATGATAACCAAATGTGACATGTGGTCTTTTTTGTTTGGATCTTAACTCAAATGGTGCAAATGAAAAGATACTTTTTTTTTTTTTTCTTAAGATCATTGGCGGATTTAATTATGGAAATATTTTGGCAATCTTGTCACATGGTGGACCACTTAGTGGCTTAAAACAATTTATTTTCTCACAATTTTGCACTCAGGTCAGGTCTTTTGGGGATAGCTCTCTGCCCCGTTGTCATAACTAGGGTGGTTCATCTGGGACTTGAGGATTTACTTCCAAGATGGTCTCACTCACAGGGCTAGCACATTGGTGCTGGTTGTCAACGTGGACAGCAGCTGGAGCTGTTGCTGGAACCCTTGATGTTTTCTCATGTAGGTCTCTTCATGTGCTGCTTGGGCTTCCTCACAATAGGACAGTTGGGGTCCAAAAAGGAGGAAAGGGGGGTTGGCAGCCCTCTTAAAGGCTAAGCTTAGATCTAGCACAGTGATATTTCTTCCATATTCTATTTATCAATGTAGTCACAGCTTCAGCCCACATTCAAGGAATTGGAGAAATAGATTCCATCTCTCTGTGGGGGGAATGACACAGGGAGGTATTTGAAGTTTTCAAGGAATAATTTTAAAGCATAGCAATGGCACTCTGATTATCTAGGAAAATGTCAAAAAAATTTTAGAGATACAAAGTGAAGTGTGTAGGAGTGAAATAACATGATGTCTGGGGTTTAAAATACTTG
Organism: Puma concolor; assembly: GCF_028749965.1. Lineage (NCBI taxonomy): Eukaryota > Metazoa > Chordata > Mammalia > Carnivora > Felidae > Puma > Puma concolor. Next base: position 131,555,803 of record NC_141675.1, on the reverse strand, counting down.
CACAGGAAAGAAAAATGATAAGGATAAAATGGGATAAATTTAGCAACTGTTGTAATATCTTGATAATTACTGAATATAGGTGATGGGAATGAGGAGGGATTAATGAACTCTACTTTTGAGTACATATGAAAATCTCATGATTAATTTTTTAAAATATTCAGACTCAAAATAATATTAGAGTTCCTAAAAGAGACTCAAAGTTCTAGTTTCATCTGGTTTTGATTTTGATTAAATTTTAATATTAAATCTTCTCAAAATACACCTGAAATAATATTCCCCAAAAGTACTAACTTGGGAAAGCACGCAGAAATGGAATCTTACAGGGGTGCTGTGGCGACTTTGGGGAAAATTAATAGCCTGCAGCCGAACACAGAGGGCTGCTTGACAATGGTCCCCAAGATGTGTTTTTTTTCACTTGAAAGAAACTGTGAGGACTTGATGCTTTGAGGTTCTGCATCCATCTTCAGAACAGGAAGGGAAGGCAGGGGACTGCAGAAAATCACGATGACTCTGATCTCACTGACCCTCTGCATCAATACCAGCTGTTGTCAATCCACAAACCAATTCTTACATGAGGAGAGTAACTCTTCTTGAGTAAGCATCCTCAGAAATGTAGTCTTGTTACTTGGAATTCAAAGCATTTTTTTAAATTTATTTTTGAGACAGAGAGAGAGAGAGAGAGAGGTCACAAGTCGGGGAGGGGCAGAGAGAGAAAGGGAGAGAGAGAATCCCAAGCAAGCTCCACACTGTCAGAGCAGAGTCTAATGTGGGCCTTGATCTCAGGAACCCTGAGATCACGAACTGAGCCAAAATCAAGTCAGACACTTAACTGGCTGAGCTACCCAGGCACCTCGGAATTTAAAGCATTCTTAACTTACAGCATTCTATGAGCAGAACATGTGAAGGGATCTCTCCAGATATCCCGAGTTTAAGAACAAGGGACAACTATGGATGCCCTTTAGAGGGTATTAAAAAGAAATGTTATTTACAGAAAAAAGAGGTGCAGGACCAGCTGAAGAAGAAGCGTATTTGCAAGTACAAAATTCAAATTTCCAGCAGTTTCATCTCTGGTTATGTATGTACTCAAGAGAATTGAAAGCAGGGACACACACAGAGATTTGTAGACCCTTGTTTATAGTAGTGTTATTTCCAATAGCCAAAAGGTAGAAGCCACCCAAGTGTCCATCAACATATGAATGGATATACAAAATGTGGTATATACCTACATATATACATACAATGAATATCATTCAGCCTTAAAAAAGATGGAAATTTTGACACATACTACAACATGGGTGGACCTTGAAGGCATGTGTGCAAAGAGAAATAGGCCAGTCACCAAAGGGCAAATATTGTATGTTTCATTTGGATGAGGTACCTAGAATAGTGAAATTCATCGACACAGAAAGTAGGATGGTGGTTGCAGGGGCTGGTGGGAAGGGAGGAATGGGGAGTTGGTGTTTAATGTGTATGTATTTTCAGTTTTGCGAGATGAAGACTTCTGGAGAGGGATGGTAATGATGGTTGATGACATGAATATACTTAATGCCACAAGAGGGTTCATTTTAAAATGGTTAAAATGCTACATTTTGTTATGTATATTTTACCACCATAAAAGGTACTTATTTGAGCTTTGTGTCCTATAAAAGACCCAACCTTTTTTTCTTTTTTAAATGAATGGAAGGGAATAGAGGAATGGGCCCGGGGAGGCACATGAGACACAGCTTTGACCTACCGCCTTTGAAAGGAAGGTGTTACTTTTATATTGAAGAATGACCTTTTTTTTTTGAAGGTTTGCTCCATACTTTCTATTCAGTTAGCTAGGCCTATAAGGTTGTTTTCACTGCAATTTTGCCTCAGATTTTAGTAATATTATTGCCACCTCCGAAATCTGTTTACACAAATCATGCTAAGTCTCATTCTCTCATTTTATTAGTCAGGCTTCCTCATTAATTTAGAAAATTGTTTGTTTAATAAAGACCTATCTTACTTGGTCACGGTCTCTGAATCCCCTGGATTATGGCAGGGGTTTTACTTTGTAATAATCTCCCAGGAGAGCTGCCCGAACAGCTGTGAAGGCAAGGGAGAGCTACAGGGGTGGTCACATTCTCTCAGGCACAGCAACAAGGGACTGAAGCTGACCAAAATGAATCTTTTCTGCTTTTCACTGGTGAGTTTCTTTGGTAACCTCATTTTTATTTTACTGTATCAACTAAAAGGCATGGAGTTAGGGAATGCCCTAAACTTCCTATGCGGTGATATTAATTAATATATTTAGGGTCTCATGAGAAAAGTCCACATCAGAAAGAGGAAAAAGGATGTTTTTATTAAAGCACTTAAGCCAACTCTGTTCAGAGGCAAGTGATTTACAAAAATATATATACATTTATCTAAAACAATTACTACTTCATTAATTTTTGATGCTGAATCTCTAAGTATAGTATGTCAACTATTTTTGAGGAACTATTTTCTTCTATTTATTATAAATACGAGGAAAATTTTGCAAAATGTGCTGCACTTGGGTTGCTTGCTTCGCTTTGGGACATCCTAGGAATCAAAATGTCTTCTCTATTGTTTGAGTAATGAATTCCGTTTAATGTTGGCTTTGTTAAACTACCATGGAGACAGCTTTCTGAGTTACACAGTACTGTGGATGCAAGGTACGATAGATTATTTCAGTCCTGCAGATGTGCTCATTCAAGGGTATAAGCACTTCTCAAATTCTTTTTTACATTATTACCTTATTTTTTAGTTTAGCCTGAAGTAGATCAGTGAAAGTTAGCAGGTAGTCATAGATCTGGAAATACTTTATAACTCTAACCTGCAATTGTGACCATCTGCCAATGCTAAAAATGGATTTCAAAAATAATTTTATTCATTTCTATGTGTGTTTACAGCAGGACATTATGCCTATCCATTGGTTTTTCAAGATGTGGATGGGAGATCCCTGTCATTCGGGGAAATAAAATGGTTTACTTTGATGTTTGTTTTCTTTCCAAATTGCAAATAAGATTAACATAAGTGCTAGAGCTGGTGCTGACATAGGTTGTAATACCTAAACAAGAGGCATTTTAAGCCAAGATAAGGGATTTAATCTTAGAGCATCTTGAAAAATAAAATGCAATTGTGAGTTGTGGCAGGCTGAATCATCGAGTTCCAATTGCCTATGTAGTCCCAATTTACAAAATAATTGCCGGTGCTCAACTTTGCTTTATGCCATATAAATCTGACTGGAGAAATCCCATTTCAGGTGATTTAAATGGTATTGTGCATTCTTTTCTAGTCGATCTAAAAGAGCTATATGTGGTTTATATGAATATACGTCCCATGGAAATAGGCAGTGTAGCAGCCGAGAAAACTGCGTTGTGAAATCACTCTGAATGGTTCTATAATCAATATGCTAATGTTTCTAGAACATAGCATGGCTCAGCATAGTGTGGCATACGTTCGTAATCCTGCTAGTGAAGACATATAACCATATACTGAGCATGATTGTCTCTCTGGGTAATATAGGAAAAGGAGGGCATACTCAAAAAGGATGGCTTCAAAGTCATGCCTCATGAACTCAATTTGACTGCAAGTCTTTTCCATGTTTTAAAGTCCTTAAAAATTTACTTGTGCAGAAACAGATTTGATTAGACTACACCATCATCAACACTTAAATATTTTGTTCAAGCATTCTAAAGTTTATCAAAATTAATTGCTTTAATAATAAAATGTCCACAAGGTACTTGAGAAAAAAATCAAACTATGTTAGGTGGTTTTTTATTCCTTCCTGTGGAGTAAATAAATAAAATTATTTAGCATATGGGCTCTCAACCAGGGTGTTGAGACACCCCACTGTGCTGTTGTGAGCTGTGAAAAAGGGGTGGGGTTACAGTCTTCCCCAGGAATTTGTGCATAGTTCAAAACATATTTTATCTGTGCATGTAGGAATGTGAACATATGGGGCATTCATTAAAAAAAGAGACTAAAAATCCCTGATTTAGTGGAAATAAAGATAGCAGAATTAAAAAGTAGCGGTGTATATAAATATACTGACCTTTAATTCTGTAGGAAAGAGGTGGCTCTAAATACTAAGCATCCCATAAAGATTGCCACTGAAGAAAGCCAGAGAAAGAGTTAAACATTCCCTTATTTAAGTGTAGGGGGAAATTGTAAATCTTTTAGTAAATGGGGTTTTTAAGAGAAATATAAAGCAAACTTAATGAACTACCCATTCTGAACCAAGGATACTATAAATAATCCATTAAGGGTGATTGCTATTATTTTGGATCTATAAACTCGAAATGGGGTCTATCTTTCAAAAGGGAGGCAGGGATATCCTTTTATGCATGCCACTCTGACTCCAGAATTTTTCTTACAGTTTTACATTGTGATTAGGCTTTTAGAAGGCTTGCTCATTAGAAGCAGGATGATTTTCTTGTTGAGCTCATCATATAGTTATTGAGTTTAACATGACTTTGTAACCCAGTAAGGTTACAAATCAATTATCCCTGCACCATTTCTTCAGTGATTTGCAATGCTGCCTCATTTTATCTGGAGTCTATTTTATCCCATTGGTATATCTCTACCCCTTTCCTTATACCTGTTCTTTTACATACCTATTAAGATAATTCTAATGCTAAGTAGACAGCTTACTCAAGAGAATACCCTTTCCTTGTCCTTCTTCAAAATTTGGACTCTTTAAGTCTTGGTGCTTCTATGTAAATTTCAAGTTATATGAAAATCTTTGATGGAATTTTGATTAAAATGGATTTAATTTTATGTCATCTTTAAGGGAAATTGACTTAATTATGGAGTTGAGTCCTCCCATCCACAAACATGTGTAGCCTTTCGTTTATTCTAATTTTCTTTTATGGACTATTAAGATAATTTGTACTTTGCTCTATAAAGTTCATGCGCATCTTTTTACTAAATTTATTGCTAGGGGTCTAAGAATTTTGTTTGCTGTTGCGATTATTTTTCCTAATTTGTTTTGTGATTTATAGATACATTATAGACGTCTTGATATTGAAATTGCAAGTAAATAATTTTGCTGAGTTAAAATTCTGGTAGTCTACATTTTTTTTTCTTAGATTTTCCATGCAGATAATCTATAATGTTTCTTCTTCTTTAGTAATTACATCATTCTTAACTTTTCTCTCTCTTCTGTAAAGTTGACAAGAACGCTCTAATAGCAGGCATCTTACTCTTGTTTCTAACATTCATGTAGTTACTCCTGAGTCTTCCTGAGGTTTTGTTTTTTTTTTTTTTTTTTTTTTTTAATTTTTTTTTCAACGTTTTATTTATTTTTGGGACAGAGAGAGACAGAGCATGAACGGGGGAGGGGCAGAGAGAGAGGAAGACACAGAATCGGAAACAGGCTCCAGGCTCTGAGCCATCAGCCCAGAGCCCGACGCGGGGCTCGAACTCCCGGACCGCGAGATCGTGACCTGGCTGAAGTCGGACGCCTAACCGACTGCGCCACCCAGGCGCCCCCCTGAGGTTTTTAATAAATAACCCTAATGAGGTTAAGGAAGTCCTGTCTTTTCCCAATTTGCTTAGATTATATCGCAGATGAATAAATTTTTCAAATTTTATTTCTCAAATAGAATAAATTTTTCAAATAAAAAGTTTTCCAATATATTATTTCAATAAGTTTTCTTTTTAATGTTGTAAAAAGGCATTTAAATGTTGAAATATCCTCATATTCCTACATTAAATACTAATTTTTATGTACACTATTAAATTTAATTTTGTTAACATCACCTTTAGAATATCTTAAAACTGTTTTATAAGTAAAATAGGTCTGTAGTTTTCTTGAATTGACAAGAAAATCCTGTCATTTTATTTTTCCACAGTTCTGATTAATTTTATGTTGTAATGTCTTAATATATTACCATCTACACTTTTACCCAAATGTTCCATGTGTTTTCTATTTATTCTTATACGCTGCACCATGGGTAGACTCTTCAGCATTTCATAATTTTTTCAAAGGTCTAGAGTTGATCTTAATTTTTTTTATTTTTAATATAAATTTCTATGATTATATTACTCATTTTCAAGAGTTTTTTGTTGCTCTTTAATGATTCTTGTTTCATTTCTGCCTGTTTGGTTTTATCATAGATTACTTATAATTGGATGTTACTTTTTCCTTTGTTCTATGAAGATCCCATTCTTTGGTAAATTATTTCTCCATCCATTTCAGGATTTCAATTTTACCTGGAATGAAATGGTTTTATTTTCAGATTGTCTATTCAGTTGGCTCTCTTTTTCAGCATTTAATCCCTTCATCCCTCGGTCAATGTCAAATGACAAAACTCTTTGCCCTCCCTGAGTCCCTGTGGCTCCCTCTCCCTCACCCTGCTCCCTCTCTTTTTCTTTCCTCTCTTCACCTCTCTCTCTCTTCACCTTTCTCCCTCTAGTTGTGAAACAGACATCTCAAGTCTCCTGAGGCTCCAATTTAGAACCAAGACTTACAATGCTGGTCTCGGGATGTTATCCCAAGGTGATAGTTGGTGTATCACCCATCCAGTCACTGAGCCAGCTGGCTGCTTATTTCAGATCCCATTTTGCTGGCTGTGTTATTAAATTTTGCTTTTCTGGGGGCGCCTGGGTGGCTCAGGCAGTTAAGCGTCCGACTTCGGCTCAGATCATGATCTCGTGTTTCATGGGTCCAAGCCCCGCACAGAGCTCTGTACTGACAGCGCAGAGCCTGGAGCCTGCTTTGGATTCTGTGTCTCCCCCTCTCTCTGCCTCTCCCCTGCTTGTGCTCTCTCTCTCTGTCTCTCAAAAAATGAATAAATGTTAAAAAAATTAAAATAAATAAAATAAATTTTGCTTTTCTGGCTTACAAATTTCTAGAAGCATGGGTCCCAGCAGCTATTGGAAGGAGATTTTTTTTTTTTTTTTTTCAGTCTTCTTTCTAATCACGAGTGCTTCTGTAGCCTCTGGAGTTGCTTTATGTGCAGGATGTCTACAGCGCATTACTCCACAAAGCCCAAGATCTGGCCAGTGCTACCTGTTTGTGGATGGGTGCTTACCAGGTGGAAAGTTACATTCATTCACCGCTTTGTGTTTCAGTTAGATTTTCAGTCTTCCTACATGTTTAGGGATTTTAGAGCATACGTGACTTAGTTCTTACTTAAGTCTTTTTAATTTTCCCAATAATTTGCCATGTGTTTTGAGCGGTGGTTATTGACAATACAAAACTGTAGAGCAGGTTAGTTTAAAGCTCTGTAAGTAGACAATGCAAAAGCAATTCAATCTTAGCTTACATCTTAAAAAAAACATTTTTAAAGATGAAAACGTATTCACTGCCACACTACAGTTTTTACTCATTGTTTCAACCGAGAAAACTTTTTCAGAATCCAACAAACCTATGACACCATTATCGGCATCACCAGTTACCATAGAAATTTTCAACATACTGTATGTATACCTCTCTCCATTAAGGTTGTCTCGAGATGATGTCATAACTAGACCAAGTTGTCTCAAAAGAAGAAAATACAACAGCTCAACTCAGTTGATAAGTTTGCTTCCCGAGTACAAACAAAATTCACAGTATAGGGGCGCCTGGGTGGTGCAGTCGGTTAAGCGTCCGACTTCAGCCAGGTCACGATCTCGCGGTCCGTGAGTTCGAACCCCGCGTCGGGCTCTGGGCTGATGGCTCAGAGCCTGGAGCCTGTTTCCGATTCTGTGTCTCCCTCTCTCTCTGCCCCTCCCCCGTTCATGCTCTGTCTCTCTCTATCCCAAAGAAAATAAATAAACGTTGAAAAAAAAATTATTAAAAAAAAAAAAGAAAATTCACAGTATAGTTCACAATGGTTTTAAATGCAGACTCATACATTTTAAAGTTCATTATTCCATCAAAGAATAAAAACAAATAAATACTACGATTTATTAATATAAATACTATAGACATTAATATTAGTGCCTTCATTGTACTTGTGAAATACTTTTGCTGTTTCCAAGTATACTCTGTCTATTCATGTTATCCTGACAGCTCGTCTGTAACATGAATGAAAGTGCTGCTTTACAGTTGAGGAAGCCCAAGTACAACAGATTGTGTTTCTTACACAAGGGCGTAGTACTAATTAGAGGGATATGTATATCTGAAACCTGTGACCTGACACCCAACACAGTTTGTTGCTGTCCAGATAGGCCTTTATTGAGTTCCTGGAACTGGATGTCTTCATCATGCTTCTTGAGAAACTGCCTCACTTTGTGCATTGCTCCCTGACACTTGTCTTGTTTGAATTCCTGGTTCTGTAGCAAGTGATGAGGATGCCTTTTTCTACTGCCTTGTTCACTGCTGAAAACTGGCATAGCATTAACTCAACCTCTATGCCCAGGAGAATTTGGATAGGGTGCTTTATAAAAGTGGGTAGATAGGATAGATGACTTTTCAAGGAAAATATCATTTTGTTATTTTTCGCCTCATAAATGTCTTTTATTACAGGAGGGCTCTATGGATAGCTTATATGAGCCAGTCCCAGAACAACAAGCTAACCAAGGAAGCACCTCTGTCGGGACTGGTTCTCTTATCTCACCTCATGGGGAGAGTGGAAAAGCACACGCCAATCTCTTCATGGTGAGTGAAGCCTTGAGTTGGGTGGGTGACTTCTCTATTACAAATTGAGAATATTTTGCTTAACGATACCTGTTAATGCAACGAAAACCACTCGTCTCAGAAAGTTCTTCATTTACTTTTAGTTTCTGATTTTCTCTTCACTGTTGTCTCTTTCGTGATTTTAGCTTATTAATATGAACTACCTTTTATAGAATATGTGATTACATAAGTTAAGTCACTTAATCCTCAAAGCAGCCTCATGACAAAGAAATAATTATATCTTATTGGAGATGAGGAAACTGCAGGAGAGAAGGGAAAATTAACTTGCTAACTGTGAGGTGTTAAAGCTGGCAACTAAATATATGTGGGTCTGCATCAGTAGTTTATTGGTACACCAGGTGTTCGGGATGGGTGGGGGGGACCCCCAGATTTGTAGCGTTTGCCGCTTGTCATGGTCTAAGTGCTCCTACCGTGGTCATTTTCAAGCCACCAGAGGTTTAACAACTGGCTTCCAATAGCTGAATATTTATTTGTTCATTATCTCTGGTGCCTACTCCAGCGTACCACTGGTGGCTTTAAAATCTGTGCTAACCACTTTACTAAGCTGCTCCTTAAGTTTATGAGCACACATCGTGAACTCACAAAGCCTGAGTATGACTGGAATGCAAAAGCAGATCATTTTTTTGAATTATCTTTATAATTACCAGAGGCACAGAGTTCCCTGTGCTCTGCAAAATTGGCTCTGTCCCTGTTTAACAGTGCCGGCTGTTTTCTTAGTTGATTGTGCTGTATTTAAATTAATCCCATACTAACAAACTTACTTTGCTTCTATTGTGGCTTAGTACAGTAGAAAGCATCCTATGTCTGCTACAAATAAAGAACTGTTTTAGGGACACCTGGGTGGCTCAGTCTGTTAAGCGTTTGACTTTGGCTCAGGTGATGATTTCGTGGTCTGTATCCCTCCTCCGCTCATGCTCTGTCTCTCTTGCTCTCAAAAATAAATAAATCATAAAAAAATAAAGAAAGAACAGAACTTTTTTTATCCTTCTAGATATAGATGCCCCAATAACAACACAAACATTAATATCCGCTTCCTATAAGTAAAGCACTGGAACAGGTGATGTTACATATGACATTATTTGTGTTGATCATCACAATAACTTCAGAGAGGTTTAGAAATGTTGAGAAGGGTTAAGTACCTTTCCCGCTTAAAAAGAGGATGACCTACGATTGAAACCCAGATCTTTCTTTGCTCTAGAGAAAGGATTACAGTAAAGTACTTTCAAGTTTTATACCTACCTTTATGCCTACCTATTTTATTCTGTGGGAACATTCCTATGAACTTCTTTTTTATATAGCTTACAGATGTAAGCAAACAAGTTCAGTAATAAGTCTCAGTAAGTAAAAATAACCCCCCAAAAATTTAGTGTGGTGGAAACTCTTCCCTCAATTTATACCCTATTCAATATCCATTAAGATGTTGATGTTGACAGATATGCATAAAGAGAGGCAACAATACATTTTACATATTAATGTGAGAGAGAGAGAGACTTACATAGAGACTCTCAATTGAGTCCACAAAATGTTTGTAAGCATTTTTACTCTATCATTAAAAAGAAAAATTGAAGCTGAAGAGCCTGAAGATATTTCTTTAAATGTGTTAGTTTAATAAATATGCATGAAAAACAAACAAGTCCATGGCCAAGCAGTCTACTAGAATTTTTATCAAACTTCACTTACATTACAAAAGTAAATGAGAATAATAAAAACAGGATTTAAATTGCTACAACCCTATCTCTCTCTCTCTCTCTGTATATATATATATATATATATATATATATATATATATATACACATATACACACACATATATACACATGTATATCATATAGATGTATATGACTCCATATTTAATTCAAAAATATGTGCATACATGTAAGCATAAATTTGTGTGTGTGTGTGTGTGTGTGTGTGTGTGTGTGTGTGTATACACTGAAAGGCAACCAGTTCAACCACTGATTCTAGTATTAACTGTTAAATTATACCAGTCCTTTCAAATTACAACTGATATTATATTC